>NC_061489.1:3255086-3992057 GCF_022539355.2 Hippoglossus stenolepis
ATAGTTGTATGTGGATTAACGACACAATTTAACTTACACTTGTCTCATGTATGTCATGTGCCAGACCACCTCAGGGTTATTGTTCAGTGTCTGCAGGTCCTTTCTAGCAGGCTGTTGTCTCGCTCAGTGTGACCTATGATACCACACTGACATTACTGTTTTATCCAAAACCGAAAATATGTGTATGCTGCAGCAGACAAATAAAACCAAATTTGTCTGTATTTAGATTTCAGGTGGACTATAGCTAGGCATTCAGATAATGTAGTGAGGAGGGTTAGTCGTGTCTAGAAGATATTCTCATTAATGTCACTGCTCTATGGTGACTGAAGACATATGATTAAAATAATTTTTCATTCTCATCAAACTATTCAGTGACCTTGTGTCCTGTGGATGGGCGCATTATCATTTTAGAAGCGACCACGCTCGATAAGGTTAAATGTTTCATCACAAGATAAAGGTGAACATTAAAAATAACTTAATTGATTTTCAGTGACCCTTAATTCTAGGTGGACCTGCACAATGTCCGCAACATAAGCCCCACAGCACAACTGAACCAGACAATCATCTCACTATAGTGGTCAAGCATTCAGACCTGTAGTCTGCACTTGGTGGACACCACACATGCACTCACCCATTTGTTGAGAGCATGATGAAGGATTTATGTTTGCCACATCTTTGTAGACAAGTGCCCGTGGTTTTTGCATCACTGAACTCTCAAACGTGTAATGAGGGGTTTGGATGCTGGAACACAACTATAATAACCCTCTCTATGCGATTGTCAAGGGACTGTTCTTACTGACAGTCTGATCATGCCCTGCATTGACGTACTCATTCACCTGAAAAGGAAAAGTCATTAATTTCTCTATTCTTACACTAGTGCAGTGCCCGTTCTAAACATGCCTATTTGGAATGGGCTGTTGGTTTGTTGTGAGCTTTTAATGTACAGTCCATGGTGCAGAGTGAAGTTAGAAAACTGTGTTCATTATAACTGGTTTATCTACAATTTTGATAGTCAATATGTTATATTCTATATATACATAGTGTGTATTTGTTCTTTGGTGTGGTCTGCTGAATGATGCTTGGTATGTATTTATAGGTGTGCCACAGATTTATATCGGGAATTTGTAAATATACATACATACATACTTTCCTTTTGTATTTTCTGCTTTTAATTTGTTGTTTTATGGTTTTCTTTTTTTGTAAAAGTGCAAGAGACTTGTCAGTCTCTGAAGTCTGAAAGTGGCAGTCCGGCTCGCCAGGTTGACGAGGCCCTGTCCCCCCTCCTCTCTGGCTAAAAACATCACCCCCTGTGGCACCCACTGTAGACCTCCCCAGAAAATGTCCACCATTTTTTTTTCTGTATGTTAGCAAGTAAGCCTGGGGGGAGGCACACAATTTAATCTGTGCCACAGTTTGTTTAAAACCAGTACTCTACCTCTGACACATTTGAGGGAGCAGCGATATCCATTTTGTGAGTTTGTTTTCTATTTTTTCTGTGACTGTCTCCCAGTTCTTTTTCACTATATTGTCAGCTCCTAAAAACATCCGTAGATACTTAATTCCATCTTCTTTCCACTGAGGGTTTTGGGGGAAAACTGGGAGACCGTCATGCCACTTAACGACAATGAGGGCTTCACTTTTTTTTTCCAGTTAACCTTAGCTGCCGATGCTAAGCTAAAATATTTGATGTCTGCTAAAAGACTGCTCAACGCGGTCAAAGGCCTTTTCTTGGTCTAGGGAAATCAAACCAGTATTTACACCCAATGAACTAGAGACATCCAAAGCATCTCGAATTAGGTGGACATTGTCCACCATGGACCTGCCGGGCACGCAGGAGGTCTGGTCCCGGTGGATGACCTGCTCCATAGCCCTTCCCAGCCTGGAGGCCAATACTTTGGACAGGAGTTTGTAAACCACACGAGCGCCAGTTCCGAATGTCCATCCTGCAGGACACTGGCATGGAACCAGAGACACTCATTAAAAACCTCTAAAAGGTCATTTGCGATGAGCGATTTGACCTTTTAAGTAACTTTATTGATGACGCATTGTCAAAGATATCTTGATTATTTAAATCGATATGAATTAATGATAAATTATTTCATATACTTACACACAAACACTTTAAAACACAATTAAAAGTTTCTGCATAAACTTTAAAAGCAGAGAGTGGCTCTCCCCCAGTGAGCACAGGACCTGTCCAACTCTCCATATTCAGCCCTGAAACATCCATGTTTTCAGTTCAATCCTCAGACGAGCTGCCACCAAACCCCTCAGACAGTGCAGTGGATCAGTTCAGCCTTCCCCAACCATTTAGTTTTTTCGGCTTTTACAAATGACCAGTTTTGCTCTTGCAAATATAAAGTTATATAGAGTTTGTCTTTTTTATTGTGTATATTTGGGTCCGAAAATAAAGAGGGGAATAGAAAAAACCTCTCCTAACCCTTCCACCCACTCCTGCAGTAGTTTAAAGAGATTAGCCAGCCAGGCACAGGACACCACTAAATGGATTAAGGTCTCTGGAAGGGAACAGAAAGGACAATGCTGCTAAGGATTTTAGCACCCTTGATAAGAATTAACATTTTTAAGCATAACTGAAAGTCAATGAATTGATGGATTGTCAGTAATGGTCGAGTATCTGAGGAGAAATATTATATAACAAGCAGTCTTGTTGTAATCATAGTCTATGGTCAGCAGCCACCACGATCATGATCCACCATCAAGATCGGATGCCACTATAGTCCACAGTCATTGTCCACTGCCGCCATCAGGATCCACCATCAGCTGCCACCACCACTATCAGATGCCAACACGATAATGCAGTTGCCTCATGAGTCCCGGCGGGGGAGTAAGAACTTGGAGTCTGTGCCACAGAGATGCTGCAACCAGCATCATTATTGATGATCAGAGCTCTTCCCCTGTAGGACAGCTGGGGTAGCAACCATTTCCATTGAGACAACTTGGCTTCTCCAGCACTCCCTCCCAGTTCTGCCTCTCTATGTCCTCACTCCCCAGATAGACTCACAGGACTTTTAATCCTCTGTCTCCCCATCTCAGGTTCCCAGGAAGACTTGGTGTGTTCCCTACACTCCATTCAACTACCAAATGGGCCTCGCTTTTTCCCCCAATTAACCCTGGCTGAAGTAGCTTTCTAGTACTGTAATCTACTCTAATCCTGGACAAGAACGTTCACATCATCCGCATAATCTGATACTACCACAGGGGGGCTGTGAGCCGGCTCAGGCAGACACATGACCTTCAGCCGGTTCCTGAGCCGACACAGGAGAGGTTCTATGGCCACACTGTATAGTTGGCCTGAGATGGGGCAGCCCTGCCTGATCACCTTCCTACCCTGCTGACTTTTGAAATTGCGTTTTCACGGACCTTCCTTGACGGTTCGTGAACGGCCATGAACGTGGCCAGATAGTCCTCTGTCGTGACAAATCACATGACACGATTAATCAATCATGTTATAATACATTACAATAATATTTTTACCAGCCCACAGACAGAGTATATCCTTACCCATGCTTTCCGGGAGGCTGATCACCCACGTCCTGTGCTCCAGGGAAGCTTGATGGGTGAGGAAATCTTTGCTGTCTTTGGCATTGTGTGGGACCTGACTGCCCTCCTCTTCTGTCCTGCAGGGGAGGGGCCTGCGTAAGAGGGTCCTGCAGAAGAGGGGCCTGCCTCCATCACATTCTCCTGAAATTTTTTTGGGGTGATTTATGTGACAAACGTACGGTCATGTGTTTGGTTATGAATCGATGGTGTCGGATCATATCTGCGTGTCGTTCTGTGCATTTTAACACTGAGTTCTGACTGGAGCGTCGCGTTTTTGTAGAACTGAGGACAACATGTTGACGAGTTATTTTCATGATGTTTAAATGCAGCTTTTAAATTCTGGAGCGAGTGATCAAATACTAAGTGACTTCATGTACTGATCAGGTCCTGATAAATAGTGATGAGTGTTTATTAGTTACAGTGAGAGCAGAGTGGAGGAGGACACAGAAACTCTTGCTCGATTCAATCCAGCTGCAGCTTTTGCTCTGATCATGACGCAGTGGCGCTGATCACTGAGCAGCTGTGACCAGATAAACACTGTTTCACTGTTCTTTTATATAGTCGCTGACCGGCTGATTCATGTGAACAAGTTCTGATCGCACTGCGTGTATCTGTGAGCGAGTTAGTGGGGGCGGGTCTTTCTGCGCATGCGTTAAAAAATAATCTGTAAATTCCACAAATTAATCATTTTGCGGCAACGCGTTGATATTGACAGCACTATTTTATACCTGTATCTTCATTGTTATTTATCGTTTGTGTAACCTGCTGGACAGAACAAAATGGAACTGTGTGCAGCTGTGTGCATTTGTTGTGTGCCTCATTTGTTATTTCATATAACTCTTGGCGAGTTACTGCCGGATCTAGACATGCATACTACAATGAAAAAGACCGAGATATATGGGTGTAAGAAAAATATGATGAGTACAATTTATGTCAGCTGAATGACTGATAGCATGTAATGTCATTCTTTGTGCCATATTATCAAGAATGCAGTATAAAGAATCAGGTAACTAATAGAAACATAACTATGCACATTAGCAAAGGGTTTTATACTTAAATGAATTCATTTTAAGTTAAACAGTATTGTTCAATTAAATTCAGAATGTCATTTTGCAGGACAACTTTTTCTTGAACATGTTCAATGAAACCTGTAATGAGATGCATTATTGGTTGGTATTTCAAAGAGTCACCTAGCATTTTATATCAATATGTTTTGCGATCCTTGCACATGTACTAATAATGAAACTTTAGAAGTGTTGGTGTATATTATTAAATTATAAAAGGAGCGCAGATCTGTATGAGTGTGGGAAAGGACATTTAGACGGTTTAGTCACAATATAAACCAACTGTTCTTTGAAGATTAGGTTTATAAGCTGTTTGATGTATGCATCCCTATGTGGATGGGGATAGTACCGGTATCAGGACTATCTGTACGTGAGTGTAAAGGCCGCTTACTTCCCAGTGGAGATGAAAGGAAGCCCACTTACATGTTCGAGATGCAGTGTTTGAGTTGCACATATTCCCTGTTTGCAGGGAAATATTAGCATTGCACAAAGTTTGGTGGCATGTGTGTATGTTTGTTGTTATGCATGTGTGTAAATATGAATCGGCTGGCAGTTCTCCATGCCTGCCATATGATCACATGTACACTTGCAATAACGTAATACTACATGTTCTTGAAGTTACATTAACAAGAGTGCAAAATGTGCTGTAATTCTCTGAAATTGTCATATTTTCTGTAACATGACTCAGTCAGTATTAATAACACAACAAGCACTTTGAGAACTTACACAGGAAACCTGAAGAGTTTGGGGGGCGTCTTCGACCTCCGTATCATGAATTCTTTGAAATTTAGTTGGCGAAGTGTGTGCCATTTTCTGTGAAACAAAACAATGCATTTAATAAGATGGACAGTGAGCATTCACCAGCAATTTCAAAATGAACACCAAAGCTATCTTTTTCCTGACACAAGAGACGTAAGAGAAAAGTCTTCCAGCTTACCTCGACGTTCCACTGATGCCACCCGAAAGACGATTCTTGCGCACTGAGTCGAAGGTTTGGAGGAGGGGCGTGCGTACAAAGAAGCATGCATGAATTATCGCGAGATTGAAAATATCGTTGCTCTTATTTAATAACTTCCTTTTACTGGCTTGTTTTTGTTTGTGCGTTTTATTTTGATTCTACAGATGCCCCGTATTTATGTTGGAGTGTACGATTTAGTGTGTGTGGTATGGGATAGTTAAGCCATCCGCAGCATAAACAAAACACAATAAATGAATATTGTTTTCCTCGGAAGGCAGAGCTGTAGAGCCTTGTCCTCCTTTTTCTTCTCCTAGCAGCGCTTTTGCACTGAGGCGAGAGCGGAGCCAAAGACGCCCTCGGGGACAATAGGCATGTCCAGGATGTCCTCCTTTTCTCTATCGGACAGATTGGTCAGATCCAGCCATCTCGTCCTCTCTTGTAACACCAACATGCACTTGTACAGTGCACTGCTGGACGCGTAGGCAGATATCCGCGATTGTGGTGATCTTGTCCCACGCGGAACATTCGGGCACGTCAGCTATGTCGTCAAAAAGCTCTGCTTGGTAAGCTGACATCATGGAGGTGACATTGACAGCCATCACAGTCAAAGCTGCCGCTTTATAAGCTCGCTCAGTCATGGCGGATTGGAAGCGATCAGCTTTCGTGGGGAGGGTGGGGGCCCTGGATGAGGCAGCTGACAGCCGTGGGTGAAGGTGAGCTGCCACCAGGGGCTCCATGGGTGGCATGCATGTCCATCCCTTCAACATCCAGGGAAGACGCACCTTGAATGGTGGTTTTGTAATCGCCTCATCCGAGCCCTTTGCCGGGCTTGGAGAGCTGAGAGCCTGTGCAGGTGGTATGAAGGAGGATTCATAATCCTCGTCTCACCATCCAACACCAGACAATCCTCACTGTCGGACTCATCCTCATCCAACAAGAGGGGTGGCTCCGTTGCGGGTTCAGCATATCCAGCGTGGAGCCCCAGCGCCGAATCTCTGGTTCGGGAGTGTCCTCCTCGTCCACACCGGGTTGGAGTTCCTTGGTAGTGGCACTGGAAAGGATCGGGTCCCTCTCAGAGAGGCTAGCTTGGTGTGCTAGTCGTCGGCGGAGACTCTTCGCTGTGAAGCGGGCACACGAGCTCGCGTTGTTGATAGCGGCGCAGGCATGCTCCAGCCCAAGACACGCAGAGCAGACAGGTGATGGCCATCGCCTAGTTGCGAGGTGGAGAAAAGCTTGGCCCATTTAGCTTGGTGCGCTAGAGGGGAGCGAATTATCTGGAGTGATAATTTCTGTTAGCTAGCTCCGATGGCAGGCAGTGTGGTGACCGCAGGCTCCCGGTGCCGTTAGCTTGCTAGGAAGTTAACGCGCAAGCTAGTTTCAATAAATAAACTACCTATGGTGAAGGCAGTCGGATCGGCGTTTCTTACCACTAGCATCCAGCGATGGAGGTGTTAGCTCCGGTCTATGGACAGCAGCTAGTTAGCATCGACGCGGATCAAAGTAGCTTGTTCGTGAAGCGAGAAGAGGTGTTTGAATGACGTGTGACACTGCGTCGACCTTATTTAAGGTGCGGCACCTTGACGCGGACGTCACGACTGCCAGTCAATCAGGGCTGGCGAATTGGTATAAGTGCCTCTGTGAATACGCGCCAGGGGCGTATCCCATAGTGAGACATCGAAACGAATGCTAAGAAAGAGAACCAGGAGTTTTTTTTCTCGTATGCTTTGCGGACCTAAGTTCTACTGACATGGGAGAAGAAATTAAAATTTCCCTAATTTCTATTTAAACTTATTTATTTTTGTTTTGAGGTTAATTTTGTTTATTATTAGTCTTAATAAACCTAATTCTACCTCTTACGTAGTTACTTTTCCTAATAGGAGGTTTGAGAAAAACCCTCTTTCCCCTTTTTTTTTTTCTAAATTCATCCAATTTTTTGTTGCTTAATACATTTTTAAATACCCTGCCTGCATCATAATGCTTTAGAGAAATTTCATTCAATCCCTCTAGACACACTTGTCTTTAGCACTACGCATGCAGGTTTAAAATACTTGAATTTCCAGATTTTCAACACATTGATTGCTGTGCTGAGACGATCCGGTCTCAGTCCCTCCGTCCCAGCTACACCTCCAGTGTAAAATACTATTACTATATTGTGATAATAGTTATAATCATGAGCCCGACGTCAGAGCCCAATCTTAAGTGTGTTAAGTTAAATAAACACTCCATATATTTATACTATGTATTTATACTCCTTACACCCCCTAGTTAAACCCCATTAACTTTTTGACCTTCCAAAGATCAATTCCCGAAGCTTCTTTGATCCTACAGCGGTTCCAAACCTTGCCCTGCAGACACGTCTGTCCCTCAACAAATGTAAGAGTGGATCTTTTTTCCTTTCTAGTCAACCCAGTTAACTTTTCTTTAAGCTTTGAATTTTACTTACCAGAAAGACAATGCCACTTGCCGTATAATGTCCAGTCATATTTATGAAAACAGTGTCTGATCATGATGTTTTTTGAGTCAGAGTTCCATCAATTTCAAGGTAAAATAATCTACCATTAACCTGTTGACATGCTGCAGATATTTTATACGTCACAGTAGGAAAAGCACAAGTGCTCATGATATTCATTACTGGGCCTCCTAAATATAAAGTTGCCGCCAATGAGGTTGTGTTTATTATATTCATCAAAAACAATCTCCTTATGTATTGATAACCTACGAATCTTCTGAAAGTGCAGGCGTGAAGCTGGGACATGTTTTGCTGAGGTTTTCAGAGATGGTAAATTAATACATTTCCTGCATTACGGTGTAGCCTCCATAAGCACAAGCGCCCCTGTTTCCTCCTACATACCCTCTTATCAAACTTGGAATAATGTTATAGTTAGACTTTGAGTACAAGCCAAGCCTGCTTGCCTTCGTTAGCTGGGACATGAATTATTTTCAGTGACCCATCAACCCTTGGCCATATGCTGAGAGAACAGCTGACTGGGCAAAGCACTGTCAAAACACCCACGTCTGCAGAAACCTGCACAGAGGAACCGTAAAACCTACAGGGAGTTGGGTTGCAGCATTGTTTCTGGAAGAATCTTTTGACTCGGTCAGTAGAAGCCATCTGATAATCTAAGCGGTTTATCTGCATGAGGATGATTCTATTCCATCTATCTGCCCTGCTGCCATAGGATTATTGCATGAATGAGCAGGTAAGTTTTTCAAAAGAAAAAAAAAAAAGTTGTTGTCTTCCACTCTCAAAGCACTAGAAGGATTTTGCCTTTCACCAACTTTATTTGCCATTGTTACGGAGCCTCTTGTCAGTTTTAGTACAAAAGATATAGGAAATAAAGTCAATTTTTTGTTAATCGTGTTTCAGTAAAGTAAAATTCATAGAGAACAAGACGGACCCCCCTGACCGAGTAAAGGTACACTCACATGGAAAGATATTGAACAGGAGTATCATGTTGCCATTATGAGCGTGGTATTCCAATTAACTAATCCTCGCCTCCATCCTATTACAATCTGCATTTCTTACATGTACCGTAATCATTAAAAGGGGGCAGGGGAATAACTGAACATCAAACACACTGAGCATAAGAGCAGAGAAGTAAGAAGATATTGTCAATTGTTAAAGCCAAGTTGCTGAACAAACAGACAATATAATTTCAGTATACTAGTGAGCAAGTTGCAAAGAGGGAGATATGCGTGTAGCAAGACTGAATGAATGTAGGGCTGGTAATTGGCCACAGTGGATAAGAAAATAGCAAAGGGATGAAGTTGTTTTCATTTTCCTCCTACTAAAGACATGTCAGCTTTAGGCCCATTTTATGCATAAAAGTGACACCGCAAGTACCATCAGTAAGTGAAATAATGACTTATTCCACATATGTACTTTACCTAAAATGTTCCATTAATGCGGGTAGAAAGTCTCATTGAGCTTGTTTAAGTTAAAGACAGAGACCTGCACTAAAACACTGATGGTTTTGTGTCACTGTGTTTCCAGGTACTAGTGAGATTTAAAGTACAATCCAGGAAGTGCTTGTTATTGTGGTCAACAGCTCTTAACCTTTAAAACAATTCTAAATACCGTTCAATCCATTGCACATTACAGAAGAATGTTGCATGCCAAAAAGTACATCTATCAATAGGAAAACAGTATCTATAATCCATTGCACATGATTCAAAACTTCCAATTTTCAGATGACTGACAGCTAAAGAGTAGAGAAAATTAATTTTCTAAATTCCTCCAACATCAAACAACCCATACATTCAGAAGATCAACTGAAAACCATGTGATCCCAATTAGGTTTACAAATCCTACTTCAAAATTATAAATGGCAGTGACACACATTAATCCCAACTAGGCACACAGGGAGGACAGCTCTTAGAGTAAACATGGAAACCATCAAACTGGAACAAGACGACACATTGCCATTAAATCTTCTTACAAGCTACAACTGTTATGATTGAAAGGTAATCCAAATGCAGGACACAGACTCAGAGCTCAGTTGAACAAGATAAGGTTTCTTGCTTGGCTTGAGAAGCAGAAGGAGAAGGAGAAGCTAGTAGTAGACAAGGCAGGGCACAGCACAGGAGAAGCAGGGACAATGACTGACCAGCAGACAGAGAGGCAAACAGGGCAGAGAATCAAGAAATGCAAAAATAAATGGTAAGAATTTGTAGCAGTTTTCTTCCATATTCTCTGAGCTACAGATGCAGTGATTATGAAATACAGGAAAATCATAACTAGTTAAAAGTGTTACATGAAGAATGAGCTAAAAATGTACAACTCTGTGCAATATGACTGAGACAATGACTTGGTAGTGAGTGGCTGAAGGTTTTATATACTGCTGGGCTAATGAGTTGATGGATTACATGTGTGCAGGCTCATCAGCAATCAGGCAGCTGGGGCTGGGACACACACACACACACACACACACACACACACACACACACACACACACACACACACACACACACACACTATAAGAAGAACCCTGGAATCATTGCAGAGAATCTTGAGAAATACATTTAATATTTATTCCAGCAGCACAAATTCAGTTGGTGGCAAAAATGGTTGGTTGATCCACCATGATGGTCCTGAGTAAAACGCACTGTCCAGCTGGTGTGGTGCATTTTCAAAAAGTGCTTGTCAGTAGTTCAATATTTTGTTCAATCATTTAATTGTTATAATATAACTTCTTCGTCACTGCTGTTTTATCTATCTAACAATCAGAAATCTCTGTCTGTCATATCTAAAAAACCTTTCATCTTAGCGGCCTCAAACTTGGCATATGTATTGTTTGGGAGGGAAGTGCAGTGTCAAATTTGGTGCGATTTTGACATGGTACATTCAATATTCATAAAATTTCAATAAATAGAGACATCTTGTGTTCATTGCAATGGGTGCGTTCATGACAATGGCAACAACACTTTCACAGTTTCAGAAACAAAGCTGCTATCAGTATGACCAAAGGCCCAGCAAAAAGCCCATTCCAAACAGGCAGTGTAAGAACTGGCACTGAGTGATATAAATAATAACAATAACAACAGGTTTAATGTGACAAATACCTGATCAAAAAATACTGGACCAATAATTAATAAAAAAAAGTGCCAGTAAACACACTTGCCAATATATTAGGCACACCTAATGAATAAAATACGACAGATGCAGTATTATACAAAAGCCTGTGATTAATCCTTCATTTTCAAGGATAATAATGTTCAGAGAGGATGTTTATTTATCTCAATGGTTATTTTAAAGGTTATAATTTGTGAAGCTGTTGGACTGTGTTGGGTTATACTGAGGTCTCCCGAATCATTTTGTCAACCTTAATTCATACAAAAATGGGATGAACAAAATATTAGGAACAGGTCTCATGTTTCCTCTTGTTCCCAGATCCACCTGCTCACCTGTCTCTCATTTCCAATCACTGGAATGTCTCCACCCACCATCACACCTGTTCCCCATTTCCCTCTTTCACTGGCCTGTATAAATACCAACCCTCTTCCCCAAATCAGACTGTTGCAGATTTGGTTGCATAGTTGTGGAAGTAGCATCACTGATGCAGTCTGTGTGTTTGTGTGATCCAGCTCACGTTTCAAACAGATTATCTCCACTCAGCGACGCACCCGTTGAGAAGCAAACTTTGGTCATTGGCGACTCGGTTCTGAGAAACGTGAGGTTAGCGACACCAGCGACCATAGTCAATTGCATTCCAGGGGCCAGAGCCGGCGACATTGAATTTAAACTGAAGCTGCTGGCTAAAACTAAACGTAAATACAGTAAAATCGTAATCCACGTCGACAGCAACAACTCCCGGCTTCGCATGTCGGAGGTCACTAAAGTTAATGTGGAGTCGGTGTGTGCTTTTGCAAAAATGATGTCGGACACAGTAATTATCTAGGAATATTACCCAGTCTATTAAATGACAACCCAGAGTTGGGACCAGGAAGCAGAGCTGCAGTGCTAAACACTTCTCTGCGCTCCCTCTGGATCAGTCACACAACCACAAACCCATAGAGATTGTGTCTGTCCACTGTCCCATTAAATTATTTAAATCAAACAATAACAGAGGGAGAATTCCACAAAAATATCTAATACAAATTAACACAAACTCTGCAACAACTCAGGAAACAAAGACTTTTAAATGTGGTCTTTTAAACATAAGATCATCATCATCAAAGGCTATTTTAGTTAATGAACTAGTCTCAGATCAAAAAATAGATTTATTGTCCCTCACTGAGACGTGGCTGCATCCTGATGAATATGTCAGTCTAAATTAATCTACTCCCCCCAGTCATATAAATTCACACGTTGCCTGAGAATTTCGCCGAGGAGGTGGAGTTGCTGCTATTTTTAACTCCAGTCTATCAATTAATCCTAAACTAAGCTACAACTCATTTGAAAGTCTTGTTCTTAGTCTTCCACACCCATCCAAGAAACGCCAACAGCCAATCATATTTGCTGTAGTTTACCGTGCCCCTGGGGCTTATACTGAATTTAACGGAATTCCCTGAGTTTTTATTAAACCTAGTCCTAAAGACCGATAAAATTATTGTTGTTGGTGACTTCAATATTCATGTTGACAATAATAAAGATAGCCTTAGCGTAGCATTTATTTCGATATTAGACTCCATAGGATTCAGTCAGTGTGTGTACACCAACCTACTCATTGTTGTAACCACACACTTGACCTTGTATTATCATACGGTGTCAAAATTGAACATCTAACAGTACTCCCGGGCAATCCAATCCTATCAGACCATAATTTAATAACCTTCGATTTTTCATTCTCAGAATATATGCCACTAATAATAAACTAATTTTCTAGATGTCTACCTGATAGTGCTGTAGCTAAATTTAAGGAAATAATTCCGATTACATTTAAACCCGTATTATCCGTCGATATAAACAACAAATTCATTAAAAACCCTAGCTCCACTGAGATTGACCATCTCGTCGATAGCTCTGTAGACTCATTACGATTAACATTAGACTCAATAGCGCCTCTAAAAAAGAAACATGTAAAACATAGTAAATTAGCTCCGTGGTATAATTCCAAGACACATGAGTTAAAACAAGTATCAAGAAAACTAGAAAGAAAGTGGCGCTCCAGCAACCGTGTTGAATATCTCCTAGACTGGAAGAGTAGTGTTAAAGCATATACCCTACCAAGAACAGAAATCTCAGAAACGGCTGAGAATCCTACCGATTTATTTAGACAGCTTCTCTCTGATCACCCTTGATCAGCTGACCAAATTAATCTCATGTTCTAAACTAACAACTTGTATCTCAGATCCCATTCCTACAAAATTACTTAAAGAAATTCTGCCCCTAATTGATAGTACGTTACTGAACACAATAAATCTGTCATTATCATCAGGATATGTACCACAGTCTTTTAAAATAGGTGTAATCAAACCCCTTCTCAAAAAAACCACCCTAGATCCAGAGGTTTTAGCCAATTACAGACCGATATCTAACCTCCCCTTCCTGTCTAAAATCCTAGAAAAAGTTGTAGCCAATCAGCTGTGCGAGTTTCTCCAGGAAAATAATACATATGAAGACTTTCAGTCGGGGTTTAGAGCCAATCACAGCACGGAGACAGCCTTGGCAAAAGTCACTAATGACCTTCTAATAGCTTCAGATCAGGGATTTGTGTCTGTCCTCATTCTGTTAGATCTTAGTGCAGCATTCGACACAATTGACCATCACATTTTATTCCAGAGACTAGAACAGTTAATTAGCATTAAAGGAACCGCCCTAAACTGGTTTCAATCCTATTTTTCTGATCGCTCCCAATTCGTGCAAATTAATAATGAGTCATCTGTGCGCACCAAAGTTAACCACGGTGTTCCACAGGGCTCTGTGCTCAGCCCAATTTTATTCTCATTATATATGCTTCCACTCGGAAACATTATCAGGACACACTCGGTAAATTTCCACTGCTATGCGGATGACACCCAGTTATACTTGTCAATAAAACCTGAACAAAGTAATCAAACAACTAAACTCCAAGCATGTCTCAAGGACATAAAAACCTGGATGACCCGCAATTTTCTCTTATTAAACTCAGATAAAACAGGTTCTAATACTTGGCCCTAAACACCTTAGAGATACATTATCTAATGATATAGCTGCGCTAGACGTCATTGCCCTTGCTTCCAATGAAACAGTCAGGAACTTGGGAGTGATCCAGCAGTAAGTCGTTAAAGACTCTGCAGCTTGTCCAAAATGCCGCAGCATGTGTCCTGACAAGAACCAAGAAAAGAGACCACATTTCTCCAGTATTAGCTTCGCTACACTGGCCTCCGGTTAAATCTAGAATATAATTTAAAATTCTCCTCCTCACCTTCAAAGCCCTTAATAATATGGCACCATTATACCTTAAAAACAGCTGTTAGTACCTTATCAACCCACTAGAGCACTGCCCTCCAGAATTCAGGCTTACTTACGTCCCTAAAGTCTCTAAAAGTAGAGTAGGAGCCAGAGCTTTCAGCTATCAAGCTCCTCTCCTGTGGAATCATCTCCCACTTTCAGTTCGGGAGGCAGACACCATCTGTACGTTTTAAGAGTAGGCTTAAAACCTTCCTTTTTGATAAAGCTTATAGTTAGAGCAGGTACAGGCTTGTCTTAGACCTGCTCTTAGTTATGCTGCTATAGGTCTAGAAGGTCGGGGGACACATGACACTCGGAGCTTCTCTTTCCAGCTTCTCCTTCCTCTTCTCAATCGTTATCACATCAAAGAAATTCATATCTCATCAATACATGTTACTGACTTGACTTCTTACCCGGAGTCCCTTTGCCTTATCGTCCGCAGATCCAGGTCCAGATCCATGATGTGGCCGCAGCTGTGGCCACATCATGGATTAAGATCTGTGGATCGCGTATCAGAGATCGTAATGGTGGATGCAGTATGGCGGATTCTGTATCGTGCTGGCTGATCGTGATAATAAAGGCAGATCCTTTATCGTGTTGGCATCAGATACTGGTGGTGGACCACGACCGAGGTGGCAGCTGATGATGGATCCTAATGGCGGCAGTGGACAATGACTGTGGACTATAGTGGCATCCGATCTTGATGGTGGATCATGATCTTGCTGGCTGCTGACCACAGACTATGATTGCAGCAGGACTGCTTGATACATAATATTTCTCCTTAGACACTTGACCATTACTGACAATAATCCACCAATAATCTACCTTCTTTTTAGTAGTTTTCCTTACTCTTGTTGAGGGTTAAGGGCAGAGGATGTCACACCATGTTAAAGCCCTATGAGACAAATTTTGATTTGTGAATATGGGCTATACAAATAAAATTTGATTGATTGAAGTGACACGATACACTCACCACAGTACATCAGCACGTCTGATGACCGTTGGCTCCAGACCCACCACGACCTTCAAAGTTTAAGCGATTATGGCTAGTTAGTTTAATGTTGGCTTGCTTAAAAACCTAATGAGGTCAAAAAGAGCATAAATTACACTAACTTTTACAACTACCGATAAAATAAAGGTGACCATTGTTAACCAAAATGCATTTAAAGGAAAATATCTTACATTCCTAACATTCATTGTTACGCTACAATATTCACAAGAATGGAGCTAGGGCTGTCATTCACCAATAACTGACTTTGTGTGTTCCCCCCCCCTCAATTTAAATACAGTCAGATCATATAGTACACATCAGGAGGACAATGACTGACAGGGAGAAAGGGAGGACAGGAGAATCAAGCCTAGCGGGAGATAAACGTCAACTCAGTCACTGGAGATGATATGGTTATTGACATAGATGGAGAGAGGTCAGAGAGGAAGGAGGGTTGATGGGAGGATTAAATGTCACAAGGACAGCGGGAGGAAGGACTGGAGATGGAAAGAAGTGGGACACATAAGAATGGCTGGAGTACTGATGTGAGACAGGAAGTAGAGGATATGAGAGAGCGAGAGGAGGACGAGGAGAAACGATGATTGAATACAATCTTGGTAGAATTTTTATTTCTGAGCTTGGAAATTGCAGTTTTAGTGAAATAGTGAAACATTTCTTTTGATTTAGAGATCCTAAAACTTGCTAAATGCAAAGAAAAAGCTACTAACCACTAGTACATAGTAAACAGTTAAGTGATGAATTTGACCACTGACTCTGTAACAAGTGGATTTTATTTAAAATACAAATATCAATTCACATTAACAGTACAGAAAATGATCTTAACAACCCAACTTGTCTACTGATGAACATTAAGCTAACAGAAGTTTATGAAGTAGTTTTGTTGACACAATCAAGCACCTTGACCTAGTCCCACTGCAGACTTTTTCACTTCAAAATAATATAACGAACTTGCTCCTTTGTTACGACCAGTCATTATTCCTATGGCCACTAGAGGGCTTTGTTTGAATGTACATATACAGTTTGTCTTTGTGGTTATTGAATGAATTTACTGATTAACTTTTCTTTCTGTGAGGACAGTCTCACAATTGTGCAACACAAAATCACAACTAAAAACACTGCAGAATGGGTGTTTATTTTTATTTTTCCTGTTTTTTTTACTACCACACTTCTCCCAGTACTGCCTTGAGGGAGGTTTTTATGAATTCACAGGCAGTACCGGAAGGATGTTATGGTAGTAGGCCATATTAGAGAACCTGGGGATGACAACAGAGAGTACCAGTATGCAGCCTATCACCACTTTATTTATTGGCTCTTTAGGTCGGTGAAAACTTCTTGTCATCCCAGCTGCTGTGTTTGTAGGATCAGACAAGTTCCTTGATCCACAAGGACAGTACACAGGTTTCCTTCCTGGCCTCTGTTTTCTTTCAGGCCTTGTTTTCTTGTAGTATTCAAACACCTCCATAAGCATCATCAAAGCATCAAACATGCAGTATGTGGACTATTATTTATCTTGTTTATTTTCCTATTTCAATTTGAAAACCTGTTTTTAATTTTTACACTTGTTTTGTAAATGAATACTAATACTGCTGTAATTTTCTCAATTGAGTTTATACTAGGATTTATATTAATAATTTCCATTTGTTGAATTGAGTTTATACTATGTCAATTGCAATAACAAAGGAATTTAATAGATTAGCTGTATTTCTTCTGTACATAATATACAGAGTTATCAACAAGTTGGTGTGCCTCAGATGCATCATGATTCAGCTGGGGTCATCTGGAAGAAGGCATAGCAACCTCCTCTCTGGAAGATTCTTCAGCACCTGCTCCATGGATTAGTGGTCCTGTTGAAAACAGTGGTACAAATATTCATATTTCACAATTTTATTCAGTTCTTTTAGAGCAATGATATCTCACTCAGAGTATGCATCACATGGTCTATAGGGCACAGGAAAGGCAAGGCAAGACAATTACAATTTATCTAAACCTCTCCTGACTTGGGATTGCAGCAATTCAGATGTGGCTGGTGTAGGAATTGGGGGTACCAGGCTGAGCCTTCTGGGGTCATCTGGACGAAGGGTCTTTCTATGAGGAATCCCAACTATAATTAAAATTCGATGTGTTTGTAGCTCTCGGATGTAGGCATATGATTTTTGTGTTTGCCACGGCGTAGAGAGCAGGTGGACTCAAAAATGCAGAAGCCAGATATAATAACAAAAGTGTCCTTTAATAAAAGGAAAAAGTTCTTTCAAAACAAACAGAATCCACAAACAGAAAAAAAACACTGGGATCAAAAGGATTGCAAAAAAGAGCTAAACTGAAGAAAAAACAGACAACACTAGGGAACAAGAGGAACTCACAAGCGATAGATGTGTGAAAGAATGACAAAGGGTGAAAGGCAACCAACTGACAAAGGGAAGCACAGAGACTTGTATACACAAGGGAGGCTGGGTTGATTAAACACAGGTGAAATACATGTCTGGAACAGATGCAGGGTGTCTCTGCCTTATCTTCCTGTCTTTGCATACATTTCAAAATAAAACTGGAAACTCAGAATGAAACAACAGGACAAACCTAAATGTAGCACTTGTCTGGGGCCAGTATTAGAAAAAGCACTAAACATCTACCTAGATTCGAAGGAGAGGTAGGCCTAAGACAAAGAACAAGTTGAACAAATGACCAGTTTATTGCTTCACAATCGGTCATGCAACAACCACAATATAAAACAGTGTAGATTGTAGTAGATTGGAAATTGTATGATTCTTGTAAAATAACTCAGTCCTTTCAGTGTGTGTATATGTACAGTTCCCAGGATATAGTCCGTTCAGTCCATGAATAGTGTGTGCTTGAAGGTTCCACCAGTTCCGTTCTGGTCCAGGTCTTTATGTGTACTGTATCTCTAAACTACCTTACTACCTGTCTACCTGACGGGCAGGACTGGGGTCTGATGTCTTCTTGATAAGCGAATCAGGTTCGGTCTGGATCATACGGTAGGCCACACCGCAGCCACGATCTGGGTTTAGCTCGCCATCTCAGCATTCAGATTCACAGGATTCAGATTCTTCTAGTATGAATACAAAACCAATCTACACAAAGTGCAGAATAATCAGTGTCTGTTTTCTAATTGTATTTCTTACATGAGAAGCTTGCATTTTCAATGTGCTTCATTAAATAATAATGTACAAATCAAAACAAAGTATTTCACATCTCTAAGCAAAGGGCTTATCTGTTTTACACATCCTTTCCCAGTAATATGTTATGTGATAACTCATTACTATATCATGTCACTATACTTGACTTAAACATGAGAATAATTTACAGTGTAAGTTGAACTTCATTTAAGATATGCATTGGCTATTCAGATTCTATGCACCTGCAATGCACTTGCATAGTAAACCATTGCTATCCGCTACTAACATAAGCTGTGTGGCTGAACCGTAAACAACTTAGTGCCACACATCCTATAACATTCCAAATCGCAATGCTGACTAGCTGCGCCAGTCAGTCAAGACATTAGCTGTTAGTCTCAACGTTACCTCCACGATACAGTGAGCACAAGTATGGGAGGTTAACATTTACTCTTTCCGTCTATAACATTAAACATGGTGTTAACTATGATAACAGGCTGCTAAAGTTCGTTGGAAACATTGATGATTACTATGTTATTACTCCGATTGGTTTTAAAGAGGTAATCTTTCAAATAGCAACTTAACAGCAGTATTAGTTATCTCCCAAGTTCGCTAGCATGATTCTAGTAGTGACTAGCAGTGACTAGCTAACGTGTTCACTCACCGGAGTTTCCAGTATCGGATTATTCTATGGAATCACTTCAGTTGACACTGAAGTTGGACGTCTAGTTGGAAAATAACCTTATTAGTATAATTAAAGGTAGACTATGGTAATATTTTGAGTGTTTTATGTTATTTCATACCGAAATCCGGGAGCTTCTTTCTCTACACGTTTCATGGGAAAATCTTGGGAGGAGAAAAAAGGGCTTTCTTATTCGTGGGGAGTTCCCTTGAACGCATAGTGCGCCCCCTTTTGGCAATAACTTTTACTACTCCTGAGGTTAGTAGCCTTAATTTCATGAGGGTTACATAAACACAAGGAGACACAGTAAAAATGTCAATAAACAGAGTCTGTAATCAAAATAACGACAATCCAAAAACGAGTCGTGTTTTCAGGGCATAGAAGCTGAAATCAAATTTTTAAACCATTCGTTATCTTATATACTTCAGCTATTTTGTGAATGCAGATTATAACTTGCATAAAAACCGTACATCTCTTTGCCCTCTGCATTTCTCATGGTTGGTCTGTTCTGGTGGAAGTTGTAGTCCAGGGCAGCAAGCAGCACTGTTGACTCATAAACTGGGGGACTCAAAGTGTGGCGCTTGCTTGCGTACATCTGGATATGATTATGGAATCCCTCAAGTTCTGCAGTTGATCTGATTGAGACATAAGCACATTTGAAAAATTTACACTAATTACAATTTTCAATTATTTGAAAAATGTTGCTAGGCTTTACCTGAAGCACAGATATTTATGGACATCTTTCTCCCAACGCTTATTGAGAACCATGTCCACTAAGGCTTTGTGGCTCTTGGGAGTCTCTTTGGATCCACTCCTTTCCGGGTGTCTTCTCCAGGTGCCCATGTTTGGCAGCTTACCATAGTCTATGTGTGAATATCACTGGGTTGGCATCATTCACCATCTGTGAGTGCCTTTTTAAAAAATATCCTTCAAATGGAACTGATGAATGTAATACAAACAAAATATTGTATACTTACCAGAAACTCTTAAGTTGTTTAAGCTGCCTTACAACACACCAACAAAATATTCACAATGTCTTTCACCATCCCCATGTTCATAAATTTGAACAAAAGTGCTACCATTGCGTAGTTGTTGCCAGACAACAAAATGTTGGTGGACAGCAGAAAATCTCCAGCCTGCATTCCAAAATTCAGCATCCCCTTTTTCACTTTACTCTGCTATAATTTTCAAACAGCAGCCAGTTCATTTAAAAAAGTAGGAAAGCTATGGTTAAAAGGCTTAACCTCATTTTGATCCTGTTGGAGTCAGTAACAGAAATTACACTGCGTTGAGTTTGCTATTTCAATATAGTTTGGCTCATATGTAATGGGGGCAATCCTGACTCACTCATGCAACAACATGCCATAATTTTGAAGGCATGCATATGGGAAAAACTAGAGTCGCAAGTATATATGTAGACCCAAACATTGTCAGTATTAGCAATTCCACTTTCGTTATTGAAAATGGTTGGACCAAAAATCCACTGTACCCTCAGACTGCAAGTGCAAAGGAGGACTGCACATCAACAATTTTCAGTTGAAGGATGGTCTTATCAATACAAGACATTGCCTATTTTCCTTTCCCACAAAAGTCTTCCTCAGGTTTGAATGGTTCACAAGCAAACTAAGAACTGAGATATTTCAAGGCTTGAGCATTCTCAGTCAATTCTGTCATGCAGTTGGTCATGACAGCCATTATGTGTGCCTCAGGTGCTGTTCTGAAAATTGTTATTTTTGACTTGGCAAGTACAAAAACCGTCGACCAAATAAGCAATACACTTTTCACACCCCTGCACTTCAAGATCCAAAGTGTTCAAATGTTCAAAAATGTCACACAGGAAGTAGACTTCTGCCATACAGTCTTGAGCCATATGAAATTTGTTAAATGTGACTTTCATTTGAACCATGGTACTAAGGTGGAATTGAGTTGCAGATGGTTTGGTGCCCATTATTAAAACAAAAATAGACAAAATGTACTTGCCTATCTCGAAGGACCACACTATCCTCAGGTTGAAGGGAAAAGTAATAAAAAATCAGTCCCTCACTTTAGATTCCCATTTTTGGGAAGAAGGTTGTTCTTCTTTGGAAGACTGTGCCTTTGGGGCCGACCAAACATCAAAGCTCTGTCTCCATCCCCATTTTCATTTCTCAATTATCACTCAAATTCTCTCGTCTATCTCCAGTCTCACAGCCCTCTCTTTCTAGTTAACTGACTGTATATATGACTATACATTGTTGGTGTCTCCCATATTTTGCCACTTTTCATTGCATCTTTTACACTTTCACTCTCACCTCCCTGCCCCAATGGGTAATACATTTTTTCCTACAAGAACACTGTTGAATGTGTAGATGCCTGTGTCTGTATTTGCTCATGTGTGTATCTCGATGCACTAATAAATTAAACGGTTGGTTGCTGTTCCAGTTATGTGAAAAATTTGTATTTGTTGCATCTAGGTCCAGGTGGGTCTACCCTCCACTGTATCCTTGTAAAAAAATGTGTATTCATTTTTTAACCTGTTAGCATGCAAAGGTCCATGTCGTCACCCTCTTAAACTAATGGCCCAAGTAATGTTTCCAGGTTTTTCAGAAAACACAAATTAACCAAATATTGATTATGATATTTATTAATAATTTCACTCAAAGGTTATGACAATAGATGACTATTGACATACTAATAACAATGTCCAATTATGTAACATAAGAGGAATAAATGACTTAGGCAAATTTTTTAACATGCCTTTGTGACTTAAGCAATTTTAAACCTTCAACTGTCAACAATAAAGCATAACTAACAAACTAACTAAACATAATGCTGAGGAGGCATGTGCATCACCTCACTTCTCCCTCCAGCTCTTCTTTGCTGGGTTCTTGACTGATGCCTAATTAATGTGGCGAATTGTCAAAGAAGTAATGACACTCAATGGGCATGACGTGTTTCATTGACTGGAGGTCCTGGAACTTTCTCTCCTTGATTGGCAGAGCACATGAAGACATTCTTATCCATGCTATCGGCTCATTTGGCACCTGTACCCTCTGTGGCAGTGCTTCCCACGCAAAGTCCTCAGAGAAGGACAGCTTGAAATGGACCTTGCCTTCACTGCTAAACTGAAGAGCTCGCAAGTGATGCACAGTCGGATCTCCATTTTTTTGCCTGGTCTGGTGCTAATGAAGTAAGATCCATTCATTTTCAGGAACTCATCATGCTTGAGCACCTTCACATGGTATGATGACGTAGTCTCTCCAGATGAAGATATCCCTAACTATTTTGCATTTCAATAGTACTATACATGCTGTCACACTCCATTTGTGTGTGCCCTGCAACAAGGTATTTCTGTTATTAGTACCACATATTTCCTTGCAAGCTCAGAGAATGCATTTGCCACACATGCATTGCGGTTCTGATAACCGCAACCATCGCTCCACACTATGATCTCCTTGAGTTCTGGATGGTCTTTGATCACACCTTCAAAATGTGTATTCAAATCTTTCTTAATTATATCATGTAATGTGGAAAAAATTTGACAAACTGTAGATTAAATATTGTTTGAAAAGACAGAAAATAATTAACAGAAAGCCTATCACTTGTAACAACCACAGATTCTGGAGCCTTTCCACTCTTTGCTAAATGCTAGCTTCATGGACTTAGCTGTTTTGCTGACTAAAAAGACTGAATAAAAAGACTAAATAACTATGCAATATTTATAGCCTAGCCTATATTATAGTAAACCTCATCACTTACCAATAGGGGATGAGCCCTGAATCATGGAAATAACTTCAGCGGCTAGGTAGATTTTCGTTCTTCTTGATGCAGCCGCCATCTTGAAAAGCTTGTAAAATTTCCTAAGTCACATTGTCTTTTGACTTAAAGGGGACATAGCATGCCCATTTTACCACAAGTTGATATGGTTCCTTGGGGTCTTAATGAAATGTCTGTAACATACTTTGGTCAAAATACCACAAGATCATTTAAAACAGCACCCTTTTACCCTGTATAAAACAGCCCTCCACAGAGTGACCTGTTTTGAGTGCCTGTTCCTTTAAATGCTAATGAGCCAGCTCCCCCTCCCCCTCTCCCCCATGATTTTAAACGATATAAATTACATATTTTATATGATATAAATTATCAAATATGCATCCCATACTTTGTATTCCCCTTCTATTGTCCTGGAGTTTTAATTTTCCCAATCACATAATTAAATGTCCCCTCTGCCCATCCACTACAAGCAGACAGACAGAGAGAAAGAGGGGGGGTGGGGGCTATGAAGACCATCATTTACCCGAACCCCGACATTCAACGGGTACAACAACAAGCGGAGAAAGCAGAATCGCGGGCTGACCTTATATATACAGTCTATGGGGCTGACCAGCGGAGAAATGCACGTCCCGTGTGAACAGCCAGGCGGCTGCGCGCTGAGAGCGGCGCGCGCTGCGCTGCGCGCCTTCCGCGTCGGTGTTAACCCGGCTTAACTACTGTAACCGGGCGTACAGTAGCGCTGAACACTGCGGAAGTCTTCCACACTGCTGGTTGTGTGGCGCTGACACAAATTCCAGCTCACACACGGGAGAGCGGCGGTCGTGCCCGAGCAGCTGCTGCAGCCTCCCAGTCCCAACGATCCAGACAAATGCCACATGTGAGTGAATCGCGGGCTGACCAGCGGAGAAATGCTCGTCCCATGTGAACAGCCAGGCGGCTGCGGCAGGAAGCGGCGCTGCGCTGCGCTGCCTCGCAGCCTCAGCATCCGGTGGCGTGACGGGGGGTGAGGTGGGCCAAGACCATGTGGGAGACTTCCAGTTCCTTGTTACGACACAAAACCCAGGAAGCTCAATCGAGTCGCACAAGCATGACGTTTCTGACTTAGAGGAACTATAACAAAACACGCGAGTG
Organism: Hippoglossus stenolepis; assembly: GCF_022539355.2. Taxonomy (NCBI): domain Eukaryota; kingdom Metazoa; phylum Chordata; class Actinopteri; order Pleuronectiformes; family Pleuronectidae; genus Hippoglossus; species Hippoglossus stenolepis. The sequence goes on from NC_061489.1 coordinate 3,279,245, forward strand.
TTTTTTTCCTAGAGTTTTTGGGTAGACATTTTTTGGTAGACATGCCAGATACCCACATTAACCTGTAGAAGCACTAACAAAGTGGAATTTGCACGCTATGTCCCCTTTAAAATAAAACGGCCTAAGTCACACCGACATAGGCCATTATACTACAGGGTAGAATCGCATGATCTGTTCAACTAAGGATGTAGGCGATTTTAACAGAGGTGGCCAGCATCATGAGGAGATGATTTAGGCAAAAAAAATAATTTTTCTAAAAAATTACTTGGGCCATTATTTTAGGAAGATGACGATGTATGTGTGTGCCCTTGCTTATGAAAATAAATTGCTCCTCAAAGACCAATACTCAGCTAATACATTTTCCTCTTGTGTAATTAGCATTATTCATTCATGACTACAAGGATCTATTGGTTACGATGTTTGTATGCATAATATCAGCATTTACTGCTGCCAGACAAAAAACATCTTAATTGCATTTGTCAATGTAAATGATAGTGAATGTTTTCTTTAGTATGTAGGACATGTATCAGTTTGGTTCAAATTAAGTCAAAAAATGTTTTTCACTTTTAATTCATTGAGATGCAAGGTAACTGGTCTCATAAGCAATTCACATATAAAGAGATCAATATTTGAGGTGTAAGTGAAAAAGATTAACAAGACTAAAAGTCTATAGCATGCAAACATTTTCCAAGTAGCAAATATACATTAAAGGAGAGGCTGATTGACTGTTAGCAGGTTGGGTTCATGCACTGAAACAAATTTGGTGTGACATTTACTTAAGAATTGGTAGATAAAGAATACTTAAGTGGATTTTACTAGCTATTTCATCCTTACTCAATAAAATAATAATAAAATATCCTCAAACTTTGCTATTAAATTTTACTCAGACTACCTTTGTATCAATTTTTTTAAATATTAACCTTATTTAACTAGCTTTTATTTACTATATCAAGATGTTTTTAAGTAACATTTACATAATATTTCATCACTACTTTACAGTACTATTCTACTCTGGATTTGTTGAATTTTTAACATGGGCTCCTTTTTGTCAATACAATTGTCCTAATATATAAGACTTCTACAAAACATGAAATAACAGAGTTTTAAGGAAAAGCATCTTTATTCAAATACTGATGCAAGAGGCAGCTTCTCAGCACAGTATTGTAGACTAAGAACACTTAGTCTGACATTTTCACAACATTTACTAATGTAAAGTGCATTTTGTCAAGAACCATTTAGAAAGTAATATCCTGACATATTCCTTTTAGTTTTAGTCATTTCAAAAAGGAAACTCATTAAAGAGTTGTACATAACAATTCACAATGTGTTCGATCAATTACCAAGCCGGCTGCTAAGAGAACAAACGTACAATGGAACAAAGCACTCTTTGGCTCAACCTAGAACTGAAATTGAAATAGTGATATTGCTTCACTTCTTCACAGCCACTTCTGTGGAAATATTCATGCCAAGAGTTTGTTGTGCAGAAAGAGCTTCTGAAACACTTTGAATGTGTATTTCAACTTTGGTGGGTAACTCAAGTTCGTAGCATAAATAAAACCCATGAGCAAAAAAGCAAGCCCTAGCCACACTTACAGTCCCCAAGAACTTCCTTTGCCTCTATGATGATTGACACATGGTCCTGTGCTGCATTTCCTTGCACAACACAGATCTTCATGACGTGATGAGCCATATCCTCTTTGCTCAAATCCTGTCAAAAACATTTGAAATCAGTACTTAGGTCTATTTACAATTGACCATTTAAAGACATTGACTATACCGGTCAAAAGTTGCCCCAAATTTTTGATTGGTACTGTGGTTTAAATGCCAATTGTAGTTAATGCCTTGATAAATAATTCAAATGAATTGATCTAAAATTTAAAAAGACATGAGTGATTTGCCTATAAAATATTAGTATGGGGATAAGAATTTGGCTCTTAGGCTGAAAAAAAAAAATGGTCATAATAATAAGAAAATCTCAAATTTTCCAAATTTACCTGGTAGTCCTTGATTAGCTCCTCTCCAGACTCCCCAAGGAACTCCACCAAACACTGGATGACAACATCTCGTCTGCCTTCAACATGTTGCTGTTAGACAGACAGAACATCTTTTAACTGCATGTACAACTAGAAAAGAACATTGGTATGGTGCCATTATTGTAACAAAACTATTAACAAATTATTGTCTCCTATCCTTTTTTCAGATTCAAAGCTACATATTTTGCATTTCCATCTCATGTTGTGGCACCTAGAAAACAAATTCAACTTGTAAACATCTTGAAACTAAATGTTTGCTGTACATAAAAATGTCAAGTAAACCTATAACAGATCAAACTTACTGTCTGTAAGCAGGTAAAATCAAATGGCAGAGTCAATGTCCTTTTAAATATTCTGTGAAATATATGGAGAAATTATATTAAAATATGAACACAAAACACAATATCCGATTTTGGAGAACATTTTTATAATAAATGTGTTTATGCACTAATTACATGTTTTATGCCCACATAAACATAACAAGTCAACATAACTTATATACGGAGATATACAACAAGCCTGTTCATGTTTAGGGGTGGGTATTCGTACTTGATAGCTTTTAAGGTATCAACCAGAATAACCTAGTACTGAGTGGTATGGAACTTCTCCAGTTAAATGTTACCTGCATTCAATCCTTTTTGTAATTAGATCTGGAAAAAGAGTGACTATTTGTATGGTTTTACTTGCAGCCATGTGTGATTTTCTCACTACCACAGCAGCGTTTAACAACATTTAACCTTTACATGTGCAAATCGCATACATATTACAAAAGCAATATTTTGTGATGTTACCTGCACGGTCCGCTGTCTTGCTCTGTTGGTAACTTGCTGCAATTGTACGCTAGGAGGGCAATGTGGCCTGTAGTAACGCCACTGTCAATGTCTAAAAACAGAAAACATTAAAAAATATTTTAGTAATGTCATAACTATTGGTGGAGTATTTACAAAAATAAATTATCCCATTAAATATTGACATTATAAATAAAATAATGAAAAGTAAATTTGATTCGCTTTGAAGACAGTGATCAAATCACGTAGTCTTAACTAACTAACTAAAATTAACTAAATAACGAAGAGTGATCTGGCTAACTTAGCATGGCAGACGGCATGTAAACCGAACCGTATGTTTCTCTATAAGCAGACAAGTTCACACTTGTCTGCTTATAGAGACACTCAAACGGTTCGGTGCTTACGTGAAAAAGCACAATGTGTGCCAGCACAACAACCTAGCAGGTAAACTGACCCTAACCCTAATGCTAGCAAAGTTTGTGACCGACTCACGCATTGACCCAACGAGCTAACAGTAATGTACAAAGTCAACGAAACATAAAACTTACCCCACATCCATTGATTTTCGAATGAGCGATATAGTGAGCGACTCGACGTCTGTCGTCCATCGGTCGACGTCCCTCCCGCAAGTGAGTCTGGGATTGAAAAAGACCACTTACCGTTCTCTGACGCTGACATCACTGGCTGAACAGTCAGCGGGTTGCCAGTTTCACTAACGTTAACCAAGTAAATTTCACTTCATTGTGTAAAGTTGTGCAGTCAATACAGACATTTAGTTAATAGTACGGGGACATAGCGTGCAAATTCCACTTTGTTAGTGCTTCTACAGGTTAATGTGGGTATCTGGCATGTCTACCAACCCAAAAACTCTGGGGGAAAAAACACTCGCGCGTTTTGTTATGGTTCCTCTAAGTCAGAAACGTCATGCTTGAGTGACTCGATTGAGCTTCCTGGGTTTTGTGTCGTAACAAGGAACTGGAAGTCTCCCTACATGGCCTTGGCCCACCCCCCGGGGTGGATGGGCAGAGGGGGACATTTAATTATGTGATTGGGAAAATTAAAACTCCAGGACAACAGAAGGGGAATACAAAGTATGGGATGCATATTTGATAATTTATATCATATAAAATATGTAATTTATATCGTTTAAAATCATGGGGGGAGAGGGGGAGGGGGGAGCTGGCTCATTAGCATTTAAAGGAACAGGCACTCAAAACAGGTCACTCTGTGGAGGGCTGTTTTATACAGGGTAAAAAGGGTGCTGTTTTAAATGATCCTTGTGGTATTTTGACCAAAGTATGTTACAGACATTTCATTAAGACCCCAAGGAACCATATCAACTTGTGGTAAAATGGGCATGCTATGTCCCCTTTAAATAAGATTTTATTGTAGAATTTAAACAAATTAGCAATTAAAGATTACAGGCCCAAAACATTTTTTTTTCAGTGTGGATTCATGTTGCTGACAAACTCTGACCCCTCCATATACAGCCTCAGCAGATATTGACATTCATCGTGCATACCGTAGCCTTTTTGTTAGCCCCAACCAGCCTGACCATTCTCCTTTGACCTCTGTATTCAACAAGGTTTTTTCTGGTTATAGGACTGCTGCTCACTGGATGTTTTTGATTTTCTCACCATTCTAATTAAACTCTCGTCTCTGGAAATCTCAGGTCAGCTGTTTTATAAATACTCAAAGCTTGTCTGGCACCAACAGTCATGCCTCAGTCAAAGTCACAGAGATTTTATGCATTGTTGAAGAAGTTCTTAGAGGTGCTCTATCCGGCAATAACCACGTCCACAGCCAGGCAGAGCAGCTGTGTACACAGCCAGTGGCTGTATACTGCCACAGCTCAGCCTTTCGAAAGACGTTATGAGCTTTAAATGCATAAATGTCGTCATGTATCCTTTCTGTAGTATCTTACAATAACGCCAGGAACACAAAAGTAATTCAGAAAAAAAAACTTACTGAGACCCTCAGGGCTGCATGGTTTTATTATGGACGCATTATTAGAATACTTTATGCCATGTGTGTGTTATGATGCTGGGAGGCACACAAGAGGCAAATATTTTTGATATAACATTTTTAACATGAGAAGGAGCATGTTTCACATAGACAACCCCTGAAGTGACTCATCAAGCACAGCTTCGGTAAACAGCTGACATGGATAAGGAAGCATGCCAAGTGTGTTTTATTCCCATTGAGCAGAACTCATGTTTAATACATAGACAGTGTTTTGTTTGCTCCCCCTCAACATGCAGGATTCACGCACTCACTCAAACCTACATCAATACAAGTACAACACACACAATGAGCAGCTGTCAGCAGCTTATGATATTTTACATCATTATTTAAAAAGCCCGACTTCATATTTCAGCTAAACAAATGTAGTCAGTACATTCAATACACCTACTTAATAAAAAGTGTGGCAGGGTTACTTTCCTTTTGTGGCTGATGTACTGAATTTAACTTCCTGCAGAAAAAAGAACAACTTATTCATAGACAGATAAGTTACACTTTTTAAATGGTTAATCATTCATTCATTAATCAATTTTTTCCCCTAGTGCTCAGTCCATGATTTCCATCTTCCCTGCCAAAAATCCCTCTTTGCCACACAAATATAACAAACATTTTATGAATAGCAGTGTTCACATGAACTCTAAATAATTGCCTTATACTGTACATTTGTCACTTAAACACAGACAAATACAACTGTACATTTCTGTGCATTCTCACATTTTATTTACCTTGCATCACATGTGAGTTTGTGGAAATATTGTATTACATTGGTACATGTTTGTGGATTGGAGAGCATTGTCCTTAAATAAAAGTATTTACAGATCTCTAACACCTACTCTTATAAATCTCACAACCATCCATTAAAATGCAAACAAATCCTTTGTGTTGGAAGAGTGATATTAAGTAATGCTTTGTTATTAATGCTTTAACATAGCACAACAGTGCATCTCAGAGTTGAGACAAGGGCATCCACAGTAGGCAATTTGTAGAGATGAGGGGAAATGTCATCACTTTTAAACTCCCTTAACAATCTCCCTTAAAAATCTGTCAATTCTCCCATCCGCTCTCAGCCATCCCCCCATCCCTTAAGTGCAGTACAGACAGAGAACTGCGTGTGCAGGTGAGCATCCCACAGTTAGTGCGGCTCATGGGTTCCACAGTTTGTTTTAAAAAGTTGCAACTGAATGACAGTAGGATAGTGCTCTTTGAACACAATGACTGTCATGTTCAGATTAACGTCAGTAGCACCTGGGGAAATCTTACCTGCATTGGTGGACGTTAAAACACTAATAAAGATTTTAACATCTTCAGTAGCCAGGCATGATCAGCACAACTTCTGTAGATGGCGCTTTCCCTATGCACATTCATGTAACAAACATACAGTTATGTACTGCAGGGGTGATGTCCCACACACCCAACACCCCAATTACTCATGATTACATGGGGAAACTTCATGGCTCAACTGATTCATATGATTTGCATAGTCAAATGTCCTCTGGTGAATCCAGCGGGGGATCACCGGCAGTGTTCAGGCAGGTAAAGTCTGTAGAAACTGCGAAGCGTCTGATTTGGACATTTGCATTCACACATGCACCTCCTCTGGAGAAAATACAGAAGAACTGCAGAGTCCAGTGCATGTCTGAAAGCAGCTCAAGAGAGGCTGAACAACATGCACTGCTATGGGCAGAGGCTGTAGAGGCAAGTCACCCTGCACCCTAAAGTAAACTGACCTGCCCTCAAGGGTTTAGCTGTTTTGCAAGTTATTTGTTGTTTTGTTTTGCAGTCATGAAAAGAAGATGAATCACACAAAATAAGACTTCATGTTTTTTGAGTTAATCCATCAATTATTTATTAAGTCATAAAATATCTGGACAAGGCTTGTGGTTGAGCTTCGGTGTGGGCAGTTGTCTTGATTTGCTAATGGCTTCAGTTCAAAACCACTTAAGTGAAGGTTTGTAAGGAGATGTATGTATTTGTGCAGGATGCTCGTAAGGTAAAGACATGACAGAGACAGAAAATCAAGGTGGATGTTTTTTTTTATAATCCATTGATTATTTACCAAGTCATGAAACATTTAAAACCAGGATTGTGGAAGATGTTTGAGGAAATGGTGAAAGCAGGAGGCTTAATGTGGCAAGTGATACAATTATAATAGTGTTAATATACACACATTGTACAAATGGCAAGTCATAAATCATAAAACTACAGACAATAGAATGTGCATATGCATATAAAGACATATTGCAAATTTCCCCATTGCGGGACTAATAAAGGACTTCTTAATCTTAAGTGTTTCTATTGGTGAAATGAATGCAAACAGAAAAAAAGCACTTGCATACATGTCGTTCTCAGGGGAGCCCCCCCCAGTGGACAGTTTCTCCCAGTGGACAAACCTATGAGACTAATAAGAATGACAACAGGATAACATGTCACAACCAAAAACAATCATCATAACCAACAGCATATTAAAAGAAAAGTTAATCGACCGCAGATCGTGCATACCCACTCTTGTATGTGCTTTGTCAATGGATGTGCAACTATTTGATTATTTAAGGTTAAGATAAAAAAACGTTTCATCTTCACTTGAAATAAAGATTGGATTTGTTAACTAAGTTTTACACAAATAAATTGATTCAGTGCATACACACCATTTTACAGTCACTGCACCATCACAAAGAATGCATTTCTGAGCAGAACCACAAAAGTAATCAAAAAACATTGGATGGCTGACTCCAGTTCTGGTTTGCATTCAAAAGGTTTGTTGTGATTACAAAGTTAAAATTTTTTTTAAAAATATACGGGAACCACACTCAGTGGTCTATAACCAGATACATGTTTCATGTAGGAGCTTAGTCTACATTGATATGTTGCACCATAAATTGAGATACTGATGCAGTATGTGATAGCATAAAGGATGGAAGGGTTGGATAACTTGCATAACATCCCATGAGGCATGACTCCATTTAGAATCTAGACAAGAAAATCTCAAGTGGTTTCTTGTATCTAAACTCAACATTCGAGAGTAGATTGGACTGAGGCAGAGGTGGAAGCGCAGACTTAAACCGTGAGGAGAGAGTTTGATTCCCAGAGGTTCTGCTCTATTTCAGGGTAAACATCAGCTCTCCAGTGGCCTGTGCAATAAACACTCAACATAAGGTAGATGATATCAGTACATATGCAGCAGGCTCTCAGATATGATGCCAGTATGGTACATTATGGGAAATCACACGTTGGATAATTACATTGTAATGTTTGCATTGGTTGCTCATCAAAGAGAGGCAGGCACTTTCTAGTATTTTCAGGTGTTATCACCATAGACTGTAAATAAAGGTGAACCAGCCCTGACGAAGCAGTGCTATGGATTCTCTGCTGGTTTAGCTCACATGTATGAAAACATGAAAGAAACCAGTAACATTTTGTGCACCCCTACACAGTGCTAGGGAAATGCATTCAAAAAGTACTACTGAAGGCTGGAGCTGTTTTAAAGTGTCCTGGGTTACAGGTCAGGTAAAGAAAGTTCTGCCACCAAAAAAATGGGGCACAAAGTGGTGTAAATGTTTTCAAAGAATCTCAATGCACAAACGAGTGCAGCTCAATGCCAGCACCATTTGTAAGGTAAGTACATGCTGTAGTGGGGATACAAGGATTAAAGGAAGTCAGATAACAAAGAAAGCAGTTCTGCGAGGCGGCTGTGTCTTCCCTAAAGGTTTTGCTCAATTTAAACAGTAACGATCAATGCATCCACAGAAGCATGATAAGCTATTGTTGCATTATATTTTCCCCAATTTAAATAAGAATAGAAATGTTTGAAAACTGAGGTTTGCTTTATTTTCATTTTAGGGGTTTCTATGTCATATTTTAGTTTCCAACTGCACAATTGTATCCTTAAGTACATAATTGTGCAGTGGCTACTGTATTGCTAATGTCATTTAGATGTTCATTTCACAGCTATATTTAAACTGTTTGCAACTTAGCTGCCATTTATATCTAGCATGGCTTACAGTACAGCGAGGATAGGGGAAGTCATAACATCTTTAGGGACCTACTAATGGTTTGGGGCTTCTGAGGGTTGACGAAGGCGATGTATTGTGGGAAAAGCACAGGGTTTTGTACTTTAAGACCACGCTTGTTTACTTATTGATGTGGATTGATTTTTTTTTTGTTTCTTTTTAGCCATGTGGTATAGTGGAAGTAATACGGACTGAAGAGGAATTTGTGCTATTTCATTTTCATAAGACTACACAACCTTTCACTCCTGTCCTAACAGAACAAAATTGAAAATGCCAGGAAAGGAGGAGAGCTAGTAGACTTTGTCGCTGACTGTGCAGTTTGTAATAATTCAGATAATCTGGTGATTCTGATCATGTGGATTCATTCTTAGCTAATTAAATAAAGGTTTAAAATTGAATGATGGGGTTTATAAATAGAAGGCACAGCTGAAACTTAAAAATGTGCCACTCTAGGTAAAGTCTAGTCCTTAGTTTACGTATCCCTGTACTTTTTTACAAAGAAACCAGAACAACAAAACATACTTAAAAGGGCAGACAAGAAAAACATGTCTAGGTTATGTGTTGACAGGAACATTTGATTGAAGTAAACAAAAACACTGAGTGAGAGGGGTGTTTGCAGAAGGATTGGAAATATGATTCCACGGCTTTAACCAATGACCTCTTCTTTTCTAGAAGTGACTGTTTTTGAGGGGGGGAAAAAGTTCAGAGTCTGTCGTGTATGATTTATACACAGGAGAATGGCAATAAATATAGCATAATATAAATGTATAACTGAATCCATTTACTGAAATAAATACAATAATGCCACATTGAATTATTTCATGGGACTTTTATTTCATAATGCCACATTTATTTCAATTCTCACATGCAAATGAAGGGGGCGAGTTGTAAGTCGCAGCTTTACAACTCGCTCAGAGAGAAACATGCAGTGAGACCAGAGCTTGTTCATGGGAAGCAGCCGGTCAACTGTGTTTTCACAGTGGAACAAGTGAAAACAGAGTTTCTCTGGTCACAGCTGCTCAGTGATCAGAGCAGAAGCTGCAGTTGGTTTGTACCGAGCTGGAGTTTCTGTGTCCTCCTCCACTCTGCTCTCACTTGAACTAATAAACACTCATCACTAGTTAACAGGACCTGATCAGTACATGAAGTAACTTAGTGTTCTGACGCCTACTCTGCTTATCGAGCACCGTGTTCGTGTGCGAGATGTCCAGGAAGTAACCTCGTCGGCTTGGTCTGTGGGGGGTGGCGTGTTGCAGTTCACACTTAAAAAGAACTAGTTCACGTTCATAGTTCATTTTTTATTGGGATGATTTAGTTGACAAACGTACGGTCATGTGTTTAGTTATGAATCGATTGTGTCGGATCATGTCTGCGTGGTGCGCCGCTCATTTTAACACTGAGTCCTGACTGAGCGTCACGTCTCGTGTTGTACTGAGCACAAAATGTTGACGAGCCATTTTTCATGATGTTTAAATTCAGTCTCATGAGCTCTGTGCATGCCATGGGTTTTGAAATCTGTGTGCCTGCTTTATAAACTGTGCCCACCAATGGATGGACACAAACACCTTGGTTTGCGAGTAAAAAGCACAGTAAATACAGGGTTGCATAATGACAGCAACCCTTGCACAAGATACTGAGCCACTATTACCCCGGATGGCTGTGCCGGCAGTGTCTGAGTGATGTATGATAGAGAAAGTGCTGTACATAAATGGGTGTGAGAATGGTTGAATGGAAAAACTGTACTGTGAAGGGCTTCAAGTGGTCAAGACTAAAAAAGCACTATATAAATAGAGACCATTTACGTAGTCACAGTACCTGTCAATCAAATGTCTCCCAAACATGTTGCTGACATAACGCCAATCTTGAACCAGTCCATTGCTTTCACAAACTCAAACATTCTTTGTTACTTCCCTGCCAACTTTGAGAGAAAATCCATTTCACAATTGTATTTCCTGCTCATAAATTAACATCATTAAAAGGCCCATTGGTTCGTGTAAATTATATTTGGTTTCACAACCGGAAAACTAAAGTTGTGCACGTGCACTTTTTTTTGTATCTTAAAAAAAACTAAAACATAACATACAGCTTTTAAAATTTATACGCACAGTGATTGCTTTCCTCTGTGCCGGCGCACCTGTCATTTAAAATGAGTAGATGAATGAAACATTTAATGGATACTTGACTTGATTGAGATTTCATGAGCTACAGATAAGTAACATGTTGGCTTGTTATGTTAGCACCATGTTGTTCTTGGCCTGCGTTTAACTTGAGTTATAATTACACTTGTTATCAATAGTCGTACTTCTAGTAGTAATGTACAGCAATATTTCATAATCCCCCTTCAGAATCATAATATTTGAGCATTACAAACTCACGGAGCACATGGTGCTCCAGAATCTGTTGTTACAGTTTAAACTGTTTCTGTGTTAATGTATTGCAAATGTTATTCCCTTTTGAATTGCACTTTGCATAATTGTGCAGTTGATAATTCTAATTGTTCCCATGTGTAATGAAATGTGACTTAATGTCCAAATTAAAGCGTGTGTTCTGGCGCCATTCATGATGAAATACCTCTAATGATGCATAAGTGCTTTTAACTTCCCATATTTACTACATATGAGACGGTCCTCTGGCTCAACCAGGGCCTGCAGTCTTCCCTTGTAAGGAAGAAGTACATTCACATAGCACTTTATTAGGAACAGCATACTAATCCTGGGGAGTTCCTCCCTTTTACTCTCAAACAGCCTTAGCTCTTTGAGGCATCAGTTCCAGAAGATGTTGGAATCTGGAGTCACATCTGGTGACTTCTGAGACTTTTACTTTGTGACTGGGAGAATTGTCTTGCAGGTAAATAACCATAAGAAGATGTTAAACTAATGCCTTTAGAGATTTACATGGTCAACAACAATACTCAAAGGCTGTGGCATTCAAATCATGATTGATTAGTGTTAAAGGTCCCATGAAATAAAACAAAAATCTTAGTTTGAATGCTGCACCCCTTTGTTTTGTTCAAAGCAAAAGTGTCTCAATGGCGACCTGCTGACTCACTGCAGTATGGGTGACATTTCCTGCCTCCATGTAAGTGAATGGGATATGGACCAAATAAAAAAAAGTATAGGTCAAATACATTTTTGCTCACCACTGTGCCTCCATTCCCCGATCACTACTGCCCAGACTACCCGATGGCGGCACTGCTAATAACTGCACCACCATTTTACCCATTACACATTTACCAATTTTGAATCCAATGACGCTTTCTCAAATTTTTAACTCTCCTGATGACTATAAATTCTTAGTCAGCGACCTGTTCACATGGACCTACTCTGTCCTATTCATTGGTTAAATATTTAGGCATAAGAGAAGATGGTGGCAAGATGTCCTCAACAACAGGGAACAGACCGTCCACTCTCCATTAATTGACTCTTGGATGCAGTCAATTCTGCCATGGGGGTGTGATGTACATTCAGCGCTATTGGCTACTGTGTACGTCAATCAATATCTGCAACAATTCCCTCCATAGATTAGATGGATCAGAAGAAAAGTGTTTGACAAATCCATTTCATGGGGTCTATAGGGTGTCGAGTGTGTCAAGAAAACTTTCCACTAAATTGCACTGCTTCCACATGATTGGCTGATGGATGATTGCCTAAATAAGTGGGTGTACAGGTTTTCTTTTTAAGTGCTTTGAAAGCATCTGGAGAGTTGTCCCCCTCAATATCATTGCAGACATGAGCAAGAATAATGTTGAATAGTGATGCAATATGTATTGAATGCATGTTCGCTAATTATAAACAGAAAATAAAGCATTCTTAAACTGACAGATTGCACCCCCCCTCTCCTTGCGCGGAAGTACTGTTAGATGTTCAATTTTGACACCGTATGATAATATAAGGTCAAGTGTGTGGTTACAACAATGAGTAGGTTGGTGTACACACTGACTGAAACCTATTGAGTCTAGTATTGAAATAAATGCCATGCTAAGGCTATCATTATTATTGTCAACATGAATATTAAAGTCACCAACAATAATAATTGTATCGGTCTTTAGGACTAGGTTTAATAGAAACTCAGGGAATTCCGTTAAAAATTCAGAATAAGCCCCAGGAGCACGGTAAACTACAGCAAATATGATTGGCTGTTGGTATTTCTGGGATTGGTGTGGAAGACTAAGAACAAGACATTCAAATGAGTTGTAGCTTAGTTTAGGATTAATTGATAGACTGGAGTTAAAAATAGCAGCAACTAACTTAAGGTTAACATCAACTAACCTAAAACAATTCGGTTTTATAGGCATTATTTTTGCAGCTGTTATTTTTTAACTATATATATATATATCGGTGGTGTCCCCTCCAGGAATTGCTCTTCATCATTGTCTCTGTTTATCATCATCCCCCCAACAGTAAGATGAAATCCTGAGATACCAATCACACTGCTTCTAAAATACTGTATGCGCACCATGTCCTGTGTGTGTTTATTTGAAAGCATTAGAATCTGGAGAAGACATTGTTCGGCGCAAATTGCACTCAAGGGTTTTTAAGTACATCACATCCATGAGTTGTGTTCCCTGATTTTGCATTGGGTAACCTATTAAATTACTTTTATTGATACAAATTGATCTTAAATTAAAAAATGAAATGTCAAGGTGAAGCAAAGCGTTGACTGCACTGAAGGGAGCACTGTTTCATTCTTAGGCTGCAGTCGTATCTACAGCTGTATGCGTCACCTTGATGCAGTGACCTGACATGATGAGGAAGAGCTTTGCATATTCCTGAGACAGGATACACATCGAGGGGAGTGAACTGAGGGGCTCCTTTACCCCTAGCAGTGGCCTTGATAGGTCTTCATGTGTACTGACTGGATCCCTGTTGAATAGGAATTGGTCTTTCCTGCAGTCCACCTCGGTAACAACAATCTCAGCATTACATTTCTGCGAAACCTTCACTCTGTCGAAAGTTTTGACTTTCTTCCCAGAAAGAATCCAAGTGAGGAAAATACTCTATCATATTAATTTCTATGGATTTAGTAACTGTTTATATGTCATGACATCTGAAATATATATATCTTACATTGTGAATTACAAGACCAAGGCCCTTAGGTCCAATGCCACTACTATTGAAGTAACTACAACCAGTTATGTTGTTGTAACAATATGATTGTAATGTATTAGCTGCCTTGAGAGATGCAAGGTTCCACATACCACAACCAAAACTAAAACTCCATTGATCAGTCCAGATTAATGGATACTGTGTGCAAGATGTCCTCAAAAGAAAAGTCTACATTAGTCTCAAATGTCAGCAAAATAAATGCAGTATTGCAGTATTCAGACCCCTTCACATTTTACTGTTGCAATGCCACATGATTGAAAGTGTTAGAATGATTATAACAATGTGACACTTTTTTAGGGGACACTTCTCATTTGGCCCAGGTGCCTACCATTTCTCTTGATCATCTTTGAGATGTAGAGGTTGGCGTTCAATCCTCAGCTCCTGCAATCCACATGTATGAATGAGCCTTGTTGTGTAAAGAGCTTTGTGTGAAGTTAGGCTGACAAAAGGGCTTATAAATAAAAATCATTTACACCTTTACCATAGTTTGAACTGGAAGAAATGTGGAACAACCAGGACTCTTCTGAGAGCTGTCCACCCGACCAGGAAACACACACACATCCATGTGATCAGAAGAAATTCCATTGACTTACAATCATTTGACCATTATTTCTAACCATTAAGGCCTAAACTTAAAACATGTCTTCTGCTTTAATTTTTATGATTTTCTTTATGGGGTCTTACATTTTGTGACAGATTTAGGTCCCCACAACACAAAAAGCACTGGGGCTACACACGTCTCTCTATAGTTGTGAGGACACTCATTGGCATAATGCATTTCCTAGCCCCTTACCCTAACCTTAACAATATCAACTAAATGCCTAACCCTAACCCCAAGTCTTAACCCTCCAAGAGTCCATTAAATATGTGAGGAACAACCAAAATTGGACCTCATAGCTATAGATAGACATGCGCGTACACACACAGAAAGTACCACCATACAGCAGCTTGTTGGTAAGATCTAATTATGACAGTGGGTTGTGGATAGAAACAGAACAAGGCTAACAGCTCCAGAGAGAGAAAGACAAAACAAGAATGAAGAAATTCAAAGTGAAAGCATGGGCGTCTGTGCTCTGCTCATGTTTGATGGACCATATGCTGTCAAAAATGTCTCAGAATATTACAAGTGTTTTCTCCCATCAATCACCCATGATGTCCCCTAGCAAAATTTAGAACAAGGGACAGGTGATTTATGATTGAGGAAACTATCCAAGGTAGAGAGAAGGTTTCACACCACTTTCATCACTCATCGCTAGACATCAGCTGAGAAAATCGAGGAACGCCGACTGTTTGTCCTGGGTCCCCCTTGTCCTATTATTCACTGTTCAACGTTAATGTCAATGTTCACGCGTCCTCATAGGACATATGTTTATTTTCAACAGGGTGGCCAAAAATTGTGGAAGGAAAATAGAGACAACAGTCATAATACAGTCATTGGCCCTAATGCACAGACATTTTTGTATTCTGTCTTTTCTCCTACATTTGTTCATATAAGTTCACACAAACATTAGACATCAAATTCATAAAAATTCTTCTAACTTCAGAAAAGTGTGTAAATGACCAGTGTTAACACGATGAATGCCACCTCTGCACAAATATAGCAAATTAGTGTAAATAATGACCCTATAATACCATCAAAGGCTACACCTCCTGTCGCAAATGACAGAGACTGAAGTCCTGCTTTCAGAGATCCTGAGATGAAAGTCAATCATTTTAGCAGTGTCAGTAGGCTGGCTAAAGCAGTGCACTTAATGCTGTGTCACCTGGGGGTCGTACTGTCAAAGTAGTGAAGAAGAAATGGTTCGATATGAGAATGACTTTAAATGAAAGCGCTCATGACTGCAAAGTGATGGATGATGGCAACAGGAGGAGGTCAAGGAGAAGTCGCCATCACTGATATTGATAAAATTATGCCCTCCAACAGGTGATGGTGCATGTTTTCTGCTGGTGCTGGGTCAGATAATGGAACAACTTTGCAGTAAGTGAGCTGTGTCACAGCTACTGCAGCTTCTGATGTTAGTAAATCGGCCAAATCAGGTGCCAAAGACTTGACCTTAGTTAGGGAACAAGAGGGTTTAAGTGAGACAACTTACTTTAATTTGACTGCAGTCATGTCAAATTTGTTCATTTGTATGAAGGAACACTGACTTATTCAGAGTTGATAAATATAGTTAAATTCCTTCAGATTAACACATAGATGAATTCAGTTAATCTGGTCTCCAGTTATGACTTACATTTGGACATTGTACCATTGTCACAATTTAAGTGACCTAATAAATATTCATGTAATCATGTCAAGATTATTGTGCAGACACAATGGTACATATAAATTCATTTTTTTTAAATGGTAAAATGAATGGGGGCAGGTTCATTAGAGAGTATACATTTAATCTACACACAAATTAATAAGTGGATTTATTTCAACACACTGTACTCAGCTAATGAGATTATTTACCATATCTTTAAAATTGTATTTCTCTCCAGTGTATAATGGCTATAATGCAAATGGGGCCCTTAGATGGGGGCAGTGAGGTTAAATGTAAGCATAGAGACATTAATCTTAAAACTAATTAGCCAATCAATCATCCATTAGTGGGAAAAGAGGAAGAGGGCTTAACGACAGGGCTTGACCCTGAATGAACTGGGTGTGTGTGTCTGTCTTTTTGAGAGTAGTTTAAACCCATGGGAATGGCTAGTTGCAAGAAATATAGTTCCCACAATAATATCGGCTGCAGTTAATTCAGTGATTGCTGAGAATCCAGTCATCCCATGCAGTGATCTGTGGAATTACACACACTATGCATTCTATCTTCGTGTGTGTGTGCGCGCGCGCGCGCGCGCAGAGTCTGAAGAAGATAAAGTGTAACCGTCCAAAATCTTAGAATTTGTAATTAATTATCAGACACACTTTTCACATTTCTGTAAATTGATGTCTAAAGCTTGGGTTGGTAATCCTGGAAAAGTCTTGATACATCCCAGAACCTCCTATTTGTCCTCTCGGCAAAGCTACGCCCCCTAAACACATGAACGTGCACTGACAACTACGAGAAGCTGACTATCCTGTGACTCGTTTGCCGTCACAGTCTGAAGACTTGTCATGTAAAGCGAGAGTACAGGAAGGGTGGGGTCAGACTGAGATCAGGTGACTGACTCTGAAGGATGAAATGTTGTCCAGTGAGTTTGATGTATTTGACTCCATCTACCGTGAAATCATCATCAGTTCCATCGACAGACAATCATTGCGAAGCCATAACAGATTAACAGCATGTTTAACAGGCGTGATGGTGCCTTTGCCTCATTAACTGTTGCTTTTTAAACCAGTTTGTTTTTGTTGCAGCAGTCCCTGGACATTTGTTCTACTCTACTGGTTTCTGTTTATGTGCCTTGTTTCTGAGATTTGCATCTTGTGGTGAAGGTTGTGAATTTTCTGATCATGAAGTCTTCTCCTGATTAATGACGAGGAAACATATTCACCTACACGCTCCTCCACAACACTTCTGCCCCTCGCTCGACCAGCTTGTTTGATATTTTCTAGTTTTCTGACCACATTTTTTTTCTTAGAACGTACCCAACTGTGTTTTAGTGTATAAACTAATATTGAAATGATACATAGCTCCCTAAGAAACATTTAGTGATTTACTGAGAAGTGTCCAGCCATTTTTCAACACTTGCAATTGAGCATTTTTTCTTCACTGTGGTAAAGCTGCAGACGTTAAAGCTGAGACTTGACACTTTAGTGTAGAGTCTATTATTTAATTTCAAACTAAATGTGCTGAAGCTCGAGTCTGCAGAACAAAAAATGTCTATCTGTCCTAATACTCTGTGTGTCTGTGTATACAGTGCAAGAGTCCCTGGTAGAGTTTCATATAATCACAATCGGCTATAAAAGGTGACTTTGTTAGTGTTTTGTGCTGTGTTTGCTTTGTGTGTGTGTGTGTGTCACTGTATGCCTCATGGCATCAGGCAAGTTTAGCTTGTGTGTAAAAGCTAGATCAAACTCAGTGCTGGCATCTTGTTGAACCGGCAAACAGAGGTGACTTTTGCAATTAATTGTGCTTTAGTAGCTCCATATTTTGCTGCGTCACAGCCCTCTGGCAATGTGTGTATGTGTTTATTTGCTGAAATGAATTCCGATTTTCTTTTTCCCCTTGTAATAAACAATAATAATCTCTCATAATCCTCACTGCTGCAGTCTATGTTCCTCTCTGTCCTCCAACTTCACAGCAGCACAAATACACGTAGACATATTGTTGGCAACAGCAAAATGTCCTGCTTATCAACAACAATAATAATGATTAATGACAGATTAACCAATAAATAAACATGGAGAGACCAATTAAACATCAGGATGGCGATAAGCTTCTAAGTCTTAATCATACACACAAACAGACACACACAGAGCGCCTTTAACAGGGGGCAAGAGTTCAGAGTGGCTAGTAATTGTAATAGAACATCCACACTTAAAATCCAAAACTTTATTTATATATATATATAAAAAAAATTTAAATGTCCTCTGAAATGTGTTACAGTAGTCTTAAATGGAAACAAAGTATTTCACATTGGTCCCATAATGACTTGTATTATTGTACTTACCTTTCCACCACTGATACATGACTAAACGACAGAACTGACTTTGAAGCACTCTCATGGTAAGGCCGACTTGTGCCATAATCTGGTTTTATGACCTTGAGTATTTCAGGTTTGTACATACAAGCTCTGAAGCTACTGAAAATTGCAGGAGGGGCCTGTGGCCTGGAAGGGCCAATGTGTGGCCAACTAGGGTACAGTTAGTGTGGGCCCCTGAGCCCAGTTAAGTAAAAACATAAATCATGACCTCGTAACACAGTGTTATATTTACTATAGCAGTTTATTGGCTATCGTACCCTCAAATAAAGTAAACCATGTTTGCCATGTAATCACATCTTCTGATGTCTGCATGTTGTATTGTATTAATCTATTTACAATGATAAGTAAACTGTGTGAACTAGAATGACACTCAGTGGAGCACATACCTCCACCAAGATCAAACAGTCTCCTTATCACCTCATTTCAATTCACTATATCTGAGTTTTTTTGGGATCTGCAACAAATTACAGAGATAAATATCGAGAATGATGTATTATTCCTTAAGAAATCAATGAAAATGTAGAATAACTTGAAATCTTGATAGTGAATTTATTTTTTCCTGGATTTGTCCCCTAATCGAGAGCCACACCGATATGTAATGGGTTCCTCCCTGACCATACCTTTCACCAAGTCTCGCTGTAATCCAACAGGTAGATTTTCCGTAAAACATTCAGTCAAGTCTATTGATGGAGATTGTTTTTAAATTTGTTTTACTTTATCCTATGCTGTGTTTGTGCAGGCCCACTATGAGACTCACAGCATAAGCAGAATAGATGAAGGGCGGCTGTGGCTGAGGGGTAGAGCGGTCGTCCTCCAACCTGAAGGTAGGCAGTTCGGTCCCCAGTCTTCCCCATCTGCATGCCGAAGTGTCCCTCATAGAACAAGAAAGGGCTGCTAATAGATGCACTGTGTGAATGGATAAATGTAAAACTGTACTGTTAAGAGCTTTGAGTGGTCATATATAAATACAAAACCATTTACTGATATGCTGTGATTACTGGGGATGTGCTGTAGTGCAACACAGTTGTGAAATAAGACTGAGGTTATCATATTTGGACAATCAGAATTGCAAGATGTGGACAATCTTGGGCCTTTGGCTCCTAATACTCACTCAACTGTAAATAGTATTGGTGTTCTTTTTGACAGGGCTTTTAATTTTGTAAAGCAGATTTCCTCAGTAGTCAGAGGCAGCTTTTTTCAACTAAGACAAATAGCCAAGGTAAAGGCCTACCTCCCACAAAAAGACCTAGAGAGTTATCCATGCATTCATAACCTCCCGTCTTGATTATTGTAATTCCCTGTATGTAGGCTTAGACAAATCCTCCATTAAATGCCTGCTGACTTGGAAAAAAAAGAGACCATAATCACACCCATGTTGCACCTCCTACACTGGCTTCCTATTTGTCACAGGATCGTTTTTAAAATCTTACTTTTAAATCTCTTAATGGACTGCCACCGTCTTACTTATCCGAACTTCTCTTTATGCACACTCCAGTTAGGGAACTGAGATCAGCCACTCAACTGCTCCTTGACAAACCTAAGGCAAGGCTCGTAACCAGAGGTGGTCGTGCCTTCGCAGTAGCCGCCCCAAACCTGTGGAACAACCTACCACTTTAGATCTGCCCCGTCTTTAACACACTTCAAATCATTACTAAAAACACACCTGTTCTCCCAGGCTTTCTCCTCGAGTACGTTTCATCGCAGCTGATGTTATTTATCTTATATCTTATATTTTATTTGTATTACTTGTACTATGATGTATTATGTTTTTACTGTCCTTTTGTTGTACCATTTCACCTGTAAAGCACTTTGGTCAACCAAGTTGTTTTAAATGTGCTATATAAATAAAATTGACATTGACATTGAAAACACCTTATGAATGCCAGAGTAGGTCTGATAAGGCAAATTATTAAAATGACCTAAAGGATACTGTTTGCAAGCTTTGCATTTCAGGAGCACTCCTTCTGCACCCAGTCCTGCTCAGTCACCTGCTCCCAGGTCGTCAGCATCCTTGGTGACCAGTGGTGCCAGAGCGCTAAAGGTACACACTGTGCATCACCGGGGATTCATATCTAGACAGTGCCATTTGCCGATGCCCTGCTATTCACATTTGGTATCTGCAACAGTTAAGTCATTCGGGAACATATCATCTCTGAGCTATGAACCTACTGAGCAACACGTGTCTAAGTGCACTTCTGTATTTACATTGTTGTCAGGCAGTTTGATCATTTTAAAATCGGTTGGTCTCCATATTTCCTCCGAGGCAGTCACTGGTCTGCTGTTGTTGCATCACAGCGGCTTGTGTGTTTGTATGGGGTATGTGAGCGTGCACGTTGCTTTCATCTTAAATGGCTTTTTGAAATGAAGTGTCAGATCAGTGCCACTATGGAAAAGCACTTTCTGTTGGATTTGATGATTCACAGCTGTGATGTAGGTGATGAATTGTGTGTTTCATACAGCTGTATGATTATTGGTGTTTGTAGGATTTTTGAAACAAGATAAATTTGGTCGCTTCCTCTTTCACCAGCTGCTGATGAGTTTCAGATGCACTTTTAGTTGTCTAATGGAACAGATACACTTCATATTTAATCAATGCAGCTGTCAACACTGTGGCTTTAAGCAATTATTTAGGCTACAAGTGTATTTGCTTCTGACTTACACACATAATTGATTATGTAATAGGCTGTGAGCTCTGTCAGAGCTCGTCATGTGGCTCTGAATGGACAGTAATATGCTATGATGTGCTTGATATTTCTCCCCACAAATTTCGTCTGTACACTTTGAGTTATGACTCAGTTCCACTGTTCAGTTCCTTTGATAAACTCCTGGGTTCATTTTGGAGGTTTCACTTACATGCACCTTCTTTTCCAGTCAATCTAAACAGACTGTTTTTTTAGAGGGTGGAAATCACAAATCATGTGGCTGTTTCACACATAATTTTGTACTGTTCACTTAAAAAAAATTATATTTACAGACTGTGGTTTGTTCACTCTTTTCTCTTTAGCTAACTTGTCAGGAAGTGAACATATATTCATATAGATGAACCTTGTGAAATGCATTGAAGCAGCAAAGACCCTCACACGTACAGCTCCACGTCGGCTGTGATGTTAAATTCTGATTCACACCTTCAGTGTAATCCAGTTGACACTATTTCCCTCAGTTGCAGTGTCGATTGTGAACGTTGTGGATGAGCGGTTATCAAGAAAGCTTAAAAAATTGTTGATTGTCGAGAGGGCAAAAAACAGATCTACACCACAAGGGCAGTGCAGCATCTGGACAGTACACATGTCAGGAGTTGAGTTGCACATTTCTTTAAAACCCTGAGTGACAAAACCATGGCAGGAGTATTTCCCAAGACCTGCAGTCTGAAGTATATAGTTCCAATGAAATGACATGCTGTCATTCGCCAGTCAAAGTTAGTGATATGTCTCATGCACAAAACCCAACCTGACCCAAGAAGCATTTTAACTAGGAATGTGTCTAGTTTCAGAATTTATCACAATTTGTGTTTCTTTGTCTCACAGTTACAGGTTATCGTGAGCACCTTGTAAATGACCAACAAGTTTGACTGTATTAAACCCTCAAAAGTCAAATGTTCACTACCTGACCAAACCCCAACATCATTTGTAAAATTTTGCGAACTGACCAATCAATACCCGTCAGGACCCTTGACTCAGCTATTCATCCTCTGTTACTAATTTAGGCGACTGAATGTGGACAGTTAATTTAAGATCCGTCTGTACATACTGAACCCCTCTAGCATGTTGAGACTGCCAACATGTTATGTCCATCTTTATATCTTAACATTGAACTAAAAGGCAACATTTTGACATAAGCACCAAATACACATTTCACAAATTGTTTTTTAAACTATATATATATATATATATATATATATATATATATATATATATATATATATATATATATATATATATATATATATATATATATATATATATATATATATATATATATATATAATGCAGACACACTTGTTAACAAATGCTCCTCCTGTGGAAGGGGAGACAACAAGATAGTAAATGACTGTTTAGTAATGAATGATAGTAAAACAGTGAAAAAAATATTATAGTTGACAAATGCTATACATTAATAATGATGTCCGCATAAAACTTATTATAATGCAGTTACACTTCATTTAGTTGACGCTTTTATCCAAAGCGACTTACAATAAGTGCATTCAACCATGAGGGTACAAACCCAGAACAACAAGAATCAAGAAAGTACAATTTATTCAAGAAAGCCAAACTACAAAGTGCCATTTAAGTGCTACTAAATTGTTAGTTAAAACTTTTATTCAAGGTATAGTCGGAAGAGGTGTGTTTTTAGTTTGCAGCGGAAGATGTATAGACTTTCTGCTGTCATGATGTCATTGGGGAGCTCATTCCACCAATTAGGAGCCAGGACAGCAAACTTCGTGATTTTGTTGAGTGTTTAGCTCGCAGTGAGGGAGCAACAAGATGATTGGCAGATGCAGAGCGGAGTGAACAGGCTGGGGTGTAACGTTTGACAATGTCCTGGATGTAGACTGGACCCGATCCGTTCGAAGCATGGTACGTTAGTACTAATGTTTTGAAATGGATGCGGGCAGTATACAGTGTTGGTGAGTAAATCAGTCTGTCTCCACCTCTCAGACCCAGGTGAATGTGCCTCCACGTTTCCAGGCCTCACGCCTGTGCACAGATTCCACCTGCACATGCAATATTTATCACACACTTTTCACCGTCTCAATATTTGATGTTCCCTTGATGTCGCGTGGTGGTGTGAGGTTTCAGAAGTTGCCAGGTAAAAGTTTATGTGCTAAGTGCTGGTGAATAATTGAAAAAGGCAGGCTGGAATTAAAAGTCTGGCATCTTCCTTTTTTTTCTTTTGTTCATCCAAAGTGCTATTTACATAACTACGTTGCCTTTGAAGATGACAAAGCCTTGAAGTCTATTTGTAAAAAAATAAAAAAATAAACTCTTGTTGTACATCTCAAGTTTTATTTATTCAAAAGTTAACATTCTGTATCTTGTGAAGATAAACTTATGATCAAGTCCTCTGAAGTTTGTAATTAGAGCTGCAGGCTGAGGACCCAAAAGCACAACTTTGAAACAGTGGTCGTTTATTTCCAGTCAGGGTTCAGTACACAGAAGGCAAAAGATAAGGCAGAGGTATCCAAGTAAAACAGGAAGTGACAGGAAATACTGTGTGTGTGCGTAACCATGACACAGGGTGCAGCAGATGGGTGATGCTTTGGGTTTGGTTTGGAGATGGGTAACTAATTCACACACATTTGTGTTGAGGCAGTTTAAGCTCTGGCTGTGTCAGCGGTGCGGTTGCGATGGGGAACGGCTTGCTTTACATTTCAGCTGCCATGTTAAAAGCTGCGCTGCTCTTCTTGAATAGAAGTCTTGCCTATTTTCTCTATGTACCACACGCAAAATACAGTGAAAATACTCACTTCACTACTTCACCACAGTTTCAATGTTAATCAGTCAAATATGTCACAAACAAATATTTGCAACCCATTTGTTTTAACAAAGTTTTGATTGTTATCACCAGACTTTTATTTGAGGACATACAACTAAGCATCTCCGCTGCAGAACCCCAACAGAAACGCTGTGTGAAGAGACAAACACGACACGCAGCACAACCACGGTTCTCTCAGCCAGTGTGGCCTGGGCTTTACAAATGTTTGTACAAATTAATCTGCACACAGAGGCATTAGCATTTATTATTTCCTAGATACACATGTGCCTCAACCTGTCTAGTAACTCCAAAAGTCTGACAAGTGAAAGAAGCTAAAGGGGAACTACAGTTGTGAATGGTCTGTGTG
This sequence comes from Hippoglossus stenolepis, assembly GCF_022539355.2. NCBI lineage: Eukaryota > Metazoa > Chordata > Actinopteri > Pleuronectiformes > Pleuronectidae > Hippoglossus > Hippoglossus stenolepis. The sequence goes on from NC_061489.1 coordinate 3,303,665, forward strand.
ACTTAAGTGATGTAAATGACCACTCAAAGCGCTTTACAAAAGAGTTTATTGCCATTCACCCACACATTCATACTGTGCATCTATGGGCAGCACTTTTTCTATGATCCTCCCACCCAACCACTTTTTGTATATTTTGTTTGTCACAGTAACAGCAGTTGAACTTTTTAAAAGTATAAACAATGTAATAGGTGATAAACAATGTGAAGGCAAAAGCTCACACCGAAAAATAATTTGTTATTCAAATTATTCTTCAAATTGAAGACACCAGATATACACTGTTGTATAATGCCAATAATGCATAAAATACAAGAAACCTAAAATGATATGGTAGATTTTATAACTACTTTATACTTGGAATTTGTTAGATGGACAAAATGTCATACGCTATATACTAATATATACTGTCATACACAGTAGCCCTGTCCACTAGAACACAACCAGATTCTGCAACATGTCCACATACAAAGCTTTCCTCATTTCTCAGGACAGAACCATCATCTGATCAACCGAAAATGATGAATTTAAATAACAAAATCCACATGTAATCATAAGATACCCTTTCTCTCTATCGAGTACCAGCATATCAACTGAAACCATTCTTGCTATATAGTTGATATTATGATCCACCAAGGACCAAGACCTTTATTGTTCACTTTCTCATGATAAAAAACTAAAACAAACAAACCTGATAACCAACTACCTCCAACCCAGTTTAAATTTAAAATCCACTTTTTAATGTATTGAATACAAAACACATTCCCCCCATTTATTTTGAGTGGGTTTGTACTTTGACTATTGTCTTTCCCTGTTTAAATAATAATACATTAATTTTTTTCTGGTGTAATGTAGGAGGGCCTGTGAATTGTTCCTGTACTTAGGCCTCAATTTATTCGAAGCAACAAATTCACTCTCGGCTATACTCAGGCTCCAACTACAGGTGGGATGCTACGCTTTCATAAGTAGGAGTTGCGGTCTGAGCATTCCCATGCACACATGTACATTTGTTAATAATCTTATGGAGAAGTAACCAGCAACCTCATTATCCAAAGAACCATGTCGACTAAGTAGGTAGAGATTTTACACAAATGATTGATAAATATTTGCCCATTCACTGCACTAAACTCAGAGTTGAACAGTAGCATACAACAAGGTAACACAGCAAGCAAGTAGCTGACAGTTATTGCTATCCGGCAGGTTTTGTATCAAATCAGATGGAATCGTTTGGCTAGCTTGCTTAATCTCTGTCGAAATGGGCTTAACTAGCTTTTGATGATAAACTAGTGAGTTGACAACTTCACTCACACAACCCAACATTAAGAAGGCAGAACAGCATAAGGCCGGAGATATACTTGCTGTTTAAACATGCGTTTGCGTGGATAACCGGCTGCGTCGTGAACGCGTAGAGTTATTTTCTGAGGACGTGCACAACCGAAGCTCCAAATGGACACAGAATACGCGAGGCAGCCATCATGCGTACGCTTAGTCAACAGCAAGTATATCTCCGCCTTTAGGCGGCAAACAGGATGACAATAACAACATTGCCAGGTCGGCATCTGTCCTGCTAACTCTTTTAGCTATCTTTGTTACTCTCACTTTCTCTTTTCCTCTTGTTGTTTTTCTGTCTGGCTTCTTTAGGTTCTGCTGTGACTCTGCCATGATGTCCACACTGAGAATGGTTAGCTAGTGGCCTCTTATAGCTAGCTGCTTGCTCCAACTGTGGTTGTTGGTGTGTGACGTATGCTATTTTAAGGTATAAAAACTACCTAGTGTTGCTTAAATGCAACTGATTAAACTATGACAAATGTATTCTGAGAAGCATCTTGTAATATACAAATCGATGGATTAAAATTATATTTTCTTCCCAACAAACCACATCTCCAGAAACATCTGAGTTTTGTTATTCATGTGAGTGAGTCAGCTTCCTGCAGGATCTTCAGGGAACCATGTGACCGAAGCCACAAATAATGAGCTGAAAGGAGCTAAAGGGGAAGTGCACAGGCAGGTGGTAATTATCTGTGGGAAACCGCTTAGCACGAGCCGTTTCACAGCAGCAGCTCACTACCAGGTAGAAACAGAGAGAGAGCATGAAGCATATGACCCACACAGTCCGACGCAGGCAGCGTCCTGGCTTCTCAGTCACAAATGGTTTGTCCACTGGCTACAAAATGGCTGATATATTCATAAATCTATAATTTTCAGTGGGGGGGCTTAAATTATTCAGATACCATTCAGAAAGTGGGATCCCTCCTGTGGATTTTTCCCTCTTATTTAAAAAAAAGAACATGAGACATTTCAGGTCGCTGTGATATTAAAGCCGTCTCCCTGCTGGTTCTTTGAATCTACTCAGTCCACATTTCTCTACTCTCCTCTCCCTCAGATCTAATCACATTCAGTCTAATGTAGTTTTGTCCTTCAAGAGTCCTTAAAGCAGAGTGCACTAACATTATTAACCTTCCCTGTCCCCCTATTAGCCGTTTCCTTTAAATCTATGTCCCCTAAAAACATAGTTCAGGGGGGAGGTCAGAGGTCAACAGTCTCCTCTGGATTACAGCAGGATGAGGCTAATTACACTGTAGTTCTGATGAAGAATGTGACCAGGTACATTTACAAAAAATAAAAGTACAATTGAATTTGTACAAAGACTACCTGAAGTGAGCATTAAAAGTAGATGACAGAACTAAAACGTAACTACAATTCCTTGATTCACACAATTTCACCAACATTGCTTCTTTGAAAAGTCGTGTCCACTTCATATTGATTCATTATTAGCGATTTGTTAATGTAGAGACACGAACAAAACATTTCTTGACAAGTTGTTTGAACTATGTTGCATATATTTTAGTTTTTAAGATATGTCCATTTATTTGCAGCCCTTCTGGCGCCACCATGCATTATCATCATACAACAGGACACACAGCGCCTTTTGCTTTCTGTTGCAAAAAAAGGACAATACTGGTTAACAATTGCACTTTTTATTTAAATGTCTTCATGACTTTCCCTTTAGTTCTATCTTCAGGACAAACTTTACATGTTCACTCTTTTCTTGTCAGTTACAGGCTTTTACTAGCTGTTTATGCAAGTAAAAGTTTAATATGCTTAGTTGTACCACTTTGCCACTTCAGTGCGACGCATTAACTGGGAGATTATTGGTCTGCTTGCTGACCACTAGTTCTGGCAGGTTTCAGGCCTCGGCTGGTTGGAAAATGAATGCCACATGGTCACAGTGCAGCAGGTGTTGAGTTTGTTAAACGGATTTGTTTTAATTGCTTTTTGGGTTCAGTTGCTGCAGACTGTTTGTCTGTGAGCAGCAGTGATGTGGGGGTCTTCAGTAAAATACACCACAGGATTTGAAAAACCAATCAGTTGTCATGACAGTAACAAGGAAAACACGTGCAAGGGTTGTTTGAAAAATCCTGCATTGTGTTCTGAGCCCAAAAAATGCTCTTTTTATTCAACGTGCGACCTGTTGTTACCTCTGCTTTCTGCCTGTGTTTGTCCTATAAAACGTCAAAGTAGAGACCAAAGCCAGATTATATGATACAGTTTGAAAAATGGCCTTAAATATCTCCGCTATTATCTGAATGACTTTGAATTTTCCTCCAATTTCACAGACGGCTGGTGTTTGAGAGTGCGTGTTTAGTAATCTTGGCTGCATTCTGTAGCTGTGAACAAAGTCGTATGCTCAGAGAGCAGATATGCCGCTCACTGCTCCTGCCTTGTTTGGCTGGACGAGTACAGCTGGGGACACAAAGGACTTGTAATGCTCCACGGCGGATGTCATAAGCCATAATACAAAGCTGTCGAGAGGCAGAGAGGTGGAGGTGGTGGGTGAAGGCTCAGGCTGAATTTTAAGCAGCGTTTTGAGTGTAAAACCCAAACAACCTGCCCTTGATTTGAACTTTTTCGATGGAACAATGTGCTGGCAACAATTAATTTCTGCATGAGATCATTAGGACAACACTTAGCAGTGTCCCAGTGCAGATCATTGTAATGAGCCAGTCCTTGAAATATGTCCTCCTGAGCATTCGCTGCTCGCGAAGCATCGGCCGCAATAAAAAAATCTGTCTTTGCAAAGTAGATGAGCAAAGGCTGATTCAAAGAGGGGGCTGAGGAAAAGGGCAGAGAGCTGTTGTGAGCCTTGGGGACACATGTAGCCTATTCATAGTTCACAAGTCCAGAAGTGTTTCAAGGCTCTACAGGGAAGATACAGGGCTGACCATTTGGACTGTTGGAGGTGTTGGAAACACCACAGCCTCTTTCTGCTGTGTTGAACTAATTGACACACTATTGATGGAGCAGTTTTGAAGATATGCATACCTAAAATTATGAATTTTAGTTGTGTTTTAGTGCTTCATAAATAGTGTTTTTCATAATATGAAATTATAATATATCATACAATTATTTCCCATACATCTACTGCCTTAATAGGTTGGGATGGCACTGTTACCATCTAGGAGACAAGAAAAAAGAGGAGACAGATGAACAGAAGACAGGAAGACAACAGACGCTACATCCATACTACTCCCGGATTTGGGAGCTGCTAAAATGGTTTAAAAAGTTTAAAACAGGGCCAACAGCGTTTCCAGTTTGGAAACTACTCAGAGTTTTAGTCTGTACAAGCAGCAACTGAGATGTTTGGAAACGATGACATAGACCATCACAACTGCTTACTGATTGGGTCTTTTTTTGGTCTCGATGTAATCTTCGCTGATTCGTCAGGCTCACATGACCCCTTCCTTAAGAAGGCAACCATAATTAGCCTCGGCAACCAGTGTAGAACACAAGATTGATCAGCAGTTACAGACATTACTGACCCTGTTGTCTTTGTTTACAGCTGTTGGGCAGCTTAATTCTTGTACAATGATACAACTGCTTATATGTCCAGCTTGACGCATGCTTTCCTGTTCAGACTACCATGCTCAGTGTGTGTAAGTGGTCATGTAATATGCTTTTACAGACGACCTAGTATGGACAGGGATTAAAACTGAGCCACAAAGCTCCTGTGGACACAAACTTGTTTCAGTTTTTGTAAAAATCAGATTTAAAATGGAAATGTGGATGAAGCCAGAGAAAAGGAATTGGTGCACGAATAAGGAGAGAGGAGAAATGATGAGTAGAAACAAGGATGATTGAGGAGAAATGGTTCAAGGAGAGAGGGGGGAAATGAGGAGAGTTGGGGGAGGATTAGAAGAAAGGAGACAGAACAGGAGCTGCATTAAGATGACAACAGGAGACAGAGGAGTAAATAAATATGATTTAGTGAGGGGAGTGGGAGCTCCTAATAAGAAAAAACAGGAGGAGGAAGGTTTAACAGTCTCTCTTTGGCATCACTAACTGAACATCCTCTTTGTCTCTCTTCATTTCACCACCATCAGTATTCCTCCCACAATGCTCTGGGAGTGGTGTAAGTGAAGAAAATAACAGTGACACTGACTCCACAGAGCGAACGGCACAAACATGGAAATATGAGTAAAAATAGGAGAGAAGGGAGACATTTCACTCTCGGAATCTGTCCGAGGAAGAGGGAGAGAATTTTTTCACCTTACACTCAGTTTGAGCATTAAGTGAAAACTGTAGAATTAAACATGTGATGGTGCTCTTTGCTCTGTAATGTGGTTTATGTTCACTGACAGTCTGGGCAGAGTTGGGGCGTTTCAAGGAGATGAAATAAGGCAAATGCTAATGAAGCGCATGCTGTGATTTCAGCAAACCATCTGAATGGGTATGAGTGTGTTGCATGTGGTGTTAGCACACATTCTGCTTGTCCAGTTTAGTTTGAGTCGGTCTTGATTAATACAGTTAAAAGGGGTTAAAATAATGTGTCCTATTGCATTTCATATCAGGATTTTCCGAATTTTTGTTATTGTTGCTATTTAGTTAGAATTTTAAAAATTAAATGATGGTAAATAGAACTAATAAATAGCTGTTTTCTTGTCTTATCGACCACTCAAAGTGGTTTACAGTACAAGTCACATTCACCCACTCATTCATAAAGCGTTTCTATACACATAATTTCACCAAAGCCATTAGAGGAAACATTGCATAGAGGGCGACCCTCTCTCCCTACCTAAAGCCGCCCAAGATACACATTAAGGAACTGATACAGTGGCTGAGTTCACATGGATGCCGATATTCAGATATAAACCTGATTAAGACACTTACATGTTGTTTGCATTGTCTGATTACCTTAATAAGATCATACTCGGAATAAGCAATAATTGAATCAAGACATGTAGTGTATTCTAACTGTAGCGACATGTATACGGCTTGATGGCAAACTCTTAATGGAGTTTTCACAGCATTTTGCGACATTGACATACGACTGTTAACAACTGCTTGACAACACATTCCCTGTGTGTAAACTCAATGGAAAAATACAGAGTTGTAGCTTTTGCAAACTTAAAAAGAAAACATCCAAATGGTATATGGTAGCGTTGTGCATTGAACTATTTCAGGTTTAAAACTGGCAGCATGACGGCAGACATAATGGGGTAGTAAATATAATGACATGAATCAAAAGCAGACTATGCTCTGCAACATGTAAATGAGAAAATCAATGGAATATTCTACTTTTCATTACATTTTTGTCCCTGTATGTCTTTTTATGATCTGTTACAATTTAAACAAATGTTATTATTCTGTTGATTAATATTAGTAACTCTGCAGTTCCTCTAGTGTCTACAGACAATTTCAGTATGTTTTAGGTCACTGCTTTTGTTTTCTGGAACACTGATTAACCATCAGCAGGCTCCTTTTTGTAGAACAAAAAAAAAAACTGAAGAATGAAACAAAATAAATAAATAAACACTTACAGCCATTATACAGCAGATTACTTCTCAGCAGTTGGTGGAGCCAAACACAAACTAAAGGGATGTGAATATTTATGTGAATATTAGATGTGTTTTCATCTGCTCTGCATGTTGATTTCTAGCACATTTGCTGTGAGGGTCATTGCCTGTTTCTTGTGTCGGCTTCCAGAGATGTGTGTGCTAATGTAAACCTTCAGAATTATTCAACTGCAGTTCTGCATGGTCAATTTTTATAGTAATAATAAATAAAAAATAATAAACTTTATACAGCACCTTTCAAAACAGTTATTTCACAATTTAAAGGCAAACAATAGGTTACAGTTACAAACAAATAGACCAGTATGGGACAAAGGTCCTGCCTTTGTGTCCTCCTGGTACTCTGCTCACTGCCCCTGTTGTTTCCTGCCAGTTCAACCTGTTAAATACTCATTTGTTTCTCTTGTGATCTGCCAGATTGTCTTTGTAACCTCTGTGTGCGTAGCTCTGTTGTTTTCTTTCCCAGTTTCCGCCTCTGACTTATTATTCTGTTTTTGGAAATCACTTGCTTCCTATGTTTGCTTGCTGCCTGACTTTGTAATACGTTAAGTGACAGCATTTTCTGGAAATCAGTGTTTCTCTGCTCTTGTGATTACCAGAACTGTGACGCAAGCGGTATTCAAATGTAGCCTTCTAAAGTATGAATTGACAGCCACAGTTTTGCCTGTTTTCAGCTTCTTCAGTGGCGCAATGCAGAATCAGAAAACAGTGGTAACCCCCTGCATGGCATACACAACTGCAGAGGAGATGGAAAAAACCACACATCCCAATTTGCACAATGCATACATATATGATATGTCAGTGTTGAACTTTAAGCTTGTTCAGTCACTACAGATACAGATGTAAATCCATAAGATTCAAGCTCCGCTTAAAAGTATCTCGTTGAATTTGCAAATAAGATTGTTACCTCGACCAAAGACTTATCCAGGTTTTGTTAAGACTAAAATCTAGGTTTTCCTTTGAATATTTGTTAAGACTAAAATCTATGTTTTCCTTTGAATATTTGTTAAGACTAAAATCTATGTTTTTCTTTGAATATGTGTCTGTGAAGATGGCAATGAAACTGAACTCTAAACAAGTGCAGTATGTTGGACAGGGGTGGGGGCAGGGGCAGTTTGGGCTGAATATGTGGGATAATGTGTGGCCTTCACATAGTGACTGATAGTAGCCGTTGCTGGCTGGTTTTAATCTTGAAGTTGATTGTTGTGTGTGGGTGTGTGCGTCACATCGCAGTTCAGTCTTGCACCTGTCTGATAATGCCTGTTTGAGAAGACTGTACATCTGTGGCAGACAATACACTGTACTTTAACTTGTTCTCATACCTAACTTACTATATTACAGCATAAACTCCATTAGCTTTATTTCAAAAATCACACATAGATGAATGCACTGTTTTCTTAAAAAACTGTGACATACCCTTAGGAAGAATTCAAGCAGCGGCCACTAGGGTCTGAAGGACAGATAGGAAAGACGTTGTTTTGTCTAGAAAATGCGCATGCCATACTGAAAGCTCACAAGCTGTCAGCCGATTCAAGGCTTGTTTTAAAACACCAAACCAAACACTGTCAGAATGTGAAGATTTTTCCCAGCTACTGTCAAAGGAGGGACGAAACTGGGAGCGGCTCCTCATCATTGGCGAATTCCAGTGCCTTGAGGCTGGGACCAGCCTGTGCACTAGCCACGTGACTCCCCCTCCTGCTGAAGTTCTACCTATTATTATAAATATTGCACCTGTCGTCCGCTCGGGGCGACTCTTGACTTCCCTGGCGGTATTAGGCGGCTTGCGGGCGGTACGTTGAGTGCCCATAGCTATGTAGTAGCTGTTCATTGCTTCTAAATAAATACTTTTTTGAACCAGACCATCTCTACCTAAGGAAAAAAGAACACGACAGTTTTCACCCTTGTCCTTATGTCAATCAATCAATCAAATTTTATTTGTATAGCCCATATTCACAAATCACAATTTGTCTCATAGGGCTTTAACAAGGTGTGACATCATCTGCCCTTAACCCTCAGCAAGAGTAAGGAAAAACTACTAAAAAACCCTTTTAACAGGGTAAAAAGAAGGTAGAAACCTCAGAGAGAGCCACATGTGAGGGATCCCTCTCCCAGGACGGACAGAAGTGCAGTAGATGTCAAGTGTAAAGGAGAACATCATCAAGATAAAGGTTTTAGCAGCATTGATAAGGGTAAACATTTTGAAACATAACTGAAGGTCAATGAATTGATGGATTATTGTCAGTAATGGTCAAGTATCTGAGGAGAAATACTTTATATCAAGCAGTCCTGCTGCAATCATAGTCTATGGTCACCACGATCATGATCCACCATCAAGATCAGAAGCCACTATAGTCCAGTCATTGTCCACTGCCGCCATTAGGATCCATCATCAGCTGCCACCTTGATCGTGGTCCACCACCATTACCAGATGCCAACACGATAAAGGATCCGCCATTATTATCACAATCCGCCATACTGGATCCACCATTACGATCTCTGATACGCGATCCACAGATCATAATCCACGATGTGGCCACAGCTCCAGGGAAGAAGTCAAGTCAGTAACATGTATTGATGAGATATGAATTTCTTTGATATGATAACGATTGAGAAGAGGAAGGAGAAGCTGGAAAGAGAAGCTCCGAATGTCATGTGTCCCCCGACCTTCTAGACCTATAGCAGCATAACTAAGAGCAGGTCTAAGACAAGCCTGGACCGGCTCTAACTATAAGCTTTATCGTAAAGGAAGGTTTTAAGCCTACTCTGAAACGTACAGATGGTGTCTGCCTCCCGAACTGAAAGTGGGAGATGATTCCACAGGAGAGGTGCTTGATAGCTGAAAGCTCTGGCTCCTACTCTACTTTTAGAGACGACAAGTAAGCCTGAATTCTGGGAGCGCAGTGCTCTAGTGGGGTTATATGGTACTATCAGCTCTTTGAGGTATAATGGTGCCATATTATTAAGGGCCTTGAAGGTGAGGAGGAGAATTTTAAATTCTATTCTAGATTTAACCGGAAGCCAGTGTAGCGAAGTCAATACTGGAGAAATGTGGTCTCTTTTCTTGTCAGGACACGTGCTGCGGCATTTTGGACAAGCTGCAGAGTCTTTAACGACTTACTGCTGGAGCCTGATAATAAGGAATTACAATAATCCAGTCTGGATGTAACAAAGGCGTGGACTAGTTTTTGTGCATCTTTTTGAGATATTACGCAAGTGGAAAAAGGCTGTCCTAGAAATTTGTTTTAAGTGTGAATTAAAGGACAAATCAGGATCGAAGATCACTCCCAAGTTCCTGACTGTTTCATTGGAAGCAAGGGCAATGTCGTCTAGAGCAGCTATATCATTAGATAATGTATCTCTAAGGTGTTTAGGGCCAAGTATTAGAACCTCTGTTTTATCTGAGTTTAATAAGAGAAAATTGCGGGTCATCCAGGTTTTTATGTCCTTGAGACATGCTTGGAGTTTAGTTAATTGATTACATTGTTCAGGTTTTATTGACAAGTATAACTGGGTGTCATCCGCATAGCAGTGGAAATTTACAGAGTGTGTCCTGATAATGTTTCCTAGTGGAAGCATATATAATGAGAATAAAATTGGGCCGAGCACAGAGCCCTGTGGAACACCATGGTTAACTTTGGTGTGCACAGATGACTCATCATTAATTTGCACGAATTTGAATCGTCTTGAAAAATATGATTTAAACCAGTTTAGGGCGGTTCCTTTAATGCTAATTAACTGTTCTAGTCTCTGTAATAAAATTTGATGGTCAATAGTGTTGAATGCTGCACTAAGATCTAACAGAACGAGGACAGACACAAATCCCTGATCTGAAGCTATTAGAAGGTCATTAGTGACTTTTGCCAAGGCTGTCTCCGTGCTGTGATTAGCTCTAAACCCTGACTGAAAGTCTTCATATATATTACTTTCCTGGAGAAACTCGCACAGCTGATTGGCTATAACTTTTTCAAGGATTTTAGACAGGAAGAGGAGGTTGGATATCGGTCTGTAATTGGCTAAAACCTCTGGGTCTAGGGTGGGTTTTTTGAGAAGGGATTTGATTACAGCTATTTTAAAGGACCGTGGTACATATCCTGATGATAATGACAGATTGATTGTGTTCAGTAACGTACTATCAATTAGGGGCAGAATTTCTTTAAGTAATTTTGTAGGAATGGGATCTAAGATACAAGTTGTTGGTTTAGAACATGAGATTATTTTGATCAGAGAAGCTGTCTAAATAATTGGTAGGATTCTCAGCCGTTTCTGAGATTTCTGTTCTTGATTAGGTACAATTGAGGGCAGGAGATGGTTGATTTTATCATTAAAGAAATTCATAAAGATATTGCTATTTAGGGATCAAGGAATACTGGGTTCGGTGGAGGTGTGACTCTGTCAGCCTGGCTACAGTGCTGAAGAGAAACATGGAGTTGTTTTTATTTTCTTCTATTAGTTTCGAGTAGTAGGCAGCTCTTGCTTTGTGGAGGGCCTTCTTATATGCTTTAACACTACTCTTCCAGTCTAGGAGATATTCAACACGGTTGCTGGAGCGCCACTTCCTTTCTAGTTTTCTTGATACTTGTTTTAACTCATGTGTCTTGGAATTATACCACGGAGCTAATTTACTATGTTTTATATGTTTCTTTTTTAGAGGCGCTATTGAGACTAATGTTAATCGTAATGAGTCTACAGAGCTATCGACGAGATGGTCAATCTCAGTGGAGCTAGGGTTTTTCAAGAATTTGTTGGTTGTATCGACGGATAATACGGGTTTAAATGTAATTGGAATTATTTCCTTAAATTTAGATACAGCACTATCAGGTAGACATCTAGAAAATGAGTTTTTTATTAGTGGCATATATTCTGATAATGAAAAATCAAAGGTTATTAAATTATGGTCTGATAGGATTGGATTGCGCGGAAGTACTGTTAGATGTTCAATTTGGACACCGTATGATAATACAAGGTCAAGTGTGTGGTTACAACAATGAGTAGGTTGGTGTACACACTGACTGAAACCTATTGAGTCTAGTATTGAAATAAATGCTACACTAAGGCTATCATTATTATCGTCAACATGAATATTAAAGTCACCAACAATAATAATTTTATTGGTCCTTAGGAGTAAGTTTGATTAAAAACTCAGGGAATTCCGTTAAAAATTCAGAATAAGCCCCAGGAGCACGGTAAACTACAGCAAATATGATTGGCTGTTTCTTGGATGGGTGTGGAAGACTAAGAACAAGACTTTCAAATGAGTTGTAGCTTAGTTTAGGATTAATTGATAGACTGGAGTTAAAAATAGCAGCAACTCCACCTCCTCGGCCGAATTCTCTGGGAACGTGTGAATTTACATGACTGGGGGGGGTAGATTCATTTAGACTGACGGATGCAGCCAGGTCTCAGTGAGGGACAATAAATCTATTTTTGATCTGAGACTAGTTCATTAACTAAAACAGCCTTTGATGATAATGATCTTATGTTTAAAAGACCACGTTTAAAAGTCTTTGTTTCCTGAGTTGTTGCAGAGGTTGTGTTAATTTGTATTAGATTTGTGTGGAATTCTCCCTCTGTTATTGTTTAATTTAATGGGACGGTGGACAGACACAATCTCTATGGGGTTGTGGTTGTGTGACTGATCCAGAGGGAGCGCAGAGAAGTGTTAAGCACTGCAGCTCTGCGTCCTGGTCCCAACTCTGGGTTGTCATTTAATAGACTGGGTAATATTCCTAGATAAGAGAGATGCCCCATCCCAAGTGGGATGAACGCCGTCTCTCCTAACAAGACCAGGTTTCCTCCAAAAAGTTTTCCAATTATCTACAAAGCCCACACCATTTACCATTCATGTTTGTTTTGTTTGTCAGCAGGATGACTTCAAAACCGATTTCCACAAAACTTGGAAGGAGGAACCCATTAAGTCTTGAAATGGATCCAAACAAAGGGATGGAAACTTTAACATTGTACAGTATTTTTGACATAATGCATGTGGTGGGGAAGCATCCTCACTGTGGGAGAACGTCAGTTATGACTATAACTATGGATCTATGAGAACGAATGATGACCGTCACCACGGTGAGCGCGCCGCCTCCTCGTCTGAACGCGACAAGAGAGGGTGACGGTCATCGTTCGGTCTCATAGATCCATAGTTATAGTCATAACTTACGCTCTATTGCGACATCACTCAGACCGTCACCACGGTCTTTACCTTGGATGACTAGTACCATCAGGGTCGCGAGGAACAGAGGACTCCACCGCCTCACATGCAGCACCGCGGAAGCCAATGGTGTGGGGGATGCCACGTTGATCCTGTAGAACCTAGAGAACGTACAGGGAGCGCTCCATGTTGCTGCTGCACAGATTTCTTAAAGAGGGACCCCCCTCAAAGCAGCCCAGGAAGTGGCCACACTTCTGGTGGAATGAGCTACCAAGGAATCTGGGACTGGGAGGTTCTGTCCAGAATAGGCCTCAGCGATAGTGTTAACAATCCAACGGGACAAACACAGTGATTTGTCTGTTTTGGTGGTTAAAAAAAGTCGGCCACCCTGAGTGTGAGCCCCTCAGAGACTGTGTGCGTGCAATATAAGCCCTCAGTGCCCTTACTGGGCACAAAGTAGGCAAGCCGGCTTCCTCCTGCAGTAGAGCTGGATCAGGTTGAAAAGTGCTGATCTCAACCACCTGATTTACCGTCTGAGGGTTTATGACTTTAGGCAAAAACGAGGGGTTTGGCCAGAGAGACACGCCTGAGTCACCCGCTCTGGACCCAGAGATGTTAAGGCTGCCATATCCCCCAATCCTGTTTCGGGAGCATACTGTATCTTAGCCAGTCTCCGGCAACCTGCATTGAACTGAGGTGCACCACTAGGGATGTTCCATGCCTTCCTGAGCATGTGCAAATAGTCACCAGCCAAAAGTACAGTAACTGATTGCTGTGACTGAGTAATGCCGGCCCAAATCCCATCCACTTGAGCAGGAGCCTCAGTTGGAACATTGAGCCCAACAATTTTTGCCACACTTGAAACCTTTGAGATGACGTCCATGGGTGAAGGCTCACTGTCACCCATGTTGCTGAGGTTGGACGCCCCCTCAAATTGTGTGGATTTAGACTGCTCATCACTTTCAAAAAGGGAATTTTGAGCATAGAGAGAGAATGTCAGGGTGAACCACATTCTCCTCCTGATAGGAGGGTAACCTGTCCGGGGAGGATTCCTTTGAGTGCCCATGCCCCGATGCCTTAGCTGTTGTGGCCAGGTACTGGGCCTCAACTCTACCCAACCTCTCTGACAGACCACGTATGGCAGCTAGGATTTGCAGCTGAGTGTCATCCTGCTGACCAGCTGGTTTCTTTCAAAATTGGGGAGCCTGTTTCTTGCCTGAGCCCCACCTGCGAACAGGGGTGTGCTCATGCCTATGTTTTCGGGGGGGCTTTCCTTGAGGTGTGTCCCCTTTCACTTAGTTGGGCTGGCAGAGGCTGCACTGCCCCAGCATGAACAGACTGCTCCACCCATCTGGCTCTTTTAACACGCTCCTCCACAGGCAGTTCCACTGCTGCCACACAGGGGTTCTCAATATCATCCATCAAATGTGCCATGCCGAAACAAGTAGGGCATTCACGGTGGCCATCACGGGGATCCATGATACCCCGGCAATAACAGAAATGTCCTCACATTTGTGCTGTCACTTTTGTGATTTAAGAATAAATAGATAAACAATAGCGCCCAGCAGCAACGGATAGCTGATTAATAAACAGGCTGATCACAGCTGGCCACAATCACATAAAACGAAGGAAGGGGTGAAATAAATGTAATTCACCTGAAAATGCCCACTGTATGCCTGCAATGGCAGAAAAGGGGGGGAGAGAGAACAAAAGTCCAGCCACTGCGAACAGGGCTCAAGGGAAATTAAATTAGCACCTAACAAAAGATGATAACTAAGAACCAACTGTATTTTATATAGGGAAAACAAGTAAACATTCCCACCTGCTGCGCACAGAGGTGAAAAGGGGAAACTACCTGGCCTCAAATACTGTTAGCTTTTTAAAAATAAATAAATGTGAAAGGTTGACTTAGAACTCACCTACACTCATCACTGTGCGCGAACCCACGTGGGGGGGGGGGAAACCCCCGATCTAAATCAACTTGCCTTTAGGAAGAGATAATACTCACTCCTGTAAGAGAAATACTGTATGGAAACAAACAGCGTGAGATAAACAACACTTACCCGAAGCTGCAAGCAAGAGTAGTTAGTACCAGGTGTAGCAAATTAAGCTGCCTGAAACAAAGAGCAGAGTTTAACACATGGCGTGCAACCCTCTGCCTCGCTATTAGAAAAGGGGGAAACCACATACAATCCTCAGGGACACAAGGCGACTGCACAAAAGTGGCGGCTTGATAAGAGTTCCAAAATATATATCACTTACCTGCCGGTTTCAGATGAGGCAAGTGAAGCAAAGAGGAGGCGGCCGCGCTCACCGGGGAGCTTTATTGCCGGCGAGCCCAGCCCCCTAAGGTCACTCACGTGACATTGTCTAGGGCAGTGGTTCTTAACCTTTTTTCAGTGATGTACCCCCTTTGAAAAAAAATTTCAGCCGAGTACCCCCTATCCAGCACAAAGCACTTTTGGTTGAAAGAAAGATGTAATACAAAGTGCTGTGCCATTAGTGTCTGATTTATTAAACTTTGTAACTAGACACTTTCAAATTTAAAACTCCATCAATCTGCATAACATTGCTCATTTGTAGTGGTCTCTCTTGAGCTATTTGGAAATAAAAAGATATAAAAATAACTAAAGACTTATTAAAAAAGAAATAATTATCTCAATTATAAATAAAGATTTGTGCATGTAAAAATAATTATCAACTTAAAGTGACTGAACTCATGAACTTAATTATAGATAAACACTTCTTCACAAAAAATAAATCATTAACTTAATTTTAAATAAAAGATTAGCTCAAAATAAAAATTATTATCTTAAAATATCTTCTTTAAGGATCGAAAAGAATACTGATCTTAAATTTACAAACTGTCAAACACTGAAGATTACATTGTTGCATTGAACTGAGTGCTTTTGCATTTACATTTTAGTGAGAAACTTGTGCTTGTGCTTCACTGAGGATCTTTGTCAGTCTTGGTGGCAGGGAAGCAACTGCTGTGATCAAGCTCTTCTCCAAGCACAGTCTGTGTCTTGGCTTTGTTTTAATCACAGTCATTGCAGAGAAGGAGGCCTCACATAAATATGTGGAGGCAAAGGGTAGTAGCTGCTCCAAAGCTTTCTGTCCCAGGTGAGGGTGCTCCTGCTTCACACACACCCAAAACTGTGTGAGTGTGGATGTGGCAAACTTCATCTGGAGGCCACGGTCAGATGACACTTCCAGGAGTTTTTCCTGATAAGTGACAGGTAGCTTGTTTCCGTTTGCGTTGGGGAGGCTTTTCGCATCGTGTCTTGAGATGACCTGAATTCAGAAAGTTTCCTCTTAAAAAAACTCAGGTGGCTTACCAACATGACTTTCATGTTTTGTCTGGAGATGCCGCTGAAGATGTGCTGGCTTCATGCCACTGTTGGCAAATCTCTCCCCACAGAAAAAACAGTGTAAATAACCCAATCTGTGTTGTTGTTAATATTGTTGAAGTGTCTCTGTTATTTTATTGTGAAATATTTGCTCGCTTTAAGGTCAGACAATTTCATTTCTGTTTTTGTATTACATGCTTTTATTTTGAAAGTGTTCCGGTAGAGGCGGACTTCCTGTTATGAATCTGTAACTTCACAACGGAAAAGTTAGATTTTTTAGCGACCCTCTGAAGAGGCACAAGCTCTTACGGTGTTTTTTAGGGAAGGTTCAAATAAACCTGAAAACATCAGTTAAAGTCTCGACCATCTTTCGGGGGATATGCTACACAAAGCCTTGGGTGGGTGGCAACTCGTGGACGTAAATCCCATTAAAACATATTCTTGTGAATACTGACGGAATTTTGCCGGCTCTGGTTTCGCCTTCTTTGGCACTTGTCCCTCCGTGTTTTCAGCGGCATTGCTGCTACGCTTCAACTACGACTCCATTGTTTGAGTTTTCAAGGCGGCAGGGATGACAGGTGGCGTGTGCCAGGTTGGGTCAAACCATCCTGGTATGGGGGAGACTCGGGTTTTTAGGATAATGAAATTGAATAGCCTACTGAATATAAAATTCAGTTCATGAACTTACACTTATATTTTATTGAATAACAATTTTTAAAGGATTTTTGAATGGATGCTAATTTTAAATATATTTTTAAAAAATCTCACGTACCCCCATTTGAGAACCAGTGGTCTAGGGGATAGGGAGATGAGGGCATCATTCAAGGTAAAGACCGTGGTGACAGTCTGAGTGAGGTCGAAATAGATCTTGGTGTGCAGCAGTGCTGAACGCAGCCTCAGCCTTGACTCCTCCTCTAATCAGCCAGGCTATATAAGGCACCTGTGAGCCTCTGTCTCTCTCTGCTGTTGTCCTGCTGTGGTTGTGGCTGAAGTGACTCTCTACCTTCCCAGGCTCATTGGCTGTGGCATGTACACTAAATTTACTGCCTCCATTACAGCCTGCATATGTCCTGTTGTCCTGGCTGTGAGAGACACATGCCAAGGGACCATACTGGAGGTGGTGAGTAGTGTTTTATTTGTCTTAGGTTCACCTGCTGCTGTTTTGCTTGGTTCTGTTTTGTTTGCTTTTGTTATTAATAGTTTTATTCCTTTTTGGAAGCATTCACTTTATGATTAGTTTGTTTGAACAATTGTGTTACATCATTGTTTACAGATGTATTGTTAATGGTTATATTCATAATTAGGGCCTGAGCACCGACGATGAAATGTAAGGATTATTTATTTTTTTCAGGCAAAAGAAGGGGCTTCTTGAGGGCTTAAACATGCTCAAATTCTTACCAAACTTTGCAGAAAATTAGAAAGTGGTGAAAATGTACGTATTCTGGAGTTTGGAAGTGGGCGTGGCAAAATGGCTCAACAGCGCCACCTGGAACGCAGCCCCTAGGTTTACCTTCGACCGATCTTCTCAAAAATCATAGCCCAGGTGTATCATGACCAGACAAACAAAAAAGTCTCAAGGAGCATTGGGAAAAACGCCACAGGAAGCCTGCCATTTAGTGGCCATATTTCATCTTGTTTAGATGACACTCACCTCAATTATGGAGATATAAACTACCTCAAAGATCGATTTTTCGTCACACGGTGTGACCGTGGCGTCAAGGTTTGATTACACACCATCAAAACACGATTCTGTATCTCGGACATATTTGGTCCAATCGAGTCCAAACTAGACATGTAAGACAAGAGTCCCAGCCTGATGACATCTACACAGAAATCATGACTTAAGATCACAGCGCCCCCTGGTGGCAACAGGAAATGTCTTGTTTTTTGAACGTCTTACACTTGGAAGTATTCCTCCTCATCCACTGACGCAACCATGTCAACCTGTGTCAAAAGGGTCTCGAGACATTGATAATGTAGGCATAAGATTACTGTGACTTTTCGTCAAACGCCATATTAATGGCGTGGCGTTAAAGTTCATCAACTCGCCGTGACACACGAAATTGCTGTAACTTCATGGTTCTATCTCACTCAAACCACATTTGTGTAACAGCCCTCCCCTGCAGACATTCATATGGTTTTAAGGAATGGGCGTGGCAAAACAACTGACTAGCGCCCCCTAAAGTGCAGCACCGGCACTACGATTGGCCGACATGTCCCTCAAGATTTTTGTACGTGTCTTTTCATGACAAACAAAAAAGTCTCTTGGATAGATATGCTAGACCAAACAGGAAGCCCGCCATTTTGGCCATTTTCTACAATTTTACTCTGATGAACTTGTCCTAGAGCTTTCATCAGATCAACTTCAACTTCTGTGAATGTCATCTCAACAACATGGAGAAATAAACTACCTCGGTATATATGATTTCATCACACGGCCTGACCGTGGCCTGGCACCAAAGTTTAATGAGTCAAATCAAGATGATTCAGATGTAGGCCATGTTTTAATCACTAGAGGGCAGTGTAACACCATAGTTTTCCCATTGGAGAGGGCTTCCTTCTCAATGCTGTAGGGAATTATTTCAGGCTTCAAATGTGTTAAACTTTATTAAACTTACTGATTTGTTTCAATTAACGTTGCGACACAACTTTAGTTCACGATTAAGAGTAAAATTAGCTGTGGCAGAGTATATTTTGTGTTTCGCATGACTACTTCAAAAACTTTATCCATTATTAAGTCAATCAATCACATTTTATTTACATTCAACTAAATCGCAAATCACATTTGTCTCATTGGTTTTATTTAAAGGACACATATTCACATAATACATCACTCACAACACAAATGTGCATGAAAAACATTGACATTGGTGTAGTACAAAATCAATGTGCATCTGACAACATAAATCACATTTGCCTCAGTAAGATTTACAATTGGCACCCTCTTCTATTCAACAATAGACCATATTGTATAAATATTTTTTATCGTATGACTTCTTCCTGCCTCATCTCCTACTGCAGGATGGTAGCTTCACATTGCAAACCAAACTCAAAGCTCGATCCAAAAGAGCTCAATCGACTGGTGAGTGAACAGTGTTACTGACCCAATTAGAACCTTTAACACGCCCTGTCTTTCGCTGACTGCAGTTGACAATTTTATTTTGTTCCTTCCAGTAGGTTGCACAAAGAATAAATGTACATACAAAAACGAGTATAAACAAAAGAATAGATAAATGAACACATAAAATTCGATATGTATAAATACATGTACAATAAAAAAATGTCATGTATAAATAATATATTTAATATATAAATTCAGACATAAAAGTATGAATACACATTTATTCATTTGGTTGTTGGCCATTTGATTTAAGTGGTCACTTTTGTCCATTTAAACGTGTTGTATTTGGACATACCCTTCCTAGGTCTTTAATCAGATCAACTTCAAATTTGGTGAGTGTTACCTCAACACTTAAACTCACTGTGCCTCTTACCAGAAAGGCAGTTTTTTAATTTTTGTCTCACTTCAGTGTAGTGTCCAACAATCCACTAAATTTGTGTTTGTAAACACTGGCAACAAGACATTTATACAACAATTTTGACTTAAATGCACTGCATCATTTACTGGCACTGTTCATAACTCGGCAAGAGAAAGCACACAAAGTATCCTTCAATTCATATTTGTTGTAATTAATTCAATAATCACATTAATTTCGTATGATTCTTTATATATGATATATGAATGAATAATTTGATAACTTCACAAGTATTTGAAATACTGCATCAAGTCAATCAATCAATTTTGATTAGCATTGCTCAAATTCACAATTGTGATTTATCTCTGTGGGGTTTAAAATTTGTTCTTAAAGGAGAATAATATTCACATAATACACCACTCACAACACAAATTTGGCTGTAAAACGTCCTGACACCTGTCTACTACAAAATCAATAGTATCTGAGTAGACATTTTGTATATCATATCATGCAGTCTTGTTGAAACTGATAGTCCCCAACCAGTTGCCATCAGATGCCTCCACAATCCATCGTTGGATCCACTGCCACCATCATGACGGGTGACAGACAAAGAACATAGGATTACAAAAATGCTGTAATGCTCTTAATGCACAAGACATTTCATTTTACTATTCATTGAATATATTACAGTGGACATTGTATTTGTTACTTATAAAATACCTTTACTGCTGAATGTAGTTTGGTTAATAACAGCAATTACTTAACTTAGTAAAACATTAAAAAAGACCTTTCATGTAAATGCCAAGTCATCAAACCGCAGGGAATTGAACCCTGTCTCCAGTAAACTGGGAATTCCATCCGGAGCCTTTAGCTTTTTGACATCACAAAAAAGGTATAGCAAAACCTGCATCGTAATAGCATTTCTGTGTAAACATTGTTTATTACATCGAACCTACTAAATGTGTTTCAATAGATGTAGCTGCATACTTAGTGCAGTTTTTAATATGAGACTATTGTTTGTCAATACATCTTAGAAATGCTTTTATGATACAGGGAAAAAACCTTCAACAATACACCCATTAAAATGACATGCAAAACTAAATATCAATGCAAGTAGATAAAACTAAGTTGTCCCATTAAAATAACCACTACATTCAACCACCTACAGCTGTTCTAATCCAATGTCCCTGTCCAACGACCTAGATGTAAAAGAACATGCAATCCCCTCATGGTCACTAAAATATGTTGGCGAAACTACAGTTTCTACGTCATAACATGTAGTTTTTATATAGATATGGTCAATTAATGTACCCTTCTCTGTTGTTGCTTGGGTGACATGTTGGATATATCCTTTGTCTGCCATAAAGTTAGAAGATTTCAATGATAAGAGATTTTCAAATCTTCTAATATTTCTATTACAGCAACTGTGGTACTTATCGGATCTAACCAATCAATTAACTTGGTCAGATTGTCTTTGAATTGAGACATAGGATAAGATGGCGGCCGATAAATGACTGCTATCAATATCCTGGATGTTGTGTAGTTGTACACTAAACATTCCAAACTGAAATGTGGTACTTTGATGACCTCATATGGTAAACTATACATGCCAACTCCACCATGTTGTTCTTGTATGTTTGCTAATGTTTGGTTACTGCTACTATAAGACGAACTACGTGGCTGGTTTTGAAAGCTGTGACCTTGAATCCTTACAGATTCGCTTGAGAAAGCTTCAGGCAGCCATGTTGCCATGTTGCAGCAAATGCTCTGTAATATGTCGGCTTAAATTTTGCACATTCATCAAAAACAATGAAACTGTGTGTTTGCATTTGAAAAGCTTTGCTTTGAAATACTTTTGACTAAGAAGGAAGGCATGTTTTTAATTGCATCTTTAATGTCATCCTTGCAATATATGACCCTGTCTTCAAAATCCTGTTTTACCAACTCTGACAAACTTCTAACACGGCTTCATGCCACATATGCCTGTCCAGGTGCAAAGATTATTTTGGGAGACACTACAGCCTCATCAACAGTTAAACCCTGTACTTTATGTACAGTACAAGCCCAAGCAAGTTTCAGTGGAAATTGCCGGCGCAAACCGCCTTTATTGGTTACCCTTTCCTCCTCTGGTCTAATACCAGTAGAACCCAATTCAACTGCTACAGAATACGCACAGCGTTTTCCTAATCTCTGCACCGACTTCATTGTCAAACTTGACATACAGTGTCAGGAAACTTTTTATTATCACTCGGGTAAACAATATGGGTTACAATGCCACATACTCCATTTACCAGTCCGTCTGCTACGTCTACATTCTTAATAAGCATAACACGAGCATCTATACCCAAAGCCAGTGATTCATCCAAACACGTATTCTGTACTCGTGAATGATGACCACTCATCAACTTCAATCTTGAGCCTTTATCTCAACAAAATCAGGACAAGTCTTTGCAAGTTGGACAACATTATGCTCATTTACCGGTTTGTTAGTAGAAAATGTGTAAAGCTGAGCTGACTTCACCAGTTTCACAACGTTTCAAAATCTCAATGTCACCAGCTAACATTGGGGTCCCTTTTGAACGAGTTCTAACTCTGTTCAACAACTGGGCAAACGCGTCATCTTGTTGCCTAACAACCGTTTTTAACTCTACAACCTTAAATATAGTAGACCACAAATCAATACCTACATTA
The DNA here is from genome assembly GCF_022539355.2 of Hippoglossus stenolepis. Taxonomy (NCBI): domain Eukaryota; kingdom Metazoa; phylum Chordata; class Actinopteri; order Pleuronectiformes; family Pleuronectidae; genus Hippoglossus; species Hippoglossus stenolepis. The sequence goes on from NC_061489.1 coordinate 3,326,178, forward strand.
TTTATATACAGCGGTTTTCCTCTAACAGGAGGCAACTGAAAAAAATCTCCAACCGCAACTACACTCACATTACCAAATGGAGCAAAATCACGACTTTGTTTCATCTGACGTAATCTTCCATGGATATAAGCCAACAGGTTATGACCCACCGTGGAAATTTCATCAATGATCAAAATCTGCAAACTACTAATATTCGGCAGAGTTCACCTTTTCTTCACCTAGAGGTATGTACGGTAAGCGTACAGCCATCCCAATGCTTAAGGCACTGTGAATGGTACTAGCATGTAAATTGTGGGCAGCTAGCCCAGTCGGAGCTGTTAACAAAACACAAGTATCGTCTGGTTGACGACTCACTGTTGACAATAACCACGTTGCTTCGTACTGAATAGCCTTTATTAAATGGCTTTTACCAGTACCTGCACCACCTGTAATGACCACATGTAATGGGTCTGGCTTCTCCTCCATTACCTTAGCTAAGCACCATTGCCTAATCTGAGAAAAAATACACATGTGTCTCATTCAGAGATCTTATTAAAGCCACACCATCATTTTGACACATGACATTACCTCTCTTTTCTAAAAAGCCAACTTGCTCCTGAGTCACTGCTAAATCTGGAAAGAGATCCGTATGCTCATCCACTACCTGATTCTCATCTCCACGTAACTGGACACACTCTAAACGATCCAATTCTTGCTCTGGGTACAATTTGCACCAGGCGTCTTATCCAAAACACCATTGATAGGGATGGTATTGTAGGTTATCCAACACATCTGCATCCATTTCAAATGACTTTCTATTTACATCAACAACTGACTTAACTGAATGCAGCCATCCATCATCTAATTTTACATGGCCTCCTCTGTAAAACTCTTCAAATGTCACAAAACCCGCCGGTCTGAGCTGCACATCGATCCAATAAGGCAAAAACAATTGCAGAATGCTCTGATGGAACAACTCTGGACTCTTGGTTTCTGAAAACCATACATAACGAACAACGGCCGGTTGGGTTCGTGTTCTTCTCAAAATAAACCCACAATCATTGCTCAATGCAATCCTATTTGAGGACCTTTCACTCTTTGACAAAATGCGATACTCTGACGCAAATGTTGCCATACACATATCATTAAAAGCACTATCTTTTGGCCTACTCTTATACCTATCAACCAAGCTAGTCATCCACATCTCTTCTGTGCTGAGGTCCTTTGATGACGCCTTCTGTTTTAAAACACTTAATGGCAAACTCATTTTCACAACATTATCCCCTACTGGCACAAATACCACTTTTCTTGAGCATTCCTTCAGATGCATATTTGCTAACCTATATACAGCCTCCTGAGCACACACATCTCTGTTGTGTAAATACACACTCCCTAGATTTTTTAACGCATCTTTTGCACTAGCATTACCCTCCTTGGCAGCTTCCCTCTGTGCATTTGCCAATAACAGTCCCATTTCTCTTTCCCCTTTCGAAATATACGAAATGATGTACACAACACAAGCATACGCATCAGCAACAAATTGGACGTCAATATTTGCGTTCCAGATTTTGAGCAATGCTTTGCTGTATTGATTAATCCAGATCGCATTAACCTGCCTTTTCAAAACCACCTCTGTTTTCCTACCGTAACGCTTACAAGCAGCTTGGAAAACTGCTTGATTTATACCTAAACGCGCAAACAACTGTTGTACAGATTCACCATCTGCTTTACCATCCAAAATAGCCTCCTTAATATCAGTTAGGATTTTCACTGCATCCTCCTTTCTCATAACATCTGACTTGGCCTTTTTGCATGCACAAGATACCAAACTATATTCTCCATCTACCTTACAAGTACAAGGTTTTTCGCCATCATCTGCACCAACGCTGTGAGATATATAAACGTTTCTTCAGATGGCGACCTAGGAAAAGTGAAACGACAAACTCACACGTCACATACTTAACAATAAATTCAACTACCTCCTAATCTGTGTTTTGATCAATGACAGGTGCATCCTCAATCCAAAACGAACTATGAATGTGTGGTGAGCCACGTTGCTGGAATTCCACACGATAGTAATAATCAGTTATCTTACCAATGGGATTATATGGAGACATCAAAACCTCCCTCAAAAAACAATGCCATCGAAAATCAAACAGTTTTGCCGCAGTGACAGGATTAAGACGTAAAAGTTCACACCTGTCCGCCCATTCTAGTTCTTCGACCGTTTCTGTTCTACCTTCCTGTCTCAAAATACTAGTCAGAAGGTTTTTCCACCGCATATCAGCACCGCCGACTCCGGCAAGAAACTGATACTCGTAATGACCTTTATAAGTAAGCTTTGGCTTCAATTTCACCGGCAACAATGATCCTTCCATACTAGAACGTGGCAACAAATTGCTAGTTTGCACAATATTTGCTGGAACACACGTTACAGGACCATGGACTCCATTTTGCCCACCTTTAGGTAATGCCAACATCTTGATGAACGGAATATGTAAAGCGATTAAATGTTGCTCTAAACTATTCAAACACGCCAACTCAGCCGGAATAGGATCAACAACCATATTATTCATTGCACATTCAGGAGGTAACACACCTTTGTTAATCTTACCATGACAAGTGTAACAGATCCACAACTGACTTCTAGGTGTATCCATCAACCGACATGGCAATACACATCATTACTGCATTTGTGCAAGTACGTCTCACTGATACATTTCTCTGCAAGACAAGCTATTGCAGCAATCTTATTATAGTCATCTCTTTTACAATGTAAAACTTGATGACAAAATAACATTCTATGGCAGACGCAACACACAAAATCTGGTCCGTCTTTCACTTTTTTCGTAAACTGCTCCATAACAAAGTCAAGTTCTTCTGACTTAACTTTAATTTCTTGCCTTTTACGTTTGTTACCTGCTATGACACGCAGCTTATGGTCATGACTTCCATGATAGTTTTTTCTACTCGGGGCTTTTACATTCTGCATATGCAGTGGATTTAACCTATATTTCCTTAAACTCATTGCTTCTTATATTTCTTTACACTTTGTTCCATTGCTTTTTGCCTAAACAAATCGTTTACATGATATGCACGTGTATTTTGAAGGTACCTCTTTCTCTTCAAGTATTTTGTAAAACAATATTTTACATTAGCTCTAACATTTGAGGTACTATCTGTCTGTACTTTTACATTTCTTGTACACATGTATTTTGTCTCAACGGTAACCACTTTACACAATCCAAAGTAAACCAGCTGTTTATTTTGTACACAAACCACTTGCTCAAAATGATTATCATCACACTGCTTCAAATATATCCCTTCGTCTGACACTTTACTCTTACAACTAAATTTCTGCCAACTTTCACCACTATAACTATATATATCCACTCCAAAAGCATTTGCCGTAGCCTGAATTTCCACATTCGTGGCACTACATCCAACATACTTCACTTGCGATTTGCTAATATAATCAGACATTGACAAATATTCTTTACCCACTAACTTCATGAGATCTCCACCATCCTACAACTAAATACCCAGACACTTTGGGTCCTTGTACATCCTGCTTCTCAAAGGCAATATCACACTTGTTGCATAATATTCTTGCAACTTTTAGGGACAACGGCTTAAATTGTAAAGCAATATTGTCACTGGTAGACAATGTAGTATGTTCCTGTTGTTCTATAACATCCACAGTATCAACTGCATCTATAACTATACAACTTGAAGGTGAAACTGTAGTCAAATGATCACCATCTAAACAAACACCTTTATCCTTACCCTGCTGCCTTAAATTATAGCCTCTGTGACAAGACATGCCCACTTTGCAGTAACCATAACAACTTTGCCCATCAAGCTGCCGAACACAAACAACTGTCTCAAAATGATTACCATTACAATTCTCCAAATAAATCCCCTGATTTGACAACACATTATACCTGCAACTATATTCAAGCCAGCGCCCTTCATTATATGTGAAAATATTTACTCCTAAACAATCTGCTGCTGCTTGAATCTCTATTTCTGTGGCCCAACTACCAACATACTTCATTTTAGAGATGCTGAGGTACTCTCATTGAAGAATACTCGCTTCTCATGACACTGTCGTATTCCCCAACATTTTTCTGCAACTGCTTGAACACAGAAGAACACATTTTTTTGTGATGTTGCTGTGTACCACACACAGCTTGACTAACTGCCCGAAAGAAGCAATTACCATAAGCAACAATTTTAAAATTTTTTACAAGGAACCCCTAACTCGCCAACTTGTAAACATACTACATCAACTTTCTCTGAATCTGCATTTAACTTTTTACACAGACCTTGTGCAACGTCACTACAAAGGGGATTAAACTGCAGAGTTCTACCTGTGACATCAGTGACAAAAACAACATCTGAATCAACATCACTGATTTTCACCTTCTTAGATTCAAAGCGTAACCCCACCGCAATCTTTCGCTTTACCTGTTTCTTAATGCTACTGGAGACAACAGTAGTCTTCTGAGATAAACTACAAGCTAACTCAGTCCCTTTGGTTTCAAGATTAAGTCTTGGACCCAAGGACATGCAAACCTCCTCAGTTGAGCCTTTACTACTGACACAAACACCTGCAATCTCAAACAGCTTCCGCCCTTTGGTTATAGCTTTTGAAAATTGACATATGTGATCAAACAAATGATCAAGACAACTAAAGAATACAACAACACTCTGCCCATGCTGATCTACCATCCCATCCACACTGCGTGCATGGGAGTCAACCACTGCATAACGTCCATCTTGACCAATGATTGCACATGTACTAGCACCTAATGTCAAAAAGCATGTGTCATATTTCATACACATCTTTTCTAGTCCACATTTTAAACTGCTGTGCACACCTGCCGCAATAAGCTCTCCCTCAACAACATCAACATCTCCAGATACATAGTCGCCATAAACAAACTCAAAATTGTGTCCATCAACAACAAACTGTGTGGGAAGATCTGGAACACACAACAGTTCAAACTTACCACTAATCAATTTGCCATCCCTCAAACATGTATAAAGCGTGTCACCTACAACCACAACATTGTCCAGATTGTCAGACGTCCATGAAAACACGCTCTCAAATGTATGTGTTGCTATTCCTACCAAACTTATAGCCATACACTGTTGTCCACCATATTTGAAACGCTTGTCACCCTGATGACATGTTCCCCTGACAGAACTTACATGACTTTCAGGGCTGACAAAACTACAATCCTCTATAACCTGAGCTGCAACACTGATGTCAACATCACTGTCTCCACAAACTGTAACACTCTGTGTCGACTGTAACATCGTCTGTCTTCACAGAAATACTAATAATAGCATACCACTGAGCACCTAAAGACTTCTTTAAAGCCATGATATGGAGCATCAGGTCATTAAGGCATGTATTAAACACAGCCACACACCTGCCATACCTACATGGCAACCCAGACGCATTACGTGCTCTGCAATCAACTACCACAAAATAGTCTTGGTGATGAATAACAGCAACAGGTGCACCCTGAAGGTCCAACAGACACATGCCATCCCTCAACAACATTTCTTGCAGCTCCTGATACAACTCACTCTCCTGTCCCATGTCAAAATACCTTACCTGTGGGGGACCAATACATACACTCCACATCCTGCCAAACACACTTTGCTGGACAATTAACATGCACAACTCCTTACGTTTAGCAGCACTGTCCTGCCACGACGCAACAACAAATCTACTCAACTTAATCCCTTCAACTTGTACCTCATCTACATCAGTTTCATCCCACGTGCACACAGGAACAGAAACATGTTTTAACGCAGCCACAACACTACAAACAAGAGAAGCGCTCACATTACCAGTTGATGCTGTTGCTGCTCCAACACCAGTCCCAGTTACAACTTCTCAGAACACCTGCAATCAAAAGGGTTAGCAATTACCTGACCATTGGTGGATCTTGGTTTGCGTCGCTTACGAACACCCATCTCTGGCACCTGCAATAAAGGGCCACTACAATTGAATAAATACATCATGACAATCATATATACAATACACAATCTGGGGGCAAATGACACAATCAAGCCCAACACAATTGCTGCAGTTGCATATATTCACTCAAACCCTTTTTTTATTGAACTTAATGTGTTCCCAACACTTATTTAAGTGTGACAAACTGAAAACAAAACATTTTTGCTTTACACAGGCTTTAAGTACATGCATGGCAATACAAGTTATTTCCGTGCCACATAGAAAAAACACACTTCCCGCAACCTCATCCAAACTTACCTCATCCACCACAGCAGAGACAACAGCAGACACAGGGGCTGCCACAGCAAACACAGGCTCCACCGCCAGGTTCGATGTATGTGCCATCTAAAGAAATAATTATATGCACTGCAGAGACAATTACAATATTTGTTTTTATGCCTGATTTCCCAAATTACTACAATGACATATCAACGTTCACAACTTAAAACGCGTCAGCACCTACACAATACATTCTTTCCAACCTCGCGATAACTCATTCATTGCTTCTTTGTACGCACGCCCCTTACCGCCGTGGGCAACACATATATCGCCATTCGCCTGACATCACTGAAACGTCGAGGTAAGCTGGAAAACTTTTCTCTTCACTTACGTCTGTTGTGGCAAGCACAAGACAACTTTGGTGTTAATTTAGACATTACTGGTGAATGCTGACTATGTCCATCTCACTATGCATTGTTTAATATTCCACAGAAAATGGCACACGCTTCGCCCACCAAATTTCAGAAGATTAATGATGCCGACGTCGAATACGCACGTACACAGCTACAACTTTCCTGTGTACGTTTACAAAGTGCTTGTTTTGTTACAATTCATACTGACTGACTCATGTTACAGCATATATATGGCCTGTACCTGACAATTTCACCGTATTATAGCCCATTTCGCACTCTTGTTAATGTACCTTCATCAACATGTACTACACCGTTATTGCAAGTGTACATGTGATCATATGGCAGGCACGCACCATTGCCAGCCAATTCATAGCTTCAACAAACATACACACATGCCACCAAACTTTGTGCAATGCCAATATTTCCCTGCAAACAGAGAATATGTGCAACTCAAAAACTGCATCTCATACATGTAACTGGGCTTCTTTTCATTTCCTCTGTAAAACTGGCAGACTCTCTCACGCACACATAGTCCTTGTACCTATGCTATCCACGCCCACATACAGATGCATACATCACACAACTTATAAAACTAATCTTCAAAGAACAGTTAGTTTATATTGGGACTAAACCCCCAAAATATCTTTTCCCACACACCTACAGTTCTGCACCCCCTTCATAATTTTGTAATACACACCAACACTTTTCAAAAACTTCATTATTAGTACATGTGCAAAGATCACAAAACATATTGAAATAAAATGCTAGGTGACTCTTTCAAATACCAACCAATAACGCATCTCATTCCAAGTTTCATTGGACACATTCAAGCAAACGTTCTCCTGCACAATGACATTCTGAATATAATTACACAATACCGTTTAACTTAATATGAATTAATTTAAGTAAAAAGCCCTTTGCTAATGTTCAAAGCTATGTTCCTATTACTTACCTGATTCTTTCCATTCATTCCACATAATATGGCACAATTACATGCTATCCCTCATTCATGTGACATAAAATGTCCTCACCATCTTTCTTACACCCAAATATAACTCTGTGTCTTCTACTTTGTAGTATGCATGTCTAGATCTAGCAGTTACTCGAGAAGAGCTATACCTAATCACCAATGAGGCACATGCGAAGTGCACCCAGCTCATGGTGAAGTTAGTCCGCATGAGGAGAGCTGCCATCCAACAAGCAGCATCTCTTCAGGAGCAGCTGGCGCACTGTAAGCGCAAGCTACAGGCTGCTCTACAGGAAATAGAGGTCCTACAGTCTTGTGCAGCATTTGAGACTGACGGTAACTTTCTTGATATATTTGAATCCAAATACAATTACATTGCATTCTGTATTACCTCTACAAACTATGTTGGTGTGTGTACTGTCTTTACAACACTTTATAGCAACTCCTAACCTACTTCCAATCCAATACATGCATTTCCAGCTCACTACTCATGTTTTCCCACATCATTTTAACACAACATGCTACATTGACTGTATTAATGAACAACACTGACAACATTTAATACTTTCTTATTTTTAGACAGAAAAGCACTCAACTACAATGCATATTATATACAATCCACACTGCATAAAAGGTCTTCCATTCTTTCAGACATGACGACATCCTCCCAAATCCCCCAGAACAACCCCATCACAGCTGAGGAGCCCAACGGCGACAACATAACTTTGATTGATAACTGTGTAAATGTAAATTGTGTATAATATCAATAAATCTGTACAGCTACTTGGTTTCATGTCATTCTTGGTTTCCTACTCAGTACAATGTCATATTGTTTTGCTCTGTCAATTAATTTCAATAGTATAATATCTTTGTTACAAAGACGAACCACAGATTTTACACATGTATAATATACATTTCTTCCTGATACTGCATTTTGTTCAACAATGCAGACCATTAAACTGCACTTCTCTACCTGACATACTGTTATTAGTACAATGTTCTTCACTTCAGACGCCAGACTACTGTCTACTAATACATGTGTTTACAGTTCTATTCTACTGAGCTGACACCATGACTCCATTTCACATTTAGCCTATGTGGATTTTTAGGATAATCCCACAGACAGATATTAAATATGACTAAACACATTTTTCAATGTGACAAATGATCACTATTAACCAATGACTGCTGCTAATATAATACCTGCTTTATTCCACAACACTCCAATACATGCAGTACCTCTTGTGCAAACTTGTCTATCTCCAAGACTTTCATATTATCTAAATGCTGTGATCATTCCACTTTGACTTTCCAACAACAACAAACAATTTTAACTACAAAACCACTTGATTTACATCTGGCAAAGTTGGTGATAATACCACCTGTCATGTTTTTCTAATGTCACTGTGTACATACCACCAACACATGTAACTCACATTGAAATGTGATTCATTCATTGTGCTAACAATTACTGTGTAGTACATGACCTAACCTCAGCCAAAACTGACACAAAAGGAATGGCCTCTCAATCCTATGCCAATAACTTCTATGTGTGTAAGTGGCCAACTGTTGTCGGCGCCTCACATTACAAACTGGCTAATAACCACAGCAACCCAATGCTAAATCATTCCGTACGCTGCACACCGCCATCCTTATTTCAAACAGGCCCGAACTGTCGCCGGCCTCCCCAACGCAAACACTGTATTTTCGCCTACAACTCAACGATAACGCCGACCGCACGCCACAGCACAATTCCGCAGCGTACTCCTCTCTCATTTCCACTTTCTCTCCATCCCTCCCTCCCTTGTTCTCAATCAGGAAGACACACACACTCACTTCCCTAATGTGAAACAATAATACTGACACTTTTGTGCTACAAAATCTATGTACATCAGCCAACATCAATCACATTTACTCCCTGACACAATAACATGGGTACATGTGCACAGACTTCACATTCTTTACGATGGCGCCGAGGAAGGCTGCCGTGTCTCAAGCTCCCCCACAGCTCTGCTCCTTTTTCTCTTTTATCTGTTTTTTTGTTATTTATTCTACTTTATTTTGCATTGTGCACTCTGACAAAGCGAGCCCTATCATACTATATGATAGAGAACAACTTCTGCTCATCGGGTTGACAGTGAAAACACTTTTTCACCGCCACCAGCAAACAAAGGAGATTACCCATGGCGCTGTTTACCTGTCGTACCTGGAGCACGGAGGCGACGAGAGAAACGAGGGTCGCGGGTCCGGCTGAGGAAGCGTGAGAACCGGCCTCCACTACCGAGTATTCTTCTGGCTAATGTTCAGTCTCTGGATAACAAGCTGGACGAACTTCGAGCAGGATGGCTTTTCAATGGGACATTAAGTTTTGTAACGTGATGGTTTTCACGGAGACTTGGCTCGACCCCTCGATCCCGGACTCCGCCATTGTTCCCGAGGGGGTCTCCATTCACCGCCAGGACCGGACAACAAACTCGGGGAAGAGCAAGGGGGAGGTGTCTGCTGCATGGTAAACAATCTGTGGAGATTATTTCTTCGGACTGTTCTCCGGACCTGGAGCACCTCATGATCAGATGCCGACCTTATTACATCCCGAGGGAGTTTACATCGGTCGTTATTACAGCTGTGTACATTCCGCCACATGCCGACACTAATAAGGCACTGGACCAGCTGCATGCGGTTATCGACAGGACAGAGACATCACGCCCGAGGCTGCGTTTATTGTGGCCGGTGATTTAAACAACGCCAAGATGAGGAAAGTCCTGCCGCGATACCACCAACACATCAGCTGTCCTACGCGCGGCTCGACCATGTTTACACTCCCTTCCGGGATGCGAATAAGGCCCTCCCCCGCCCCCCATTCGGCAAATTGGATCACGTCTCAGTTCTCCTGCTGCCTTCCTATAGGCAGAAACTCAAACGTGACTCGGACCATTCAGCGGTGGACCGACCAATCAGACTCGGCTCTACGGGACTGCTTCAGCATTACGGAGTGGTGCGTGTTCCAAGATGACAACATCAACACGTACACGGACGCGGTCATCTGCTACATCAGCAAATGCATCGATGACGTCGTACCCAGGATTACTTTATGGTGACGTCCATGCAAAACTCAAAGCACGGACTGATGCCTACATCTCAGGGGATCTGGAGGAGTACAGGAAGTCCAGGTACGCGCTCCAGAGTGCTATTAGCAGTGCCAAGAGACATTACAGGGACAAGGTGGAGTCTCACTACAAGGGCTCCAACACAAGGAACATGTGGGTTGGACTCAAAACCATCTCTGACTACAAAGCAAAGACCAGCAGTGCGGATGTAGTTTCTGCATCTCTCCCAGAGGATCTGAACACCTTTATGCATGCTTTGAGAGCAACTCCCTGCCAGAGATCCAGGAGGACCGCTGCCCCCAGTAATATCCAGGGCAGATGTGTGGAGATCACTTAACCAGATCAACACACGCAAGGCACCTGGACCTGATGGCATTCCTGGCCGAGCTCTCAAGGTGTGTGCAGATCAGCTGGCAGATGTTTTCACAGACATTTTCAACCTGTCACTGCTCCAGTCTGTAGTCCCGCATGTTTCAAGGAGACCATCATTGTCCCTGTTCCCAAAAAAAAAAATCCTCTGCCTGAACGACTCACGCCCAGTAGCACTCACTTCCACCATCATGAAGTGTTTTGAGCGGCTAGTCAAACCATTCATCACTTCCTCCGTCCCTGACTCTCTGGACCCTCTTCAGTTTGCCTACAGGCCAAATAGGTCGACTGCAGATGCCATCTCCCTCACCCTTCACACTGCCCTCTCCCACCTGGACCAGAGGGACACATATGTGAGAATGCTGTTCATTGACTACAGTTCAGCATTCAATACCATCGTGCCCCTGAAGCTCGTCACCAAGCTCAGAGACCTTGGGCTGAACATCGCCCTCCGTGACTGGATTCTGAACTTCCTGACGGGCAGACCACAGGCGGTGCGGATAGGCAGCACCACATCCTCCACCCTGACTCTAAACACCGGTGCCCCCCAGGGCTGTGTGCTCAGTCCTCTCCTGTACTCCCTGTTCACGCATGACTGCGTGGCCACCCACAGCTCCAACACCATCATTAAGTTTGCTGATGACACGACCGTCATAGGCCTGATCACCGGCGACGATGAGAAGACCTACAGAGAGGAGGTCAGAGCCCTGACATCTTGGTGCCAGGACAAAGACCTCCATCTCAACGTCAGCAAAACAAAGGAGCTGATCGTGGACTACAGGAAGAGACAAGGAGTAGAACACGCCCCCTCTCCATCAACGGGACTACGGTGGAGCGAGTCAGCAGCTTCAGGTTCCTCGGGGTCCACATCAGTGATGACCTGACCTGGACCAACCACCACACACGACTCCATCAGGAAGACGGCCAGACAGCGGCTCTTCTTCCTCCGCAGGCTGCGGAGGCTCAACATGGATGCCAGGATTCTCTGCAACTTCTACAGGTGCACCATAGAGAGCATCCTGACTGGCTGCATCACCGCCCTCAACCGTAAGGCTTTACAGAGGGTGGTGAAGTCTGCCCAGCACATCACCAGGACCGAGCTACCATCCATGGAGGACCTCTACACCCAGCAGTGTAGGAAGAAGGCCAACAGGATCATTAAAGATCCCTTTCACCCCAGCCATAAACTGTTCTGCCTGCTGCCGACGGTACCGCAGCATCCGGGCCCGCACCACCAGACTCAGTGTCATAACTCTGCACCTTAGCATATTTGCACTATTGTTTTTCTTTTTCTTTAGGTGTATATATATATATATTTTAGATATGTATATTTTATTTTAAATTTTAAATTTTGATTGAGCATTGTTATAAGAGAGCCTGTGACCCAAGCATTTCATTGCAAGCGACTGCTTAATGTTATCGTTGTGCATATGACAATAAACTCTTGAATCTTGAATTCATCTGAAAATACAGGTGACCCTATCCATCACTCTGATCAATGACGTGGTGGGCAGTGCCAGTCAATATGTATGGCTCTTTTATGAGGACCGCAGCGCATCGATTCCCATACCGGGATTTCTTTCACATTTATGTTAGTCTGAAGATGTTACTGACACAAAAACACCCTTTATTTTTCATGACGATGTTCCCTGCAGCGACCGCATTTGCCTATACCACCACACCACTTTGTTCGTGACAATACAACAAAATATAAATACTTTCATTCTTATTATTTATCACTTTTACAAAAAATGCCAGTCTTCTCCTAGTTACACGTGGATCTTTATTTACTCCTTCCACTGACAGCTCCAACAAAGAACGCCGCCATCTGACAAAAGAGAAGAAATACACAACACGTTATTCGACAATGAAGACGTTAAGATAGTTTTCCAAATATGCCTCGTCACACGTGTCATGTTGACAACACACTCGATACACTTCCAATACATCATCTGTTGATTACACAGATAAGCAACACTTGCATTACAGAAACTACGAAAAACAAACACACCCGTTCTCTAATGAGCGTTTGGGTTGTTTTCATTCTCCTATGACTGAACCTGATCACTGACAACATCGACTACATCTTTTAAAATCACGCCTGCTGACTTTAATCAGCAGCGACAGGAGGACACATGCAGCTTTACACGTCCACCAACTTTACTCACAAAAACACCGCACCAGCTCCCACCGTGTTGATGTGAGGGATGTTTACATATGACACGTGTTTGGTGGGTGCGCATTGTTATGATCACTAGCGTCAAACTGGTCACGCGTTTGTATTCTACATATCTCCCTGCGCCTCCTATGCAGAGGAGCATCAACTTGTAAAGCCTGGTATTAAGTATGCAGCGTATATTCTGTGTTTTGACTATCACCAGATAACATGGGAGTTACCTTCAAGCACATCTCACATTATGCAAAGAACGTAAGATTGACGTTACGTGTGCAGTAACTCTCACTGCCTTGGTGGCGTAATGACATTGTCATCAGGCATCAACCGATTACTGCTCCAGCTTGTTGGTTCAAATCCCGTTCAAGACTTTTAAATACCTTTTTTTTTTTTAACGGTTTCACGGTTTTATATTTGATACACTGCTCTTAGCTGCTATACTATATACAGCTCAATCAAGTCATAGGACAATAATCACAATTGTGACATGTCCTCAAACCATATAAACATTGCAGTGCAGCTAAAGATCATCCATCGCCAAAGGAGGCATGTTTGTCATAACTCCATGGTGCATTGTCCTTTCACTACCAAACTTCTGTCTCATGATCAGAGACCAAGCCTGAACATCTCTATATGTCAATATTTCCTCAGTGTCATAACACCACCTACTTATTCGCCATGAAACAAGAAGTACTTTGATTACACACTACATTATCCACCCAGCCCCCAAATGCTACAATCACTATCCTGACCTGCACAGCTCCACGAAATTGCTGTAACTTCAGTGTTCATGCTTCAGTGTCCCTCAAACTACATTTGTGTATCAACACCCTCCCCCCTGAAAATAGTCATATGGTTTTAAGGAATGGGCGTGGCAAAACAACTGCCTAACGCCCCCTAAAGGGCAGCCCCGGCACCACGAGTTGCGGACATGTACAAAACCCAGTTAGGCACATGTGTCTTCTCATAACACACAATACAGTCTCTTTGTTCTACCTTTTCGAACCAACAGGCAGCCCACCATTTTGACTTTAGTGGCCATACTGGTCATTTTCCACACTTTACTTTGACGCACTTGTCGCAGGAATTTCATCAGATCAACTTCATATTGATATGACTGTCATCTCAACAAGATGGCAATGTCAACTACCTCAATATATTTGATTTTATCACACGGTTTGACCGTGACGTGGCGTTAAAGTTTGATGCGTCAAATCAAGACGATTGAGCTGCACCTGCAATATTTGTCCCTAGAGGGCAGTGTAAGACCATGCTTTGCCCAAGGCACAAATCTTCATCCCCAGGGCTGAAGAGTTTGTTCACAAATTGTTAATATGTTGCAAACTAAATTAAACTTACTGATGTGTGTCAATTACTGTTGAGACATAACTTCAGTTCACGATTAAGAGTAAAATGAGCTGTGACAGTATATTTTTTGTTATGCATTACTAATTCATATACATTATCCATTATTAAGTCGCTCAATCACATTTTCTTTACATTCAAGGTAATCACACATCAAATTTGTGTCAGTGCCTTTATATAAAGGACACACATTTTCACATAATACATCACTCACAACACACATGTCCAGGAAAACCATTCTGCCATTTGTGTAGTAGAAACTCAATATACTTCTGACAACATATATCACATTTGCCTCAATAACACTTACAATTGGCACACTCTGCTATTCAACAAAAGCACATATTGTATTAATATTTTTTCCCATATATGGCTTATTCCTGCCTCATCTCCTACTAAAGGATTGTAGCTTCACAGTGCACACCAAAATCATAGCTCAGTCCAAAAGACCTCAATCGACTGGTTCAGCCTGCTGGGTAGGTAACACTGTTCACTCACCAATTACAACCTTTAACATGCCCTCTTGTCTTTTGCTGACTGCAGTTCACACTTTCATTTTGTTCTGTCCAGTAGGTTACACAAAGTATAAATATACATACAAAAACATGTATACACACACACAATAACAACTAGATAAATGAATACATAACACTCGATATTTATAAATACATGTTCAATTACATATGTCATATAAATGTATCAATAACAAATGTAATGTATAAATACATACATACATAAAAGTACAAATCCACATTTATTCTATAGGTTGTCGGCCATTTGTTGTAAGTAGTCCTTTTGTCCATTTACACGCGTTGTATATATTAATATTAGTGCAGGGTCATAGCGCCACCTACTGATCAGTGTGAAAATTAAGTTGTTGTAACATTGTCCAATTGACACAAAATTGCTCACGCTACATCAGAGCCCCTACTTGAACAGATATATTAGTCTGTACGTAATAAGTGATTGCGCCACCTACTGGCAACAGGAAGTAAGCTTTGTTTTACAAATATCATTCGATTTACATACAATTTTCACAGTGTGATGTGCTATTAGAGTGGACCGTAATGAGCAATTAGCAGGAAAGGATCGACATCGCGTGACGGACGCAGGAAGTGAAGTGTTTATCCTTGCCGCAGTGCGCAAAACGCATGCAACGCGGAGACGTGCACTTGTTCAACGATCGCTCTCTCCACTAACCGCAACAGGCTTGAAAATGCCTGTGCTCGGGCCCGTTAGTGCTACAACGTAGCCCTAGTTGCACTTGTAAACACACAAACAAAAATGATGCATGTACATAAAACCTTCCATCAATTATCTTAACATTGCCACAACAATATACATAAAAACCACATACTTTTTAACGCCATTTACAAATGCTACAATGTCGTTTGACAGCCCTAGTGTAAATACATCTATAAATAATATTCAAAGAAAACAAATACATGTATCACTAGACATTTTAATATATAAACAAATACATACAGTGATTTAGATGTCAGCTATTATGATTTTAGTAGACACATTCACAATTTACCCACGTATTTCCTCACAGTACTCCCACAACTTTCAACAGATCAACTATACAATCCGTGCCATTCCTCTGAACAACATTGGATTTAACTACCTTGCTTGATTTAGTGTCGGCACACACTCCATGGAGTACATACATTTTGATAATTCACCAAAAACCAGGGATTTATTATAACTCCTCTGTGCATTGTTCTATCAGTTCAAACCTCATTCAAATACTCAGTCCCACTCAGATCAGCTCCATGTGTCAATATTAACTCATCAAGCCCCCAGCCTGGCAACAGGAAGTGACATGTTTTATGCACTACTTCTTCGTGCTTTACAATATACAATTCAAAAGAGCTCCGTCAAATCATAGGACCATAATCAGAATTGAGACATTTCCTCAACCCACATTGAGGTGCAGCCAAAGATCATCATTAGATAAACCGTAGTGTGCAATTAGCAGGCAAGGAACGACATCGCGTGCCGGACGCAGGAAGTAAAGCATTTATCCTTTCCGCAGTGTGCAAAACGCATGCAACGCAGCGACGTGCGCTTGGTCGCTCTCTCCACTAACCGCAACAGGCTTCAAAATGCCTGTGCTCGGGCCCGTTAGTGCTACAACGTAGCCCTAGTTTTTATATTGGTTTTTGTTTCAATGCAGCCACACTGCCACACTGCTGGGGCTAGGCACTCCGGGTGAGGTCCCCACGTAACGCACGTGAGTGACAGCACTGGGATAAGAGGGAGTGTGTGCACCATTGCTGCTGTGAGGCACCTGAGGTGAGTAACTGGTGGAACCTCTGGGCACTCATTTGGTTAGGCTGCTCACATCCCCCATTCTTTCTTTTGTAGGCTGATTTTTATAGTTTTAAGAGATTTGTTAGAGTAATGTTGTTGTGCAAACCAAATTAACCCCTTTAGTGCCCCCACCACACATTGATCTTGATTAAAGCAATCTGACATTTTTAGGAGTGTATTGTGTAATGCAATTTTGTATGGATCCAACTAAAAAGGAAGATCTGGCTGATTTGAAATGTGGTTTCATAGGGGGTGGGCCTTTTATCAGCCACAGTACTGTAATTGAACTTTCTGTGTGCTCCAACTGTTCTAATTATCTGTATAATATTTGTATCACATCATGGACCATGTATTTAGATAGTATGTGCAACATGTATCCTGTAAACACCCCATGGGTGAAAGAAAACCAAAGTTGATGAGGCCACAAATGGAGAAATACAGTATCAGGAAGAGTAGGTGAAGAGAGAAACAACTTGCTCTGTAATGGCTGGCCCCAGGGTTCGAGTGTGGTGAGAGAAATTCATTCACTGTTGGGATGGAATTCAATTGACTAGTTTGGTGATTTGAAGACTCCAAAGTAGTGCGTGTATGTGTGCAGTACTACACTGTACGTATGTCTGTGTGTAGTGATTCCGAGCTAATTCATGCTGAGATAACCTTACCTTTATGGCCTGTTTCTTGTAACGTCCAATAGGGTGTATGTTTCTCTGTAAAATGTATTTCCATTTGTCCTGATTATATTATATTCTGACTCAAACACCTGCATTGTAACAGTTTGTCCTAATAAAAGTATTTTTACTTGAATTGTTTTCTTATTTATTAACTTTATTTGTAAGCATCTTTCATAGAAAAATGCAGCTCAAAGTGCTTCACATACATTATAGATGAAAATAAAAACATGTAATTCTAAATAAGACCGACACAGATTAAGAATGTTATAATTGTTTTTCTAAATTTTAAGAGTGCAGGATCGCTGAAGCAAAGATGTTTATTGAACAATAGTTTCACAACTTTACAAAAGCCGCATCTCTGATCTTCTTTTGGCTGTTGTTGGAAACCCCAAATAAACTTGCTGCAGATGATCTCAGCTGACTATGTCCCCTCTAGAACCCTATGTAACTTGGTCCAGGGCCGTTCAGAGCCTTTTATGTAATGAGGAGAAACTAAAAGTCAATCCTGTGTCACAGGCAACCAGTGCAGAGCAGATAGAACTGGACTAATGTGTTATCTCCTCTTGGTGTTGGTTCACAAAGAGACTCCAGCTCATTCTGCAGCTCGGCTATTATTTTCTTTGACAGGCCTGTTCCTTTGTTTCTAATTTCAAGTTTTCCTTAAAACATTAAATGCAAACTTCTCCATGCACCAAGAGAGGAAAATAAATCTCTCGCTGTGGGGGATGTCTACCAGTAAATAAATTATAACTTTTACTCCCAGTAAAGGCCTTGTTTAGAGTGGAGGCATGCATAGATCTAAGTGTGGTCAGTCAGCCTTGTTGCTGGTCCACAATATACAATTTTTGAGCACATGACAAGTACCACGCTTAGTATGTGGATCTTGTAGTAGGTCAGTGTGCTGTCATGTGGTGACACTGGGAATGCTGAGATGGAAGTTTATTCTTGTAAAGGGCAACATGATGGATTAGCACACTGATGATCATTCATGCATGCGTTATGAATTACCACAGGTCCCTACTGACACACATACAAAACGCTATCTGGCATAGGCATTTGTGTGGATGGGAGAATACAGACACATTTAGGTAGCATAATTTTATTCTCACATCCCCCACATTAGTGATTGTAGGGAGCCATTCTAAAGTCACTGAGCGACTGATTGGATAGCACAGAATAACCAGTGCTCCGACACAGCTGGATGAAATAACATTTTAATTATTTCTAAAAAGCCTGATTAGATGAAACCCCCACATTCAGCACACAGCACCTGTAATGTTCATTATGAAAACACTAAATAAAAGACTTATAGTCACTATAAGGGTTAGTCACCACATTCAAGAGGTTCTTCTGCAAGTTGTTGTGGGCAAGTTTAATATTGTCAAAGATCACAAGAGTAAAACGATAAATATCCACACCGATTATCGTCTGATAAACAATGCTTCTACTTTTACCGGGATCATCTTTGGATAATGAAAATATTTTGTGAAACGTTTAGCATAATGTGGTGATAGGTAAGAGGTCACTGTAGTCACCATGGATAAACAAAGACAATGTTATTGCTCTATTTAAAATGTTAAATGTGTCACTGATCAGTCTGAAATGGAAAGAGGAGCATGAATTCATGGTTATCAGCTTTTAGAGTTTTTGTTCTAATAGAGACACAAGCAGGGCCGGCCCTGGCAATGTTGGAACCCTAGGCGAGATCCCCCCCACACACAAATGCAAATTCCTTCCTTTATTCCGGAGGTTACATTCATTAGTTAATAAAACAAGTTAACAAAAAAAACATTTTATAAATTAATTCCTGGATGTGTAGAAAATGCACATTAGAATCCATTTGGTGTCTGGATTTTAGTGCAATAGGAACAAGGTTTGACATATGGATATGTAAAACGTGAGGAAATGCTAATAAAAAATATAAAGAGTCTGAAATCTGCTGTAATGACAGCTAGCTAGCTATTCATGTTGACAAAAATAAACAATGATGTCCACATTCGTGGTTGTTCTTTCTTCTCCTCTTCTTTGCGGCGCTTTCTGGATTGTGCACCTGATAATATAATCATTTTTTGACTCAACTTTGACTGTAACCACAGTCTAACCCCGCAGTGTGAACGTCGGGGACACACCGGAGGTGGAAGCGCCAATTCTCCTGCGAGCAGCTGCCTGGCTGTTCACACCCCGAAACCATCGCTGCAGATCGCGAACCGGCCGCAGCTGTGTGAACAGCCCAATTGATTAACATGGGTGCGGAAAGGAGGCAGACAGCTTTTTGTGGCGCTTCTCTGGGTCCCTGGGGTTAGAGGATGATGCTGTGACATTACTGCATTGGTTAACACTGCATTTATCACGTCATGATAAATCAGCCTCTTGTGGCGCCCTCTCGGCATTTTGCGCCCTAGGCAACCGCCTATGTCGCCTATGCCAGGAGCCGCCCCTGCACACTTGCTCTTGACAAAAGCTGTGAACCACTGGATGGACACGTAGACCAAACAATGGAGATGATTGACATTGGCATCCTGTTGCTACTAGTGAGACATTTTCACATAATGAAACAGTCTATCCCAACATGCAAGCTGGAGAGGAACATGAAAGCAATCAGTCTTCAGAAAAACCCGAACACTTACTGATGAAACTTCTGGCCATGACGATTTTGTCATGGCAAGCAACCTTCAAGATTTCTGACAATGCCATCACATCACTTCTTCTGTGCATCAAACAGTTAATGTGGATGATGGGAACAGTTCTCTGTGCTCATTCCCTAACTACCTTCGCGAACAATATGCCAAAGACCTTATTCTCTTTGAGGGGCTGGACAGGCATCCTCCGTGACAATTTTTTTACAATATGTGGTTTGTCCAAAATGTATGGCCGTATACATTCCAACAGAAACCTATGAGCTCAGATCGGATGGTATGTGTACAAGACTTGTCGTTACATCCCATTCTACAAACACCCACAAAAGAGGTCTGCACTAAGGAAGAAATGTGGCTCTTCCTTGCTAAGAAAAGCAAAATATTCCAGCGGTAAAGAGTATGTCTATCCAATACGACCTTATTGTTACAAGAGTGTTGTACAGTCTCTGGAATCACTTGTTAAAAGACCTGGATTTGAAGAGAGATGTGACGAATGGCGAAAGCGTAATATACCCGAGGGTGTGTTAGATGTTTATGATGGACAAGTATGGCAGGATTACCAGTATGTGAATGGAGAGCCTTTTTTAGCAGAGCAAAATAGTTTGGCCTTGATGCTGAATGTGGACTGGTTCCAACCTTTCAACCATGCACCATATTCAGTGGGAGCCATCTACTTAGTCATTTTAAATCTACCTCGTGATGACCGTTTAAAGGAAGAAAATATGATTCTTGTTGGAATAAATGCTTTCTTAGACCCCTTGGTTGATGAGCGCCAAGAACTTTGGCATGGCATAATTTTGGAAGACAGCTCTTTCACAGGACATCAGGTTTACAGAGCAGCCCTGCTTTGTCTGTCATCAGATATTCCTGCAGCCCGAAAATGTGGAGGCTTTGTTGGACATGGAGCATACAGAGGTAATTGAAATATTCAAACATTTGCTTTGCAATATATAATTAATAAATATTGATCAATATAGATGTTTATAATGATATATTTGATAGGTCTCTTTCATTGAATGCTCAAGTACAAATATGTGTGTTTAACATATTACATTTAACTCTTGCAGGATGCCATAAGTGCAAAAATGGACTACTCTGGATTTGAGCGGTCTTCATGGGAGCCACAGACATCAGAGGATCACATACACTACGCTGGATTATCCAGACGGGCAAGGACGAAGGCAGAACAGAAAAGAATTGAACACCAGTATGGAGCTAGATGGTCAGAACTTTTCCGCTTGAGTTACTATAATGCCATCAGATTTGTCGTCATAGATCCTATGCACAACCTTCTCCTTGGTACGGCAAGACATGTATTCCGACTGTGGACAGAACTAGGAATTTTAACAACAAAGAGCCTTGATGAACTTCAAACTAGAGTAGAGAACATCAAAGTACCTTACGAGGTTGGAAGAATTCCCCTACGAATTTCATCTGGTTTCACAGGATTTACAGCAGATCAGTGGAAAAACTGGATAACAATTTACTCTCCGTTTTGTCTGAAGGGGCTTATTGACAGCAGACACTATGATGTGGTTTGACTTTGTGCAGGCTTGTATCATACTCTGCTCCAGAGTCATATCCATCAAGAGACTGGAAGTAACTGATAGATACCTGCAGAAAATTCTCTCAAAATTTGTCGAACTGTTTGGCCCATTGCACTGCACCCCCAACATGCTTTTACATCTTCATTTGAAAGAGTGCGTGTTGTACTATGGACCAGTTTATTCTTTCTGGTGTTTTTCATTTGAGCGTTTTAATGGAATACTGGGAAAGTTTAATAACAACAATAGGACAATTGAAGTTCAAATTGAGGCAATTTCAGCAGAGTCAACAGCTTAGTATGCCATGGACATGTGAATATGGTGCTGAGTTTGCCAGTATTTTGGGAGGACAAACGGTTGGAACTTTGACACGTGATGACACAACTGATATGCTTTATGTGAAGCACAGTGTTTTGGTGTCAGCAGAAAGACTTATTTTAGAAAACTGTACAGTGGTGCCACTCTCTCCATTACAACATATTATCTTGGATGAGCTTGACAGGCATGCAATGTTAATGCATCATCAGATGTATCCTGAAAATTGTGTCACTGAGGTTAACAGTTTTGCCATGACATGCAAAAGGGTAACACATCTGAATGTAACATACTCCATAGATGGAACTAGATCAGAAAGGTCAGCATATGTTTACGCTAAGTGGTGTGCAAACACTAACAGTTTTGAGGAACCCATCCTTGACCCTTTAACAGAACAGCGACCAGCCATTATAAAGCAGTTCATAGTTGTTAATGTCATGATAAAAAGTACTGCAATTAAACATGTCATTGCCCAAGTTTCCTGGCTTCATCCCCATCCGGACAGATATTTTTATGGAAAGCCAGTAGAAGTTTGGAGCTTACAGGGCACAGACGCATCATTTCTTCCTGTTGAGCAGATTGCTGGTAGATGTGTGGTTAACACATCCACTGTGCATTTAACCAACACAAGTGAAAAGGTATCTGTAATCATGCCACTCTGCACAGTGGTTGAGATTTAGGATGGTGTTCATTGGCAAGATTGAAGAGGTGGGTTGTCAGTCCTGTCCAGGGAAACAGACTTACTGAGCCTCATTGTTTTGGATTATAAGAAAATGTTGAAATAAATTGCACTGTTTCTAAATATTTTCATAGCATTGACCTTTGCTCATGGTATACAATGTAATTCATTATAGCACACTTACATAAGGGAAATCTATATAAGCTACAATTTCAGATTTTATATTTATTTTAAGCTTGGTGTACTTACGCCAGATATTTTAGTTGGTACCTTAGTTAGTACCTTTTAGAAAAAGGTGTTTCCTCTGCACCACTGAGTGAAACTATCCTGATTTGCATTTGTAAAGCTCACAGCATTGTCATTTACATGTGAAAGCCTCCCCTAGGCTTAGGAGCAGGGGGGGTCACCTGCCAACATTCTCAGGCTTGTAAAACTGCCAGAAACTGGAACCCTGCATCAATTCCTGGCAGTTTTCTGTGCTGCATGCAGCTTCCTGTGAACAGTTGTTAACCTGAAATTCCACCGAAATTTGCAGCGACAGTATCTGACACAAATACTTCTTTTCATGCAGTGTGTGTCTCCCATTGATTGTAATTTTGTCATCAAGTTTTACTATGTAAAAGATTATAATAAGACTGGAATAGCTGCACTAGCAGATAAATGCATCAGTGTAGATGATCTGCACAAATGCAGTAAGGATTGTGTATTGCCATGTCGGTGGTTGGATACAGCTAGAGGTCAGTTGTGGATCATTTCACCTTTGCTAATCATTTTAAGATTAGCAAAGGTGAAATGCCACCCGAATGTGCATTAAACAATTTTGCTGTTCATCCCATTCCAGCTGAGTTGGCGTGTTTGAATAGTTAAGAGCAACATCTAATTGCATTTCATATTCTATTCATGAAGATGTTGTTATTTCCTAAAGGGGCCAAATGGAATACATGGTCCTGTATTGCTGTTCCAGCAAATATTGTGCAAACAAGCAATTTGCTGCCACTTTCTGGTATGGAAGGATAATTGTTGCTGGTGAAATTGAAGCATTTTGCTTCTATTTGATGGACTTCTTAATTTTTGGACATTTATCTTGGTTTTCCTTGTGTTTAGATTTGTGATTGGTGGTTCATTCTGAGTTGTTTCATTTTGAAATTATGCTTGGTCAAGACTGATGTTTTTTTTTTAGGTCAATGGAAAATCCGCAAAACATCATAAGAGACACAAAAAAGAATATTCAACATGTAAGCTGTCTTTCTTCAAAATTACATTGCATTTACATAGCCCAGAGCTAGATTAATTTAGTCTAATATTTACTCAATTAAACACGTAATGAAAAATAATTACTACCACTAGAGATCAACTTAATGCCAAATACTACATTTTAGCATTACTATTTTACAACAAATACTGACGTCTCTTTGGAGGGTTGCCAATACATTAATCTTTCCTTTATGTTCCAGAAAAACAGTTTTTCTTTGAAGTTAAATTGTTTTTAACAGGAAGTCCAACTTTATCACAGCAGGGATCACAGCATGACCTGCTGGCTTTTATTAGTCAGCTTGGTGTTCCTACGTTGTTTGCTTCATTTTCCTCCGTAGGTATGCAGTGGTAAAAATCACATTTAGAAACAGGAAGGTAGGACAGAAAACAGTCGAGGAATTAGAATGGGCAGACAGGTGTGACTTTTTAAGACGCAGTCCTGTCATTGTGGCAAATGTAACAATTTTTGCGGGCATTGGTTTTTGTGGGAGGTTTCGATGTCTCCATCTGATCCAATTGCATGAGAAGTTCCAGTCTGGTTTTAAACCGCGTCATAGCACTGAAACAGCTCTTTTAAGAGTTTAAAGATCTGATTTTAAATATTGATTTAGGAGACTCTGCTGTCCTGGTGCTCTTAGACCTGACGGTTGCTTTTGACACTGTCGATCATGCAATTCTGTCACATTTGGAGAACTCTGTAGGGATTAAAGGTGCAGCACTCAGGTGGTTTCAGTTATAACATAACTGAAGTTTCTCTGTCCACCTCTGTGATTTCTTCTCTGGGACGGCCAAACTTACATGTGGTGTCCCTCAAGGATCCATTCTAGACCCCATACTATTCTCCCTATATATGCTGCCCCTAGCATCAATTTGAGATCTTTATAAAAAGATCTAGAGCGGGCGATCCATGCCTTCATAACCTCTCGTCTTGACTACTGCAATCCCCTGTATGTGAGTGTGGTATATTCAGCTAATGTAGATCATTTTGACATGGGTGTAAAACATAATGACAGGTTTAAAGCTAGGGGCCCTTGTTTCTGGACTCTAAGATTTCCTAATTATTATTCCATATGTTACTCGTTAGTTCTCTCCCTCGGAGAATGCTCTTTGACCTGTTCGATGGAGGGGTTTCCATTTTTATGTACGAAGCATGTCTTTAATTAGAGGCCCCTATGTGTGACGTCATTTTATCTCAAGTCTTGGGCGTAAACAACTTCCCTATATGAATGCTTGTCCGACACCGGGGAGACAGACTTCTGCATTGGCTGAGAACGTCTCCGGGTATACCTAGGTACCTGTCCTGACCTGTAACTTCGGTGTAATAAACCTTATTATACAAGCAAGAACGGTGTCCGGAGATTCCTTCATCATCATCATCATCAACATCACTGCTGCTTAAATATACAACATGGGCTTAGACCAATCCTCTATTAAACATCTGCAGCTCGTCCAAAATGCTGTGTGGAACAACTTACCACATTAGATCTGCCCCCTCTCTAGCACACTTCAAATATTTTAAATTGTTCTACTTTCTATCTTTATTTTACTACTTGTATTGCGTGTGACTGTCTTGTTGTACCTTATACTTGTGAAGCACTTTGGTCAACCAAGTTGTTTTAGATGTGCTGTATAAATAAAATTGGCATTGATATTGTATTGGCAAAATAAGACTGTCGTGTGGAAGTCCAGCAAATGTGGCTCACCACACGTTCAAAGCCCGTTTTGGATAGAAAATCCTCCAATAATTGACAAACACATGCCGAAGTAGTGACATGTGAATTACCGTCACAAGATGAGACATTGTTGGACATTCTTAAAATCTGTGTAACATGCAAAGCAGAATTCCAAATCATGTAAAAAGAATAAAGTGGCAAAAACATCTACACCCTGTAGCGTTAGTGCAGATGGAAAAAATTTGTGCATGTCAGGCAGATGGAGCAAATGGGTTGGAACCTTGTGATGCAAGAATCGGTAGAGGAAATCTGAGATTATAAAAAAGGAGGTCGCAGCAGAAATTAATGAGGTTCTTTCAGATAAGAAAGCTAATTATGATACTGTAGAACAGTGGTTTACGCTGCATATAATCGTCGTGGTAGGAATACCTGTGTTTTTGTAAAGGCAGGCTAATGAGGTTGAGATAAATCACTACAGCAAACCATTGTGTGGGCACTGAGGTGGCTGAGAGAGCACCTCCACCTGTACCACAGGATTAATCAGAGCAGCTGTTGGCTGTTTTTAAATAATTCGTTGGTTATATCGTCGGATAATACAGGTTTAAATGTATTTGGAATTATTTCCTTAAATTTAGCTACAGCACCATCAGGTACACATTTACGAGTACCCACTTTTACGAGTGGCATATATTCTGATGATAAATCGAAGGTTATTAAATTATGGTCTGATAGAATTGGATTATGTTGAAGTACTATTAGATGTTCAATTTCAAGTGTGTGGTTACAACAATGAGTAGGTTGGTGTACACTGACTGAAACCAATTAATTCTAGTACTGAAATAAATGCTATGATAAGGCTATCATTATCGTCAACATGAATATTAAAGTCACCAACAATAATAATTTTATTGGTCTTTAGGACTAGGTTTGATAAAAACTCAGGGAATTCCGTTAAAAATTCAGAATAAGCCCCAGGAGCACAGTAAACTACAGCAAATATGATTGGCTGTTGGTGTTTCTTGGATTGGCGTGGAAGACTAAGAACAAGACTTTCAAATGAGTTGTAGCTTAGTTTAGGTTTAGGATTAATTGATAGACCGGAGTTAAAAATAGCAGCAACTCCACCTCCTCAGCGAAATTCTCGGGGAACGTGTGAATTTACATGGGGGGGGGGGAGTAGATTCATTTAGACTGACATTCATTAGGATGCAGCCAGGTCTCAGTGAGGGACAATAAATCTATGTGATCTGAGACTAGTTCATTAACTAAAATAGCCTTTGATGATGATGATCTTATGTTTAAAAGACCACATTTAAAAGTCTTTGTTTCCTGAGTTGTTGCAGAGGTTGTGTTAATTTGTACTAGATTTGTGTAGAATTCTCCTCTGTTATTGTTTGATTTAAATAATTTAATGGGACGGTGGACAGACACAATCTCTATGGGTTTGTGGTTGTGTGACTGATCCAGAGGGAGCGCAGAGAAGTGTTAAGCACTGCAGCTCTGCTTCCTGGTCCCAACTCTGGGTTGTCATTTAATAGACTGGGTAATATTCCTAGATAAGAGAGCTGCCCCATCCCAAGTGGGATGAACGCCATCTCTCCTAACAAGACCAGGTTTCCTCCAAAAAGTTTGCCAATTATCTACAAAGCCCACACCATTTACAGGACACCACCTCGACAGCCAGCGGCTAAACATGTCATCTGTCGTGTTAGGAAGAGGTCCAGAGCAAACTACAGTGTCCGACATCGTTTTTCCAAAAGCACACACCCACTCAACATTAACTTTAGTGACCTCCGACATGCGAAGCCGGGAGTCGTTGCTGCTGACTCCCGACTTCCTTTGTCTTCCATAAATTTACAGATACTAGAGGATTTTAAAATGTTATCATCGAAATCTCCTATTACAGCAACTGTGGTACTTATCAGATCTAACCAATCAATTAACTTGGTCAGATTTTCTTTGAATAGAGTCATAGGATATGATGGCGGCCGATAAATAACTGCTATCAATATCCTGGATGTTGCATAGTTGGAGACTAAATATTCTAAACTGAAATGTGGTGTTTGATGACATATGGTAAATTATCTAAACTATACATGCAAACTCCACCATGATGTTATTCTTGTATGTTTGTCAATGTGTGGTTACTGCTACTATAAGACGAACTACGTGGCTGGTTTTGAAAGCTGTAACCTTGAATCTTTACAGATTTGCTTGAGAAAGCTTCAGGCAGCCATGTTTCTGTAACAGCAATACAGTTAACCTGCAAATGCTTTGTACATGACACCAAATCTGTAACATGTCGGCTTAAATTTTCCACATTCATCAAAAACAATGTGAAACTGTGTGTTTGGATGTGTAAATGTTTGCCTTGTAATATTTTCGACCAAGAAGGGAGGCATGTTTTTAATTGCATCTTTTATGTCATCCTTACAATATATGACCCAGTCTTCAAAATCCTGAATCACCAACACTGATAAACTTCTAACATGGCTTAATGCCACATATGCCTGTCCACGTGCAAAGATTGTTTGGAGACACTACAGCCTCTAGAACAGTAAGACCCTGTACTTTATGTACAGTACAAGCAAGTTTCAGTGGAAATTGCCGGCGCAATCGGCCCTTATTGGTAGCCCTGTCCTCTGCTCTAATACCAGTAGAACCCATTTCATTTCGCAATACGCACAGAGTTTCCTTTTTCTCTGCACTTACTTCATTGTCATGAAACTTGACATACACTGTATCTGGAAACTTATTGTCTCGAGTAAACGATATGCGTTACAGTGCCACATACTCCATTTACCAGACAGTCTGCTACGTCTACAGTCTTACACAGCATAACACAAGCATCTTTACCTAAAGCCAGTGTTTCATCCAAACACGTATTCTGTACTCGGGAATGATGCCCACTCATCAACTTTTACTTGCTTGTTTTCCTACAATTGACAATCTTGAGCCTCTATCTCAACAAAATCAGGACAAGTCTTTACAAGTTGGACAATATTATGCACATTTACCTGTTTGTTAGTAGAAAATATGTGTAAAGCTGAGCTGACTTCACCAGTTTCACAACATTTCAAAATCTCAATGTCACCAGCTAACATTGGGGTCCCTTTTGAACGAGTTCTAACTGTTTAACAACCGTTTAACTCTACAACCTTCAATAAACTACACCACAAAACACCTACATACAGTGTTTTTTCTTTAACAGGAGGCAACCGAAAAAAATATACAACCACAACTACACCAACATTACGATGAAAATCTGCAAACTACTGTAGTTAGTGCACAACGAGTTCACCTTTTCTTCACCTAGAGGTATGTACGGTAAGCATACATCCTTCCCAAAGCTTAAGGCACTGTGAATGGTACTAGCATGTAAATTGTGGGCAGCTATCCCAGTCGGAGCTGTTAACAAAACACAAATGTCGTCCGGATGACGACACGCTGTCGTCAATAACCTTGTTGCTTCGTACTGTATAGCCTTTATTAAATGGGTTTTACCAGTACCTGCACCACTTGTAATGACCACACGTTACCTTAGCTAAGCACCACTGCCTAATCTGATAAATACACATCTGTGTCTCATTCAGAGATCATATTAAAGCCACACCATCATTTCTGCACATGACATTACCTCTCTTTTCCAAATGTGCTACTTGCTCCCTACTCACTGCTAAATCAGGAATAAGATCGGTATGCTCATCCACTACCCGATTCTCATCTCCACGCAACTGTACACACTCAATTCGATTCTTGCTGTGGGCATTATCCCCTACTGGCACAAATACAACTTTTCTTGAACATTCCTTCAGATGCATATTGGCTAACCTATATACAGCCTCCTGAGCACACACATCTCTGTTGTGTAAATACACACTCCCTCGATTATTTCATGCATCTTTTGTACTAACATTTCCCTCCTTAGCAGCTTCTGTTAGTGCATTTGCCAACAATAGTCCCATTTCTCTTTCCCCTTTAGAAATATATGAAATGATGTACACAACACAAGCATCGAACAAATTGGAGGTCAATATTTGCATTCCAGATTTTTAGCAATGCTTTGCTGTACCGATTCATCCAAATCGCACTAACCTGCCTTTTCAAAACCACCTCTGTTTTCCTACCACAACGATTAAATGCAGCTTGAAAGTGCTTGATTTATACCTAAATGCGCAAACAACTGTTGTACAATCCAAAATAGCCTCCTTAATGTCAGTTAGGATTTGCACTGCAAGCTCCTTTTTCATAAATCAATCTGAGAGTCCAGAAACAATTTGACTTGCCCTTTTTGCATGCACAAGATACCAAACTATTTTCTCCATCATCTGCACCAACGCTACGGGATATAAACTTTATGTAGGGGAACCCTTTGGAAACAAAATGGGGAAACATTTGTATCATCAGATAACAATTTAACAGGACTGTTCCCTTCTGCTGGAGCCAAGTTCAATATATCATCAAAATACTGATCCAGTGCTTCCTGACCAATGTCCACTGGCATCAGACATGTCAAATCAATCAAATTTTATTTGTATAGCCCATATTCACAAATCACAATTTGTCTCATAGGGCTTTAACAAGGTGTGACATCCACTGCCCTTAACCCTCAACAAGAGTAAGGAAAAACTACTTTAAAAAAACCTTTTAACAGGGGAAAAAGAACGTAGAAACCTCAGAGCCACATGTGAGGGATCCCTCTCCCAGGACGGACAGAAATGCAATAGATGTCACGTGTAAAGGAGAACATCAACATTTGTCCTGATACATACAATTCTGCGGTCTGTCATGCAAGAGCTCATCCTCACCATTATCAGCAGATGTTTCAACACTGTCTCCCACAATTTGTATCACAATTTGTTTCTCTACAAAACTCATTCAACCAGACTTTATTGAACACAACATCTTTATAATGCACATTAGTTTCTTTTAAATACTGCAATGCCTGCCGTATATGCATGGGGTCAACAAACTGATACTCATAATGTCCTTTATAAGTAAGCCTTCGCTTCAATTTCACCGGCAATAAAGATCCTTCCATACCAGAACATGGCAACAAATAGCTAGTTTGCACAATATTTGCTGGAACACACATCACAGAACCATGTACTCCATTTTAACAGCCATATTGTTTAATGCACATTCCGGAGGCAATACACCTTTGCTAATCTTACCACGGCACGAGAAACAGATACACAACAGACTTCTAGGTGTATTCATCCACCGACGTGGCAAAACACAATCCTTATTGCATTTGTGCAAATAATCTTCACTGATACATTAATCTGCTAGTGAAGCCATTACAGTGTTCTTATTATAATAATCTTTTACAATTTAAGACTTGATGACAAAATAACAATCTATGTCAGACGCAACACACAAAATCTGGTCCGTCTTTCACTTTAGCCCAAAACTTTTCCATGTCAAAATCTAATTTTTTGGACTTAACTTTCATTTCTCGCCTTCTCAGTTTGTTATCTGCTATAACATCTCATGATTTACATGATACTTCCTTCTATTCCTGTTTTTTACAATCTGCCTATGCATTGGATTCAACCAATATTTCCTCTCGCTTATTGCCTTAATGTTTTGCCTAAGCAACACATTTTCCAAAAAGTTTGTCAATTATCTATAAAGCCCACACCGTTTGCAGGACACCACCTAGACAGCCAGTGGTTGAATGACAACATGCAGCTAAACATGTCATCACCGGTCGTGTTAGGAAGAAAACTACAGAGTTCTAAATCATTTTTTCGAAAGCAAACACTGACTCCACATTAACTTTAGTGACCTCCGACATACGAAGCCGGGACTCCTTACTGCCGATGTGAATTCCGATCTTACTGCATTTACGTTTAGCTAGCAGCTTCAGTTTTGATTCAACGTCACCTGCTCTAGCCCCTGGCATGCAATGGATTATGGTTGCTGGTTTCGCTAACCTCAGGTTTCTCAAGACAGAGTCGCCAATGACCAGAGCTTGCTTCTCAACGGGCCGTCGTTGAGTGGAGAGAATCTGTTCAAAATGTGGTGGCAATTTTCTGTGAATCAAACCGTCAACGGTTGTCTTTTGGTAAGTTTAATCCTACATCTGCAGATGGACTCAAAATACACATCACCTGGTGTGACCTATACAATGAGCCAAGAACAGACCTGTGTTGTGTTCTTATAACGCATAACCCCCTCCCACAAGGGAGAAGAAGTTATTCATCATCTTCTTTGATGTTTTATTAGGGTGGGGGACATCCTGGCTTCATGTACAACACAAAGACCCCTGGAGGGCCCCATTTGCTCAGAGACCCCATAAGGTTTCAGGCTTCCCGAGGCAATAATCGTAAACCCTAAGTTAAACTACAGTTGATCTTTAAGATAAACACATATGTTAATCCAATCTTCTACATACATGTCTGTTCATCCATTAATCATTACACAAATGCAGAATTTCCATTACAGAAACATGAACTGGTGTTTCCTTATTCGTGAGCCAAGTGCCAATACACTAAATTTGTTACATGTACCACTACTGTTAAACGAGGCAGGGGGGTAAGTGAACATTAGACACCGAGCAGTAGAACCAACGCTAATAGATTAGCCTGTTGTCTGTTTGAGCTCACCATTGTAGGCTAAGTCTGGTGAAATGCAGATGGAAGCACGGTCTCTAGAGCACCAGAGTAGCAAGTGATACGTGTGTTTAATGAAGTAATATAGAGAAATATCGGTGTTAGTTCAGGGTGACCACTACCAATGATTTTAAGTATGGAAAAATAAAAATCTTAATTTGTAAAGTAACTAGCAACTGTAGCTAGATGGAATGTAGGGGAGTAAAGTACAATATTTGCCTCTCAGATCTAATGGAGTAGATGTATACAGTAACATGAAATTGCAACACTCAAATAATGTATTCCCTCATTCGTATACAATAATGGGTAAATGTACTTGTTGCATTCCATCATTGTTTACCACACACAGTACAAATAAACAATGACAATAAAATCTACAGTCTGTGATTCGATTTCTGTTCTAGTCTCTATATCAGTGACTGCTGTTCATCCACCTCACAACCGCGGCCACACATTAGATCTAGTTTTTACACTGTGCATCGACTCCTTGACCTTAGAAGACGTATTTGTCTCTGACAATCTGTTAAATTTGACCACATTGCCCCCCTAACCCAATTTTGGTCTCATCTGACCAGAGCACCTTCTTCCACACTTTGCTGTGTCTCCCACATGGCTTGTGGCAAACTCCAAACAGGATTTCTTATGGTTCACTTTCAACAACAGCTTTCTTCTTGCCACTCTTCCATAAAGGCCAGATTTGTGGAGTAGACGACCAATAGTTGTCCTGTGGACAGATTCTCCCACCTCAGCTGTGGATCTTTGCAGCTCCTCCAGAGTTACCATGGGCCTCTTGGTTGCTCCTCTGATTAATTTTCTATTTGTCCAGCTTGTCAGTTTGGGTGGACGGCCTTGTCTTGGTAGGTTTGCGGTTGTGCCATATTCTTTCCATTTTCAGATGATGGATTTCATGGTGCTCCGTGAGATGTTCAAAGCTTGGGATATGTTTTTATAACCTAACCCTGCTTCATACTTCTCCACAACTTTATCCCTGACCTGTTTGGTGAGCTCCTTGGTCTTCATGATGCGGTTTGTTCAGTAATGATCTCTAACAAACTCTGAGGCCTTTACAGGACAGGTGTATTTATACTGAGATTAAATTGCAGACAGGTGGACCCTATTTACTAATTATGTGACTTGCAAATGTGACTTGTGAAGGCAAATGGTCACACCAGATCTTTGTTAGGGGTTTCACAGTAAAGGGGGTGAATACATATGCACACAACACATTTTTATTTGTAAATAATTTTGAAATCCATGCAATATTTCCCCCCACTTCCAAATTTACTATTTTGTGTTGGTCCATTACATAAAATCACAATGAAATAAATTTTAATCTGTGGTTATACCATGACAAAATGTAGAAAAGTCCAAGGGGGGGTGAATACTTATACAAGGCACTGTACCTCGACTGGTTTGGAGTGAGCAGAGAAAAATGGGGAAGAGAGGAGGTGGGTGGCAAAGAGGGGATAGAAAAGAGAGAGATGGGTGGATTAACATGCGTTTAAGTTAAGATGAGAATTGGATGTGACACCTAGATTTTTAACTGTTTTAATATTGGCTGCCAGGGTACCGAGAAATGATAGGAGTCTACTGTACCTGCTAGCTGGTTGGGACTGAAGATTTTTTTTTCAGTTTTATTTGAATTTAACTGAAGGAAGTTAAGTGACATCCATTCCTTAATGGCAGATAGTCTCCTAATGGGAGCATGAAAAGTGAAAATAGGATGGGACCAAGAATGGAACCTTGTGGCACTCCACACAACAGTGGAGCCAAGGAAGAGGTGTTAATATCCAATGGAAACGGATATTTGTCTATCTCTGAGATGTGCTGACGCATTGAGCTAGTCTATTGATCAGAATGTTATGATCAATGGTGTCTAATTCAGCACTAAGGTCAAGGAGCAGTAATACCGTGCAATCACCAGCATCAGCAGACATTAGTAAATTAGGAGTGGTCTACGTACTGTGACGTTAACGGAATCTTGACTGGAATTTGTCGAAATGCTAGAGCTAGTGAGGGTTATACTCTGGTGCGGCACTCAGTGAACAAGTTTCTAGGGGGCATGTCTGGAAGGTAAACAGTCTCATGCAGCAGAATGCACAACTTGCTATACGTTAGCCGCTAGCATTCGGCTGCTCAGCGCATGAAGGCCAACAGGGTTTATTTGTGTGACCGTGCGTGAGGATTAATTAGCATAATTAACACTCAGAAAATACCATATTAGGCTACACTTCATGTCCAATATTCATGTATGAAAATATTCATGCATGAAAAAGTATTCATGCATGAAAATACAAGGGTAAAAAGACTAACTTTACCAGTTCAGAGATGTAGAGAGGAAAGGCAATTGCTGTCAGTGTCTCTGAAATAAAGAAATTGTTCGATATGAAAATGGCTTGGAAAAAAACCCCCACCTCAAGGCGAGGTGATTGATGACTAACAGGAGGAGGTCAGAGTAAAGTCTCTGTCACTGATATGGATGAAAAATTAGTGCACATAGTTACAGTGGCAAGTTTTCTGCTGGTGCTTGACCCGACGAAATAACACATCCATCCATTACATTATTAAACCATATGCAGAGTATTTCACATGCAGTTTCTGACATTAAAATAGCCACCAGCTGTGTCAAGAATTCCACCTGGCAGTACCTACACCAACTGTGTGCTGTGCCAAGGTACCGGTGAGCATATGATGCCGCCTTCTCGTCTGTGTGGGTTGACCAGAGGTGCGTTCAGGCAGAACAGTCACTTGGAGAAAATAAGTTTAGGTTAATGAAACGCCTTCATGACTAAAGTCCAGCCAACAGGCACAATGGAGTTGTGTGCTCCCCTGAACATTGCAACATTTAGCAGGTACGGTGTAATATCTATATTTATGAATGCTTCAAAATAATGAAATATGATTGTCTAGTGAAAAACCTTTAGCCTCAACAGGACTGGATCGCTCTTATACTGTTTGCACCAGTAAGAAAAGTTTTCCTAAAATCACTTGTATTTTGAACATTGAACTTTAGAACAAATCTGTTAATTCGAAGGGTTCTTGCATGAGGCCCACTGTTTTGAACATAAGGCACTTTCTGTAACTCCCCACTGCAGCATTCGGGCCAACAGATGTATATTGGATTGCTTCTAAATGAAGAGCTGCGGCTAGTTTTGCTCAGTTAGTAGATTAATCATGTCCTGTAGGTAGCTGTGTCCGGCACAGGCGCGCACACACGCACACACCATAAGTTCCTCTGTTTGTTCCAATTAATCAGCAAAGCACACAGGACACTCCTCCTGCAGGTGGAGTGGGAGGTGATGTGTTGACCTGCAGTGACTTCATTAAATTACCTCAGTCCAAGCGTTTGTCTGTGGGCTCGTTATATTAAGGCTTTAATAGTCTGTTGAAGCTCAGCTGTGTCAAAATGCAAGAAGTTTGAAAAAGGCCAAATTGAAGGCCAAACTACAAATAACACAAGTTATGAGTAGTTCAAAAAAGTTTAACATGCATTTTATTATGTAATTAATGTCCTTTGTCCATTGACAAAGCCCATAATGTGCAAGAGGGTTTTTTTGAGTTGAGTCTCCAAAGTGCCACAGCGGATTCCATCACCACAGCACTTCTGGATAGTTTGAGCTCCAGTCTCCCAGATAACCAGCTCATTTCCCAGGCGTATGGCGGTGCAGGTGTCATGAGTTTCAAGATGTCGCATCTCAAAAGTTAGTCAGTTGTTCTGACCTCAGTGGATTCTCCGGCCCCTCAAGATAAGCAGCATGCTTGATAAAGTGGTGCCACACAAACTCCCAAGAGCACACAGTTAGATGGAACTGCCACAGCCATGCAGTGAACACTGTTTGAGCACAAAGATGACCTCCTCCAGTGCTTTGAAAACATTATGGATGCAGGGGAAGATGATCCTACCACTCTGCGAGAAGCTGGAGTGTATGTGAGGCTAGTGGAGGATTAGACTTCCAGCTCCCTCCTGGAACCATTTCATCACATCACATCATGTTGACATTTTGTACAGCCAGCTCCAGAAGCGGTCCATCGAAGCAGTCTTAGTCCAGTTCAAAGGCAGCATGCAAAAGATCAGGTAAATGAATTTGCATGTTGTACAGTTATTGTGCTAATGTCTTAACTAATGTATGTCATTTTACCTGACAAATAAAGCTAAACTCTTATCTTCTGCTCAAACTCACTTTGGGATTTTTTTTTAAAGACAATGTCATTTCAATAACAGACTTAGTTCACAGCCAAGGTAATTTACATCATATTTAGCATTAAATGGGCTACACAGAAATTACTCTTGTTCTATCATGAAATCAAATCTAATAAAATGTAATAAATAAAATTGGGTTGATGCTTAGAAACTCTTACAAATTATTTTGGCCTTGCATTTGCCTTCCCTCTCCAGGGGGTGCTGCAGCTCCCTCACTCCCAGCATTCCTCTATCACATCACTCACTTCTTCACAATAGTGTTCATTTTTTCCATTTCATTATTTCAGTCAATCCTTCGTTTAATTTATCACATGTTAGTAGATATGACAAGGCTGGGACGATTCAGGCTCTTTAGTCCTGTAGAGTTCAGTAGACAGAAAAGCAGTCCAACACACTAAGATACAAAAACACAAGGTAAAAGGCCAGGTTATAAAATAATGTTCAAAGTCTACACAAAGAGACTACTAGGAGCACAGAAAAAGCTTGACCGTACAACACAGAGGAGCCAGACAAATGAGCAATGGCATAAGGGAAACACACAGAATAAATACACCCTCTTACAACTGGCCACAGGTGAATCACATTAGGGCAGGTGCAGAAAATCAGGGTGGCGGCAAACACGAGGGCAGGAAGTGAAGATATCTGAAACAAGGAGGGAACAGAATTACAACAAAATAAAACAGGAAGTGAAATTTGTGAGTGCATTTTAAAGTTTGCTACATATTATATAATTGGGACGTGTATGCTAATTAATGTGTAAAACATGTCAATCATGAGCTAACTTGGAACTTTTTATACTACTGTATAAGCTGTTCGATTAGTTTACATCTGGGCCACACTGGGTGCGTGTGCAGTGCTTGAAAACTGCGTCACTGATCTGTTGCACGTGTCTGTTCACACAGGGAATGTGTTTGCTGAAGTTTCTGGTATGACTACTGTCTTTCCTCAAATACATGAAGGTCTATGTACTCCACACAATGTCAGGACTCTACAGTATAAAGCCAAGCATCTTCCGGTCCTGCCAATATTTCACAACAAAAGCCTTGTTAAAACAAATGAATGGATTCAGACTTTTACTTTGATCATTTTCACTGTCTATTCTGCTGTGAACCCCTCACAGCACGTGGAGGCAATATGCGAGAGCCCGTCTCTGTAGAAGAGCAGCGCTGAAATGAAAAGCATGATGGTTGATTTTAACAAAACAGCAGGGGTAATGTTATGTCACCATGAATTATTTCATATGGCACAGCGTTTGTCAGGCCTTGATGTGTTCATATCCAGCTAACATACTGCTGTCTATATTGAGTACTGTGTGAATTGCTATGACCAGCAGGGTCAATTTTCCCTGTTAATCTTTTCATCTGCTGTCACAGTGTTTGCTGTCGTCTGGGCCCACACTTGCTGTGCGGCTGCAGGCTTGTGCACGTGTGACTGACAGAATGGCTTGGTTAACTACAGTTAGACAACTTTAAATTATTGATATCAGAGGAAAGAATATCTTCCTTTGGAAACTTTTAGTTTCAGCGATTGTGGCGTTGGCAGATGTTCCGCTACATTTTCTGACTAATTAAGTTCCACAAGCTTTCAGATGTGCAATATTCTGATCTTTTCTGCAATGTGGTCAGCCCATTTCCCAGCTTTAAACTCGAGATATTACAAAGAGCAAATCCAGTTCAAGAAATTGAGGATTAAGAGTTTCAAAATTAAATTTCTTTACAAATATTCAATTCTCTGTCCCTGCATGCAGAACTGAAGGCTTGTCTAGTGTAGCTGTCTTTTTTTTTTGCCTGAGTTAATTTGATTACCGCCTGTATGACGTGTATTTAAGTGTCTGTGTGCATGTGTGTTAATGATGTCTATCAACTACAATCTCCTATTCTGTATAAAGGAGCTAAAGGATTTGCCCAAGTCTAAGATGTTTAGACAAAACCTAATGAGACTCTATTAACTGGAATTCAGTGCCTTCCCACTAATTAAGATTTAAATAAAAGCTGAATGCCTTCATTCAGTATTCAAACACATGGTGAGCATAACAACAGATAAGAGGAGGAAAATCATTACTTTGATAATGATAATAGGAAAATAAATACAAACTACTAATGCAATTTATTTTAATACGATATGAGAAACATATTAGGGGTAGATTGATGGGGAAAAAAAAAAAGGTGACATAGAGGTGAATTATTTTTTATTGTCAATATATTGAAGAGCAAAATCTATTTTCAAGGTGGTCGAGATTGTGGAGTTGAAGAATTAAACAATGTTAGGCTGATCAGGCCATACAGCTTAACTACTGTATTTGCTATATACTTCAAATGATTTCAATGTTCGGATCAAACCTCAGACATTTTTGAAGTGATATGTTTCATAAAAACTTGTCGGAACACTGGACTACTTCAGGAGCTTAGGTGAGGGATTTGCCAAGACATCATTCCTATAATACCAAATATTACAGAAAATATGAGACATTCCAGCCTGAGTGTTTAGGTTTTCTGCAGGTTGCACCCCACCCCCTCCTGGCTCTTCAGGTGATAGGATCACCTGCATCCACTTACCTCATCAGGACCTGGAGCATAAAAACCCAGTGGGAACTGCTCACTGGTCATTTGACAAGCTAGTGTGCTGCAGGTGCATATGTGTGTTTAGCCTAAGTCTTCTTTAGCACTGTTTACAAATCATCACTTTCATCAGGTCAGGGGCCAAATGGACCAATTACATTTTTAGGAAAGTAGTTTAAGAAGTAGTAAAAGTTGTAAAGAGGATGATAATGTTGATTGTTGACCAGCTTAAGCTTTACCGAGGGAGTGGGAGACTGTTTTCCATAGACTGAGGACGAGAGCAGGGGTGTTATCCATGCTTGATGTCTTAAAGCACAAAGAAAAAATCCTTACTTGACAAACTAAGTACAGCAGATGAAAAAATACACTATTTGTCAACTACTTTTTATGATGCGCTAAGCAGGCAGCTCTGGCACCCTTGTTAAAAGTTAAAGCTAGGTTTGATAATCCTGGAAAAAGTTAACAAGAGCTGGCTTCACTTTAGAAAATGCAACTGATGCATGCCACCCCCTCCCATCGGCCCTCTTTTCAAATCTACGCCCCCAAAACACTTGAAGGTGCATTGACCTTTCTGTGTTTAACTAGCTAACTGTTGGCTATTGTCTCTGCTCCAGGGTTGTATGTCTATCCAATGTGTGAACACTCCACCATGCGCAATAAGAGTATGGGCAGGGTGAGTGCAGGCAGGTCGGTTAGTGACAGAAAATGAAATGATTGGTCATGTTTGTTGCAGTCCTGCAAGGGCCGCAGACATTGACTGTTGTTTTTTATTTATTTAAATTTTTAAATGTTGACTGCTATCAGGGCATGACAAGGAGTTCTACAAAAGATAAAATAAAGGTGTTTCAGAAACCAATTACCAGCTTGGGGTTGAGTGGATGCGCACAGAGGCTCAATCCTCTGACATGTCTGCCTAACAAAGTCTATAATGATCATTCCAGGTGGTGGAATTAATGAGTCGAGCTGATTAGTTATAAAAACTGCCACATTGAAACGGAAGGCTCTGTGGAGCAAATACTGGGCCAACGCACTTCAGCTTTCATTAAAATCCAAGAAGGCAAAACAGAAACTCCTTTCATTCACAAATCAGCGTGGAGATCCGCAAAAGACGAGAGAATGATACCTCACCAGGAGACAACATATCTCCCCAGCCTGGCCCGATGCATATGACTGAGATTTAATGAAAATGGAAACAAAATGACGTGCTGTCCACTATAGCGCCCTGCATTATATGCTGTTTTATAGAGGCAGGTTCACTTGCACAGTGAACTTGCACCCAGAATAAACTATTTTTAATTATCAGTCTCCTGCTATTACTGTCACATTTATTATACCAAACTGTTGTGATGCATCCCACATGGACTACTGTGTAGATGACAGGTTCTTTCATTATCTTTTTTTTTTTTTTGACAGAAAAGTCACCCTTGTGAGCCAGCAGCCTGTCCTTCCTAATCATTTGATGTAGAGATCTCTCAATGCAGTGAATAAACATGTGAAAAAGCTCCCACCAGTTACACTCACTGTAACTATGATCACTGATAATTCCAGCTGTGACAACCCTTCACACAGACCAGAGCACCACTGATAATTAACATTTGTATCTAGGTGCAGGAAAAGACCACCTGGCTGAGAAAACAAATGAGCCTGCAGCAGATTCAGATTAGATGTGTTGAAAATCAAATATCGGCATGATCCTTGAACGTTGTTTATGAATAAAGCCATATATAAAATTAAGAAATGTTTAGCAGCATGAGCAGGGAGAGATCAGAGCTGACAGTTTCCAGCTGGAGGTGGACCAAAACAGTTCTATGAAAGTGGAAGCAATGGGTCATGGGAAATATGACAAGATTTAAGTGACTGAGAACATTTTTATTAGGAGGGCAATGAACATGGCAACTAAACTGAAAGAAAAGGTTCAGTGTCATATAATACAAATGAGCAAAGAAGAAGCTGAAAGCAAATTCTGTAAATAGTTCTTAAAGTTGAGTCAAGATGTACAGTTATCTAGTAACCAGATTATAAAAACACGTGAAAACTCATTACTTGCATATCAAAATCAGATGTAAGGAGGGACATGAAAATCAAAAGGAGCCGGTTAACCATATAGAAACTGATAAATATTAATATCCCAGATGCGTTGGCGGCCATCTTGGGCTGCTGATGTCAGTTGGCGCCAGAGTCTGCAGTGGAATGGCGCTGCAGTATCAAGGTCCCACCAGCGCACACCCTTGAGCAAATGGAGTCAGCTGTCAATCATGACATTTCACTTTTTTCTTTGTTAGTTTTATTTTTTACAGCATCAAATAACTACTCAAACAAAACTAATCAGACACATTATCATTTGAACTGTGATAACAACTATACCTAAATGTATTTTGTATATCAAAATTTGTAAAAGAGCCACACACTTAAAAAAAGGACCATAAAATCTTAATTCCAGATAAACAAGGTATGATAAACGCAAACTGTGCACCATAGACTGTATGTAAAAAGCTCTGCACACAAAGTCAGCACAGAAATAATATAACAGGTGACTGTATATTGCAGGCCTGTTTGAGGACGGCTCACTAATGAGGAATAATTCTTAAAGAAGTTGTCATTGTTAAACTTGTAATGCACATCTCTTATTCACAATATGAAAAGAGGGGCCAAACGGACACTGTTAAGAGCATTGAATCTCTCGTAATTCCAGAAATCTGTACTTTCT
Organism: Hippoglossus stenolepis; assembly: GCF_022539355.2. Taxonomy (NCBI): domain Eukaryota; kingdom Metazoa; phylum Chordata; class Actinopteri; order Pleuronectiformes; family Pleuronectidae; genus Hippoglossus; species Hippoglossus stenolepis. The sequence continues at coordinate 3,367,978 of NC_061489.1, forward strand.
GTGGCTCAATTACTGCAGGTCAGTTAGTTTTACAGTTTCTGAAAGATAACTGCAGCCAGCATTACCACAAGCCAAGCAAAAAAGTCCAATTCCAGACAGGCATGCTTAGAACAGGCACTGCACTAGTCTGCTAAAATGGAGGGGGTCAGGGTTTAATATATTTACCGCAGCCAGCCACCAGGGTGTGATTAAGCTGTTATTTTCTTGTTGATTCACATTTGTCATCAGAACAACTGTATCTTAGTCAACACTTCATGTTTCAAGGATGAGTGATGCCTTTTAGACCTAAAATATCTTTAAAAATTGAAACTGATGTGTAAAAGCCTCTCTTTATCTACTCATATCTAACGGAATGCAACCCATGCATTGAAAACACATCAGTGCAATGAGGATAAGGCATGAGACTACTGTAGAGAACTTGGTGAGCCAAAATGAGGAAGATGGAGGGGATACAGAGTCCAACAGACTGTTACAGCCTACACCACAAAAAGGGCTATTGTGCTGAGTGGACAGAGCTGATGTCAGGGAGGGGAGCAAATGATATTGCAATGGCGGTGATAAAAATACTGAAACAGGATTTGCATGATCATGCAGATGCAACTGAGATTGTACCACACTAACCGCTTTGAGCCTCGGAACAGAAACCCACAACTTTTGCTATAGCAGATTCTTTGCAATTTACTCTTATGTTGTGCAATAGTAAGCAGACTTGATGTTGGCTAATTATTAATAATCATAAAATATGATTATTAAAATAATAAATGTATTTATTAAAATAATGACATTATTAATTACAATAATTAATTAAAAACGATAAAGTTATCAATTAAGAATAATGAAATTATTAATGAAAAACAAAATTATCAATTAAGAATAATACAATTTGTAATTATAATTTATAAAAGACAGGGCACCACCCTGGTATCAGGGACCAACAATCAATCTGTAAAGATCAGTCTCAGTTTGATCTAGTTCAATTAGTAATCTCAATATTTACTATTAATGATTATATAATGAACAGTGAAGGTTTTAAGTTCGAGCACTGACTATCATAATCCAGCTGTATTCACATACATATGCACAAATAATCACAAAATACCGGTACTTTAACTACAGTAGAATTTATTTAAGACAATAACGTCAATGACTATTATCCCAACAAAATCCACTATATCAAAAGGTAACAGCACTTATCATGATCTATAACACACATGCCATACCTATGGTATGTATATCTGTATGTGTGAGAGAGAGGAGGGGAGTAAAGATGGTGTACGAAGTCACGCTGGTGACGTCGTATGGCCGAATTCACGATGGCGGTGGAACCGTGTGGTTTGAACAAAAGGGAGGTCGAGAACAAAGGATACTTTGATCTATCTCATGGTTCAAAGCGCTGAATGGCGTCGAGATGCGACCACACTGAATGATCAGAGGAGATCTCAAACATTGCCAGAGACAATTCGCGGTGACTTTACCACTCGGTACCCAAGCCGGACGAGCTCAGGCTTCTAAGGTCCCATGCAGGCCTCGCCATTGTCCTTTGTCTGGCTTCGATCCCAACATCTCCCCTTTGGTCTGGAGAGTGGGGTATTGGCCACAGTCTCCAGAGCAAACTCTAGGGTCGAGAGTCCAGTTATAATCCAGGAAAGGTAATCCCTGAGTGAGGTTGGAGCAGTTAATGTTAGTTAATTTGACATGAGGCAAAATCTGGGCAGAGAGACTGTATAACATTTGTAAACACGGCACACAATTTCAATTTCACACAATGCTATCGGCAATAATTGTCAACATACCCATGAATTGATGCGAAACATGAAATAAAGGAAAAGAGGAACAGAAGGAAAATTTGAGGTTAGTGAGTTGTGTCTTAAGGTGAACATGTGTGTTATCCTGCCAAAACCCAACATTTAGAACGGACTTTAGGCGGTACACGTTCTGTTGTTCAATAATCGATAAATTTATGATGAATCCTATTTCTAGGTTCTGCGGATCTACCGATATTGGAATTGCACTGCCAAGACTGAATGCCAAGTGTACCTGGGAGGGCTGCACAACCATAGTGGTAGCGGACTTCAAGATTCTCTCAATGAGGTCTAAGGAAACCAAATAGGCGGGGATCCTACCGGCGCTCAGGCTGTTAACAGTGGAGCTAACTTCTCTCATGAGGTCCTGCATTAGGTCTTTCACTACCTGAACATACATTTTATATCATCCCTCACAATTACTGACAGGGTCTATAAGGCATGCAAGGTATTGTTGGTGTGATTAGTTTTGCTGATCTTCCTTTTGGAGTAGGGGTTGTGCCCCCCCTTTAGGTGCAGAGGCGAGAGGGAGATGTTCTGGTAGCGCCTGTTCCTCCCCAATCGACAAAGTAAACTTTGGGAGTGGGGAAGGAGGGCGCCTGCTCTAGTCTAGCCTATGGGGTTCAGTGTCTGGCTTCTTAGGGGAGCCTGGAGGGACAGGTACCTCAAGGTTCCTTATCGCTTCAGCCACACATCTCCGTATCAAGTCCTCCATCCCAGGATGCATTCCATGTTTTGGATTTCTGTCACCATATCTATACTCATGGGGGTTCCGTTCGGACCAATCCCTACTTCTCTGTTGTGAGTAGTTTTGGTATCTAGGTCTTCCCTGATTGTGGGGCTGGTTTGAATCCTCACCCCCCTGGTTTGGTTTGACACCCTGTTGTCGGAAGGGTCGGCGTCCCTGGTTCCCTACTCTGGTATTCACTTTGGTGCGAGGCATCTCATTGCCTTCCAGCACCAGGTCCACATTTGGTTGGGCTTGGATCCCCAAGACCCTAGTGTCATACTCAGGCACTAATTGTGCGTATCGCCTTATTTCCGGCATGGTAAGGTCACCTGCTCTGCAGTGCATTGTGACCTCATAGTGCACACTCTTGTGGAGGTTGTGCAGAAATAAGAACTTAAAGGAGGTTTCCTCCTCTAGACCAGGGGCGTTACGCTCTTGGAAATACGCTCAGGCGTCTATAGTACTCCCTCTGCGGTTCATTCCGCTTTTGCGCAACAGCGAAAGCACCAAGGGTAGCAGAGGCCTGATCGGTGAACAACGAGTACTCTTCTCGCAAGGCCTGGCAGAGTGCGGAATAACGGTCTCTGGTACCAGGTGGGAGCGTTTCCATGAAAACATGGACACACCTGGCCGTGGTTTTCCAGACTAGCTTTTCTCGGAACGAGGCCTGAGGCAAGTCAAGGAGACAACGTTCGACCTCACGAAGGTAGTCGTCTACATTGGATTCCCGACTACTGGGGTCAAAGCGCTCTGTCTCTTGACAGGGACTCAAGCTGACGAGTGCGGATTCCCTCTCCTCGAGGGGGGCCTGGGCCATCAGAATCATCCGAATCATACCCTCTGAGGTATTGATCCTGACGACCACCACCTCCTGGCCCTGCACTTGGACTTGAGCTCCGTCGTGCATGAGCATTATTGGCAGGCGGGGGTTCAACGTCAGCCATGCTCCTCACGACCTGAGAATAATCTCCCGCCCTCCAGGGCGGAGTTCTTCCATCATCGAGGCCCGAAACAGTGTGGCTCAAGACTGGACGTGATACACCCCCTTGGAGTGGATCATCAATGTCCACTAGACGAGCTGTTGGAGTCGCTTGATAGTGGTCAAGGGTCACTGTGCTCCCGGAGTTTACCATGTTCTTAGATATATGAATTGGTTGGAGTGACAGCCCTGCTCCGGAGACTTCAAGTTGTTCAGCAGACTATCTCTCTTGCCTGAGATGCACGCAGCTGTGATTGCAGCCGGTCACCAGGAGCTTTCGTGTGGGTGAAACCACACTTCCCTGACTGTCCCCTGTATCCTCCATTTTTGGTTGCTCAGCTTGAAGCTGCGCGCGCAGAGCTTCGCACTCCTGCAGCCTGTGGTCAACCTCCTCCTGGGTTTGGGAGACCTCCTCTTGGGCCTCCCTGACTATATGCCGCAGATGAGAATTTGCTCTTTGTTCATCCTGACAAATAGTTTGAATTGCCATGATCTGTTCCACATGCTCTGTGGCCTGCAACTTGGCTTTACGGTGGTAAAGCAGTGTCAGTTGGCCACTATCTTTTGGTCACAGGTGCTTGCATTATAATTATTTAAATCACCTATATCGTCAGTGGAGAGGTTGATAAGGCCAGTGGGCTCCGAGGGAGCCCTTGTCTCACGGTGGTCCTTGCTACTCATTTTATTTCCTGAGTACGACAAAACACTTGGTGGACTGATCAAGCTCGCTTAGATAAAGCGGGTAAAAAAACTTAGGATGCCGTTTAAGGCCACTGCACAGGTAAAGTTTTAACCTGTGTCTAACAAAGTAACACTACAGTGTTTTGGGTAACTACTATAGCAGTTCTACTGGGATAGCTCGGCGGCTCTTTCCCTTAAACTTGTATAGCTGTTTGTGTTGCATGTGTGCTCAAAAATCAAATGCATGCAGAATCTCTCCAATGAAAGCTAACCACTAGTATGCCGTCAGCAACCAACCAGTTACACAAAGCAATAATATAGATATGATTGGCAAAGATATAAGGGTATTTTCCCCAAAACATTTTACTTTAAAAAATAAAAATTCATTTTGAAAATCAATTATGATTATTGTACATAAGTACTATGATACAGCTGGAATAAGACTGGCCTCACACGGGGCACCATTTATGTTGTGCACACGAAGGAGCAGATTGAGTCATTGGCTAATTATTAATAATCATAAAATATGATATATATATATATATTTTTTTTTGTATCAAATGGGTTCTTAATCTGTATACAACTTGCATACTTAATGTAATTTAACCTGGAACTACACAATTGAACCGAACACTGAACACAACACAACCCAACAATGCTGAGACTTGTTACTTTGAAATGACAACATAAACACCTGATTGCAAAGTTCCTATGTCAAAGGGAAGTCCTGTGTGGTCCTATTCAGTGTCCATGAGATATTTTATAAGGGCGGCCACATGGGGATTCACTGTTGCTGCCTTTTTGTGGACCAGCTTCCCTGTCTTCTTGGACACCACCTTCCCCTGGCTGGCCTTGGTTTCCCTCTCAGGATTGATACCAATAAAGCACCTAAAATTATATAACGGAATAAGCATATAAGATATTAGGTGTGGTAATTAAGGCTTATTTTTTGCATTCACCAAAGAAGTTCTTAGATGCTTTCTCCAGATAATTACTTCTGTACGTCATAATTGATATATGTATACGTATGTGTTGCCACAAGCCCATATGTGGCATGTTATCATCTTTGCACTAAAGCCTACAGGCCTTTACAGCAGAATGATCTCACTAGTCTAACACTCTCTCACAGGATAATACAATGATTACAACTAAACAGCAGGGCCAGTAAACTGTTTGCTTACTGCTTTTTGTCCGTGGCTATGCAAATCAAATCGACACAACAGGGTTCAACAGTAAGATATCAAATTCTGTTGTTGGGCCATGGTTCTTTGTGTGAAACCACACTTCGGCCTACATGTTCAGTCAAGAGCCTGAAGCTGCATGTTCCTCCAAGACTCCCAGGGGCCATCAAAAACCAGAGCAAGGAACTCAGTCTCCCAGGGGGCATCAGAGGTGTGAAAACCCCCACAGGGACACAGGTTTCAACTCCCATTGGTCACTCTGGACCCCATGACCTGTGAGGTCACCGGGCCAATATAAAGTCAGGTTCTCCCCCTCTTCTGCTCTCTTTCTACACTCCCTCCAAGGAGAGAAGGCGGTCGAGACTCTTCTGCCTCTTCCTACAATCCTACAGGAGGGAAGGCTGTGGAGCCTCTTCTCCAGCTCACATCTTCCCATCCAACTCTTCGAGAGGAGCACCAAGGTGCAGCTTCCAGCTCATCTCACCAAGGAAACCTCTTCGCACTCCAAGCTCTGCCAACCCTTCAAGCAGCGACTCGATGTCCTGCTGTAAGAACTTCAAACAGCAACTGAACTCAACAGAACCACTAAGGCGGGAGCCACAACCAGCCAGAAGACTTCACAGGACTTCGAACTGCACAGCAACTTCCTTTTTCCCCTTTCCAAAGGACGGGTAACACAACTGGGCTTAATAATTATACTAGGCTAAGCAAGACTGTTTATTTGATTCTGTGTGAGGTTTATAAGTTTGATTTGTGGTGTTGTGATATTGTGGTTACAAGTTGTTGAGAAAGTTAATGCTAGTTATGCTCTTCAGTCCTTCCTTGCATACATCTAGCAACCTTCTCTAATTTGGCACAGACACACGCATAACTCTTCACCTCATTATCTCTACAGGTCGTAAACATTCCAATAGGTGGGGGAAGGGTGTTATCTCTTTGGCCAGCCACCATCCTGAAAGCACGCTGACTCACACACACACACACGTATACACACATACCTATCTTTGTTTAGCAATTAGACCGTTAGTAATTTGTGTTTTTATACTTTATTATATTCATAATTATTGTTTTTCTTTCACAAATGTTTTTTCATTAATGTTGCATAAGTGAATTTTGCCAACCTCTACACTGTCAAGAACCCCATATCTTTCAACTTAGCTAACTATCTATATGGTAATTTTGGTTAGTTATTAATTTAATTGTTAATCAGAGTTCCAAATTTGTAGTTAGAACCTTTATGAGATTTAATCAATAAATTGGCTATCTTTTCCCTTCCTTTGAAGGGTGGTGCCCCAAGGTAACTTTAATCAATTAAAGTTATGATTTAATATTAATAATTAAATATTAATATTTAATATTTTTTATCTTGATAACCAAATTTATTGAATGCCGAAAGGCACACCATTTTATGGTATCACGTTTGATGCATTATGGCATAACACTGTTGACCCAGCAGCTAAAGAGAAGTAGACATCCAATTTTAAAAATGTGTTTATACAAAACAGAATGACTTTTAATGTAATTTCAATAAAATACATTATTTTATTTACAAATGATCTCTTCGCCATATAAAAATAATCATTATGCCAATTAAATGAAATGTCCCAATAAAAAAATACTAAAATCTGACACATCCTTCAGTTAAGTAGTTGCAATTTCAGTTTCTTTTTTTGTTTCATTGCAATCAGTCCTCTTACAACCTCAGGGTCTCTGTGCAGGTCTCTCTGTCCAATATAATCCTCTGTTGTGCCTGACGGTGTATATCAGCTAATGGAGGCTGTAATATTCTCTGGTCTGCTGTCTCACTGATTAGCTATGGACCCCTTTGCTTTAGAACGTTGTTTTGTTTTTTTGAATATAGCATCATGTAGCCTGAAAGGTTGGCTCTTTGTCTGGTTGTCTCAACACTGTCACAAGTACTATTAAAATGTTCTAATGTGTTTGAGTCTCTAAAATGACCGCCTGATGACTCCGGACATCAGGACTTGGGGCTCTGTGCGTGAACATCATTTTACTCTTGTGTGACATTTTGATTAACGAAGTGGAGCAGTCAGCCTTTCAATACAGCAATTATATGCGTGCTGATCATGCTAATGAACCAATCTCATGAACTGTAAACTCATAAAATGTAGGATGACTATGTTCTTTCATGTGGCCCAATGATTTAACTTTACTTAATTCTTTGTACTTCTTTCTAAGTGGCAGCCTCTCTCCGCCTTCCTTCTCGTGTGTCTGTGTGTCTGTGTGTTTTTTCTTAATTACAGCAGGGGGGTAAGATGCGGGTGAGTCAGGGCCACCAGCTGCCAGCCATCATCACCATCATTGTCTGGCTTCAAATAGCTGGTTCCTACCTCAACACTCGCATCACACACATCTCTTGTTCAGTCAGTCATTTATCGCCTCCTTAGTTTTTGCTCTGTTGTATTTGCCTTGTTAATTCCTGTTCTCCTCTGCCTGCCTCCTTCCTTCGTCCCTGCCTGTTGGCTCCTTGGACCAGACAAGAAACAAATGCATAAATATCTTATGCAAAATAATTGTGTTGTGCACAGGAAGGAGCAGATTTGATCGTTGGCTAATTATTAATAATCGTCAAATATGATTATTAATAAAAATAATTTAAATTAATAACGGGGCACCACCCTGATATCAGGAACCAATAATTAATCTGTAAAAATCAATCTTAATTTGGAAAGTAATATCAATATGTAATATTAATGATTATCAGATGAACCTCAGTGGCAGTGACAGTGATGTCGACGAAAGGAGGGAATTCTTTCTGTTCTCCTCGACGAACTCTTTTGTCCTTCTGCAGGTAAAACAGCTGTGTGTTGTAGTGGCAATTTCTGTTTAATCATACACAAGTCATACATTGTCTCTCGGTAAGTTCAATTCTAACACCTGCAGGTGCTAACCCTAACCCACACATCACCTAGCGTAACGTGTATGAATGAGCACAGAGCATAGGATAATCAATACATTTATACATTACAAGCCCCTCCCTGCGAGGGGCAAAAGGTATTCTATCAGCTCCTTGAAATCTGATCAGGGTGGGCATCTCTGTCCCAGCCCCCTGGTGTGACTTCTGGCCTGAACCATCTATCGCCGAGATCCTTATCTTCGTTTACAAGACAAAATACCCCAGTCCTGTATACACGACAGAGATCCCCTCACCCATCTACTCAGACACCTTGAGTGACCCCTGCAGTTAAAAACTTTGCCCAGTGACATCAAAGGGAGGAAGCCATAAACATCTCAGGTCCTTGAGCAACACTCGTAAATTATAAGTTAACTCACAGAAATGCATTTGTTCATACTTTTTCTACATACATGTCTGTTCTTCTATTAAACATTACTCAAATGCAGAAATTCCCATCACAATTCCCCCTTTGAGCCTAAAAGGCTCAATATCCTCTAAACATCTTTATACCATCTCATCATCCTGGAAGGGAAGAGTCCAGAATAGATGAGTGTTGGGAAATTGAACATATTGTCCAATCATAGACTTGATTAAGGAAGTAACCATAGTCTTAACACAATAGACAATACAACAGCTCAACAACACTAGTACACACATGAAAATCCGAATAGGTTTCAACAAACTTCAATAACGTATTTTGCACTCATTCAAAAGTAGGCGTGACCATCAATTCCGCCCTTCAGGAATCTGAGTGTCCTTGTTCTTTCTCTGGACAATAGGTCATTTAAAAATTTGCAACGATATGCATCATATTGTCAAAAATGTTCACTGTGTATGTGCCACAATTTGTCCTGATTATGTGACAAACACCTCCTTGGCTGGCGAGCATCTTTTTTTCAAAGCCATCCTGTGATGCAGACCCCCAGTCCGGAGGCCCTAAACAGTGGGAGAAAGAGTTAAAAACCCAGCCCCCCTCTAAAGATGTTAATCTTCCATTTCCAGAGCAAACTCATCTGTTTTTGTGTGCGTGTGTGTGTTCTTCACCTGTCTGTGGATATTAAAGAGTACAGGGGACAGGTTTACACAATATCTACCAGTTTGTTTTTCAATGTGCTGTTGTCTCTTTCCACTGCCCCTCCACTGGCAGGATGATAGGCATGATGTTGCCTCGTGTCGATACTCACCAGCATCCTTAAAGCTGTGCTTACAAATGGTGTAACATTATCAGTGGACATCTTTTTGGAATTCCCCATCATGGAATGAGTTCTCCGAGCAGTATCTGTGCCACTGCTGAAGAATCCTGTTTAGATGTGGGGAAAGCTTCTACTTGCATAGAAAACATGTCAACAAGACAGTATTTATTTATTTCCCGAACTTACTTAATTCAATTTAATCTTTATCAAATCCCTCTATGAATGATCAAACTGTTTGGTGGTGGATGTTCACTTTGTGGAATCTGGATTTCTTTACCTATTTTATTTGTAACTCAAATTACACGACTCTGCTAAAAAAGTTTTATTGAGTATTGTTTAGAGTGTTCTTTTTGTACACCCAATATATCTATATCTAATTTCTTGCATATGGAATTCCTCCCTTTTGACACATCGACACCAGTCATGTGTTAATTCAACCCAATGAGGAAACATACATAGGTTAAACAAAATCTTCCATGTGACCCACATCAAAAGTCTGTCAGCCACCAAACAAACTGGTGTCACCCAAACAGCTTACTTCTTAAACTTATTTAATGAAATTTGTATTCTTAAAAAATTATTGAATTTTGATTGACCCTTGTTTACAGCTCCTACATTAAGTGTTAATATTAAAAAATCTTTAATACGCACTCCATATTTGCAGACTGCATACAGTTTGCATAATAACACAGCATCTATCAGAACAAAGACAAAAGTGTGAAGTGAAATAGGTTCATGAATCTCCTATTCAGTCAAATCTGCCAAAATCACATGCCACCCCCATGCAAACCTGCTATTAGTGTTGATCTTGACACTCTTGTCACCAGCCTATTTGCATTCTTCAGTCAATGCATAATAATGTGATGGGAGTGGTTTAGCCTCCATTGTATCACACAAAGTCGTAAACCCACTTGGTTATCTCAGTTGCTACATCCTTTGATGTGGAACTTATCACCAAACAACTCCACTTCTGCATAATCAGCTGTTTATCTTTCTAATCTAGGAGAAACTTTTTTTTAGTTAAGAAAACTGCTACGCAATCATGTGGCTATCCCTACTGATGTAGGGAAGAGAGTCGCATAGTTAAGAACATTGCATCTCTAAATAGTGATGTCTATCATCTAAAGCAATACTGTCCCATATCTGAGCCACCTGGTTGTTAAAAGGTGGGAGGTCCTTTGCTCAAGCAAAATCATTGCAACAGCATATGGCACCAGTAAAGTCATATATCACAGCGTCACATATCACACATCATATATCACAGCTCTCTCAGCAGTTTCCACAGCTCTGAGACATGTTTGAAGCCCTGCTTCCTTTGTTTTTCCCTACAGGAATAATTAGTGTGTTAACAGGCGATTTTTACATATTCCACACGTGGATTCAGATATTCTTTTCTATTGGGTCTGCTCCTTTGATCAGACCCAAACCATATTTGTGCCCGGTCCACAAACATGACGGTACCTGTTTCAACTCAGGAATATCATTGTGTGCACAACAAAACTAAAAATATTAATCAATTATATCAAAAGATTTACAACATTCAGGAATGAGTTCAACACTCCTAATTTCATTTATCACTACAGAAAATCGTTTGCGATTAACCTTTAACCCTCTTTTAAAATCTTTTACTGGTATTAAATGTCTTTTCCCCTCCAGTAGTATTACACCTTTTAATCCAAAGTTCAAAAAACTTTCCACTCAATTTGTTTTTGGTTTTATCAGTGTTACATAAGAATCAAAAGTTGATATTTTAACAAATCTTTAGCCAATGAGTCTATCAAAACTACTGAGACAACAGTGTTTACTATTCCAATACAACCAACTTACTTTATCCTTTCTTTACTTAACATCCTCTATAACCTTCTTAAACTTAGTTTGCCCTTACTTAATGGTTCGCTTCGCTGAGTAAATAACATCTATGTTCACATTTGTCGTAAAACTCTCTGCCTCTGCCTTTCGCAAGAGGGTGTTACTTCCAGAGAGTAGAAAAGAGTCTTGACCTCCGATTGATATGCTGGTGTCAAATCCCCCTTTCTCTATTTAACAAATGCAGATGTTATTTGGACTCTAGTTACCACTAATGCCCTGTGGTGGTAAAATTGAACATACCACTGTGGTGGCAGTTTCTGTTTAATAATGATACTCTATTGTATAATAATACACACATAACATTGTCTCTCGGAAAGTTAAACTAAAACACCTGCAGGTGGGCTCACCCCACACAGCCACCTAGTGTGACGTGTATAGAATGAGCACAGAGCACAGGAGAATCACTTCACTTATACAATCAGAAGCCCCTCCCTGCGAGGAGCAAAAGGTATTCTTCAGTCTCTTGATGTCTGACCAGGTTGGGCAGAGTTCCTGTCTCAGATCTCCTGGTGTGACTTCTGGTGTGAGACAATCTGTCTCCGAGATCCCTTATCTAGATTTACAACATCAAAAGACCCCAGTCCTGTATACAATGCAGAGTTCCCCTCACCCATCTCTATCAGACACACTAAGTAACACCCCTGCAGTGAAGCATTTGCTAAGACACACATGTGGGGGTCATAAACACTTATAGTCCCCTCTGCAACTTTTGTAAGTCACAGAAACACATTTGTTATCTACTTCTTCTAAATACATATCTGTTCTTCTATTAAACATTACACAAATGCAAAAATCTGCCATTACACCACTCAATGAACACATCCAATCTTTACCCATAAAATTTATCAGGCAGTGTGGTGACAACAAAAATTAATCTTAAAAAATCCCCTTCAACCACATCATGAAAAATAACAATGGTACAGTGCATCTCTCTATCACTGTTGTACCTGTTGCTCCAATCATTATGAGATATCCAACATTCATTTTAGGATTAATATCACACTCTTCACATTTATTAACTGATTCCAGTTCCTGAATCTACAAATATATGTGATGTCTCTACCACTCACTGTGATTTGTGTGTTTGGGCATTAGTTTATACACATTATGTGAAAATATTTAGCATAAGGCACAGTAGGCCTCTCTCTACTGATCTTCAGATTAAGCTCACAATGGTCAATAGCAATCTTAATCATCTGCTCTATGTCTAACATTAATTCACATGGTGTGTGTGTAACCGTGTTCTTACTATAGTGACGTGTTGGTTGAAACTCTCTCCCTCCATCTCAGCGCCCGCACCAGATGAATCCTTCACTTTCCCCAGCTCACCGCTAATCAATCGCACTGTGTGCGCTGATTCCCAGGGCATTCTCTTGCACAATGCCCAATTTTGCCACACTCGAAACAGGCGTCAGTTCTTCCTCGTCCCCTTCCTCCCCACCGACCTCTCCCGTGCCCGCGGACTTGGCTTTTATACGCCGCCAGCTGTGCCATCCGTAGTTTTTCTGTCAAACGCGCACCCCTTCCACATATGGAGTGGTGTATGCTGGAGGCCTGTCCACTTTCTCCGCTGCAACAGGGTCGAAGTCTGGATGGGGGGTTAGGGACGGCTGGAGCTGCCGCCTGTGCCTTCTACAGTGGCCACAGCTGAGTGTCCGACTGGTCATCAAGCTGTACCACTGCCGGCTGTGGTCGTTCTCTTGGTGGAGCTGAGTCCAGATCAGAATCTAGTCGGAGACACTGAGACTTGGAGATTATTTCAGTTCCTGCATTCTGTGTCCTGTCCCTGATATTCACTTCAGTTAACCAAAATTCATACGCTCCCCAATCCGGCACAAATATCCCTACATTCATTTTCCCTTTTTCTTTGTCCTCTCTACTTCGTTCTTCTTTCACAAGCAATTTAATTTTGAGTTGTTGCAACTGATTTAGACTTAACCTTCCTGTGATCGGAAACCCACAGTCTTCCACCCACACGCTAAACTGCTCAATACTACGTTTACCATAATTCATTACCATATCCTGAACAGTAGGAGAAGAAAGCTGAGGTGGATTAACTGAGCTACTGATATTTAAACCCATTTTTCTCTAATAGTTTGTCTATACTTTTTCCAGTTATAGGAGTTCCAAGAAGTCCTCTCTTTTTCTTTTCCCCCAGCTTTCACAGCTGAAATCCTTAGGTCAGTTTCATCAAATTTTACATTTTTCTTTCACAGCCACTCATCCATCAACAAAATTTGGGTTAAGTTTTAGTTTTAGTATTAGTAACCTTAAACCTTCAACCAATCTCCAAAATGCTTTTGTAAGGAACAATAAGAAACCATCTCCAATATAATGTTGCCAATTGTAATTACCTCTTGTAATTCCTGATCACTTGGCAAATTTCTCAATTATTTTTCCTAAGTTTTGATTCCTTAATACATTTTAAATACCCTGCCTGCCATAATGCCTTGGAGAAGCTTCATTTCACACTTCTCTTTAGCATGACGCATGCAGGTATAAAATGTACTGGAACTATCAGATTTTCAACAGATTGCTGTTCTGAGACGATCCGGACTTGGCCTCAGTCCTTCCGTCTCAGCTACACCTCTATTGCAAAAATAATGTTATTTTTATTCATAATAGCTATAATAATCATGAGCCCGACGTCAGAGCCCAATCTTATTTATAATCTTTTTGACCTTTTTCTAAGATCCAAAACCTGAAGCTTCTATGATCCTACACCGGTTTCCAAAACCTGCCGTGCAGACACGTCTGTCCCTCAATACAATGAATGAGTGAATACTTTTTTCCTTTGACCTTTTCCGAAAGATCTTAACCATAATTTGACTTACCCGAAAGACAATGCCGCTTGCCATACCTGGTCCGTTGGATCACATCAGTGAGAGCACCTCTGGCTCTCTGGCATCCGGCCCTCACTTGTTGAGGTAAGAGTCCCAGACTTTACCTTCAGCTTTGAGATCTAGAGTGTCCTCTCACACGAGTGATCCTGCCGACAAACGCCAAATTGTAGTGGCAATTTCTATTTAATCATATACATTGTCTCTCGGTAAGTTCAATTCTAACACCTGCAGGTGGACTCACCCCACACATCACCTAGCGTAACGTGTATGAATGAGCACAGAGCATAGGAGAATCAATACATTTATACATTACAAGCCCCTCCCTGCGAGGAGCAAAAGGTATTCTATCAGCTCCTTGAAATCTGATCAGGGTGGGCAGACATCCTGTCTCCATCTCTGTCCCAGCCCCCTGGTGTGACTTCTGGCCGAACCATCTGTCTCCGAGATCCTTATCTTTGTTTACAAGACAGAGATCCCCTCACCCATCTACTCAGACACCTTGAGTGACCCCTGCAGTGAAAACCTTTGCCCAGTGACATCAAAGGGAGGAAGCCATAAACATCTAAGGTCCTTGAGCAACACTCGTAAATTATAAGTTAACTCACAAACGCATTTGTTCATACTTCTTCTACATACATGTCTGTTCTTCTCAATCAATCAAATTTTTTATTTGTATAGCCCATATTCACAAATCACAATTTGTCTCATAGGGCTTTAACAGGGTGTGACATCCTCTGCCCTTAACCCTCAACAAGAGTAAGGAGAAACTACTAAAAACCCTTTTAACAGGGTAAAAAGAAGGTAGAAACCTCAGAGAGAGCCACATGTGAGGGATCCCTCTCCCAGGGCGGACAGAAGTGCAATAGATGTCAAGTGTAAAGGAGAACATCATCAAGATAAAGGTTTTAGCAGCATTGATAAGGGTAAACATTTTGAAGCATAACTGAAGGTCAGTGAATTGATGGATTATTGTCAGTAGTGGTCGAGTATCTGAGGAGAAATACTATGTATCGAGGAGTCCTGCTGCAATCATAGTCTATGGTCAGCAGCCAGCAAGATCATGATCCACCATCAAGATCGGATGCCACTATAGTCCAGTCATTGTCCACTGCCGCCATTAGGATCCATCATCAGCTGCCACCTCGATCGTGGTCCACCCCCATTATCAGATGCCAGCACGATAAAGGATCCACCATTATTATCACGATCAGCCAGCACGATACAGAATCCGCCATACTGGATCCACCATTACGATCTCTGATACGCGATCCACAGATCTTAATCCATAATGTGGCCGCGGCCCTGGATCTGCGGACGATAAGGCAAAGGGACTCCGGGGAAGAAGTCAAGTCAGTAATATGCATTGATGAGATATGAATTTCTTTGATGTGATAACGGTTGAGAAGAGGAAGGAGAAGCTGGAAAGAGAAGCTCTGAGTGTCATGTGTCCCCCGACCTTCTAGACCTATAGCAGCATAACTAAGAGCAGGTCTAAGACAAGCCTGTGCCAGCTCTAACTATAAGCTTTATCAAAAGGAAGGTTTTAAGCCTACTCTTAAATGTACAGATGGTGTCTGCCTCCCGAACTGAAAGTGGGAGATGATTCCATAGGAGAGGAGCTTGATAGCTGAAAGCTCTGGCTCCTACTCTACATTTAGAGACTTTAGGGACGACAAGTAAGCCTGAATTCTGGGAGCGCAGTGCTCTAGTGGGTTGATAAGGTACTAACAGCTCTTTACGGTATAATGGTGCCATATTATTAAGGGCCTTGAAGGTGAGGAGGAGAATTTTAAATTCTATTCTAGATTTAACCGGAAGCCAGTTTAGCGAAGCTAATACTGGAGAAATGTGGTCTCTTTTCTTGGTTCTTGTCAGGACACGTGCTGCGGCGTTTTGGACAAGCTGCAGAGTCTTTAACGACTTACTGCTGGAGCCTGATAATAATGAATTACAATAATCCAGTCTGGATGTAACAAAGGCATGGACTAGTTTTTCTGCATCTTTTTGAGAAAGGACATGTCTTATTTTTGAGATATTATGCAAGTGGAAAAAGGCGGTCCTAGAAATTTGTTTTAAGTGTGAATTAAAGGACAAATCAGGATCGAAGATCACTCCCAAGTTCCTGACTGTTTCATTGGAAGCAAGGGCAATGTCGTCTAACACAGCTATATCATTAGATAATGTATCTTTAAGGTGTTTAGGGCCAAGTATTAGAGCCGCTGTTTTATCTGAGTTTAATAAGAGAAAATTGCGGGTCATCCAAGTTTTTATGTCCTTGAGACATGCTTGGAGTTTAGTTAATTGATTACATTGTTCAGGTTTTATTGACAAGTATAACTGGGTGTCATCCGCATAGCAGTGGAAATTTACCGAGTGTGTCCTGATAATGTTTCCTAGTGGAAGCATATATAGTGAGAATAAAATTGGGCCGAGCACAGAGCCCTGTGGAACACCGTGGTTAACTTTGGTGCGCACAGATGACTCATCATTAATTTGCACGAATTGGAAGCGATCAGAAAAATATGATTTAAACCAGTTTAGGGCGGTTCCTTTAATGCTAATTAACTGTTCTAGTCTCTGTAATAAAATTTGATGGTCAATTGTGTCGAATGCTGCACTAAGATCTAACAGAACGAGGACAGACACAAATCCCTGATCTGAAGCTATTAGAAGGTCATTAGTGACTTTTGCCAAGGCTGTCTCTGTGCTATGATTGGCTCTAAACCCTGACTGAAAGTCTTCATATATATTATTTTCCTGGAGAAACTCACACAGCTGATTGGCTATAACTTTTTCAAGGATTTTAGACAGGAAGGGGAGGTTGGATATCGGTCTGTAATTGGCTAAAACCTCTGGGTCTAGGGTGGGTTTTTTAAGAAGGGGTTTGATTACAGCTATTTTAAAGGACCGTGGTACATATCCTGATGATAATGACAGATTGATTGTGTTCAGTAACGAACTATCAATTAGGGGCAGAATTTCTTTAAGTAATTTTGTAGGAATGGGATCTAAGATAAAAGTTGTTGGTTTAGAACATGAGATTATTTTTGGTCAGCTGATCAAGGGTGATCAGAGAGAAGCTGTCTAAATAATTGGTCAGATTCTGAGCCGTTTCTGAGATTTCTGTTCTTGGTAGGGTATTAGTGCCAATTGAGGGCAGGAGATGGTTGATTTGATTTCTAATAGTTAGAATTTTATCATTAAAGAAGGTCATAAAGATATTGCTATTTAGGGATCAAGGAATACTGGGTTCGGTGGAGGTGTGACTCTCTGTCAGCCTGGCTACAGTGCTGAAGAGAAACCTGGGGTTGTTTTTATTTTCTTCTATTAGTTTTGAGTAGTAGGCAGCTCTTGCTTTGTGGAGGGCCTTCTTATATGCTTTAACACTACTCTTCCAGTCTAGGAGATATTCAACACGGTTGCTGGAGCGCCACTTCCTTTCTAGTTTTCTTGATACTTGTTTTAACTCATGTGTCTTGGAATTATACCACAGAGCTAATTTACTATGTTTTATATGTTTCTTTTTTAGAGGCGCTATTGAGTCTAATGTTAATCGTAATGAGTCTACAGAGCTATCGACGAGATGGTCAATCTCAGTGGAGCTAGGGTTTTTAATGAATTTGTTGTTTATATCGACGGATAATACGGGTTTAGATGTAATCGGAATTATTTCCTTAAATTTAGCTACAGCACTATCAGGTAGACATCTAGAAAATTAGTTTTTTATTAGTGGCATATATTCTGATAATGAAAAATTTAAGGTTATTAAATTATGGTTTGATAGAATTGGATTGCGCGGGAGTACTGTTAGATGTTCAATTTTGACACCGTATGATAATACAAGGTCAAGTGTGTGGTTACAACAATGAGCAGGTTGGTGTACACACTGACTGAAACCAATTGAGTCTAGTATTGAAATAAATGCTATGTTTATTATTGTCAACATGAATATTAAAGTCACCAACAATAATAATTTTATCGGTCTTTAGGACTAGGTTTGATTCCTGGGGGGAGTAGATTCATTTAGACTGACATATTCATCAGGATGCAGCCAGGTCTCAGTGAGGGACAATAAATCTATTTTTTGATCTGAGACTAGTTCATTAACTAAAATAGCCTTTGATGATAATGATCTTATGTTTAAAAGACCACATTTAAAAGTCTTTGTTTCCTGAGTTGTTGTAGAGGTTGTGTTAATTTGAATTAGATTTGTTTGTGGAATTCTCCCTGTTATTGTTTCATTTAAATAATTTAATGGGACAGTGGACAGACACAATCTCTATGGGTTTGTGGTTGTGTGACTGATCCAGAGGGAGCGCAGAGAAGTGTTTAGCACTGCAGCTCTGCTTCCTGGTCCCAACTCTGGGTTGTCATTTAATAGACTGGGTAATATTCCTAGATAAGAGAGCTGCCCCATCCCAAGTGGGATAAAGGCCGTCTCTCCTAACAAGACCAGGTTTCCTCCAAAAAGTTTGCCAATTATCTACAAAGCCCACACCATTTACAGGACACCACCTCGACAGCCAGCGGTTAAAAGACAACATGCGGCTAAACATGTCATCATCTGTCGTGTTAGGAAGAGGTCCAGAGAAAATTAGTGTGTCCGACATCGTTTTTGCAAAAGCACACACCGACTCCACATTAACTTTAGTGACCTCCGACATGCGAAGCCGGGAGTTGTTGCTGCCGACGTGAATTACGATCTTACTGTATTTACGTTTAGTTTTAGCCAGCAGCTTCAGTTTAGATTTGATGTCGCCGGCTCTGGCCCCTGGGATGCAATTGACTATGGTCGCTGGTGTCGCTAACCTCACGTTTCTCAGAACCGAGTCGCCAATGACCAGAGTTTGCTTCTCAACAGGTGCGTCGCTGAGTGGAGATAATCTGTTTGAAACGTGAGCTGGTGGGTTTTTAAATCGTGGGCTTTTTAAGGGTAGCACTATGCCCCCTCCGGACAGTCACCCAGCCACCCTGGGCTCCCGGCTGCACGGGACAAGTTGAGGGACTGCTAGCGGAGGCTAAGCGGCGGCTGGCTAACTACAGCTAACGGAGGTTCTATGCTGCGGAGCCGAGCTTCTAAGCTATATTAAACATTACTCAAATGCAGAAATTCCCATCACAGTGTGCACTAACTGCTTTGGCTAAGCAAGAGTCAAGTTAGACAAATAATTCAGATTACAATGACAGTACAATATGAATAACCTGTACTCTTCACTAGGCTAGTGAGAAAAAAGGAAAAATTAGACATTGTAAATTATTAGGTTAGATGCAGAGAGAGGCACATACAATAAGGCCATTTTTGCAATGTCCAAGAGTTTTGTGTTCACTCATTGGATCCTACTCAATGTACTACTCCAAAATCTCAATAACCAAATGATTGTTGATCATTGTTTGTGTAATAATATTCTCATGTCCTAACATGTGTTGTATGGACTACATTGTTATGGAATGGAAAGTAGTTGGTCCAAACATGTTTACAAAGTTGACAGTGGTGTCTCAGTTCAACCAGAATTTAGGTTTTGGAGTTTGCTGCTGTCGCTAATGTCATGGGAATTTCTGTAAAGTCAAGCACAAATCATACAGTTGTCTTTTGGTAAGTTTAATTCGCACCTGCAGGTGGACTCAGAGTACAAATCACCAGAAGGACATTATACAATGAGCAAAGATCTAGAGGAGAATGAACATCTTTATACACTACAAGCCCCTCCCTAAGAGGAGCAAAAGGTTATCAATCAGCTTCTTTGATCTATGATCAGGGTGTGCAGACATCCTGTATCCATCTCTGTCCCAGCCCTCTGGAGTGACTTCTTTCATGTTCCATCTGTCCCAGAGTTCCCTTATCTTCATTTACAAGACAAAAGACCCCCTTCCTGTATACACGTAAGAAATCCCTGCACCCTCTACTCAAACCCCTTGAGTGACCCTGCAGTGACCATTTTGTCAAGTGTCACACAAAGGGAGGAAGCCATAAACATCTATTACCTTATGCAACACTCGTAAAGTTTAAGTTACACCACGAGAACCACATCTGTTCATTCATCTTTTTACATACATGTCTGTTTCGTCTATTAATCATTACACAAATGTAAAAACAGCCAACACAATCCCCCCATTGAGCCTAAAAGGCTCAATATCCTCTTAACACCTTTATAACATCTCATCATCCTGGAAGGGAAGAGTCCAGGATAAATTATATTCAGGAAGTTGAACATATTGTCCAATCATAGACTTGATTAAGGAAGTAACCATAGTCTTAACACAAGGGACAATAAAATAGGCCAACAATACTAATACACAAAATGAAATCAGAATAGGCGTAAAAAATTAAACACATTTTCCCAACCCGTTAGAGTTACCCATGACCCCCAATTCCACCCTTCAGGAATTTGAGTCTTTGTTCTTCCTCGAAAAAACAATAGGTCATTTAGATGGGAAACTATATGCGTCATATTATCAGAAATATCCGGTATGTATATGCAGCAATCTGTCCCGATAATGTGGCAAACACCTCCTTGACTTGCGAGCATCAAGTCTAAAGCCATCCTATTCTGCAGAGCCACATTTCTGAGGCCCTGAATACTGGGAGAAAGAGATAAATAACCCTCACCCACTAAAGCTTTTAAATTTTCCATTTCCAGAGCAATCTCATCTATCCTGTGTGCGTTGTTCACAGTTCCCCACCAGGGGAAGAGCCCTCCGAATCCTTTCTCCTCTGGAGACACTCTTACTGTGGAATGCTTATGTCTGGATGGCACATAATAGTGAGTATAATCTGTATGGAAGTGGGTGAGGTTAGGGAACAAGGTAACAGAGGGCACTAGTTTGGCAAAATAACAAGTCCCACACCACCCCGGTCGGAGTGACATATTTCCCACACACCCACACATGTTCCCTTAAAGACCCATACCCATCACTAGAAGGCATTCTAACAACCGGGTTGTCATAACCTGGTCTATGTAAACTGATTATGTAACTGTTAAATTTAACGGAGCAACATATGGCACATTATACTTGCATGTAGCTGTTGCCTCTCGATCCCATATCATTCCACAGGTAGCTATAACTTTTTGCTTACATGGTGAAGTTCCCAGATAGTGATCCTCAGCCATAACACATTGTCTAGTGAAACAAACAGTACCTAACTGTCCGGTGGGGTTTATCGTCATCACAGGTTGGTGAATTTCCTGATCTGCCACCAAAGACATATTCCAGAACCGGGCTGTGGAGCCCCCATAATTAACTATGGTGATATTCAGTAGTTTAAGGTTATTATTCATGTCTCGCACATTCCTATTTTTTATTGAAACACCCTGAGTGAAAGCTATCATTACTCCTAATGTCTCTGAGCTGTTTAGTGGGATGGTCTTTAGTGGGAGAGTAGTTCCCACACCATGAGGGAGTTTTGCACAGACATAACAGCTCTCATTAGTGATCTTCCTGACAGTTACCTTCATGGCTGCATACCATGCATTATTTTCAGGCTTTAACTGTTCATCAGAGAGGTCAAACAAAAGTTCTCTTTTTGTTATGTCTTTTATGCTTGAGTTGTTTTGGTCTTGTTTTCCCTGCCAAGGCTTCACTTGCCACAGCAGCAGTGGCAGGACGAAGATGACAGTCAGCAAGAACAGGGAGCACATCCCTTTCTTCCAACCGCACACCAGCCGTCCCATCAGATGCCACTGTTCGTCCGTCGGCGCCATTGAATATCAGCAGTGTCCTCCTTGCCAACCCCTTAATCAGTGTGTCGACTCTCTTTGAGTTTAGAGACGTGTGGCTCTAAAGGTTTCCACACCCCTGCTTACTTGCAGGCACGAAACAATCGAAGGCTGAAGGCACACTCGCTGACATCAATGCACGTTCTGTCCTGAAGAATCCACTCCTGGCTCGGGTACCCTTCTGCAATGGCTTGCATGTACCCAGGTTGCCCTCTCTGCGACCTTCACTGCCGTTTGTGTGGTGAGAAGAACTTGATAGGGCCCGTTCCACCGACGTGCTCTCCAGTTTTTCCTCCTCAGGTCCTTCACCACAATCCAGTCTCCTGGTTTCAGATCATGCAGTTCCCCGTCTATGGATTTTGGTAGGGCGTCCTTCACCTGTCAACACTCTTTAAAGCTGCGCTTACAAACGGTGTACCGTTATCACTGGATATCTTTTTTGGAATTCCCCATCGCGGAATAAGTTCCCCGAGCAGTGCCTTTGCCACTGCTGAAGAATCCTGTTTCGATGTGGGGAAAGCATATTGGAAAATATGTCAACAACAACAAGACAGTACTGCTTTCCCTCACTTTGTGTTAGCTCAATCAAATCCATCTGTAAATGATCAAATGGTTCGTTTGGTGCTGGATGTGCACTTTGTGCAGTCTGGATACCTCTACCTATATTATTTGTAGCACAAATTACACATTTCTGACAGTATGTTTGCGAGTAGTTTGAGAATCCTTTTGTAAACCAATATCTCTGTATCTCTGCTTGCATGCCCCCCTTTGATACATGGTCTTTACCGTGTATCAACTTAGCATAATAAGGAAACTGATATCTTGGTAAACAAGGCTTTCCATTTAGCCCATGTTGTGCCATAATGCATCAAACGTGATACCATAAAATGGTGTGCCTTTCGGCATTCAATAAATTTGGTTATCAAGATAAAAATATTAATATTTTATTATTAATATTAAATAACTTTAATTGATTAAAGTTACCTCGGGGGCACCACCCTTCAAAGGAAGGGAAAAGAGCCAATTTATTGATTAAGGTTCTAACTACAAATTTGGAACTCTGATTAACAATTAAATTAATAACTATAACCAAAATTACCATATAAATAGTTAGCTAAGTTGAAAGATATGGGGTTCTTGACAGTGTAGAGGTTGGCGAAATTCACTTATGCAACATTAATGAAAAAACATTTGTGAAAGAAAAACATTCATTATGAATATAATAAAGTATAAAAACACTAATTGCTAAACAAAGATAGGTATGTGTGTATACATGTGTGTGTGTGTGTGTGAGTCAGCGTGTTGT
Organism: Hippoglossus stenolepis; assembly: GCF_022539355.2. Classification (NCBI taxonomy): domain Eukaryota; kingdom Metazoa; phylum Chordata; class Actinopteri; order Pleuronectiformes; family Pleuronectidae; genus Hippoglossus; species Hippoglossus stenolepis. Next base: position 3,391,194 of record NC_061489.1, read on the forward strand.
CAAGATGGTCGCTGGCCAAAGAGATAACACCCTTCCCCACGTATTGGAATGTTTACGACCTGTAGAGATAATGAGGTGAAGAGTTATGCGTGTGTCTGTGTGTGTGCCAAATTAGAGGAAGTTACTAGATTGGATGCAACAAAAGACTGAAGAGCATAACAGACTAACATTACTTTCTCAATAACTTGTACCCAAAATATCACAACACCACAAATCAAACTGATAAACCTCACACAGAATTGAATAAACAGTCTTGCTTAGCTTAGTATAATTATTAAGCCCAGTTGTGTTACCAGTCCGTGGAAAGGGAAAAAGGAAGTTGCTGTGCAGTTCGCAGTTTTGTGTCGTCTTGCTGGTTTCTGTTGAGTTCAGTTCAGTTGCTGGCTGAAGTTTGCAAGCAGGACATCGAGTCGCTGCTAGGACGTTGGTAGAGCTTGGAGGGCGAGGAGGTTTCCTTGGTAAGATGAGCTGGAAGCTGCACCTTTGTGCTCCTCTCGAAGAGTTGGATGGGAAGAGAAGATGTGAGCTGGAGAAGAGGCTCCACAGCCTTCCCTCCTGTAGAAGGATTGTAGGAAGAGGCAGGACGAGGCTCGGCAGCCTTCTCTCCGTTGAGGGAGTGTAGAAAGAGGCTCCTGGCTCAACAGCCTTCTCTCCTTAGAGGGAATGTAGAAAGAGACAGAAGAAGCTGGAGAACCTAGCTTATATTGGCCCAGTGACCTCACAGGTCATGGGGTCCAGAGTGACCAATGGGAGTTGAAACCTGTGTCTCTGGGGGGGTTTCCACCCCTCTGTGTGAAGTTGATGCCCTCTGGGACATTGAGTTCCTTGCTCTGGTTTTTAATGGCCCCTGGGAGACGGAGTCCTGGAGGGACATGCTGCTTCAGGCTTTGATGGCACATGTAGGCCGAAGTGTGGTTTCACACAAAACCATGGCCCAACACCCACACCAAATTTAGTCAGAAACATAACAGCCTGCTTTCTTCCAAACAGATTTTTCCTCTGGTGTTGCCCTCGTCTGCAGCTCCTGTAAATCAGCATTAGGTGTTATGGTCACATCCAAAACAAACGCATCATTGACCGGCAGGCTACGTTTTGCTGCAGCCTTCGCAGCAGCATCTGCCCTTGCATTTCCCTTTTTGAAACTGAATCAAGTTCTTTAGTATGTGCTTCACATTTACAGATTGCAATCAGTCTGGGTAGCAACACAGCATCAAGAAGAGCAGCAACTAATGTGTAATGGGTTTACCTGTAGAGGTTAAAAACTTCCTATTAGCCCAAAGTCTGCGCCACCCCCCATGCGTACCTACTATCAGTGTAGATGTTTACACTCTTGTCTCTAGCATATTTGCATGCTTCAGTCAACGCAACTAATTCTGCAGCCTGTGCAGAATACTGTGATGGGAGTGGTTCAGCCATAATTGTATCATACAAAGTTGTTACTGCAAAACCCACTTGGTTTCCACTAGTTGCTGGATCTCTTGATGCTGAGCCGTCAACAAACAAGTCCATTTCTGCATTTATCAGCGGTATATCCTGTAAATCTGGTCTTGGAGAACCAATTTCAGTTATTACTGCAACACAATCATGTGGCTCTCCATCACCTGGTGTAGGGAGGAGAGTAGCAGGGTTAAGAACAGTGCATCTCTTAATAGTGATGTTTGGCATTTCAAGTAACACTGTATTATATCTGAGCCACCTAGCTGTTGAAAGGTGGGAAGTCGTCTGTTCAAGCAAAATCATTGAAACAGCATGTGGGACCAGTAAAGTTAAATCAGCATAACCGACAACATCGCGTGATGCCATCACAGCCTTCTCAGCTGCTGCCACAGCTCTGAGACAGGTTGGGAGTCCTGCTGCCACAGAGTCAAGTCGCGAGGAGAAATAGGCTACTGGTCTCAGTCTTCCCCCATGGTCCTGCATCAGCACAGATGTCATGTACCCACCTCTTTCATCCACGTCTGTGTAAAGTGCCTGGTACAGTCTGGTAGGCCTAATGTCGGAGGATATTGCATAGCCAATTTCAAATCAACAAACGCTTTCCCAGCTTCAGTTGTCCAAGTGACTGTTATTTGCAGTGAGGCCTTTCCCATACACAATTGCTGCTAATGGTGCCTCTATTTCCGCATAATGTGGAATCCACTGCCGACAATATGAAGTCATCCCTAAAAAACTCATGACTTGTTTCTTTGTTTCTGGCTTTGGGATAGTTTGAATAGCTTCAATCCGTTTGGGTGAGAGGGTTTTACCCTCTGAAGTGATTATATGGCCCAGAAAGGTAACTTTTTCTGAAACAAACTGCATTTTAGACAAACTAACTTTATGACCATTTGCCGCTAGATGTTTAAGTAAAGCCACTGTGTCCTGTACACATGTTTCCTTTTTGGGGGAACAGATCATTAAATCATCCACATACTGTAAAAGGGCACTACCTCCTGGTAGTTCCAGTTATTCCAGATTGTCCCTTAATGCTGCATTAAAAATTGTGGGTGACTCACAAAACCCCTGACAAAGGCGTGTAAATGTGTACATTTTTCCCTCAAACGAGAATGCAAACCAGTACTGACTGTCGGGGTGAATGGGAATACTGAAAAATGCATTTGACAAATCTACCACAGAAAACCATTTACTCGCCGATGGAACCTGTGAAAGAATAGTATGAGGGTTTGGAACATTTGGTGCACAAGTCTGGATTGCAGCATTCACTGCTTGCAAGTCCTGCACAAATCTCCATTCTTGTGGTTGTCCAGCTTCCTTCATTTTCCTTACAGGAAAAATAGGTGTACGAACAGGAGATTTTTCACATGGAACTATCACTCCAGCCTTTAAAGGGGACATAGCATGCCCATTTTACCACAAGTTGATATGGTTCCTTGGGGTCTTAATGAAATGTCTGTAACATACTTTGGTCAAAATACCACAAGGATCATATAAAACAGCACCCTTTTTACCCTGTATAAAACAGCCCTCCACCGAGTGACCTGTTTTGAGTGCCTGTTCCTTTAAATGCTAATGAGCCAGCTCCCCTCTCCCCCCATGATTTTAAACGATATAAATTACATATTTTATATGATATAAATTATCAAATATGCATCCCATACTTTGTATTCCCTTGTTGTCCTGGAGTTTTAATTTTCCCAATCACATAATTAAATGTCCCCCTCTGCCCATCCACTACAAGCACACAAGCAGACAGACAGAGAGAGAAAGAGAGGTGGGGGCTATGAAGACCATCATTTACCCCGAACCCCGACATTCAACGGGTACAACATCAAGCGGAGAAAGCATAATCGCGGGCTGACCTTATATATACAGTCTATGGGGCTGACCAGCGGAGAAATCCTTCCGTGTGAACAGCCAGGCGGCTGCGTGCTGGAGAACGGCGCTGCGCTGCCTGCAGCGGCGCTTCGCGTCCGGTGTACCCGGCGGAACTACTGTAACCAGGCGGAACTACTGTAACCGGCGGAACTACTGTACCCGGCATACAGTAGAGCTGAACACTGCGGAAGTCTTCCACACAGCTGGCAGTGTGGAAGACCGCTGCGAGCAGCGCAGCGCCGTTCTCAAGCGCGCAGCCGCCTGGCTGTTCACACGGGACGAGCATTTGTCCGCTGGTCAGCCCCATAGACTGTATATATAAGGTCAGCCCGATTCTGCTTTCTCCGCTTGTTGTTGTACCCGTTGAATGTCCGGGTTCGGGGTTACAGTAGCGCTGAACACTGCGAAGTCTTCCACACTGCTGTGCGCTGTGTGGCGTGACACAAATTCCAGCTCACGCACGGGAGAGCCGGTCGCTCCCGAGCAGCTGCTGCAGCCTCCCAGTCCCAACGATCCAGACAAATGCCACATGTGAGTGAATCGCGGGCTGATCAGCGGAGAAATGCTCGTCCCGTGTGAACAGCCCGGCTGCGTGCTTGGGAGCGGCGCTGCGCTGCCTCCGGTGTAAACACGGAAGTAACGAGTGTGGGGGTGGGCCAAGACCATGTGGGAGACTTCAGTTCCTTGTTACGACACAATACCCAGGAAGCGCAATCCAGTCGCTCAAGCATGACGTTTCTGACTTAGAGGAACTATAACAAAACGCGCAAGTGTTTTTCCCCAGAGTTTTTGGGTTGGTAGACATGCCAGATACCCACATTAACCTGTAGAAGCACTAACAAAGTGGAATTTGCATGCTATGTCCCCTTTAAAAGAGATTCAAAAACTGGTTTAATACCTTCCACTGCTTCCTTTTTCAATGGATATTGATTTTGACATGGTCTATACGATGATTTAGGTATTATTACTATTGGGTCTGCTCCTTTGATCAAACCCACATCATATTTGTGCTCAGCCCACACACATGACGGTACCTGTTTCAATTCAGGAATGTCATTTATGTTTAGCACAAAACTAAATCCTTCATCAATCATATCAAGAGGTTCTCCTACTTGCGGTGTATGTTTAACATTGACAAAATCTATATCAGGAAGGAGTTCAACACTCCTGATTGCATTTATCACTGCAGGAAATCTCCTGCGATTCACCTTCAAACCTCTGTGAAAATCAATATTAGGATCAGATGTTCTCTCCCATCCCGTAGACGCATGACACCTTTTAGTCCAAGGTTCCAAATCCGTCCTTTCTTTTTGTCTGGGTTTGATTAGTGGAACATGGGGATCAGAATTTGACATTTTAAACAAATCTTGTGTGAGTGAGTCAGTCAGAGCTACTGATACAACAGTGATTATTGTTCCAGTATAGCCAATTCAACCTAAGTTTGTCTTTACCCTGGCCTTCTCTATACCAATCTTTCTCAAACAAATGATCTGCTCCAACAGAGATGTGTGCTGTACAATGTAAGCTTTGTGCTGTCATAACATCTGTAAATACATCTGTAGTAAGTGCCTCTGCCTCTTGCAGGAGGATGCTACTTACAGAAGTGACAGCAGAGTCTGGAATCCTCCATTGATATGCATATATCAAATCCTCTTTACCATACTTCACAAACGCTGATGTTTGTGGGACCCTAGTTACAACTATACCTTGTGATGTTGAGATTAACATAATGAACACATCAAATCTCTACCCATAAGATTTACCGGACACCGTGGTGACAACAAAAATGAATGTTTAAAATTCCCTTCGCCCTCATCATGACAAGACAATGGTACCGTGTATCTCTCTGTCACTGTAGTACCTGTTGCTCCAATCGTTCTGAGATATATGGCACTCATTTTAGGAGTAATATCAAACTCTTCACATTTAATGACTGATTCTGTGGCCCCTGAATCTACCAAAAATGTGATGTCTTTACCACTCACTGTAATCGTATGTTCTGGCATTTGTTTGTATGCTTCATGTGAATATTTAGCATAAAGCTCAATGAGCCTCCCTTTATTAATCTCCTGTTTAAACTCACAATGATTAATAGCCTTTCTAATCATCTGCTCTGTGTCTAACATTAATTCACATGGTGTGTGTGTGTGTCAGTGTTCTTACGATAGTGATGTGAAGTTTGAAACTCTCTCTCCATCTCAGCGTCTGCACCAGATGAATCCTTCACTGTCCCCAGCTCCACCGCTAGTCAATCGCACTGTGTGCGCTGATTCCCAGGGCACTCCCTTGCCCAATGTCCCATTTTGATTTGTAACAAGCGTCAGTTCTTCCCCGTCCTCTCCCCCTCCATCGACCTCTTCCGCGCCCGCGGACTTGGGTTTGATACGCCGCCAGCTGTGCCATCTGTAGTTTCTCTGTAAACTGAGAACTTTTTTTCTTTTTCTTACTGTTAACGAGTTTTTCGGCATGGGTGGCATGTAACTCGACTGTCCCGAGATTCGCAGACTCCCATGCGATGCAGCTTGCTTGCACCATCTCACTAATCTCCGGTCTGATGCCATGGATGAAGCGATCCCTCAAGTGAGCTTCCCACGGGGTGATAGGATTCTGTCCCCCCATAGCATTAGGCCTCATGAGGCCACTGTTTGCAGTGTGAACCTCTGAGAGCCTGTGGAGATAGTCGGTTACAGTCTCATCTTCACCTTGTTTACATACCGAAATTTGACTCATGTCCATTCTTGCGGGAAAAGTGTCTTATTTCGTTACACAGGTCAATTATGAAGTGTCTATCCTCATCGTTATCAGCATGGTTCCATTCTGAATTCACCAATCTCCGCTCCCGTGCGGGGAAAACTCTTGTCACTTTGGAATACTGAATCCCCATCTGAGTCATCAACAGTCTCTGCAGTTCAGTACTAGTTGGTTTAAACTGTTGGCAAAAAGCTTTCAATTGCACTGCATACTGTGTTCCCCCACTTACCACTTGTGGGAGAAATAAAAATGTGGATTCTTTCATTTCGGTTAATGTCCATGGTCTGTAAATCAGCGTTGTTTCCAGAGTGTTTCCATCTCCCGCGGCCACCTCCACCATCGGTGCTTGCATGGTTGCATTTAAACCGTAATCTGTACCTTTTCGGGTGCGCCGCGGAGTGTGTGCTGCCACATATGGAATGCTATACGCTGGAGGCCTGACTTTCCCCTCCGCTGCAACGAGGTCGAGGCCTGGATAGAGGTGAGGGACGACTGGAACTGGCACCTGCACTGTGTGCAGCGGTTGCAACTGATTGTTCGGCTGGTCATCATGCTGCACCGCTGCCGGCTGTGGTTCTCCTCTCGGCGGAGCTGAGTCCAGATCAGGATCTAGTCGGAGAAACTGAGACTTGGAGATAATATCAGTCCCTGCCTTCTGTTTTCTGTCTCTGATATTTGCTTCCGTTACCCAACATTCATACGCTCCCCAGTTTGGGACAAACACTCTTACCTTCTTTTTTCCTTTTTGTTTATTTTCTTTACTCCGTTCTTCTTTCACAAGCAGTTTAATTTTGAGTTGTTGCAACTGATTCAAACTTCCTGTGCTTGGAAACCCACAATCTTCCACCCATACTCTGAATTGCTCAATAGTACATTTGCCGTAATTTGTTACCATATACTGAACATTAGGAGAAGAAGGCTGAGGTGAATCTACCGAATCATTCCTCCTCCCTCCTTTACTTAAGTTCAAACCCATTTTTATTCAATAGGTTGTCTCAAACGGCTGTGACTCGACTCCCTTTTTTTTTTTTACTTTGCGGACCCAAGTCCTATTGATATGGGAGAAGAAATTATAATGTTGCTAATTCCTATTTAACTTGTTTATTTATTAACTTTTATTTTATCTATTATTTTCTTTTATTATTAGTTTTAACAAACCCAATTCTATCTCTTACGTAGTTACTTTTCCTAATAGGAGGTTTTCAGAAAACCCTCTTTCCCCTCTTTTTAAAAAAAATTTTTTTTTTTATTTATCTCGCTTAACACATTTTTAAATACCTTGCCTGCATCATAATACTTTCAGAGAAATTTCATTCACACCCTCTAGACACACTTCTCTTTAGTACTACGCATGCAGGTCTTAAATACTTGAAAATACTATTACTTATGTTATGATAACAGTTATAATTATCATGAGCCCGACGTCAGAGCCCAATCTTAAAAGTGTGTTTAAATTAGTAAACACTCCATATATTTATATTAGTTAAAACCTTTTTGACCTTTTTCTAAAGATCGAAAACCTGAAGCTTCTTTGATTCTACACCGATTTCCAAAACCTTGCCGTGCAGACACGTCTGTCCCTCAATACAATGAATGAGTGAATCTTTTACCCTTGGACCTTTTCCTAAAGATCATAACCAGAATTTCACTTACCAGAAAGACCCTGCTGCTTGCCGTACTTGGTTCGCCAAATCACTTCAGTGAGAGTACTCCCGGTTCTCCAGCCTCAAGCCCCCACTTCTCCAAACTGTTTAGGGAGGTTGAGGTAAGAGTATTAGACTCTTTGCGCATTTGTCACCTTCAGCAATGAGATCCAGAGCGTCCTCTCACACGAGTGATCCTGCCGACAACGCCAAATTGTCATGGGAATTTCTGTAAAGTCAAGCACAAATCATACAGTTGTCTTTTGGTAAGTTTAATTCGCACCTGCAGGTGGACTCGGAGTACAAATCACCAGAAGGACATTATACAATGAGCAAAGATCTAGAGGAGAATGAACATCTTTATACACTACAAGCCCCTCCCTAAGAGGAGCAAAAGGTTATCAATCAGCTTCTTTGATCTATGATCAGGGTGTGCAGACATCCTGTATCCATCTCTGTCCCAGCCCTCTGGAGTGACTTCTTTCATGTTCCATCTGTCCCAGAGATCCCTTATCTTCATTTACAAGACAAAAGACCCCCTTCCTGTATACACGTAAGAAATCCCTGCACCCCTCTACTCAAACCCCTTGAGTGACCCCTGCAGTGACCATTTTGTCAAGTGTCACACAAAGGGAGGAAGCCATAAACATCTATTACCTTATGCAACACTCGTAAAGTTTAAGTTACACCACGAGAACCACATCTGTTCATTCATCTTTTTACATACATGTCTGTTTCGTCTATTAATCATTACACAAATGTAAAAACAGCCAATACACTAACAAAACAGTTTGCCTATTAACTGCTAGAAACGTATTTCCTATAGTTAGTACAGGGGTTAAATGTGTTGGTTATGGCCGTGTGGAGCGAGCTCTGGAACTTGTGTCGTGGCTCAGGGTTGTAACGCTCTGGGGAGCCAGAGTCATTTCAGAGGCGCTGTCACTGTCTGCTCGGTTATAACCAGGTTTTGAACTGTACTCAGAGATGCTGCGGTCATCATCTGAGCAGTGGTAATGTGTCAGGGCTAGAATGTCAGAGTATGGCTTCCTACAGCTTCTACTGTGGGAATACCTATCTCTGGGAAGTTACGCTCAGTGTCCCTACGCTGCCTGTTGTCACCCCCCTTTGTTTTGTTGTGAGGGTGAAGTTCTGAGGCGGCAGATGTCTTTGACACCTTGGTGTTTGTTTTGACAGGCTCGGTTGCACCTACTGTAGCCTTGGAAGTGACAACAGTTTCCCAAGTTACCTGTGTCATCTTCCTGATCTGCTACATTGAAAGTTTACCTTGCTGTGTCATCAGTACAACATGTGTGCGTATACATGGATGTAGGTTCCATAAGAACAAGGACTTGAAGGTGGGGTGTTCTTCTAGGCCTGGTGCGTTCTTTCTCTGGAAATAAACATTTCTTAAACGTCTGAAGTAATCCCTAGGATTTTCACAACGAGAGTGTTTAATTTGGGATGCTGTAACGATGGATGTTTTCTTATCAGCAGTGGAAGAGAATTCCTCGACTAGTGCTTGACGGAGCTCTGTGTAGTTATTTGTGACACTGGAAGGAAGTGACTGAATTAACTTGTGAACAGCTGTAGAGCTGTTTTTTAACACAAGTCTAACCTTCTCTCTTTCTGTTGCATGTGACATCACTTAGGCTGAGATCTACTTCCCTAAAATAATTATCAATATTGTTATCACAGTTGTCTGGATCAAATTGTTCAATATCTTTAGCTAGAAACTCAAGCAAATCAAAGCGAGGACACTGAGGTCCGGGCACGTGCATCACCTGCTACAGGTCTCTCTGGTTGAGGGGGAGGTGCTAAAACATCTTGAAATGTTGAAGTCCCCCCTTTGGAGAGTTGTGCACAGAAAAATGGGTCATGCATCAGTGGATGAGAAGAATATGAGGCACAATGTGTTCTTGAAGATAAACTACATATGTCATCAATGTCAGTGTCAGTCAGGGAGATAGGAAGTTAGGAAGCTGTTTCCTCTTCCTGTCAGTGGAGGATCAGGAGGTGACTTACTTCCCAAAGACTTCGGGTCGGATGGGATTCTGTCCCATCTTGGGAGTGAAGAAGGAGTTAACCGTACACTATTGGAGGAGTGTGAATCGGAATAACCAGAATCACATTGGTTCAAAAACTGATGTGAGGCCGGGCCTTCTAATCTAAGTTTTAACAATTCCTCCTTGTGTGAAATGAGATCTGACTCTGCTGAGTGCAGGTCTCCTAAATAGTGCAGGACTTTCTTACTAGCAGTTTGAACCTCTTGGAAGAGAAGAGCATTTTGCGCTCTTAGGGCATTTACCTCCTGTTCCACGGCTGCTTTGCTCTGACAGGCAAGGTTGATTTGCCTGTGGAAATTTAGAATCATGCATCTCAACAATGGACCCTTTGATGCTGTTTGTGCATCACACCTGTCGTTAAGTAGAGAATCTATTTCTTTATTACACTCACTGAAGTTCAACTTGCTGATGAATTCAGGATAGCCAGGGGTCAGGCTCTGTGCTAGGGAAGAAACAAATTGTTCTACACAGGGGTTCTCCATTGTTGGGTCTGAAATTGAAGGATTAGATTTACAAGTTTATAAATCAAAAAGCAGTGTGGTTGGCTTTGGTGTTGCACTGGCAGACACCTTGTAGTGTGGATTTGATCGTACACTAGCCTAACCAAAACTATGGTGGGTTAAACAGTTCACCAAACTTTTAATCACTAACTGATATGCAGGTCAGTAACAGTTAGGGGTTATATAAATTCACAGGGCTGGAAGCACGCTGTGGCTCTTTCTCAGGTTCTCTTAATCCAACTTCGGCTGAAATGCTTGGCAGTAACAGCCAGGTACAAGCTCTGTTACATGGGGCCGGTGGCACGCTATGTTTTAATTCAAAAGCACTTAACAGTTACAGGAAATTTCACAGCTTGACCAGTTAACATTGAATATGTGATATTCAAATGTTAAAAGAAATTCTTAAAATTTCAACAACGAATATTCAACTGGAGTTATTAGCAACAATAGCAATCTTTTACCGTAACACTATGAGGACCTAAAATGGTAGTTATGAATATTTAATTATTAGTAAACAGTTAATTTATGAATACATTCAATTTCACCACAATGCACTTGTTTGAATTACGGTTGAATGTCTACTCCGGTGGGACACTAGTGGAATTGAATTCAAACCTTTGGCTTGACTGAAAAGTTCAAGATTCCACTTATTTCTGGCGTTGGCCAAAAATGGAAAAAATTAATATTGCATAATTATGAATCATTGCCAACTGTACTACATTATGTTGTGCATATACCTTAAGCGTGACACCATTAAATGGTGTGCCTTTGGGCATTCAATAAATTTGGTTATCAGAAAAATGTTGAATATTAATATTAAAAATATTAGAACTAGAACACAATTTAGGAAAACACCTTCAGCAATGCGCTGGGCTGTATAATGATGGGTTTTCATTGTTCAGTGAACATAGGAATGAACTGTGACTTTTAAATGTATTCCCGGAGCCGTGTAGTGGTACTGGCTCACTCGCAGTAGTCCGGGTAAGATCAGAGCTGGAGTCAGACTCTGGAAGAGGCATGTACATTGGTGAGGCTCTGCTGGGTGTCGGGATGACAGCGGCGTGACCGTCTTGAATTGGACAACTAGCACCAGAACCAAGAGGTTTGGGGAGCCAGCTGGCACAGATGTAAATGGGATGTGCAAGACTCATCTCTTGGAAGGTGATGTCAACCCAGGCACGTTTGGTGATGGGCGACTTATCCTGCGTGTAGCTTGTTATATTAATGTTGCAGGTTTCAATCTGCAGTGGTTTTCCAAGGGAGAGCATGGTTTTTGCAACTTCTGAAAATGTTTTGGAGCACATCAGACTGATTTCAGAGCCAGGGTCAAGTAGGGCAAGGGAGCTGACACAGCCTCCTATCACTACTGTGGTGTAAACGCGCTGTGCATTGCCTTTATGGACAAGGTCGCCTAAGAAAGTCAAGAAAGGAGCGGTGTCTGTGGTGAAAGTCTCTGGAGGTGTTCTGGTAGTGCCTGGTCCTCCCCAACCGACAAAGTAAACTTTGGTAGTGGGGAAGGAAGGCACCTGCTCTAGTCAAGCTGATGGGGGGTTCAGTGTCTGGCTTCTTAGCAGAGCCTGGCGGGGGACCTCAAGGTTCCTTACTGCTTCGGCCTTACCTTCCTGGTATTGATGGGGTTTTCGTTCGGGACGATCCCTACTTCTCTGTTGCGAAGTGTTTTGATATCTAGGTCTTACCTGATTGTGGGGCTGGTTTGAACCCTCACCCCACTGGTTTTGTTTGACACCCTGTTGTCTACTACTTTGGTATTTACTTTGGTGCGAGGCATCTCATTACCTTCCAGCGCCAGGTCCACATTTTGTTGGGCTTGGATCCCCAAGACCCTAGTGTCATGCTCAGGACCTTGGGTTGGCTGTTGTCCGCGTCTCCGAGGCTAATTGTGCGCATCTCCTAATCTCCTGCATTGTGACATCATACTGCACTCTCTCGTGGAGGTTATGCAGAAAAAAGGTCTTAAAGGAAGTTTCCTCCTCTAGACCAAGGGCGTTGCACCATTGGAAATATGCCGCCCTCAGGCGTCTGTAGTACTCCCTCTGAGGTTCATCCCTCTTTTACGCAACAGCGAATGTGCCAAGGGTGGCAGAGGCCTGGTCAGTGAACAGCAAGTACTCTTCTCGCAGGGCCTGGCAGAGTGCGGAATAACGGTCTCTGGTACCAGGTGGGAGCGTTTCCATGAAAACAATTCACGCTCCTGGCCGTGGATTTCCAGTACTAATGTCCAGTCCTCCAGGGTGGAGTTCTGCAGCTGGGTTTTATGATGGTAAAGCAGCGTCAGTTGGCCAAGCACTTGGGGAATTGTGCATTGCTGACCAGTGGGGTTATTGCTGTAGATGAGCAGTTCCTCGATCTTTTGGTCACAGGTGCTTGCATTGTAATTATTTAAATCACCTACATCGTCAATGGAGAGGTTTATAAGACCAGCAACCAACTCTGGCGAGCCAGCGGGCTCCAAGGGAGCCCTCTACTCCTGGTGGTCCCTGCTACTCATTTTATGTTCTGAGTACGACAAGACACCTGGTGGACTGATCAAGCTTGCTTGTATAAAGCAGCTAAAATACTTAGGATGCCGTTTAAGGCAACTGCACAGGCTTTAACCTGTGTCCAACAAAGTAACACTACAGTGTTATGGGTAACTACTATAGCAGTTCTACTATGATGGCTCAGCAGCTCGTTCCCTTAAACTTATTTAGCTGTTAGTGTTAGGTTCTCAAAATCAAACGCATGCAGAATTTCTCCAATAAAAGCTACTCACCACTAGTATGCAGGAAGCAAGCAACCACAGTCACACAAAACACTAATATAGATATGCTAGGCAAAGATGAAAGGGAATGTTTTTTTCTTTTTGAAAATCACTTGATTATTGTGCATAAATATTATGACTGGAATAAGTCATCCTCACACGCCACCATTTATGTTGTGCACAGGAAGGAGCAGATTGGATCGTTGGCTAATTATTAATCATCAAATATGATTATTAATACAAATACAATTATTAATTACAATTAATACTGACTGCAGATTGGTCCCTGATACCAGGGGGTGCCCAATCTCAATTTGGAAAGTTCAATTAATAATATCAATATGAAAAATTAATTATAATAAAATGAACAGTGAAGGTTTAAGTCCAAGCACCGACTGTCATAATCCAGCTGTATTCACATACACGAATAACACTTGTCTTTCTGTAAATTTAATCCAACATCTGCAGGTCGACTCAGTACACATCACCTGAATGACATGTACAAATGAGCAAAGAACAGGCATGAGAGTTGTGTTCTTATAACCCATAGCCCCCTCCCATTGGGTATTTAAATGTATTTATTAACCTAGTGATGTCTTATCAGGGTGGGAGCTATCCTGCCGCCATGTCTCTGTGGAAGACCCCTGGAGTGAGACCCCAGATGTAAGATCCCAACCATTTGCAAAGAGACACCATAAAGTTCAGGCTTCAAGAGGCCATAAAGTACAAGTCTCTGAGCAATAATCGTAAACCTAAAGTTGCCCTTTTAGAAAAACAATCTGGTCAATCTTCCACATATACTTCTGCTCATGCAACATCACATCCACAATTACAAATCACAAACAGAATTTATCAAAGATAGTAACATCAATGGAAATCATGGATAACACTATCTCAACAAAGTCCAGTATATGAAAGACACTAACCACACAAGTGACTATAAAGATGTAGCACACGTGTAATACCTGTGTGTGAGAGAGGAGGTGGAATAAAGATGGCGTATGAGGCCACGCTGGTGACGTCGTATCGCCAAATTCAAAATGGTGGCTGAACCGCGTGATTTAAACAAAGGGGAGGTCGAGAACAAAGAAAAATATGACTGAACTCGTGGCTCTAATCGCAAAATGGTGATGGATGACGACGTTGTTCGATCACTCTATCTGGTCCCCATGTATCTAAGTGTGATTGTGTGTGTATAGGTACGTCTGAATGTGTGTAAGTGAGTTAGGAGAGGGAGAAAAACAAGAGTGAGAGAGAGAGAAGAAACATGCAACAAGTAATAAGAGGAGATCTTAATCACCACCAATGGCAATATGCAGGGATTTTACCACACGGTAACCAGGCGGGCAAACTGAGGTCTGTCCAGCTGGGTACCGGTCATCTTATGTGTAAAATACCCGCTATTGCTGTAATGACCGCGAGTCTAAACAGTACGCCGGCGCTGCGTGAAGCGCAGATTCTGGACATGGCGCAATAACACAGTAACAAGGACATTCAATATTACATTCAACTAGTCTCTGCTCAGACATAAGCCTCTTACTTGGTGCTGCTCCGCGGTTCATCTGTGCGTAAGGCGGTGGCCGTTATCTCGTCCCGGGAACGATGGCGATGAGCTGATTTCATCCGTGGCAATGGTGGTTAACAGCGATGTCGACACAAAGGAGGGAATTTCCCTCGTTCTCCTTGACGAAGTCTTTCGTCCTTCTGCAGCTGACTGTGGATCCAATAAAGTCTGTAAACTCAACCTGCGAGTGAAAGGCCTAGGTGTTTACATTTAAAAAAATAAAATAAAATAAAAGGTTTACTCAAAAAGAGGGATAGTTAACAACGAATCTGAAAGTAAAACAAAAGTCTGCGTGTTTGCTTCATTTTAGCGACTGGGTCACACGGAACAACTTGGAGAGGTCCTTGTAGTAACAGCGGCGCACGGGAAAAAAGCCTGGAGCTGCGGAGCCAGGTCTCTTTTATTACCTGTGTCGCATCACAGGCAACTCCTAGGGGGGTCACAGGGAGTCTTTTGGCTCTCAGCCAGTGAGAGGCCAGAGTTCGAATTCAAACAGCGGTTTGCAACTCCGGGGGTCCATGAAGGCAGGGCCGTGCAGAGACCTTTAGAGGGGCAGGTGCTCAAATTTCAAAAGGGGCACATGGAAAAAGGCTCATATGCTGACATAACTTAAAGCTACAATTTGCTGTTGAGGGGGTTGCTGGAGAGGTTGCTGCCGTCAGAGGGCTGTATTGATCTGAGACTCTAGACATTAAAAGGAACAGAGGAGAGATATTAAGTTATGTGACCACGACAAGATGCAAAACCTTGTAAATATTACTGTTGCTGCTGTTGAAATGATTTTATTATATTACAAATCTAATCCTGTTCTGAATTCATAATTTATTCTATTTTTGATGATAATTAAATAAATAAAAACAAGTGTTGATAATTGGGAGGATGAGAAAAATCACAGTTCAAATCCATTCATTAAAAGATATATTTTTATGACACACACACAGACACAGTGCAGCACCTAAGCCCTCCGCAAACCTGGGAAAATCCCTGTAACTTTTTTTTAACCGATGGACAGAAGTACAATTCTCCCATGACAAAAGAAAGACATACAGAAACAAAACGGCCATCACACGTGTTTTCCTCAGGCAGCAGCACAGTGGTTGGCAGGTGTCGCCTAACGTTACTTGTACAGGCTGAACACAGCGATATAAACCACAACCATGCATGTTCATGCTCACTGCATTCATGTATAAATACACCAAATAATGTGCACTCTGCAAACCCCATTTACTGGGTCTCACACGGCGCTGGGAGTCTGCAGTGCCCGCAGCTGCGCAAGATGGGAAGAGGGCATGTCAGGATGAGCTCAGGTGAAAACTCATCATGTGACTGACGACAGCCAGGTAATTTTATTTATAGCTAAATTATTATTAATTGTTACATGTTCTTCATGAAGGGCCATGGGCATGATTTCACAAAAAAAAGAAAATATGCTCCAGCAAAACTGAGCTGAGGTTTACTGTATCTGTAAATATTTTAGAGCAGTTAGGTAATGTGGTTATTGTTATCACTGCAGGATCATAGTCTATAGCATGTCTCTAAATCTGCAGATTACATGTTTGTGTGAGAGAGAGCGAGAGAAAACTAATGTAGAGTGACGCTGCGAGAGGCGGTGCAAAATTCCACCATCATACATGATCCCTAAGGCTACATTGATTGAAGGGTCACACACATGCAGTGAGTCGTAAACATACCCAACTGATGCGCGCACACTCAGTCACTACATACTGCAGATTATTATTTATCCAGTTTGTATTCCAGGGAGGCTGTCAGAAGTGCCAGACTGATTACATGCTGACAGACTCTCTCTCTCTCTCTCTCTCTCTCTCTCTCTCTCTCTCTCTCTCTCTCTCTCTCTCTCTCTCTCTCTCTGTGTGTGTGTGTGTTGTGGCTAAGATTTGCATTTGATTCATGTACCTATGGTTGCCCATCAACATTTGAAGGTAGATAAGACCAGTAGATAACCTATTTACTGACAAATGAGGACACCATTTAGTGATGTATATATTCAATCTGAAGCCACCACTCTGGTCTCTATACAATGACCTGCCCACAGTAGCTAATATCTGACTGGCTATTACTCATGATGTGTAACCAATCAACACTGAAGGGCACAGGTGAGGCAGAAGAACTGTGCATCAAAAAAAGATAATACGAGCACAATCCTATGAAGTAGTTAATTTATTGATCCAATTAAGACACTGAGCAGAGGGGTGAAACAGTCAAGCTGATGTAACTTGCAGCTGTGAGTATCATGTGAACAACTGTTTGCTCAAAGAGAAATAGGGAGAGAGCTGATAGCTTGAGGAGAACAGGTGTAAGTTTAAGCCTAAATCGGATGCTTGAAAATGTAAAGCATTATTGTTTACTCTGAGAGGACCAGGTATCTATGCATGTACCAGGTGACAACTGCACCGAAAGCAAACTAGACATTTCAGCCAGGCACTTTGCAGCCTATGTGTGCAACTGATAAACTGCTGGCTCACTGTTTATTTGTAATTAAGTAGCTAAAGCTAATCCAGTCTCATAAAACACTCCTGCAATATATGTACCCCTCATGAAGTTAAGTTTTTATGTCTACCCCTCATGAAGTTAAGTGTTTAGAGAGGTGTTGATTATCAGCTTCTGCAGCAGTGCTGGTATTATTATTTTGATTATTTTTATATTTTATTTACCATGTGTGGACCTTCATTGGGAACATTGAGTACAGACATCAGTCTGCATGCTGAAGTGCCCTTCGGCAAGATACCGACCCTCCGGCTATTCGGTCAGTGTGTGGATGACTTGATTAAAAACTGTAGTGTATTGAATTTGAGTGTGTGCATGTATGGATGAATAATAAGTATTAGTTGATAAGATTTGAAAAGCGATACTTAAAGTATGTTTACTATTTTGTAATTGAGATCAAATGTAGTCTGTAGTCTGATGATTACTCAGGTAGTAATGGAGTAAGAAATATTGAGTACACATTAGTTTTAATGTTAACGTGTGTGGAAGGTGGTCTCTAGTTCAAATGTATGAAAATAGGATTATTTATTTATTTGCTTGGAGACTGTAGATGTTGAGTGACCAATCGAATGAGCAGCTGTTCCCACCTCTGAAGTGTCTTGTATGTAGGGAGGGTCAAGCCTGCATTCGTCCTACAACCCTGTTTTTGAAAGTCTATTAAAAGGGTATGTAACTGCCAGAGAATGTGTAGCAAGGGCTGCTGTGGCTCAGGGGATAGAGCGGGTCATCATCTACTCAGAAGGTCGGCTGTTCGATCCCAGTCTTCCCTATTCCCCATACCATCCAAGTGTCCTTGGGCAAGATACTGTGCCATTCTCATTGTAAAAATGGTGCCCGTATATGTACTGTATGCAAGTGTGTGAATGGTAATAAACTGTACTGTATAGCTTTGATATCATCAAGTTAAGAAAAGCACTATATAAATAGACAGAACAAAGCAACAGAAAGCGAAAAAAAGCTGTGTTGCTGACAGAAATTAAAAAGTGACTTCTGACAACACACAACAGATTGCAAAGTACACATTTCAGAAGTGTAGTTATGCATGTGGTTTTGTCTCTCCACGGAGAGATTGTCTGTGTCCGCTGTACGCCAGTGAAGAGCTGCTTTCACAATGCAAACAGACAGCAATACTGCATGTGCATAAAGCTTTTATAGTGTTTCATGTTTCATCAATTATGAAGATAGGGCAGGCAACAACCAATTGCATAAAGTCTTTTGCACCTCTTCATATCTACACTACAGTTAGTGGCGCATACACACACATGCACACACACACAACTGGAGCTGGAACATGTTTATTTGCCTTCATTCTTAACATGTCTATATAAATTACAATAACAAACCAATATATTCCTGCAAAGATGCAAACTTGTGACAGTTGCAACATTTTGACCCACACATGGTAATGAGCTCTGTGTAGTGACAGAATGGACACGGATACAAGTAGCTAAAATGAGTTTTTCTGGGGTGTCTAGACTCAAACTTAGCAATGGGTTGAGGAGTTCCTGTCAGGAGGGAGCTCAGAGTAGAGCTGCTGCTTTGGTCCAGTTTAGGAGGCCTCATGTGCGCCATCCATTTGAGGTTTTCAAGTAGACCCAGAACCCTCTGAATGGATAATATCTATCCCAACTTTCCTGGAGCTGGAAAGTTGAGCTGGGCAGAGTTAAATCTGGAACATCCTGCTTAGACTGATGCCACCATGACCCATGGATGGATGGAGATGCAAGAGCCTCAACTGAGGGGACAGAAGATGATATCTGGATTGTGCATTAGTGCAACATCTGGTAGTCTGAACCAGCGAGTTGTAGCTTAGGCAACACAGTAACTTACCTCATACAAAGTTAAATAGCCATTTTCTGTCTAGGGAAAAATATAAATCCAGCAATGTCTTCTGTCCCTATTTCTTTACACTTGTGGAGTAATTTGAACAATAAATGGCAGCTCCTGGTTCATGACTTTTTTTCTTAGGACTTTGATCCCCCCAAGGGTCTGAAGGAGTGGTAGTCTGTCGCTGACAACGAGTACTTTGGTTTTCCCCGTGTTGACCTGGAGGCAGTTCCGCGTCCATTCTCTGTATTCCCTGTCGTCCTCACCTTTGATCGTCTCAGTATTTTACTATCAGTGTTTTAGAAACTAAAAAAATGAATCATTTGTCCTGGTTGATTGTTTTAAGGTTGTCCGACAGTATTGTACATGTCCTGGTAAGACCCATATAAAGCAAAGCCCAGATCACCATGCTTGTCTGTATGTAACTAATTGTTGCCTTATGTGAGAGTAATGACGTTTCTTAGCCTGACCATAGCAGTGAGAGATACATGAGCAGCACTGCATGTCCGTAGTAGGGGTTGTACCAGGTGAGGGAAAAGAACACTAAGTTGAAATTTAAAAAGATTGTTAGTGTATGGGAATGTGATGAGTTTGTACTTTTGACTGGTTTCTTTAGAGTGTGGGTTTCTGCCAGCCTCACTTCTTTGTACTTTCCCACTTCAGACTGCTCGGCTTTCCCTGGTTTTTGACTCTTGCCTTTCCTAAAAAAACTCCGGAAGCCTTGTCTTTTTTTCTTAACATTATATCTGAAACAAACTCTGTCTGGACGTTTGCTCACATCAGTTGTGACAGTTGTGACAGTTCACCACTTTGCTCCAGATTGAAATATGACTTTGGTGATCACTTGGCTTCACCTTTAGTGTCGTGATCTTTTAGGGTTTAAAAGTAAAGCTCAAAAGTTATCAGACAGAATGTTTTGACATTTAATGCTGAAGTTCATTTTCCCCACAGATTGATAATCTTGATTGAGTGACACATTTTTCATCCAATGCCACCATCAGGTTAAGTTTAATTTGTCCAATACTTCTGTTTATGACTGTCATTCAAATCCTCCTCAGCAGCAATAGTAAATGTCAAATGTTGGGATGTTTGCATTGTTGTTAAGGAACTGTTTAAATGTGACTTTGCTAATTTAGTAGTGGAAATAAAAGCTCAGTGTGTAAGACACATGGTTCAAAAAGGTTGTACTTAGTCTTGTGATTATACATGGGTATGTTTTGGCGTGACATGCAACAAACCAGTATGTCATTTCCCATGTCCTTTAAAAGCCAGGTACACTTGCACCTCCACTATTGTAATGGTGGATTGGCTATGACGTAAAAAGAAAACATTTCTTTGCATAGGAAATCCTGTCACTTTGCTTGTTACACACAGATCATCTGTTCACACACTGAGTGCACAAGTGTCTTTTGCCTACAAAGGCTCATATCACCATCTTGATTATGCTACTAAAAATAACAGTGAATGTATAAGTATTCTATATAGAATCTGTACAATACAGCAATATATTAACATGAATATACAAACGGTTTCTGTTTTGTTGATTTGGATTTTAGCTGCATCATTGCTTACTCTCTTCATGTAACATGTATTTTTAAAAACACACACACACACACACACATACACACATCTCTGTGCTGCTCACACTGTGCTGAAAGTACCACCTCATGGTTGAGCAAGCAGGAATCAAATTTTCTTTTTAGAGTAAGCCTAATTCACCGCCGGCTATGACAAGTGAATCAAGTCAAACGTTGCCGGATGCACAAATGTATTCTGACAATGAATGTGTGTTTTTGCTCACAGCGTGCACGTTTCACCACAGATTCTGGCCAAAAGGGTAAAATCCTCAGTCTGGTCAAATTGAGTTGACTAAAAACAACTAAATGTTGAATGCATTTGTTTCTTTATGAGTGTTAGCCCTCTAAAGACAGTTTTTTCCCTGAGTTGTGGGGGAAAATGAGAGTTGAAGGCCAGACCACATAAACACCAAAATAAATGCTTCTGTCTCTGAGCACTGATAATGTGTTTGGCTTGAAGGGTTTGAGCAAAGTGTTCCATTTGTCAAGAACCATCTGCAGTGTGAACAATACTCGGATACATAAATGTGTCACAGTATTATTTGAACAGTTAAATGTATCCGTTTGGTATTTTACAATGTGAGAAATGTTGGTAGTCATGCCAGCATTAGCCCACGTTATGTTCCTGTGTGTCATATTCAGACGTGACTACAGACAGAAATTAATATTTTAGACCATGTGAAGGCAAGTGTGAAAATAAGGGAAACATGGTCTGCAGATGTCCATAGAGATGCATGCTGTTTTTTTTTTTGGCAGCCCTGTTTAGAGTGTTATTTACATTACTGCCGTGATTTACTATAGATGCTCTGAACTCTGTTGGGAAAGTGGTGATATCAAAAAGCCAGTTAGCAATTGTGGTGAAGTATCTCTCCACTAGTAGGAGTGGAAGCTTAGAAGATTAGCCTCCTTCCATGTGAAAATGATCTGCAGCATCTTTTAAGGCAACGGGTCCCAGTGCTGTGGATGTTTAATGTACAGTACTGTGGTGGCTCACTGCCTGAGTATATGCAGTTATCTGTGTCTGATCATGGATCATGCTCTGGTTCATTGTTTAAGAAAGACCACCCAACAATTATCTACTCCTGATTAATGGCCCAGTTCAGACCTGGTATTAACATCTGTAAGTTTGTCTGTTCACACCTGGTTTTAAAATGTGTCCTGAATTGTTCTCCTTTGACCACTTGTGATTGTGTCTTACTTCCCTGCTCTATATGCAAATGACCATGTCCATCATTTGTCTGGCAAAGACAAATTATGTTTTTGGCCATTGTGTCGAGAAAGATGTGTCCATTATTTGTGTGTTGGTACAGAGAAAGAGTAGAGCAAGGAGGGGCTACGCACAACACTACTATGGACTCAAAATATTTTTTTAGGATTTGGTTTGAAAGAAATATAAAGCTACCAATAAAAAAATAGTACATGAACTGTAATAATCATTTTACTTCATTGTGAAATTGCAGCAGGTCAGAGATGTCAGATAAATTGGAAAGACAACAGAATACAATACATAAAAAAAGCATTTAAAAAGAAATCGAATGAGTTAAATACAGAATGTAAAATAAGAAATAAAAGGGTGAAAATAATAGTGCAATGACTGAAAGAGTAATTATTTGTTTTAATAAAAGGCTCTGGCAAACAGGAAGGTTTTTAGCATTGATTAAAAAAGAGTTGCAGTGTACCTGCAAGCATAGCAACTGAATGGGAATATAATTTAAGACTGCAAATGAGATTCAGACAGCCCTTACCTCACAACACCACCCTAATCGTCTGTGCCTGCTACGACTCCATCCTGGAGAGCAACTCTAAAAGACAAGTGTTGGTGGATTATTATTAAACATGAACAGTCATCAGCTGGATAGTCTTTTGCAGTGTATGGGGTTCCGATCAGCTGCCCTTCCTCGATCGAACATTTAGACACCTGGCTTATATTATCGTCAACACGCATCCCGGCCACATGCCGGACGAGCACTGGCTATCTCTGGAGAAAGATGGCGTATTTTTTACGATATCACTCGCCGTCTCATCCAACTCTGAGAGCTTGGAGGAGGAGGATGGGGGAACCCCCGGCTCGTCATTCTGCAGAGTCGAAGTCACTTGACGTTCATCTTTCTGACCTGCTTCATCAGGGAGATATTGTTGTAGTAAGGCGTTGTATTTTTCACCATGGTTTAATCCCAATTTTGCCTTTGAAATAGGCCATCACTTCTCAAAATAACTTCATGACTTGAATGCTTTGTCTAGACCCACATTACATAAATCAATTTTGTCCTGTATTGTTAAATGTTAGAATATCAAATTTAATCAAAAGACTTATGTGGGGTGGAATAGCTAGCTCTACGTCCAACCCTCCTCCTTTATCCAGGCTTGGGACTGGCAGAGTTACTTAGCGGGTTTTTTTTCAGTTTTTGGGGGGTTTTGGTTTAGTTTCTAACCTTATGCTCCACTTAGAAGCCTACAACAAGTCACAGTAAAACATGACATTTTCTTGCCATAACTATAACGGTTTTAACTTGACAACATTAATCTAAATGAACCAAAAAGAGTCTGGCAATGTGAGAAAATGATGGTAACTAGTCTGGCCCTAATTCAGGTTCATTGTTTTTTATTTTTTCAGACCCCCCCCCTCCACACACTGCTCACATGCTGTGCTGGCTCACAGAAAGAGTAGGTCATCTTCATTTTGGTCAAGGCTTTCTATGGCAGGTTCAGCAACTGAGGGAGCCAGACAGCTTCAGACCATATCGGACATACAGGATGGAGTTAAGGGTCTGCAAGGACATCCGATTTCTAAGTTTGCTTTTTACCACACTCATCTGGCTGAATAATCTCTCGACTTCAGCATTCGAGTGTGGCAAGGACAACACAGACACAGCAGCCATGGCAAGTTCCTGAAACGGGTTGATATCAGCTGCATCCCTGAACTTCCAAATCTCACTCCAGAAGCCTACTGTGTTTTTTGTTTCATTCCACTTACAAAGATGGATGGCACGCCATTGCTGGACAATCTTGTCTATCTCTGCAGGAGAGCAGCCAAGGAGCTTGGCGATTTTTTTCTATTTCTCCCAGGCTCTTATTGTGCTTTAGAGTTTCCTCTGTTAAGGTTTGTTTCTAGTTGGACCCCAAAGCAGAGAATGGAAAACCAGATCGGAACGGAGGCAGAGTTTATTGATCAATAGGCAGAGAAAAGCAGACTGTGGAGGCAGGGTGCTGGTTGGCTGGAACTCTCCACAGGATGACACGGACACTGAACACCAGGAACGGGAAACACACGGCACGGAAAAACAAAACGCCGGCGAGCAGCAAGGCACACGGGAGGTCTGGGTGACACGGAGGGAAACTGCTACACAACTGCTACACACTGCTTTCGGACATAGTTCTTCTCCTCAGGCGCAAGGTGGAGCTCAGCTGCCTTTGACTCAAAAAGGTAACCAAGGTACGGTTTGGGACTGATGTATCCATCAATTGGCTCTTTGAGTACATCCATATTGCCAGTGGATTCAGCACCCTGCTACTCACAATCTTCTTGACAGCTTGGGTAGCCTGATAAAGTCTAAGAGGATCTACCTGCTCTCCCTCAAAAGCCTTGATGGCCAACTGTACCTCACCCAGCACTGACTTCAAAAAAGTTAGATACAAGATGTTTTGAGGATCACTGTACATGGAGTATAAAACCTCAGCCATGTAGCAGTGTTCACTGGACTTGGTGACTGCGAAATGCAGTTTAAGCGCCTCCCACTGGTCCAAAATGTGTGAAACCGCTGGTTCAATGGAGAGCCAACGTGTGGCACACACCTTGGTTATTTGTAAGGGTTTCTCCCCACAGTTGATGGTCTCATATATGGCCTTGTAGGCCTCCCTGCGCTTTGGAGACACTGAAAACCAGTTATAAGTCTCCCGTACCAAGTACTCCACACTACGGGGGATGGTGTCATTGGAAGCATGACTTGTGACACACACAGCGAATAAGAACCAGATCTTTGAGGCCATACTCCTCCTTCAGCACTTTATGGACCCCATTGTTAATCCCCGTCATTACGTCCCTATCCCCAGGAGTTTCTCTTTTTTAAGACAACACTTCTCCAGGAAAGCCACAACAGCTCGGGCTATAGATCTGGCATCTCCTCCCTCCAACTTAACAAGCCCCAGAAATGTTGAGACCATTGTGTGTTTGGTGTCACTAAAGTACCTTATCACAGTAAGTATTAGAAAGTATGGTGCTAGAACACCATTAATCATTTCCCTGCACTTTGTCCTGTGCCTTTTGAAGTGAGTAGCAGCAGTGGAGTCTGAGAAAGCAGCTTTACATGCTTCCCCAATGTGATCACATGCCAGCATGGTACTTGTGCTCGTAAAAGTACAGTATCCATACTGGATACTTGTTTCATTAGAGTATTCGGCTCAACTCTATTTTGTATTAAAAAATATAGTCTTTCACGTCTCATTCTTCAATCGGCGACCTCTCATTGGTTCTCCCTCTCATCGGCCAAGGGGCGGGACAGTGTGATGTGACAACTTCTCATGGGTCGGGGGCGTGGTACCTGTCACGTCGACGAACAGTGTCCAGGCTTCTCGTTGGTCGGGGCGGGGCTTAGGAGGGGAGGGATACCGTGACGTTTTTTTGAGTGACAGACCTGTGAACAAACAACAATAGTAAAGTTGGCTGCAAGGACAAGTTTTCTAAATCCTCTCTAAATAATTGCTTCTGTTTAACTGTAGAAAATTCTGACTAAGTCAATCATTGATTTGGTCAATGCTTGTATCCGGGATTATAGTCCCATGGTCGTATGGTTATGTAAATTTGTGCCTCATAACTGTGATAACACATTTTGTTGTTTTCATTAACTGAGCAAGCGGAAGCATGAAGATGATGAACAGAAGAGGCCCCAAAATGAAGCCTTGTGGAATTCCACATGTTTTTGTCCAATCAGATGTGCAATTACCTATAGACACAAAATAATCTCTGTCCTTTAAGTAGGATTCAAATCAGTTTTGTACTGTCCCACTGTCTGTGTTTATGTGGATATTATTTAAGACCCTTACAAGAGCAGTCTCAGTGCTGTGGTTTGGTCAAAAACCTGACTGGAAGACATCAAACTGTTTTTGTGCTAAAAAGTTGTTAAGCAATTGGCTCAATTATTTAACTTAAAAATGGGAGATTTAATATGGGCATATGATTGTTCATTATGGATGTGTCTAGAGCAGTCATTCCCAAAGTGTGGGCCGCGGCCCCCTGGTGGGCCGTGAAGCCACTGCAGGTGGGCCGTGAGAGGTCATCAGAAAATAAATAGATAAAAAAGTTTCAGATTTGTAAGTAAGCGTTGATTACCACAAAACATTTATGATTGATTTAAAAAAAAAAAAGTAATCATCACAGGTAATGAAACAAAGACATGAGATATAAATTCCACGTTCTTATTTTATCTGACCTATATAGCAGGTGTCATTTTTTTTTTGCTGACCGTCACATTAACACTTGAACGCATCATTAGCGCGGGAATCATAGATGAGGGAGAACTTTGTTGTGTGCTGGGTCGAGCAAGATGGAGCAGAGGAAAACTGCTAATGACAAAGGAATCAGAAAGTCCAACTGAATCATTCAAAACTAAAAAGAGGACTCGCAGAAAGGACTCAAGTGAGGACCTGTCGCTGGCCCAGAGGACAACCCTGTGTCACACAGGCCTGTGTGTGTGCTGTGCGCTGAGATGCTCGCTAACAAGACCCTGGGACCATGTAAAGTGCGCCGCCGCCATTTAGAAACTAAACATTGACAATATTTATCCAAGCCTCGAGGATCTTTTAAAAATACGCAGAGAGAGCATCGGAGCCAGCTACGCGGCAA
Organism: Hippoglossus stenolepis; assembly: GCF_022539355.2. Taxonomy (NCBI): domain Eukaryota; kingdom Metazoa; phylum Chordata; class Actinopteri; order Pleuronectiformes; family Pleuronectidae; genus Hippoglossus; species Hippoglossus stenolepis. The sequence goes on from NC_061489.1 coordinate 3,417,539, forward strand.
CATCACCCCTCTCATTGGGTGAGTTACAGGTGACACAATGTCACTTCATGCGATATGTGATCAATATCAAGTATATCGAGATTAACTGCTTGAGGTGTCAGACCAGAGGAATTCCAGTGTTAATGTCAGTTTCTCGACATGTGATAGCAAGCGTTTTTTTTCTTATGGCCACCACTATAGGTCCAATGTCTTGCAGGTCCTGACTCACACTTATCAAATCGTGTTACTCTTGAGAAAGCATGAAAGGCTTAAAATCACCCATCCACACTCTGCAGTCCTGAAAAAGATATAAGATGGTTTCAAGACCTATACGCACACCTTTAAATTGGATTAGCAGCCCTATTTACGCACACAGGTTAATCAGTCATCTTTCAGTTGTCCTAATTGTTAATTTAATTTGTAAGAACCTAATGAAACTAGCTGAATCAATCGAATGATTGACTGAAATTTGTATCCAAAACTAGTGGAGGCTTCCTAAAGCAACCTGTCTCACCCCTAAGAACAAATGGTTTAGTCCTTGCCACAGGTTTCTTCTGTAAATAATCAAAGTGAGTGACTGGAGAAGTGTTCAATATGTGAGGAAAGCAAAAGTAAAGTCTGTGAATCAGAAGATTGGGGAAAAAAGGAAAGTGAAAGAAAGCAAACAGGGCAGACAACTGTTCTCAAATTTCTTTCAACAGAAAGGTGAGTCCAACCAGCAGTAACACAGTTTATTACACCGGGTCACACTGGCTGTTTGTGTGTCGCAGATTCCCAGTTGTCTGATGTTCATGTAGCTGAGGATTTAATTCGCCTTTACTGAGAGCTCATTGTAAAATAAGAACTGAACAATGTGGACTTGAACCAAGCTGACATGTTCGTTAGTTTTTCTACATCTAGTCAAATCTCGTTCAAAAAGAACAACCACTTCTGTTGGTGACCGTTTACAATAAAAGTCCCATACAGGTACACTGCTTATGATGACAGGAAATACAAATTCACTGACCAACTTTTTTACAATAAGGTAACTAAATAAAATAGCTTACATTCACACTGGGTGATGATCCGCCACAGTTCTACAGCTGAGCTGTGTTTATACGAAGGGCTTATCTTGAAAATGGCCATAAATTGTGCAGAATTAAGCATATCAGATCATTATTTCTTACACTAAATTGCATATGTACTGATCATTAGTGACTACCCTAACAAACACTACAGATTAATTTCTACAATTGACTGACACTAAAAAATGTTTTATATATGCATGAGGGACATCATGAATTGAGAGTGGAATGGGGCCCACAGAGATTGCTTGTGTATAGGTCCCATAAGCTACACCCCTGGTGACAAGAGTCATGTTATGTCATCGTTATATGATGTCAATATTTCAGCTTTAAAGATAAGTCCTTCGTCACCCAATTCCACATTGTATGTGTATATACATTTTATTTTTCTTTTAAAACAGTGTTTTTGTAAATAGGTTTATTTTCTTAAGTTAGAGGGACAAAGTAACGTGGTCCTTGCACTTATCAGTCTTTCTTTTATTCTTGTTTTCTCTTTGGGCTAGCTATGGATTGTTTAATGTTTTCATCTGAAATCCTAAATATCTCACAATAAAATTCACAGATACATAAACAGAAAATGTTTATGTATCAAGCAAATGAAGAAAAATCCAGAAATTAGTTTGTGTTGTTTGGACCCTTAAAATAAAAGTAAAGAAAAATTATGTTTGAATGTGTCCATTTGAAATAGAAATGATCATTTAAGCCAGGGGTGGGTAACCTTTTTTTCTATGAAGGGCCTTTTAATCCTGCGAGGGCCATACTAAATTATTGTTTAATATTATTAGGGCCCGAGCACCGACGCTGGGAGGCCCTATTGAAAACGAAAGGATTTGTATTTCCCTTTTGGGGCTTTTTCAGGGCCTAGACATGCTCAAATTGTTACCAAAGTTTGCAGGGAATTCAAAACCCCAAAAAGTAATTGTATTCTGGAGTAATTTGAAATGGGCGTGGAAAAATGGCTCAACAGCGCCATCTAAGGAAAAGTCCCTCAGTTAGCTTTCACCGATCTTCACAAAAATCGTAGCCCAGGTGTATCATGACCAGACAAACAAAAAATGTCAGAGGTGCAATTGGAAAAAAGCAACAGGAAGCCCGCCATTTTGACTTTAGTGGCCATATTGGCCATTTTCCACATTTTTACTTTGATGTACTTGTCCCAGGGCTTTCATCAGATCAACTTCATATGGAGATGCGTGTCATCACAACAAGATGGAGATGAAAACTACCGCAAAGATCGATTTTGTTCGTCACACGGTGTGACCGTGGCGTGGCCTCAAAGTTTGATTACACGCCATCAAAACACGAGGTTCTGTATCTCGGACAAACATGGTCCAATCGAGTCCAAACTAGACATGTAAGACAAGAGTCCCGGCCTGATGACATCTACACCGAAATCATGACTTAAAATCACAGCGCCCCCTGCTGGCTACAGGAAGTGACATGTTTTATACTTTGATGCACTGCTCCTGGCTGCTTTACAATATACAGCTCAAATGAGCTGAGACAAGTCATTGGACCATGGTCAGAATTGTGACATTTCCTCAAACCGTGTAAACATTACGGTGCGGCGAAGGATCATCCTTCGCCAAAGGAGACGATGTTGTCATAACTCCACTGTGCATTGTCCTATCACTACCAAACTTCTGTCTCATGATCAGAGACCAAGCCTGAACAGCTCTATGTGTCAATATTTCCTCAGTGTCATAGCGCCACCTACTGATTCGCCATGAAACAGGAAGTACTTTGTAAATCTACTCTGCATTATCCATCCGGCTCCGAACTACTGACCTATGATCACAATCCTGACCTGAACACATCCATATATTAATATTAGTTCAGGGTCATAGCGTCACCTACTGATCAGTGTGAAAATTAGGTTGTGGTAACATTGTCCAATTGACACAAAATTGCTCACGCTACATCAGAGGCCCAGGTAATAATAGTGATGGCGCCACCTACTGGCAACAGGAAGTAAGCTTTTTTTTTTACAACTATCATTCGATTTACATACAATTTTCACAGTGTGATGTGCAATTGATAGCGTGGACCTTAATGAGCAATTAGCAGGCAAGGATCGACATCGCTCGACGGACGCAGGAAGTGAAGCGTTTGTCCTTGCCGCAGTGCGCAAAACGCATGCAACGCGGAGACGTGCGCTTGGTCATTGATCGCTCTCTCCACCGACCGCAACAGGCTTCAACGTGCGTGTGCTCGGTCCCGTCAGTGCTACAACGTAGCCCTAGTATTATTATTATTATTATAGCCACACAACTTGCTTAAACAAATCTTCACCTTTGGTATCGAAGCGCATTTTTCCTTGCAATTCATGGAGTTTAGTAAGTTTGGAGCTGTAATGATGCTTGAGAGATGGCAGATACCTGACACTACTGTTTGGTTATTTTCTATTATTGCAGGAATAAAGTAATTGTCTTCTTTTTTATTTTTTTATTTATAATATTGCCACACAGGCCAGATCAAACAGTCTAATGAGCCACATACAGCTCGGAGGTTCCCCACCCCTGATTTACACCATCTCTCCTATCCTCTAACTCCCCAACACAGGTTTTAACTTTCAGTTAAAAGCCCCCACTCCAGGTTAATTCTGTGTTGCTCATTTACTGCATCATTAAAATTGTGCTGACACTTCACACCAGAGTTTGTTGCAGTATGTGGTAATTATATTGGAAATATATGAAGCCTCAGACAAATGCACATAATCTGAACTGTCAATCTTCATTTATAAATAAGAGATTGTTCTCCAGTGTCAGGGCACAGAGGGCATCAAGATGGGGTGGATGTGTTTGGTTTAACATGTTCCATTCCAGGTGCCTCTAAAATTCAACATGGAGATATGAGCTCTGTTTTACCATATACTGTAAAAGGACACACTGAAGCTTTGGTCTAGCTTTTCTCTGGAGTGTAAATTATTTTATAACTGCGAGGTCGGACATAACAGTCTGTGTACCCTGGTGATGTACCGCTTCAATGGAAATAAGAACTAAAATGGCACCTGTCAGAGTATACCTCCGCCACAGCCAAATAATGTGATGTATGATAGTCTAGTTCTTGCAGTAGAAATACAAAAGAATAAAGGAAGTGGTCTAAATACGATTTATTTGTTATAAAGCACATTGAAATAAAGTCTAAAAGTTCCTCAATCTGCCCCTTAACCCAAAACACCAAAATGTAATGGATTCTACAGCCATCGTTTGGTTCATAGTCGGGAAGGTCATCAAATCTTGTTTCTTGCAATTTTTAATGCTACTCCTTGTAAGATAATGAAAAGAGCACTTGTGTGCATCAGACACTTCTATCCTCTGAGTTTTAATTAATTTGAAGCAAGAGAATTGGATTCAATGAGAGGGGGAAAAAAAGAAAACATCTGTGCACGTCTCTCTCACCTGCTGTCTCTGCGTCTCTCATCTCCTCTATCCTCCCACACTGCATCTGTAACAAAGGAGAGGGATCCTGTTATTAAAACTCATTACTACAAGATATTTGCATTGCATTTTGTTCTAATTCATCTGGTGGAGTTGTGAGCTTTGAGGAGGTTGTGCGTTAGACAGTATGACATCTAATTCCATCTCAACAGACGTGCATCTTAAAGCATGACAGAAACTGTTGAGCTGTGAGCTTGTTGCTCTACAATGAGGCCTCGCTGCACTGAAGTGATTTGGAATTCAGGTTCTGATTAGTCCTGATTACTGTGGTTTGGTTACTGACTTAGATAAATTATTCTTTTCCTTTTGCGGTAGCTCAACTGAAGCAATAATGGACAGGTGGCCCATGCCCACATTAGTTTGTATCAAGCCACTCAAGGGACTCAACTTTAAATGACTGTAGTATAGCAGATACTCCATTAAGGATATAAGGACATACAGAGAGTCTTTAAGCAAGAATAATTGTCCTAATGAATGACACTCTACAGCAAATTTAGCATATTTGTCATTTGTAATGCTAAAGTAGATAGTATACTTATATAATACTAATGGCCTTTGCCATTGATTATATATGTCTTTTATCACTTATCAACAGCATTTCAATACAGATGCAAATGTGTCTGTAGCATTTTACTGTTGTTCAGAGTGAAGGTGCTTTTAACTACTCATACTGTTTTGTAATTTAGCCAAGCTGTTCCATTCCACTCCAATTCTTCTGTTTCTCGTAGGTCAGGTTATGGTGGCAGCAGGCGAACCAGGGTGTTTTACATTTTCTGCTGGGAGATCCTGCAGCGTTCCCAGGTCAGATCAAATATATAATCACTACAGCGAGTTCTGGGTCTAACCCGGGGTCTCCTCACAGTTGGGCGTGCCAGGAAAACCTCCAAAAGGGAGCGCTCAGGATGCATCCCAATCAGATGCCTGAAGCACCTTGTCTGGCTCCTTCTGAAGTGAACAAGCATCAGCTCTACTTCAGTGTGCCTTTGGATGATTGAATTCCTCACCCTATTTTTAAGGCTGAGCTCAGCCATCCTAGGAAAAAACACATTTTGGCAGCTTGTACCCATGTTCTCGTTCTTTCAGTCCCCAGAGCTCATGACCATATGTCAGGGTTGAAATATAGATCGTAAAATCGAAAACTACCAGCTCCCTCCTCGTCGCAATGTTCTGGTACAACAACCACATTACTGCGCATACTGCCGCACCGATTCCAATGCTCATTCAACTTGGGGCAACAATCGATGAACCAGAGAGTTGTCTGACCCCACTGTGTTTCATTTGCCATCTTCTTTGATGTGCCAACAGCTGGTTCATTTTTGTAGAAATAGTCAATCAGTGTGATAGTTTAATGATGTGAAGCCTTCTGGTGTGTAAAGAAAAAAAGAAAAATACGCTGTGCCCTTTTCTTTTTACTCCTCCACAGAAATTCCTATGTGTCACCTACAGGGGACAGCAGAAAGAAAAATGTGGTGGCATGTTTCCACATGTTCGGAGGATTTCTTTTTTATTCTGTGGTAAAGCTGGTGACAGGCTGGTTTGACATTTTTTCCTTTTTGTTAAAGAAAATCCTAGGGAAAGAACGAAACCATCATATGTTTGTCAGTGTGATTTCCCCACCTCGTCTGTGGCTCCCAGCTTCGAGCTGATAACTACTGAAAATTCATATTTCATAACAAGTCATGAATAGTTTTGTACTTTTTTTTATATATTAGGCCATTCTTGACCATCATTACAGCTGGAAACATGCAGCTGAAGTGGGTGAGTTTGAAAGAAAATGTGCTTGCCAAAAGTTCTTCATCTGAGTTTAATGCCCAACAAGCAGCTTTTACCACAATCTGACAAAGACCATGTTCTGCAGGCAGGTTTTGTCGTGAATGAGTTGATGGCTAAGAAGCTGAAACCTCATTCAGAAGGAGAATTGGTTGAACGAGCTTTGTCACTATGGAGTTGCTAGACCCAGTGAAAGTAAAACATGAGGTCCCAAACCCCCCCACACTAATTCACTCTAGCCCCCTTAACTCACTCTTTGTTCCTCAATGTTGGAGAGCAGGAATGGAAAAGAGACATAGTGCCTTCATTCTCTCCCTAAAAATATCCAATGTCCACTTATCAGCATGTGACAAACGAATCACCTATTGTTCCAATCTCATTGAAAAGCACTGTCTCAATCCAAGTATTCTTTTTAAAACCATATATTCTGCAGTTGGTCCCTCATCGAAACAGTCAGTCGAACCCACCAAAGAGAAATGTCAGAGACATTTTTGAAATTACTTTTATAATGAAATAGTGATGATCCGGGAGCCTTTTGACACATAGATCTTGACTCTGTCTCCTGCCCACCCTCTACATTAACTCACTTCAGTGAAATCTCTCTGCCAACCCTGCAATGCACTGATGCACTTTCTAAATCATCCACCCACCCTTCAGGCTGCATTCCCACTTGGTTTTTAAAAGCAATTTTTTAGACATTTGCTCCATATATTTTAGCAATTAGTAACTGTTCTCTCTTTACTGTTATTTTCTCCTCCAATTTTAAAACATGTCACTGTTTACCCCCTTTTAAAGTTACTTAAGGTTTAAATCAAATATTACAGAAAATCTCCAGAGGACAGCCCTGTATCCCTGTACTGTACAAAACCAGAACACCGAACATCTCTCCATAGCTACATGCCTGTGTCACTGGTAGATTTCTTATCCTTCTCACATCTTCTGCTCCTGTAATCCTTTAGCATACCTATAGAATGATTATCCCAGGCATACCCAAAATAAACAGAAAGCTATAGTGATACTATAAGCAATACAAGTCTGATGACACTGAAGTACAAGTATTCATTTACACCTTAGTATGTTTGTGCAAACAGATGCTTGCAGACGACAGTGACGCAAATTAGCTGGAAAACACAATACGACCACAGCATGAAGACATAATGATAACAGGAATTGCACTCAAGCACATACCTCCACCAAGGCCCAACGTTCCTCATCAAACTATATTTAAGTTCAATAGATCCACACGCATATTTTATTTGGATCTGCAAAAATACCTTATCAACAATGTTAAAAAAGTTAAATACAATTCCTGGATCTAGCCCTTGATTCAGATCCACACCAAAATGTAATGGATTCTTTCCTTACCCGTAGTTTTTGGGTTGTCTCGGTAACTAATAGACAAACAGATGCAGATGAAAACATAACCTCTGTGGAGGAGGTAATAATGATGATGATAAAAGAAGTCAGAGGTCAAAGGTAACACACACACATACTTATCTTTATTGCCAACAGGGAACCTGGCATGCTCGATGATTTAAGAGGGGACTTCTATTTTTTCTTTTCTGTCTATTTCAGGTCAATTTGAAAAAACAAAAATAGCGAAGAAAATGTTATTTTTCTTCTACAGCCTTTAATCATAATATTACTGCAAATTAACTCTTTTAATAAAAAAATGTATTGGTTGAAGATCCAAGTCCCCCCTTGGCAGTGTTTGTCTGTCAAAGAAGGGACCTCCATATACTGTAACTGTCTGTAGCCATTCTTTCATGTATTGAGTGTGTGTATACCACAGAGACTGTATTTGTCTTTCAAAAATGGATAATTTAAGTTTAATGTTAGCAATATTTAAACTTTTCTCTGAGGTAGAAATATAACAAAAACAATAATGGCCACTTTAATTGAGAATAAATGACTTTTTTTTTACCTGAAAATTAGTAACTTGTTTACATGCACTGATATTAAGGACTGCAGTATTTGTAAGAAATTATACTTTATGCAGGCTTTGATTATACAAACAATAATTTCAAAGATATATTTGATGATTAATTACACCAGTGCAGTAACTTTAACTTTCTCTATGGGGAATTCATATTCTTCTGTGTGATTGTTGTTTTTTCTATCAGTCTTAACGCTGCAAGAGGGGACATTCTAATAAAATCACAATTTTGTATAACATAAAATCTCTGGACACATAAGGACAAAATCTTTCTGGACTTATGTATAGGCTACATTGGTGCAGGAGTGTGTGTCACTCTATACCATTTAACAGGGGACCACTGAAGTCCCCTTTTCACTTGAACAAAATGATTCATTCTGTACCATCCAAGTAGGAACTATAATGTATGTATAATAACAAAAACTTATCTGTCTATAAAACTAAAAGATAGAGTCACTTTCAAAGGAAACCGATTTTGTATAGAAATGTGTAATCAACAGGGATACAAGGATCCCACACCCACACTTTAAAACCGTAGCTTTCCTTTTATTGCTTACGCTGATAGCACTTAATTATATGTCCTAATAAAGCCTGGTACCAGTATGATTCATGTATTCCTTTCCTGCTTTGCACTGAAGTCACTTTCTCTAATGAGACTTCTGGTTAGAATTGCGGTGGGGTATAATTAGGCTGTGTTTCCCCAGGTAGATTTCTCTCTGTAGAGTGACTGCATGAACAACGGTTGGTACATTACATTACATTTGGATGTGGTCCACCTGCCAGAAGAAGGATATCAAAGTGTTAAAGCCAGTGTAAAAGTCATGTCCAGTTGCCACTAGATGGCACTGTTACTGAAACTGGATATTGACATATACTGTAGATGTTTTCAAGCCAAGACCCTTATCAAGTGTGAGGTTTGATACGGATTTGACTATGTACAGGCCAGTCATAAACTACTTCCTGTTTGAACCAAAAACACTGAAATTGCACACCCTTCAACGAAATCTAAAAACCCTTCACAGTGTAATGCTATCAAAGACTTAATCTTTTAACCAGATGTGTGTGTAAAGTTGTGGGGGGGTTTTGAGCATGTTTAGGCCCTCATTGGAAGATGAAGGGAACAAAATGTAAACATTACTTTTATACCAGTTGATCATCATTTAAATGCAACAGAATACATAAACAGTACTGAACACACGTGGGATAAGGTGGCGAGTGAAGTTAATGAACTGATGGATCAAAGTAAGATACTAGCTGATACTAAACCAGAGTGATGTCTTGTCTGTTGTTGATAATAAAGTCTGTTGTTGATAATAAAGTCTATTTTTCTACACTGCTCTAAATTAATTGTTTATAATTATTTCAGTTCGTCCCAGTGAAACCTGACCACACATTCACATGCAAGACCTGAAATATCTCATTTGGTCTAATTTCCCATCTGTACTTCTGAGTAAGATCTAACCAGTCCCAAGAAAAGCTATAAAGTAGGCAGACAGATTAATTGTATGTCTGGTGCTCATTCACCTCTTCATCATAAGTGTGGACCTGAAGTGAGGCTGTGACATGCCCAATCTAGATATAATGAAATTTAAATATTATAATTATTACAGCCCAGCAGTTTGGTCAAATCAAAAGTGTGCGGAAGTGAGAGATTTTCTTCCTGTCTGATTCCTGATGCATATCCCAACCACACTTGCATAATCTCCCTGGAAAGACGTTTCCATTTGCACAGGAAGGCAAACAGCCACGTGTGGTAATAACCTCAGACATATTCTCACTTCATGCATATTCTCACTGGGAAGTGGGTTATCTATATGCACACTGGATGATATTAAAGCCAAGTGTTCTGACTGATGGATTCATAAGATGGAGGGGATCTGCTCTTGCGTTGACTTGTTATAATAAAACCTTCCAGTGAACTGACCCTCAAAGTCCATTTTTATGCACTGCTATAACACAGAACACATTACCTCAATGCTCAAAAAGAAAGACAACACAAAAATTAAACAAAAGAAGAACATGACACGGCCGCCCTGCAATTAGTTATTTGTTTTATTTTAATTGTAGCTCCACTGATAATTAATTCATATTGTGATAATAGTGATTCATACGACCGTGGAGTTTCTGTTACAAGCCCACAGATAATAATCATCACTCTACATCATCTTTGAAATGTCTTTTGCAGCTCATTGTTTGGATTTGGTGTGCGCAGTTCAGCAAGGATGAGGTCTTTGTGGGCTGCATAAACAGCAAAGGCCCAACCGAAATTAGATGGTCTGGTTTCAAAGAGGATTTATTTGATTGGCATCACCAGCTTGTCCCTCCCTTACTGCTGTCTTCTGGAAATAGAGCTCCGGTTGGACACAAGACATTTTTAATGCCCAATAACTTTTTAACAGACTGGGAAAATTCACATGGAGCTATCTCAAGTGATAACAACAACTTGGAAAGTCACAGAAAATGTTGGTATCCTAGTCACCAAATTAAACCAATTAACATCAGCACTAAATAGTAGCTTTTAATTTGAACTTGTCACATGATACACATTTGCCAAAAAAATTATATACCTGTCACACCTTGTTTAAACAACTAAACACACAGTTGCAAGACATTTTGTTTACAGCAACAGTGTTTTTCCACATTCCAACTTCAGAACACATGAACACACCTACGCTGGAATAATGACTTAACTCGGTTTGAGGGAACTTTTGAGAAGCATGTGAATGCACAGTTACATATTGTCACAGACTATCTATCCAGCCATCATTTTTTACCCATTGTTCCCTCAAATAACCTTTACCTGTTTGTTTTTTACTCTTTTCTGATCCACTATAACTCCAATGCTTTGTTTGAAGTATAATTTTGTCTGCTACTTATCTGCTTTATTTCCTGTCGTTTTCGAATTCTTGTCATCACACAGCTCTCGACTAGTTGAACATAAATAGGGGAATCAGCAAGGACTTCACCAAAGTGGAATTGATATCTCACATCTGATCTCAGAATAGCGTTTGATCCCATACTTCCTGTTCCCCTCCATCTTGTAATTTACTATCGCCATTTGGCCGCAGCAGGTTGTTGTCAGTAGAAGCTGGCTTGACCACCCACTGTTGCATCTACCGTTTCTGGCACTGTTATGGGTGTGGCCATGCCCTGTTATATATTAACTTTAATTACGTAAAAGTTAACATAACAAAATAAGTCTTGAGAAAAAATTTGATGTGAGCAAAAATATAATTAAACAGTGTTATAGTATTCCACAAGAATGTGTTTCTTTTTACAAAATACAGTCTTGCTGAATTATGCAGTGTTTTTTTTTTATCACAAACAGTGATTGAGTTTAGGTTAGTTCCTGAGTTAGGTTTATTGAGACAAAAAACAAGTTAATTAATAAAATGTGTTGTATTAATGTATTTTTATCATATTGCTAAACTATTTTGTGTCAGTTTTAAAATCTATCTTCTTACATTCAAATAAATATTATGATGTGTCACATGTTATCATCTTTAAAGGATTTTGGCTTATTAGCAGATAGATGTTAGTGTTAAATCTGTTTTTTTGGGGTAAAATGAACAGTTGTAATTTATGTTGCAATTCAGTTAGGACATTGCTTGAGTTATCTGCTTCATTGCAAACATCATTCAAACAAACTTTGTTGTTTATTTAAGTGCTTTAGAGTTGGTTGTGATTTTGGTGACATGGAGCATTTAGGGCTATTTTCTACCACAATCATAATGTACCTGCCTTTGTTAACATTGGCTGTCAGACAGCTGTTACCACTTTCGAATGGCATTGTGTGAACACCACTGTCAAGCTGCACTGCAGAAGGACATGCTGTGAATTCAGAATTTCAGGGGGGGATCCAAATCCGTGTGGACCAAAGAGCGCCACTGACAGTTACAATTTTCATTACTAAGGTGTTGCCAGACCTGCCAGACTTAATTCTAAATATTGTAGAGGTGTAGAGATGTTTCTTGAAGCTGTGATTGTGTTTAGAGAGGAGGACATGGTTAAGGAGAGAAATTATCTGGTTTGTTGTTTCTGAGATGATAAATGCCTCTGCTTCTCCCAGTAAACAATAATCCATAGAGTGGCCAAAAAATGGTTGCCAAGTATCCACAGGTGCTGGAAGATTTCATTGTAGCTAATTATTGGTGGACCAGTATATTACTCACAGGTCAATGCCTGTATTGAAAATGTAAAGTGGTCTTCAGTACTAAGGATAATGAAAGCACATGGATATGAAATTCACGCCATTAAGTTAGATGCCAGAAAGCAGGAAGAAAATGAAGGTGACCAGTACAAAACTCTTATGAAGTGCACCCACTACTCCGAACGTAAAGAGAAACTGATCTGCAGTCCTTCATGGAGGAGTGGCCTGTTTGTTCCAGGAGATTGGAACATATATTTCCACAAGCTCACTGACGGATCACAAAAAACGACTTTCCTCACGAGTGCAGAAAATAAGGTGAAAATGAGTTTTACAGGCTGTTTCTGAAAATCCTGAGAGGACAGGTCTAGAGCTGCCCAAAGATTTTAAGGGCATGCTGACAAACTATTGTGGGAATCTATTGTAGAAGAAAAAGTTTTCTGTCAATAACAAGTATTTCAGTCAGACAACTCATGTTCAAATGTTTGTTGTAACAGTAGAACAGGTTAGTGTTTGGCATCTAGGCTCCAACTTAATTACTCCCCCTGATGGGATTACATAGATATGATGGGAGTGATGAGCAAATACTTATAACCCCCCGCCTACAGGTGGATGCTGGGATGGTGGAGGGGCTGAAGCAACTGGCAGCAATACTGACGCAGCAGCGGGGCAACTAAAGGGAGTGATGGGACATTTCCTCTGCTTAAATAGACCGCCTAATGTGGGTGTGTATCATGATGATGGAGAGTGAAGTATGTCACCTGATGTAAGTCACATGATTGGAGCAGCGCAGCTCGAGTTGGCTGCCTGAACTAGCTCGCAGGCGTCGCTTCATAAAAAAAGCATAACGAATCATTTCATTTTAAGTTTTTAAAGATTAAAATTCAAACACACCGTGCTTTTCTTTTGGTTGTCAATAAGGGAAGATTGAAATTTAAAAAATAGTCGGAGTTTTGTTTCATATAACAAAGAATAAAATCACAAGAAAAAGCATATTCCCATGTACATAGCTAAACTCGAAGCCAATCGATTCCCAAGACCAAGTGTTGTCCTAAATATTAAGAGTTTTATCAATGAGGAAAAGTTTTACACAAGTCTGACACTTTTCTGTTCTCAATGTGTTTTGAGGCATAGTATTTCAGCTTTAGAAAATTGTTCTGAGGTTTTCAAATGTGGAACACTGAATTAGTAAAAGTTTATATAAATGATTAATGAGAAAAATGATGAAAATTCCTCCCTTATTTTGACTTTGGTTTCATTTTCCATTTCTTAGAACAAGATATGATGAAGAATATAAAATAAAACGCATAGTCACAATTGGAGAGTTAGTTTTGAAGCCACTGTTGGATGGTATGGCTGGTGTGCTGTTATTTTTCTACTTGTAGGAAACTTCTGCTGTGGCTTAGGGCAAAGTGTAGACTGAAGACCAAATCCCCACCTTCATCTCTCTGTTTGATGTTTGAAGGCTACTATCACCTCAGTAAACAAAAGCTTTCTTTTGTTTCCTTCTTGAGAACAAACCACTGTGTGATTTTTTATTTTTTAAATCAATCCAGAGAAGGGTACAGGAGATGAAAAGATAAGTGAGTGGAGACAACTTAAAAATGGACTTTAATCTTTACTGTACAGTGTTGCTATATGGCAGCTAAAAATACACATTAACACTGATTAGTTAATATATTCCCCATGTAAAAAACAGTCTTATTATTGCCTCTTACTAGGGATGCGCGAGTACACCATTATCTGTATCTGTCTCTGTTCAACCAACTAAATTATCCGTATCCGTACTCTGACTTAAACCGGAAGTTGGTATTTTAAGCCTGATATGGGTTGATCAGAAGTTGCTATATTTATTGGAAAACTATTTACAGAACAGCCTTAGAATTGAGCTTCAGGTCAATGTTTTTGATCACAAGAGTAAGATAACTATTCAGAACAAGTTTTTTATAAACTTCAGTGAATCAATGAAGACAACACATGCAGGTTTTCGTACTCAACGAGTTTTCATACTCCAAATTTTCTTTTTTATTGTATTTTTTTTTTAGTTTTTAAAAATTACATTTAAACAGTTTGATGTTGGTGTGTGTGACTGATCACAGGGCTTTTTTACTACCTGTCGTAGTTTTCCTTTAGGGGGTGCTGTATTTTTTATTTTACACAAAGTAAAACACAATGTTAATTATGTGGGTGTGTGAGTGAGAGAGCGGAGCGCTCACTCACTCGGCTGGTGGATTCGGCGCAACCCTACCTCTTACAATTCACCTGAACAAGAGCGCTTCATTCTGAGATGTGCAGCATTTGAATAATGTTAAAAGACTATGTGGTTTTGACAATAAAGTTTTACACTGTTATCATAATGCATTCTTCAAAAATGTATCTGTCAGTGGAGTTGTTGGATTCCTTAGTTACTCAAAATAGGTAAGTCGATTTTGCCTTTATTTAACCAGGAAGGTCCAAATATCTCATCTGCAGGTAGCAAATGCAATAAAAAAGTTTTACATATATATTCTGATAAAACCACTGTTTTTAGATAGTTGGGACCTTGACTTGCCCATGAACACTTTTGTAGAATAGAGATGCAATTTTTCCTTTTAAGACAGTGATGTCCATCGAACCATTTATATGATCTACAGTGATTGGTACAGGCGGTTGCACCAATTAGAAAAGTGTATGTAACACATAGGGCTGACTTTTAGCTGCCTTGTTTGTAAGAGATGCATGCATATAAATAACATCATTAAGATATGGAGGGACAGACTTGCTAACACTTCTCAATTTCTTCATAACATTAACCCACCAAAATCCTACTGCAAGATTAGTATAAGTTAGGGTTCATTGGAGGAGGAGGCTTCATGTATGTACTCTGAGTGAAGACCTATCAATATGCAGAGTTGGCATGTGGATTTGAACAGCTTGCATCAGTAATTGTTTATTATGTTTGTAAGGGTGTTTGTAAGGGTGTGTAAAGGTGTGCTTCAAGCCTCCCCAGTAATTTTTTGGAGCCGTCTCCTCTATACAGAAATATTTGTGCACCAATGCCTCAGTACCTCAAATATTTCCCTGCCACTTTGAGTGGTATATGACAGGTATATTGCACAACCTGTTTCATCAAGAATCTTGCACTGTGGCTCTGTAAATAGAAACTCAATATCAGATGAGAATTCTTACTATATATGCCTTGTGACTAATGAAAAGAAAATCTCTAAAATACACAATAGATGTGTCGATGTACAGGAGTTCAGGAAGGTATTGAGGAGCGAGATTATGGATAGCCTTAAAGGTGAGGAGCAGAATCTTAAAAACAATGCGGTATTTGACCGGGAGCCAATAAAGCTGCTGAAGGACTGGAGTGATGTGATAAATGGAGGAGGTTCTGGAAATGATGCGAGCAGCTTTCTGGACTAGTTGAAGTTTATAAGGAATTTGTGAATGAGACCAAAAAAAAGGGAGTTACTATAATCAAAGTGTGAGGAACGAGTAAAGGCCATTAATGTTTTGTAGATGGAAGTATGCAGACCGAGAAACATTATTGATGTGTGAAACTAAGGAATCAATAGTGAAGGAAAAACTGTCTGAGTTAGATGAGGTGGATTTGGTGCCAATAAGGAGAACCTTGGTTTTGTCACTGTTGAGTTTGAGAAAGTTGCAGGAGAACCAGGATTTGATTTCTTGTAGGCAATCAGTAAATGAACGATAAACAGAAGGGGCCCGAGGACATAACATTGGGAACACCAGTACACTGTAAAACCTGACAAGTTACTTCAACTCAAACAGTTTGATAAAACTGATTGAGTTAATAGACTTAAATGGTTCAAGGCAAACAATTTAAGTCTTACAAATTATTTGATTTAAGCAAAAGTAACTCAAATATTTATTGATGAGGCAACTTGGGTATATAAAGTTAATATTACCAATCCCTATAAGTGACCTGAACTTAAAACTAATTGGTATTCTATACTCATCTGCAGTATTTACCTTATTTACAATGTGTTGACAGAATGTTAGTGAATTAAATAAGAGTAACTTAAATTAACCTTTTTTATACAAATGTCACAACTTAAGTGACTTAGTTATCTTCCACTGAAGAAAATTATACATTGTACTTGTGATAACTTAAAACTTTGTTATGGCTACTCAGTTCATTTCATGAAACAATGCAAAAATAGCACCTATTTTAACACACAAATCAGAACATTTAACTGAGGTGCCATAGTTTACTGTATATACACGTCTCATTAGTGTACATGTATATACATGCCAAATATTGGTAAACTAATGAGAGCATGCAACCAAAAAAAACAATGCTGACATTCAACAGTAAGACCTATTGACAACTTACTCCAGCTCATTTCTCAAGGACTGTAACTTAGGTTTGAGCTGCTTTCTCCCATCATCAAAATTTAACAGAAGAACCTGGATGAACTCAAAGAAGCCACTTAACTTCTCAGAGTAGCTCAAATGTAGATCAGTCCAAACAAAATCACCAGTGAATCAATCCAAGATTTATGAGACATTACAACCTGATCTTCAAGGACGATCGCCACATGAGCTTCCTCCACCACTGCTCCCTCCTGGGTTGCCTCCAACTCATCCTGAAAAGGGAATACATTTTCAGTGTGGTTGAGTGTACTTTTACAAACCATATAATATGATTGCTATGAGTGAAAAAGGTTAATTCTATGCATTAGTTCTGCTATGTGGTGTACCAGTATATTCCATGAGTACAAGATTACTTAGGTGGATCATTACCTTTGAGTTGTTTATAGGGCAAAGTTCTGGAATGGGTATATATTTGTTGCTAATGTTTTGCTCAAAATAGCTGATTAAGTAATTAGTTACAGATACGGTTTCAAGCGGTAACCACTTTGACATTTGTGAATTAGAGGAGCACAAAAATACACCATCCACAGAGATGAGAAGTGACAAGTTTCAATGGTGTCATTTACACCTTGTTTTGTAGCCTAAATGGCCGCTACCAGAAGTAGCGATTCTAACGTGCAGGGTGCACGTACCCTTTGTCTATTAGCATGTGTGCAGTGTGTGCGTCAAACTTGAACGCGGCTAGGCTAAAAACAGTGTAAATGATGCCGTTTCGAGTAGAATTTGAATGTTACGGACACTTGGACGAAACCACAGGAGCAGTATGGAGACATGTTATGATTTTTTCAGTTTTTTTACATTTTAAGAATTGATCACTAATTGTATTAGATTTGGATACCCCTGAAACTCCTAAAGAGTTTTGCATACTCAAACACTTCACCCACCCCTCCATTGGCATAGTGGTGTGTTGATAATGATTGAATTTAAATTTTTTGGTGAAAAAGCTGTGGAAAAGAATGCAAAAATACCTTGCAAGTTTTGAGGACCTCTGATGAATCCTCCTCGAAGTGGAGTGGTAGGCCAGCCAGGGCTGCCGTTCGAGCCTCAGTGATGTTGTTCTGTCCTGTTGAACAAACATACACAGGTTATGCATAGATGGATGTTGGGGCCTCCTGTTCACATTCAACATTTATGTAATACACAAAGAATATTTTACCTGATCATTATATGCCATTAAAACCTCTTCCATCTTCTTTCCAAAACTTCCAGTCTTTTTGTAGAGCTTTAGAAGCAGTGGTGTGTATTTGCCAATGGCAGCATGGAAGGATTGTGGAAGATTGATTGGTGATCCTGTGGAATTCAGAGCTGCATGGAAAACAATAGCATAGGACATTGACATATCTCAAAAAATGGTTGCCTAAAATCAGACTTCTACGAATTCAAAGTACTAAATGTACACAAACAGTTATTATACAATCAATCAAATTGTATTTGTATAGCCCATATTCACAAATCACAATTTGTCTCATAGGGCTTTAACAGGGTGTGACATCCTCTGCCCTTAACCCTCAACAAGAGTAAGGAAAAAATACTAAAAAACCCTTTTAACAGGGTAAAAAGAAGGTAGAAACCTCAGAGAGATCCACATGTGAGGGATCCCTCTCCCAGGACGGACAGAAGTGCAATAGATGTCAAGTGTAAAGGAGAACATCATCAAGATAAAGGTTTTAGCAGCATTGATAAGGGTAAACATTTTGAAGTATAACTGAAGGTCAGTGAATTGGTGGATTAATGTCATTAATGGTCAAGTGTCTGAGGAGAAATACTATGTATCGAGGAGTCCTGCTGCAATCATAGTCTATGGTCAGCAGCCAGCAAGATCATGATCCACCATCAAGATCGGATGCCACTATAGTCCAGTCATTGTCCACTGCCGCCATTAGGATCCATCATCAGCTGCCACCTCGGTCGTGGTCCACCCCCATTATCTGATGCCAACACGATAAAGGATCTGCCTTTATTATCACGATCAGCCAGCACGATGCAGAATCCGCCATACTGGATCTACCATTACGATCACGATCTCTGATACGCGATCCACAGATCTTAATCCATGATGTGGCCACAGCCGCGGCCCTGGATCTGCGAGCGATAAGGCAAAGGGACTCCGGGGAAGAAGTCAAGTCAGTAACATGTATTGATGGGATATGAATTACTTTGATGTGATAACGATTGAGAAGAGGAAGGAGAAGCTCCGTGTGTCATGTGTCCCCCGACCTTCTAGACCTATAGCAGCATAACTAAGAGCGGGTCTAAGACAAGCCTGTACCAGCTCTAACTATAAGCTTTATCAAAAAGGAAGGTTTTTAGCCTACTCTTAAACGTACAGATGGTGTCTGCCTCCCGAACTGAAAGTGGGAGATGATTCCACAGGAGAGGAGCTTGATAGCTGAAAGCTCTGGCTCCTACTCTACTTTTAGAGACTTTAGGGACGACGAGTAAGCCTGAATTCTGGGAGCGCAGTGCTCTAGTGGGGTTATATGGTACTATCAGCTCTTTGAGGTATAATGGTGCCATATTATTAAGGGCCTTGAAGGTGAGGAGGAGAATTTTAAATTCTATTCTAGATTTAACCCGGAAGCCAGTGTAGCGAAGCTAATACTGGAGAAATGTGGTCTCTTTTCTTGGTTCTTGTCAGGACACGTGCTGCGGCATTTTGGACAAGCTGCAGAGTCTTTAACGACTTACTGCTGGAGCCTGATAATAAGGAATTACAATAATCCAGTCTGGATGTAACAAAGGCGTGGACTAGTTTTTCTGCATCCTTTTGAGAAAGGACATGTCTGATTTTGGAGATATTACGCAAGTGGAAAAAGGCGGTCCTAGAAATTTGTTTTAAGTGTGAATTAAAGGACAAATCAGGATCGAAGATCACTCCCAAGTTCCTGACTGTTTCATTGGAAGCAAGGGCAATGTCGTCTAGCGCAGCTATATCATTAGATAATGTATCTCTAAGGTGTTTAGGGCCAAGTATTAGAACCTCTGTCTTATCTGAGTTTAATAAGAGAAAATTGCGGGTCATCCAGGTTTTTATGTCCTTGAGACATGCTTGGAGTTTAGTTATTTGATTACTTTGTTCAGGTTTTATTGACAAGTATAACTGGGTGTCATCCGCATAGCAGTGGAAATTTACCGAGTGTGTCCTGATAATGTTTCAGAGTGGAAGCATATATAATGAGAATAAAATTGGGCCGAGCACAGAGCCCTGTGGAACACCATGGTTAACTTTGGTGCGCACAGATGACTCATCATTAATTTGCACGAATTGGGAGCGATCAGAAAAATAGGATTTAAACCAGTTTAGGGCGGTTCCTTTAATGCTAATTAACTGTTCTAGTCTCTGGAATAAAATTTGATGGTCAATTGTGTTGAATGCTGCACTAAGATCTAACAGAACGAGGACAGACACAAACCCCTGATCTGAAGCTATTAGAAGGTCATTAGTGACTTTTGCCAAGGCTGTCTCCGTGCTGTGATTGGCTCTAAACCCTGACTGAAAGTCTTCATATATATTATTTTCCTGGAGAAACTCACACAGCTGATTGGCTACAACTTTTCTAGGATTTTAGACAGGAAGGGGAGGTTGGATATCGGTCTGTAATTGGCTAAAACCTCTGGGTCTAGGGTGGGTTTTTTGAGAAGGGGTTTGATTACAGCTATTTTAAAAGACTGTGGTACATATCCTGATGATAATGACAGATGTATTGTGTTCAGTAACTTACTGTCAATTAGGGGCAGAATTTCTTAAGTAATTTTGTAGGAATGGGATCTAAGATACAAGTTGTTGGTTTAGAACATGAGATTAATTTGGTCAGCGTCGGGTGATCAGAGAGAAGCTGTCTAAATAATTGGTAGGATTCTCAGCCGTTTCTGAGTTTTCTGTTCTTGATGGGGTATTAGTGCCAATTGAGGGCAGGAGATGTTTGATTTGATTTCTAATAGTTAGAATTTTATCATTAAAGAAATTCATAAAGATATTGCTATTTAGGGATCGAGGAATACTGGGTTCGGGGGAGGTGTGACTCTCTGTCAGCCTGGCTACAGTGCTGAAGAGAAACCTGGGGTTGTTTTTATTCTCTTCTATTAGTTTCGAGTAGTTGGCAGCTCTTGCTTTGTGGAGGGCCTTCTTATATGCTTTAACACTATTCTTCCAGTCTAGGAGATATTCAACACGGTTGCTGGAGCGCCACTTCCTTTCTAGTTTTCTTGATACTTGTTTTAACTAATGTGTCTTGGAATTATACCATGGAGCTAATTTACTATGTTTTACATGTTTCTTTTTTAGAGGCGCTATTGAGTCTAATGTTAATCGTAATGAGTCTACAGAGCTATCGACGAGATGGTCAATCTCAGTGGAGCTAGGGTTTTTATTGAATTTGTTGTTTATATCGACGGATAATACGGGTTTAAATGTAATTGGAATTATGGGTGTGGAAGACTAAGAACAAGACTTTCAAATGAGTTGTAGTTTAGTTTAGGCTTAGGATTAATTAATAGACTGGAGTTAAAAATAGCAGCAACTCCACCTCCTCGACCAAATTCTCTGGGAACGTGTGAATTTACATGACTGGGGGGAGTAGATTCATTTAGACTGACATACTCATCAGGATGCAGCCACGTCTCAGTGAGGGACAATAAATCTATTTTATGATCTGAGACTAGTTCATTAACTAAAATAGCCTTTGATGATAATGATCTTATGTTTAACAGACCACATTTAAAAGTCTTTGTTTCCTGAGTTGTTGCAGAGGTTGTGTTAATTTGTATTAGATTTTTGTGTGGAATTCTCCCTCTGTTATTGTTTGATTTAAATAATGTAATGGGACGGTGGACAGACACAATCTCTATGGGTATACAGGCATGGTAAAGGTGGAATTGTGGAATAGTGGCCATGATCGTAATGTAATGTCTCAATAACTGTATTTGTAGGGCACTAGAAAACCCACACAATATACATTACCACATGGTTTGCTCTCCTTAAAACAACTGACATTAAGGCAATAGAACTCGACGTCTCGGCAGTAACTTTGATTTTGGTCTCTCTGAATTTGGTCTCTCTGAAAGCACCATGCCAAGCTAACATGTTTCCACCGCCATTCTCTCTTTCAATGCTTTAAGTCGGTAGCCCTCAGTATCGTGTGCAACAGCAGGTGAATGGCAGGTTACCGGTTGTGAGCAGACTGACGTAGAAAGTTGATTAAGTCAGTAAACGCTAGTTTTTCTCCCTGGCCTCACTGGCTGTGTTAGTGGTGTAAATGTGCCATAGATCTGCTTTTCACCCCGGTGCTAGGTCATCAGGTTAAGGCGCTGAGCTGCTTCTTCCTGTGGCCATTTCAAAGTAAAAGCACTCTTGTTTCTGTTGACTGAATCCATTCCTTTCTTTTAACAAGGTTTAACTGTTATTGCAGGACCGGAAGCTGTACAGACTAATACCGTAGAGTCTTGACGTATACTTGCGTATATAGCCGTGCTTTTATTCGAGGAAATACTAGGAATCCGCAGGCGTCACACGCAGGAAAGGTGGTCCGGACTATACAATAAAAGTACAAAAATTATTTGGGCTGAAAAATCGTTTAAATATTTTGAAAAGTATTGAAGGAGGGGACGATTATATCAGTGTGGGGTCAAGTTATGTCTGTGATTTTTAATGATTTATTAGACAGGGGAAATAAAACCATATATTCTCATAGTTGAAAAGCTGAATATATAAAACAAATGTCATTAATACTTGCAAATGTACATATGCTACACAATTAATCAAGTATCATATTAGTTAGTAATTCATTTTCTGTCAATCAAGTTGTTAAAAATACTTGCTTGTATAGAATTAATGTAATTAACAATCCTCACTTACAAGACTATCTGGATGCATACTTATCCACAATATGATGATTTATAAACTGAAACAAAAATACAATTTTAAATTCTAAGCCATAGGAAAATAGCAGCCCGTGGAAATTGCTTTTTTTTGTTATAGTATAAAATCAACTTAAAGGAAATGAGTCAATGAAACAAATGGAATTATGTCACCAGTATTTAAAACGATCCAAAAATGTAAGTCCACTCAAAATGACTAAGTTATTACTTCAATAATTTACTTCTGAGTTACGTAAAATTATTGATAACGAGTGGCCTCAACTTTTTTTGAGAATGAGGTTTTTCTTACTTCATTTATTAAGATGTACTGTTAGGTTTTACAGTGTACTGGATATGGCTGGGATTTGAAAGATTCAAGTTGGATGAGCTGAGTGGGGCCAGAGAGATATGATTAAACCAATCCTAGGGTGTGTTGGTGATGCCATTCGAGGCTAGTCTGTCAAAGAGAATATTATGAGAATGGTTAATAATCAGCTGCCATGAGAAGTTCATTGGTGATTTTTACCAAGGCCGTTTCTTCACGATGTAGGAGGCGGAAACCAAACTTGAATTGGTCAAAAATTTATTGCAGGTGATTTGAAAGACGAGGTCTCAGCCATACCCATCTGTGCCCCCAGCCTATGGATCACCTTGAATTTAAAGGGTTGTAGAGCCAAAT
Source organism: Hippoglossus stenolepis (assembly GCF_022539355.2). Lineage (NCBI taxonomy): Eukaryota > Metazoa > Chordata > Actinopteri > Pleuronectiformes > Pleuronectidae > Hippoglossus > Hippoglossus stenolepis. Next base: position 3,440,790 of record NC_061489.1, read on the forward strand.
ACCAACATGTGATCCGCACAATTTCCAGCTGATGTACAGTACCGGGAGGTCGACACCTTGTACCTGTTGGGACAAAACAGCCCCCAGCCCTCTGTTCAACGTGTCACTCTGCAAGATAAAAGTTAGGTGTGTGGAGAAGTGGTTCCCCACAGAGGACCTGTTTCACCCCCTCAACTGCCTGCTGGCACTGATCCAACGGATCAGATCTGAGGCACCTTTTCGGGTTAGATTGGTCAGTGGGCTGTTCACGTCAGCAAAAGCGGGGATAAACTAAATGAAAAGGCTGCAATAGCTGCGGTTTTATCCACCTGAGGACGCACCTGCCTGCCGCCCAAGTGGTACCCCAGATACCGTACCTCCCTCCGTCCAACTGCACACTTCTTCAGGTTGGCCGTAAGCCCAGCCTGCCTAAATGACTCCAGCCGCTTGGCCACCCACTGCACATTCTCTGCCCAGGTGTCACTGTGGATGATGACATCATACAGGTAGGGGGCAGCACTCGGCCCATTAGGTGCTGAAAAGTGGTGGGGGCACTGAACCGTTTGAACGGAAGTGTGACAAATTGGTACAACCCGCACGGGTTGTACCAAAGACATTTTCATCCGGCTTCGTGTTTTTATACCCGAGGTGACCAGCCATTGGGTTGTAATGAGTCGCCTGGAAAACCATTTCCCGGACCTGCCCCAGCATCTGTCCAAGGGCAAGCGCAGGCTGTGCTGCTTGTTTGTTCTGCTACTCGTTCAAGATGAGTTGCCGTTGGGCGCCAAGGTAACAGTACGCAACTGTATACCACGGGTTCCTCGTCAATGAAGCACCAGACTTAAGGGAAGGTTAACATGTGATTTTTATTCGGCCTTTGCAGACTATTTCATGCGTGCACACGAACACACCCACACTGTTCCCGCTGTGATGGGTCCCTCAGTCACAGCACGCTACTGCTGATGAAGGGGAGAGAGTGATTTGCCAACACAGAACACCTGTGTACAATCAAACTCCCTCCCTGGCACCGTTCTCCGAGCCACATCCCCAATCTCTCCCTCCTGCAGCCAAAGCTGATCACATCACACTACCACATAGGCATATTGTATGTGAAGCAGTCTTGTTGTTATCATAGTCCACGATCAGCTGCCACCACGATCAGGATCCACCACCACAATCAGATGCTACCATGATCCACAATCCATCATCATGATCAACCAACACCATCAGGATCCACCATCGGCTCCCAACACGATCACAATCCATGATCCGCCACCACGTTCTATGGTCCATGATTATGATATTTTACATAGTGTTATCTGTTCTCATAGAACCAGTGGCTGCTGTACTTTTAATGTTATAGAGAAATTTAAAAATCTTAAGTAATAATTTACAGTGACTAAAATCAGGGACTATTTTAATGCACGACTCAGGTGGCTTTTGTTTCTAAAGACTCAAAAGTGTAATTTAAATAGATAAACAAGTGAGCTTCTGTGCTTTCATTAGGGTTAGGACTTTTCTCATTTTCTGAAGAATGGATAATTGCACGGAGTGTCACGTCCTCGTATTAAAAAAATAATTCCATCCAAAGTCTCACTTAGAATGAAGCTGAAACAAAGGCTGACCAAGTTTACCTAGGTCACTTCCTCTGCTGAACATTTTACATTTCGAAACCTTTGTGCTGTGAGGAGAAAAAAAATGCTCTGTCTGTCCCTTTACTCTGATTGTTTAGCAAAGAATTGGACTGAACAAACTCAAAGCCTGGTCCAAAAATATGTGATCTATTTTTACTTTTTTTGATAAGTTGCTACAAAAAATAGTAAAATTATAATTATTAAAAGCTCCTCAAATAGTATCAGCTAGTTGCAGACTGTATGATGATGACATTATTCTTAAAAAGGAGATGATATATACAAGATATAAGATGGGTCGGTGTTTAGTGTTTTTTTTTCTAGATCAAGCTTTGGTTCGCAGCTATCTAAACCAGGGCTTCCCAGACTTTTCAGCAACATGGGCATTAATACAACACAAAAGAACAACAGCCTTACAGCCATGATATTATTTTATAGCAATTTAAGAAATAGAATATAACCAGAATACAGGGACTCTCCCTGTATAAACAGCAGGGCTGAGTGAACATACAAGTATAAACAAGTGCGCAGGTGAGGTATGTGTTTGTCTGTGTGCTTCTGAATGCATAAAGTGCAGTCGACAAATTATTGCTGCCATGTGCAAAAACTTAAGGGTTATTCATTTTAGCCTAAACATTACTTTCATTTCTTAAACTCCCTAATTAGATAGGTGGGCAATATGCATGGAGCAGAGCAAGTCCATTCTGGGCTTTATTTTGGAGATGGCCACTCGGAGATCATTCTCCATGTTTAGCTTGCGATCTGTATTTTATTTTTATGTATGTCAGTGATGAGAAAGTCTTTCCGCACAAGAACGCCAGTCTTGTTAACCAGTCAGGGTCAGTGAGAGATTCTCTGTTAATAACACGTGTGTGGAATTTACATGCGGCACCACTTCTCTCGCTTTCAGTCCTTTCTTTTTCCCCAGCATCGCTCCAGCCCCGTCCGTACACACACCAATATAATTTTCTCAAGATAGTCCCTCTTCTTTTAGTTTTGTAAAAATATCCTCACCTGTGCACGTCCCCTCCAGCGGGGAGCAAATCAGCATTAAGTTTTCCGTCAAAACTGTATCTGATGTAAACAAGCAGTTGGGCAGAGTTTGATATATCTGTGGATTCCTCTAACTGTAAAGCATATTTCCCTTTCTTAACTCTATCAACCAGCTGGCACTTTATGTCTTGGGCCATGTCGGTGATGGGCCGGGCAATAGTCCCGTTAGACAGCGGCACTTATTCCAGCTCACCGGCTAATTTATCCCCATGCATGGCTCGATTTATAGCTACTGCAGCGGGTTTAATTAATGTTCAATTAAATATGCCACCTCATATAATGCCCTTTGAGCTTTGGCTGGGATTGTCTGTTTGTTTAGTAAGGACTTTCTTTTGGCCTTGCAACTCTCGATTCTTTCGCTAATCCGTGTCGTAATAACCTCAAGGGTCAACAAAGAAAAAGTTGAAAAAGAAATGTTTTTATTTGCATGGTTTTATTCTAATTTCAACTCATATTTATGTATATATTTATACAATAATGGTTTAAATATTCCATTTTAAATTATTTGAAAATTGTATTTGTTTTTTGGACGGCATCTCGGGACCCCCACTTTGGGAACCACTGATCTAAACTACAGATTCCTGTCACCTAACAGACACCAGGAGTTGTACAAATCTGTTGCATCTCTTCATTAGCAGGTGGAAGTTTTCCTCTCAGCAGCAGCCCCACTTAGTGTTTTAGCTTTTTATATGTTCATATCAGCTGCAGTCCCTGGTGCCCACATGCACAGGGAAACTCCCTGGTGAGAAGGTGTGAAACATGATGATTGTCAAGTCCTGGCCATAGGCACTGTATAAAATTTCTTAATTTGTTGTTCTTAGCCAAGGGTTTATATTGTATGCAGACGTCAGGAATAACACTGCTCAGGTTTCCATGGCAACCACTTGTTGAGCTATTCCCATGAGCTGAACCAGGCATTGTCATTATTTTGAAAGTGAACTAAAGAAAATATTTACACCTCAAGCTACAATGAATTCTAATCTCATTTGACAGTCTGTCAAGACAGCCTCCGCATTTCCTCGTCCAGAGCTGTCGATCATCCTCCGCTTCCTGCCCTCGTGCTAATAGAGAGGTGAGCAGCTAATGGCTGCCTAAACATACACGCATGCACATACTCTGCACACGTCTAGGATTCTCACGTGGGATTGTGATATCGCACCAACAATATGTGACAGTGGGCAAACCCTCATCAGGTTATTATCTCTTTTTCCTTTCTTCCTTACACACACACACACACACACACACACACACACACACACACCCACTCTGGATTAATGATTTAATTGATGAAAGATTATCAATAGTTTGTATCTTAAGCCAACCCAACAACAGTCAAAACATGTTTTTTTCCAGGCAATGGTTTAAGTTTTGGTTATTCAGCTTCCATAATGTGTCGTCTGTCTGACTAATTGAAAGAAAACATACAAAATACAAATTCAGGTGTTCATTTTTAAAACACCTGTTTGTATCTGTAGATTTAGCCTTAATTCACCAAAAGCTTGCATTCTAATGCAAATTTGTGATCATTGTCTACCCAACTTTAACTTTAACACCAATCAGATATCCTGCTGAAAACCAAGGTAATAGATGACAGATCTTCCATGAAGTGAATTGACAATACGGTACATTCTTATTGTACAGAGATCACACTGTAAATAAGATTTTACTGTGTGTGCATTTGTTAAACTATTAATATGTTTTGTTGGGTTTGGAAGAAGTTACAAGTAGGGCTTTCTTAGATAATTAAGTATTAAAAAAGGTGGAGAACAACGGATGCAGAGGGCCCCATTCCTGTGTTTGCCATATTGCTAAATCCGCCACTGCCAGGAAGTGTACAGACTAAAGAAAAAAGTAAATGAATGGTGATAAGAGACAATATACGTGGGCTCACTTTAGAGGGAATTTAATTTCCCTGGCTGGATTATCATAGTTTCATTGTTTAAACACCATTTAAACATTTTTTAAAAGTGCAGCATTTTGCCTCTTGGTTTTACTCATCACGCTCTGGTTATTTGCAACGTTTTTATCACTACCTTGAGGTCTAAACACGTATACTGACATTTTAACACATCTCTTTTATGTTTGTAAAACAGTGGTGGGATTGTGGGAAGGTAGAGATAAAGCAGCTCTGTCAGCACTTCACTCTTAATGTTGCACATCTTCAGCAGCCATGGGCAACTAGGCTGTGAACAGGCATGGGCGACAAGTTATGTTATGTAAGCACTGACATTACTGGACAACAAACTAGGATGGAAATTCTGTAGGTGACGGTGTGTGTGGCAGTGTTACAGTGGTTGTGTTCAGTTGAGTCATAAATGCATTTCATTAAATATTATATGTGTAAGTAATGGTTTACAGTAAAAATTTATGAAATTCTACAATACACATCTTTAGAATTCGATTTCTCTCAAACTCTTAGCCACCAATCTTCGCTTTAGTCAACCTCACATAAACTAAACTTCCCGACTGTATTCTCACTATTCTCTCAATGTTCGAAAGGTGTTTGTTCATATGTCATTCAAACCATGATTTATATATCATTTTATTTCTGAAAAAAATATTTCTTAAACAATTTTTTTATGGCCGTTGACACTGTTTTCTGGATTATGGAATGATGAAAAATGTATCATCCCTTCTGTAAAAACCTTTGGCTCAAGTATGTCAACAACATGAAAGAGGAAAATATCCTACAATCCTCAAAGTCTGGATATCACAAAAAGTCAGTGCAGGAGAAAAATATGTACATGAAGCATGACTTATATGTCAGTCAAGTTTCATCTGAGGAAACTAAATCGTTAGATCTGTCTGGAGCGATGAGACTGACCTTCCTTATCTTAATATATGCAAAAAACAGAAATCCTATCATTTCCACATGGTTGTCAACTGTTTGACTGAAGCATTTTTCATGATGTGATCTTGTTGTTTCTTCATTTGCAATGGTATCCACCTGCTAATGGAAGTGTTAATATCCAGATAAGAATGGAGAATGGAATCACAAGTTCTGTTTAAAATGTAAAAATATATTTGAATGTAAACTCAAAACCAATGTTAAAAAAAGAGCAACTTCCAACAGTAACAACATTATGTACAGAATACTAATTAATACTCAGTTAACTGGACATCACTTCTCCAAATGGAGAAGTTTATGTAAGCCCATTTGACAGTTTTCGGGTTTCTTGAGCATTTTTACAACTGTTAGTAAAAACATAATAATACAACAAACGTGTGGAGGGGGCATAATTCTCATATTCTGGTTCATAATTTTAGTTTGATGTGTTTTCTGAACATTAGAGCAAGTAAAACTTGGAGTAATAACCCACTTTTCTCATACTGTCCATTGCTGCAGCCTCTCTTTTCAGCCTCAGTCTGAAACACTTGGTTGTCTACTCTGATTGGCCAGCTAGCCTAATCTGTTGTGATTGGTCATGTAGGAAATGTCAGGCTCTGATCTCGCTTTTGTGCATAATGCAAATATATTTACTTTCGCAAAAAATGGGTGTGATGCAATGTCACTAAAAACAATCAACATGGAGTTCTCAACGGAGAAATTCTTGGCATCGATCCAAGCTAGCAGGTGATCAAACTGGCCTTAGGTAGCACCAAGAATTCATCACGACACAGCACCTGGAGAAGATTATAGACTCACTTCTCCCATGTTTCCACACAGGTATAATGCATCAATTGTAGTCAGCCAGATGTCCTCCTCTCCTCTTTTCCCGGAGGAGAATATTTGTGGCTTGTGTTTACTCACATAACTGGTGCTGGTACCATGACTAAACACAAATTATTCTGCGGACAAACTAGTAGTGTGACACAAAAATTTGCTTCGCATTTGGCATGAACGCATCGCAACTTTTACACTAAGCAACTAACCTTATTCAGAAGTTTGCAAACGGCCTCTAAACCCTTAACTAGCGCTGCCCTCGGACCACTTTCTCCATATTCCATATCCTGTCATTAACATTTTGCACATGCACACTTCAGGGTTATGGAAATGATGATGCTAAAGTAAACCAAACACAAAGAAAGCTTTTCAGCATGTATTGATTAGAACAGCTCTTTCCTATTGCATTCATGTTCGGGGTTAGCCAAAAGCCTAAAGGTGCATCAGAATGCAGATTTCTGTGGAAGAAAAACTGCAAAGCCTGTTATTGTTATCTCTACTCTGTTTATTTCAGAATTCTAAATTAGTTTTAGTACATCTTTTCTTCAACAGGACCTTACAAACAGAGATAAAGGTAAGGTAGGAAGCAAAAACAGTGTGATTTTCCTTCAATTAAAGCTCTGGTATTGATTGAAGGGAGCAGGAGACTGACAGAAGAAAGAGAATGAATACTCAGACTCTGAGAATCTGTCACACAGTAATAAGTGGGGCATCATTGTAAGAAACTGGCAAAGTAATGCTATAGTTTATATTCTAAAGTGAACGGAGAGGAATCCAGAGCTGAATACACACAGGCAGCGGGGGAGGAATCGTAATTCGAAATTTGGGGTGGACACCTTTTCACACAATGGACTTAGTGTAGAACATTTTCCCAAGATTTAAAGAACGAGTCACAATTGGAAATTCAAACAAGCTGTAGTGTAATAATAATTTTAACAATTCTTTCAATAAGAGAGAGTACCATGACTGTAAGTACAGAGCCTAATATAGAGTTCACAAATAGTTAAAAACATGAAATATGAAAATGCCAATATGTGTAATTGTCCAGAAGAGTATCAATAAAATTTTGTTTTTATGGCCCATATTAACAAATCACAATTTGTCTCATAGGTCTTTAACAAGGTGTGACATCGTCTTACTTTAACCTCTTAGCGATCTGACGGCCCGAAGCGTCAAACTTTGTTATTTACACAACTGCTGATAAGGTACTGATGCGACATATCTTTGGAAAGCTAAGATTCTTGTGATTCGATTGATGCAAACCATTTCAAGATACGATCACCACAGCAGGTACAAGCAATGCCTCTGTCAGACCACCAACAAAAAAAAAACAATAACAAAATCGAGGTCACTCACCTAAGAAGCCTCATCGTAATCCACAGATCGATAACATTCCAACAAAAACGGTCTTGATACATTGCCAAAGGTCCAGACGATCCAATCCAGTAACATGTTTAGTCCAAAACACATTATTACATCAATAAATACCCACAGACTGCTGTTGCGTCATTTCAAACTAGCCGGCAGCTATGTGTAACCTTTGATGTATTTTCCCTCGTAACTCCCGTTAACATGTAAACACAGCCTTTATCTTGATATCAAAATGGAGGCTGCACTCTGAACTTTAGATTGACAGCTCACTTGACCAAATAGGAGCGGGCATGTCCTGTCCACAGCCTACAATAGCCAAGGAGAGACCTCGTTGAAGGACAGTGCCTGCCTCTCTTCTGTCGTGTAAATACTGAGCCGATTGCAACCGATTGTTCTGATGACTGGCATTTCGTATAGCCAATGAAATTTCCAACATGCAGATGTGCTGCTTGTCTGTGCAAATATAAAGCGACCCCAAGAAAGTCACTGCGTACAGGCGAACAACTGGTTTCGGTTTCTCGTGCGTAAAAGCCCCAAAAGAGTTGTTTTTGAGAGTTTCTCCGACTTTGGAAGCTATACAATGGCGAAACGTTTGGAGAAAAGGAACTACTCGACCGAAGAAGCCCGTGAACTTTGTCTTCGGCGTGAAAGCGACCAGTCTGGGGACGAAGTATCAGACGAAGAGAGCGAGCTGTCGTTTGACTCTGAGGCAGAGGCCATGTTCCTGGATGGAGGAGACATTACTCTTGACAAGTATTTTATTATAATATATAACTTGTAAATTACTGTGTCTTTTGGTGTTAGTGTGTGTAGGTGTTACTGTTGAAGTGGGGGAGGTGTGTGTGCCACATTGTTTCACTGTGTGTGTGTGTTTGTGTAGAATGCATAAAAGTTGTATCTAGTTTTGTAAATGACTGTTATTTCTTTATTTTCACAAAATAGGCAATCATCTGATTCAGATCAGGATTGGGAGCCGGATACTTCTCGCCCAGCCAGCAAGCGGCCACATAGAGTGGAGCAGCAGGACAGTTCCTCAGGAGAGGAGCCCCATCCCCCAACTCCTCAGAGAGGTTCTGCCAGCAGGGGAAGACCAAGAGGCAGAGGACGGGGGAGGAGAGGGAGAGGGAGAAGCAGCAGCAGCAGTCAAGCCGGTATGTCAACCAGCACATCTGGAGAGAGATGGCATGATGTTGATGTTCAAGACATAACACCACCACAGCCTACCTTCAGACCCACCCGTTCACCAGGACCCCAGCTCATCTGTACAGCGACGTACACAGTCCTGCAGCTTTTTCAACTGTTTTTCACTAACTCCATTTTACAGACAATAATTCAAAACATAAATGACTTTGGCTCGACTCACTACTCCACACCCACCAACCCGTGGATTGATGTGACATTACAGGACATGTTTTCATTCATGTCCATGGTTCTTTACATGGGTGTTATAAAATGCTGTGCATTTACGGATTACTGGCGACAGAGTAAACTGTACAGCTTGCCGTTCCCGAGACGGGTAATAACTGGTAAGAAGTTCCTCAGGATCTCCCGGGCACTTCACCTCAGTAGTTTGGTGGCGGATGCGGAACGAGCAGAGGAGAGGCACAGCAGCCTTCGATCGACTCTGCAAAATCAAACCACTGTACGAGGAGATGAGGGAAGCCTGTAAAAGGAGCTATCACCCAAGCTAAGAAATTGCCATCGATGAGCGCATGGTTGCCTCCAAAGCCCGCATTGGACTAAAACAGTACATGAAAAACAAACCTGTTCGCTGGGGATACAAACTCTTCGTTCTGGCGGACTCCAGGAACTGTTATACATGGGACTTTTTTGTCTACGAGGGAAAGTTACAGGGAAATACTGACAAGGGGCTCAGTTATGATTCTGCAAAGTCCTCCACAAGACCATGAAGTGGTACAAGACTTTCTTCTATCATTTCATGGACATCGGGATAGTGAATGCCTTTCTCCTCCAAAAAGAACTTGCAAGAGGTAAAGAAGAGGTACCTATGAACCAAAAGGCCTTCAGAGAGACCCTCGCCGAGGAGCTGGCAGAGGTGGGGTCTCCCTCCACAGCCAGACCCGTACCATCTCTTGCTCCACACGGAGCACATCACCGGCCAGTCCATATCACTGGGCACAGCATCGCTGGTCGGCTGAAGTGCAAGCATTGACATGCAAAGACACCACTCTAGTGCTCCTCCTGCGATGTGCCTTTGTGTTTCGTCCCCGGTCGTGACTGCTACAATGACTGGCCTGTTGCCAAAAACATGTAACATGTATATTTGAATACATTTTCAACCCTATGACCGGTTTTGACTCCTTTATATGTAAGTATAAGTTTGAGTGTAAAAGTAGCCTTTTTAGCCTAGGTATGTGACCATGGTTACCAAGGGTCCTTTGGAGTCTCCAAATGGCCTTTTTTGGAAAACGCCTAGACATGCCCTTCGGAAAACATCTGTAAAATATTCATTTTCTGTGGTATTGTTATCAAATTTGAACTTGGGCTAGGTAAGGCTTCATGCTGTGGTCCCATAGTGTTTTCCAGCTCATAAGTCCCAGCTAGAGTCATCTGCAGGCATCTGTTTACCAAAAACATTCAGGCGGAAATAAAAAACCTTCTACTTCAGTGTGTTCCAACTTCTATTACTCAATGCCATTCTGACTGTTGGGGGGGTGGGGGGGGGATTCTGAGTGTTACCTTTCAAAAGAGACCAAAACCATGCATGTACTTCAAATGGTTCAAGAACAGCTTTCAATTTACTTTGGGTACGCCTTAGACAGGCGTTTTAGGCAAATTTCACTGGAATGTTAAGAGGTTAACCCTCAACAAGAATAAGGAAAAACTAAAAACTAAAAAGAAGAAAGTAATAACTTTTAACAGGATTAAAAGAACGTAGAAACCTCAGAAAGAGCCACATGTGAGGGATCCCTCTCCCAGGACGGACAGAAGTGCAATAGAAGTGTAAAGGAGAACATCAGAAAGATAAGGGTATTTGCAGCATTGATTATAATAAACACTTTGTAGCATAATGGAAGGTCAGTGAGAGAGAGAGTGAGAGTGAGTGAGTGAGTGAGAGAGCGAGAGAGAGACAGCCAGCCAGCCGCTGCCTTTAAAGGAGGAGATGATTAGGCAACTCAATGCAGCTGTGCCTATCAACTCACCTGTTGCTGAGCCAGCTCGGCACATTCCCTCTCCCACAGCTGAGTGACCGAACCAAGCCCACCTCCACAGAGACATTAATTTCTTTGATGTGATAAGGAGGGAGAAGAGGAAGGAAAAGCTGGGAAGAGAAGCTCCGTGTGTCATGTGTCCCCCGACCTTCTAGACCTATAGCAGCATAACTAAGAGCAGGTCTAAGACAAGCCTGGACCAGCTCTAACTATAAGCTTTATCAAAAAGGAAGGTTTTTAGCCGACTCTTAAACGTACAGATGGTGTCTGCCTCCCGAACTGAAAGTGGGAGATGATTCCACAGGAGAGGAGCTTGATAGCTGAAAGCTCTGGCTCCTACTCTACTTTTAGAGACTTTAGGGACGACAAGTAAGCCTGAATTCTGGGAGCGCAGTGCTCTAGTGGGTTGATAAGGTACTAACAGCTCTTTGAGGTATAATGGTGCCATATTATTAAGGGCCTTGAAGGTGAGGAGGAGAATTTTAAATTCTATTGTAGATTTAACCGGAAGCCAGTGTAGCGAAGCTAATACTGGAGAAATGTGGTCTCTTTTCTTGGTTCTTGTCAGGACACGTGCTGCAGCATTTTGGACAAGCTGTAGAGCAGGGGTCACCAACCTTTTTGAAACTGAGAGCTACTTCAAAGGTACTGAGTAGTACGAAGGGCTACTTGTTTGATACAAACTTCCTGAATAACAAAGTTGCATAGATCACCTTTTAATAATAATATATGTGAAGAGACTGTCTGATCACGTCAATGTTAATTATTCCTCACAATAATTATTAACAATGATTTCCACAACAATGATGGTAGGAAACAGATATATTAAAACATGCAACATTTATTTCTGTTAATCTGTTTCAACATTTGAAAGTCAGAGGTATCACATCTCTGATATTTTTGTAAATATCTTTCTTGACAGTTTTGTATGAATAAGCACATTTGTAGCATTTTGTTCAAAATCACACCTGTTATATTTTTTTTGCAAATTATCACTTCTAAAATATTTTAGGAAATCATTAACTGTCATATCTTCAAATCATGTCTCGTTTGTACTAACCACTACCATTGTAACATTTTTGAACAAATCATGAACTCTGTCCCATGTTTATACAAATTATCAGTTATGTAAGATAAAAAAAATCAACTCTTTCACATTTTTAAATGAATCCTATTACATTAGTACTAATCACCAAATCTGTAGCATTTTGAACAAATCATAACATCTGTTACACTTTTTGAACAAATTATTTTTCACATTTTTGTGCAATATTTGAGTTTAATGTTGTCATTTCAATGAAAACACGTTATCTCTTTCTTTGTCTGGAGATGTCTGTTAGTGGGAAGCCTGGCATTGCATCCTGTTCACCAATGTACTGTAATCTGGTGTATAATTTGACACTGCAACTCTGAGTGAGTCTTGTAGATGTGCATCAGTAAGGCGTGTTCTGTGTTTGTTCTTGATGAAGTTCATGTTAGAAAAGGCTGATTCACAGAGATAGGTTGAACCAAAAAGGCAGGCAACTTTCATAGCTGCTGTGCATACACCTTTGTACTTTTCTGTGTCCACAAGGCACCAAAGGTTTGGAGCAGACTGATGGGTTTTGAGGTGGAGGTCATTTTGCAACGTTACGATTTCAATCTCCACCTGTCCAGCATCCAAGTTGAACATAGCACTTAGTTGCTCAGCAATGCATGTCATGTCCACTTGCATGAAAGGATTTGAAATGAATGACACACATGGCTCAAGTTGATCAAAGTCACAAAACCTGTTCTCAAACTCTTGCCCTAGTCTGTTTATGACTTGAGAGTACTTTTTTACAGCTTTGTCAAAAGCCACAGATGCAGAAGCATTGTCATTCAACACTGACTGTACGGAGGGAAAGTGCAGCACTTTTTTTCTCTGTAAATGCACAGAGAAAAGGTTCATCTTAGCTCTAAATGCGTTTACAGCACTTATCATGTCAGCGACAGTCTTACCCTTGCCTTGCAGCTCACAGTTCAAATGGTTCAGTTTCCCAGTGATGTCCGTTAAAAATGCAAGGTCAAATATCCACTCAGTGTCCTCGAGCAGCGAGGCGTCTTCCCCTTTCGATTGCATGAACTGTTTGATTTCGCCCAAAAGTGACAAAAAACGCTGCAAAATTCGTCCCCTGCTGAGCCATCGGATTTCTGTGTGTAGTAGCAGGTCACCATATTCAGCTGACAGCTCCTCCAATAGCACCTTGAATGTCCTGTGTTGTTTGGCTTTGGAGCGGATGCCATTTATGATCTTCACGACAGGAGTCATCACATGATCAAAGCCGGTTACTTTTGCACATAGCGCCTGCTGGTGAATGATGCAGTGGTAATGTAGAAATGTTGGGAAGTCTGGGTCACCTTTGCATTGCGCAATGAAGCCTGCATGCCGGCCCGTCATGGCGGGAGCCCCGTCTGTTGTCACCGACACCAGCTTTTCTAATGGTACCTTTTTCTCCACGAAGAACCTCTTCACCGCGTTATAGATGTCAATTCCCCTCGTTGTTGTCTTCAGGGGCAGAAGTGTCAGGACTTCTTCTTTTGTGGAGAAATCATCAAACACCATTCGGATAAACATCATCAGCTGAGCTGTACTGGTGTTGTCCACGGACTCGTCGCACTGGATGCTAAACCACCTGCACTTAACCAGATCCCGGTCCAGTTGCTCCGTCAAGTTTTCGGACATAGCCGACACTCTTCTAACCATCGTACTTGCCCCCAGTTGGACATCGGAGAGAGCGGAGATGGCATCGGGACCATTCTTCCTCTTTGAACACAGTGTTTGCAACTATCATCATTGCTTCTTTCAAGACCTCCCCGTCCGAAAAGGCTTTCTTGTTCTTAATCAAACAATGTGCAGCTCTAAACAAAGCTTCAGTTGCTTTCTGTGATTTTATCACCGGCCTCGTGAAAAAGACTGTCGTTTGCCCAAAGCTGCCTTTAAGTCACGGGCTTTTTCTGTCCGTAGTGTGCTGCCAGGTGGGTAGTTAGCATGGAAGCTTTGTGACACGTACTGAAGTGCCTCTCCACATTGTGCCGCTTTGCTCGCCAAACAGTTGCCCCGCAAATGAGACACACACATTTTTCTTTCACTGTCGTAAAAAATAACTCTTCCTCCCAATCATTATGAAAATAATATGTTTTCTTTCGCTTTTCTGCCATGTTTTCTTTAGTTTCGGGGGTAAAAACCACATCTAGCTCGCCATCGTTGCTGCTCCCGCTAGCTTGTCTCAGCATAGAGTGAGATGGCGGTTTGACTTTTTTTTTATTTCAGATTTAATTTTTTATTTTTTTTTATTTTTCTTTTTTTAATTTAGAGCATGCCTTGCGGCCGACTCGCGGGGTCCCTGCGGGCGACCAGGTGCCCACGGGCACCGTGTTGGCTACCTCTGCTGTAGAGTCTTTAACGACTTACTGCTGTAGCCTGATAATAAGGAATTACAATAATCAAGTCTGAATGTAACAAAGGCGTGGACTAATTTTCTCCATATTTTTTGAGACAGGACATGTCTGATTTTTGAGATGTTAAGCAAGTGAAAGAAGGCGGTCCTAGAAATGTGTTTTAAGTGAGAATCAAAGGACAAATCTGTATCAAAGATGACTCCCAAATTCCTGGCTGTTTCATTGGAAGCAAGGGCAACGTCGTCTAGCGCAGCTATATCATTAGATAATGTATCTCTAAGGTGTTTAAGGACAAGTATTAGAACCTCTGTTTTATCTGAGTTTAATAAGAGAACATTGCAGGTCATCCAGGTTTTTATGTCCTTGAGACATGCTTGGAATTTAGTTTTTTGGTTTTATTGACAAGTATAACGGGGTGTCATCTGCATAGCAGTGGAAATTTACAGAGTGTGTCCTGATTTATGTTACTTTATGGAAGCATATATAATGAGAATAAAATTGGGCCAGGAACAGAGCCCTGTGGAACACCGTGGTTAACTTTGGTGCACACGGATGTCTCATCATTAATTTGCACAAATTAGAACCAATCTGAAAAGTAGGATTTAAACCAGTTTAGGGCGGTTCCTTTCATGCTAATTTACTGTTCTAGTCTCTGTTATAAAATGTGATGGTCAGTAGTGTTGAATGCTGCACTAAGATCTAACAGAACGAGGACAGACACAAATCCCTGATCTGAAGCTATTAGAAGGTCATTTGTGACTTTTGCCAAGGCTGTCTCCGTGCTGTGATTAGCTCTAAACCCCGACTGAAAGTCTACATATACATTACTTTCCTGGAGAAACTCACACAGCTGATTGGCTACAACCTTTTCAAGGATTTTTGACAGGAAGGCGAGGTTGAATATCGGTCTGTAGTTGGGTTAAACCTCTGGGTCCAGGGTGGTTTCTTTAAGAAGGGGTTTCTTTGTAGGAATGGGATCTAAGATACAAGTTGTGGGTTTAGAAGATGAGGTTATTTTGGTCAGCTGATCAAGGGTGAAGAGAGACAAGCTGTCTAAATAATTGGTAGGATTCTCAGCTGTTCCTGAGATTTCTGTGCTTGATAGGGTATTAGTGTCAACTGAGGGCAGGAGATGGTTGATTTTATCATTAAATAAGTTCATAAAGATATTGCTATTTAGGGATCGAGGAATACTGGGTTCGGTGGAGGTGTGACTCTCTGTCAGCCTGGCTACAGTGCTGAAGAGAAACCTGGGGTTGTATTTATTTTCCTCTATTAATGTGGAGTAGTGGGCAGCTCCTGCTTTGTGGAGGGCCTTCTTATATTAACACTATTTGTCCAGGCTAGGTGATTTGTTGTTGGAGCCCCACTTCCTTTTGAATTTTCTTGACTCTTGTTTTAATTCACGTCATTTTTCATTAATGGCATGTAGTCTGATAATGAGAAATCGAAAGTTATTAAATTATGGTCTGATAGAATCGGATTATATGTACTATTAGATGTAAAATTTTGATACCGTATGATAGTACAAGGTCAAATGTGTGGTTACAACAATGAGTAGGTTGGTGTACACACTGACTGAAACCAATTGAGTCTGATACTCAGTAGTGCTGTTCACACCTCTGATATCCTTAATAATCTTAACCTATTCCTCATTTGCAAATTTTTTTTCATAATTCCGAGTGCACTTGTATGTTTAGAAGCAATGTTTAAGTTAATTGACATCTTAGTACATGTGATTAGTCTATAAATGCTCTGCATGCAGAATGACAACGGGGAACAGTGTCTTTTGTACTCGTATAGTCCAACTAGCCCTGGATATCGCCACTGATTTCCCAAATCCAATTCACAAGGTTTCGATTCGATATTGGATTCAATTGAATCACTTCAATATTTCATTGTACAATAACAATTTTGCCTGGATATGAAAGAAATTCTCAGAGAACTAAAGGTGTAAACTGTGCAAAGAAACCTCTCACTTGGTGTGAGGGTTTGGATTTCTTCTCTCTCCCTCCTCTCTTTCCCCTCCTGTGTGTGTGTGTGTGTGTGTGTGTGTGTGTGTGTGTGTGTGTGTGTGTGTGTGTGTGTGTGTGTGTGTGTGTGTGTGTGTGTGTGTGTGTGTGTGTGTGTGTGTGTGTGTGTGTGTGTGTGTGTGTGTGTGTGTGAGAATCTCTAGCTCATCACTTTGCCATACAAGCCTGATCAAGATAATTCCGTACTGACAGTAGTGCTACTCATGCTTTTGCCTGCAAGATTTTTGTTGTTGTTGCCAGTTTACAGCCTTGCAGTGTTTCAGCTCTCAAGTTTTACTTTCCTGTTTTCTTTTCTTTGTGTTCAGATTTCTCCAGTGTGCCTCGCTGCTGTACCAGCCTCTGCGTTTCCAGAGTTCCTATATTCCTCGGTGCGCTCATCGGCTGCCACTTCTGAGCCTGACCTCTGCCGACTCCACCTGCCGTTTACCTGGCTGTCATTCAAGCCTTTTTTTTTTTTACATCTTTACACCAGCCTCAATTTCTCTGCGGAAACTTTGTGCATTATTATAAATATTAAGGTAGATAACAAATTTTGTTGGGAGATATGTTGTCCCAGAAACTATTTTGATAAACGATATTATTGTCATTACTTTAAAACCATTTCATACCACTGACATGATAATATTATAGCATAACAATAATAATCCTTATAAAGAGCACTGAACTGTTCATTCTTAAGAATATACAGTCTGACATTTAAATTAGATTAAAAAATATAACACACAAACAAACAATAAATAAAATGGAGAGTGAGCACTCTGCCTCGCTCCAGGAGAGGAGATGAGACATTCGCTAAAATGATGGTGTTCAAACATTGGGGTCACGCATGGGAAAAGGTTTTATTAAATGATCGATCGGTCCTTTTTTAAAATTATGATCATTCAAATTAAGCCCTATGTCCAACCAGCCACTCAGACATCAGGAAATTCTTACAGGGCAAATTAACACAAATTAATGTGATTGTCAGATTCAAATGGCACAGAATTAAGGTGACCAATTGGGTGGGCAGACTAGAAATTTGGGTGGGACATTGTATTTAGAGTAGTGTAAGAGCTGGAATGAATCATATAGACAATGATAAATGGGTTTCAACCTGTGCCCCCCCCCACACACACACACACACTATGTAACAAAGAACAGTTACACTTCCAGAAGAACATATGCTGCATACTGATTCAGGCTGTGAAGTTATTAATGGGTTACTGAGATGAAAATGTTGCCAAGACTGAAACCAGAAGTCACCATTATATCACCATGCTATAATAATGCTAAGTGGCAACCACTAAAGCTGAGAATGATTTGAAGCCCCTTATGCTGCAGTTCCTGTAATCGCCTAGATGAAGTCTCCATCAAAGGGTCTGTGCAGGGGGAAAAAATACCGTCATCAAAGAAGAGAAATGAACTAAAAGTCTCCATGCTTGGCTGATACAGAATATCTGACTAGTGGGCCAGAATGGAAGTTTTATGAAGATAATGAGTAAAATCAAACCCAGGGATTTGGGAAAAATATTCGAAATACATTTTCTTCTTAAGGACTGTCGACTTGGCCTTTACTTGTTTGTGTGCAGTACAGTTGAGGCACGTGGAGGAGAGTTGCAAATGCTTACCAAGGTGGAAAACTACTAACTAAGCAATCAAGAGCACTTAGGCATTGGGAGTCAGGCTTTGGAAACTTTATGGAAACTGTTGTGTAATAGGCAACACAAAGGCTGACATTTGAAAATGTAAACAAAAAGATGTTTCTCTGTTAATGTGGAAGAAGTAAATGGCAAATTAAGGGGGAATAAGTTGTTTTAGCAAAATGACCATAATGCACTTCCCCCTTTACTTCGCCACCCCCACCCCCCTTCTTCATCCCAATGGCTGTACCCACAGAGATTAGCAACATATGCACCTCAGTATTTTTTCCTAGCAGCTTTCCCCAAGAGCTACATTGGGCCATCACTCTTTAAAAAAAATAACAAATTACCAACTGGGAAGAGGCACACGTGGACATGCAGCTTACTGAAATGTAATGTGATGAGATCCGAGAATTGCATCTCCGATCATCAGAGTTCTACCGGAGTTCTGCAAGTCCAGATGTTCCCAGATGTGGCACAGTGCCAAAAGTATGGTCAGTGTATATGGCTCTGCATTGACAAACTGAATGTGAGCAAACATTTTCTCGGATGACACTGAACAAGACTAAACCGAGACTCAAGATGATCATTCACCTCTGTGATTTTATGTCAAAACTGGACCTTTCTTTAGTTCATTTAGTCAAGCAATTATTCAGTCCAAGGCCCAGCATATAAAGTGTGGGTTCCATTTAAGAGTGATAAAATAATTTCACTGCAAATGTAAGTGTACAACACAAAGTGCGTAGAAATCACTTATTAACATGTCCCTTAAATCTAATAAATGAAAGCACTGATGGCCCAGGAGTTTGTCAGCCCCCTGTTGTACTGAAGTAAAAGGATTTTGGTGTCAGCATTTGTAACTGTGTGAATAAAAAATGCTTTGTAATTTTACTTCTCCCATAACACACCAACATCAGGTTTATCTCTCCTCACCTGCCATATACAGTGGCTATATATTGTATACTTTTAAAATTATCGTTTTGTTCCTGCGACTCGCAGACCTCAGCAGTGTTTTTATTGTTATTCTGAGGGTGATCAAGTTCCACAGAGCAAGTGAGACAGTAAAACCTGGTTTCCCATTCCAAAGTGAATATCCAGAGTAAACTACTAGTCAGATTGTATTAATTATCCACCTCCTGTGTTCCTACTGTGACATTGGTTTAGCACAGAAGAATGGGGGAAGTTAAGTTGTCCGAACCCCTAAAACCAGTCCTAGAATGAGATTGTGTTAATTGTATCACTGGGCCTTTTTCTTGTGTCCTTCTGGAGTCATGTTGTGTGATAAGGGCATCAGAAAGCAGCAGGACTGAAGCTCTCTCTCCATAGTTATTATTTTTAGTCACTGCAAAATGATCAACTTTATCCCCATCTGTACAATGTATTGTGTTGAGAGTGTACAGACAAGTAAAATACTTGTCAGAACTCCATAATTAATTTACCTTGGAACTGGCACTTATATTATATGAGGATCAGCTGGTCGAGGTGTCCCCGCTGGCGGTGCCTTCCAACCGGGTCACTGTGTCCGGGGTCCCCCCGTTTATCTCCAACCAGGTGCTGGAGCAAGAGCTGAAGCGCTTCGGGAAGATGGCGAGTGATTTCAGGCCAGTGACTCTGGGATGTAAAGATTTAAAACTGAAGCATGTTCAATCTCTGTGGAGACAGGTTTTCATGTTCCTGAACTCTACGACCCAAACTTTCTTCTCATTCTGGGTCAAACATGAGGACGGGTTCTATATGGTCTATGCTAGCTCAGGGAACATCAAGTGTTTTGAGTGTGGAGATGTGGGTCACAAGCGGATCTCCTGTCCCCACAGACAGCACACAGCGGGACCCGATGTGGCTGCTATGGCTGCCAGGGGAAAGGAGGCTTTTCCTCCGGAGCTCAGCGAGTCAGGTGCCTCTGCGCCTGCTGTAGGTGCTGCCTGGGGCCCGGTGGTCGAGTACGCTGGTGTCGGCGCCTCGGTGGCCGGTGTCTTTGCAGCCGGTGGCTCTGTTGTAGAGTCCGCCGGGGATGGCGGGTCTAATGATGGGTCTACTGGTGGTTGCAGCCCGGTGTTTAAAGTTAGCACAGCAGGAAAAGTGCAGACTGAAAATATAGTTGTGGTCACGGGTGTTAAAGATTCTATTGTCGGGGCTGCGGGTCTTAGCGGCCCAGTGCCCGGTGGCTCTGTGGTCAGGGATGCAGGTGTTAGCGGGCTGGTGCCCGGTGGCTCTGTGATCGGGGCTTGGCAGAATAAAGATGCTGAGAACTGTCCTGCTGAACAGAGGCCTGCTGGTTGTCATGGTGATGATGATGATGCTGACATGGACGTGGACTCTGACTGTGAAAGTGTGTCAGTTGTTGGAACTGTTCTCAAAACATTGACTTGTATTCTCTGAAGGAGATTAACATTTTCCCAGATGAAACATTTGGAAAGACAGTTAATGTGAGAGATTCTTTTCCAGACATTGGAAAGTTCATTCAGTCTGTTACCACACTACAAAAGGTGTTTGGGCTGAATTTATTGGATGAGAAGAAGTGTTACTAAAGAAATTAGTCACTGGGGTAAGAAAAGGTTTAAAGGTATCAAACACGAAAATGGTAAAGAAGATGAAAGTATCTAAATAAATATGTTCATAAATCACTGGGTGTTTCACTCTTTTTGTTTGCTGTTCTCTCTCTCCTCTCTTCTCATGCAGGGTCTAAGGGTAGCATCTTTAAATATAAACGGGGCAGAGATGCAAAGAAAAGAGCTGTTTTATCAGCAGAAGAGACTAGATGTTGTGTTTCTACAACATCTGTCTCAGTGAGATAGATTTGTCCCATGGCTGAGGACATGTTGTCCACCCCACCATAAGCCTCAATCTAAGTGCAGGAGTTGCCATTTTATTTTCTACCACATCCAATGTAAATATAATCTCTCACTCAGAAATCATTCAAGGCAGAATCCTGATGGTAAAAGCTGAAGTAGAAGATTTTAAATTCAGTTTTATTAATATCTATGCACCCAATCAAGGCTCTGAGCGGGAAAGAGTTTTTAAAATGTTTAAAGAAACACTAAGTGGCATAGACCAAGAGGAGTGTATTGTGTTGGGTGGAGACTGGAACTGCTGCACAGATTTTAATTTAGATAGGACGGGGGTGGAGCCACACTTTCAGTCATCTCTGGTTTTATCTGAGGTCATAAAAAAAGTAGATCTGGTGGATGTGTGGAGAGTAAAGCATCCCTCAGCCCGACAGTACACCTGAGTCAAATGTTTTGATGGAAGGATCAGTGCAGCTAGGTTAGACAGGTTTTATCTTTCTGCCGTCTTTACTAATCAGGTTTTTAACTGTCAGATCCTCCCTGTTGGTTTTACTGATCATCATCTAGTTTTAATGGAGTTTATTTTATCCTCCACAGTAAAACCAAAGTCTTTTTGGCATTTTAACGTTAAATTATTGCCTGATTTTACTTTCTGTGAGAATTTTAAACTGTTTTGGGCGTTTTTGGAAAACTAAGAAAGACGAGTTTTCCTCCCTTACCCAGTGGTGGGAAGTAGGAAAGGCCCAAATCAGAGTTTTCTGTCAGCAATACTCAGCCAACTCGACCGTTAAAATAAAAAGAGCCATTCAGAAACTAGAGGAGGAGATCAGAAACCTGGAAGCTGTCACAGTCACACAAAACAACAGGCAGGATGCAGAACAGCTCAAAACTAAGAGACAGGATTTAAACTCCTTTTTACATCAAAGAGCCAAAGGAGCCTTGGTCAGAGCCCGCTTCACTAAAATCCATGACATGAACACTCCGACCACCTTCTCCTTCAACTTAGAGAAGTCGGTGGCTCGGAGAAAACAGATGGTGTCTCTGCAGCTCCCAGACTGAGAAGTGACCACAGAACCAGCTAAGATGAGGAAACACGCAGTAGAGTTCTACTCGGACCTGTTCAGGGCGGTTGACTGTGATGTAGACTCTGCTGCAGAGCTGCTACAAGGACTTCCTCAGCTGAGTCCTGAAGATCAGGATTTATTAAACTCTGACATCACCTTAGAGGAACTGACCACGGCTGTGTCGCAGATGGCGTCCGGAAAGGCCCCTGGATTGGATGGATTACCTTCTGATTTTTTAAAACATTTCTGGGGTGTTTTGGGACAGACATTTTAGACATTTTTAAAAACACGTTTTAAAAAAGGGACACTTCCTACTTCCGGTGGACGCACAGTTCTCTCTCTGCTGCCTAAGAAGGGAGATCTTAGCATTTTAAAGAACTGGAGACCAGTGGCCCATTTATGCACAGACTACAAGATCCTCTCTAAAGTTTTATCAAACAGACTGAATACCTACATTGAACAGCTGATCCCCCCCAGACCAATGTTACTGTGTGCCAGACAGATCCATGCTGGACAATCTGTTTTTAATAAGAGATGTGTGTAAATTATATAATGTAAATATGGGTATTATTTCAATCGATCAGGAAAAAGCATTTGACCGCGTAGATCATGATTTTTTTATTTTCACCCTGCAAGCGTTTGGGGGGTGGGGGGGGGTCCTTTCCTGGGTCAAGCTGCTATACAGTGAGGCTAGTTGTGTGGTGAAGGTGGGGGGAGGGCTGAGCTGTCCTGTGCCCGTCACGAGAGGCATCAGGCAGGGCTGCCCCATCTCAGGACAACTGTACAGCATCGCCATCGAGCCTCTTCTGTGCAGGTTGAGGAGCAGGCTGAGGGGTCTCTCTCTGCCGGGGCTGGCTCACAACCCTCCTGTGGTCGTCTCAGCATATGCTGACGACGTTAATGTTTTTATCCATGACCAGCATGATGTCCAGCAACTTAAGGAAAGTCTGGTTTGTTATGGGAGAGCCTCTTCAGCCAGTCAACTGGGAGAAGAGTGAGGGTTTTTTAATGGGTCAGTGGAGCCCGGGGACTGAGCCTGGTCTTCCTGGAAATCTCCGGTGGGGAAGGAATGGAATAAAAATTCTAGGAATCCATCTAGGAAGTAAGGGCTTTCCAAGGCAGAACTGGGAGGGGGTGCTGGAAAAGGTAGAAGCTAAGTTGTCTAAATGGAAATGGTTGCTACCTTATCTGTCCTACAGGGGAAGAGTTCTGATAGTGAATAACTTGGTCGCCTCGTCTCTTTGGCACAGACTTCTTGTTTTGGTGCCACCTCCAGGTCTGGTGGAAGATGTGCAGCATCTCCTGGTGAAATTCTTCTGGTCTGGTCAGCACTGGCTGAGGGCAGCGGCCCTGTATCTCCCTGTGGCAGAGGGAGGACAAGGACTCATTGACATTGTGTCCAGAACTGCGGCCTTCAGACTGCAGACGTTGCAGAAGTTGCTGTACGGCTGTGGTCTCTGCTGGTTGGCTCCTGCTCGTCTGCTCCTCAGACAAGCTGGCCGGCTGGGACTGGACAAACAACTATTTCTGATAACATCATCTGTAGCTGACCTGACCGGACGAACACCTTTCTTGAGGTCAAGCGGACTCCTGACCCCAGACCGGGGATATGGCTGTTTGAGGAGCCGGTCTTCCACAGTGACTTCCTAAAAACAACCACATTTTCTTCTGCAACTTGGAGAAGTAAGTTTATTGAGGCTGGCATCGTTAAACTGGGCCGTCTCACAAAGACATCATGGGAAACACTCTGAAGGACCTGATGTTGGTGACGTCACAGAGTGCAGAAGAGGATTGTGGAGGAAGTGTTGCAGTCCCTATCTGTGCCACTGAGAGCGTCATCTGAAAATCGTACTCTATCTGACCAATGGGATGATGACTGTGATTACCTTTTTCCCTCTGATCGTCAGCCCTGCTGCTGATGGGTGGCGAGAGGAGAGTGGACTGCTTCTTTCCTTCAAAACACCGGTGCTGGGTAATTTCAGCTCTTCTGGGAAGAAGCAGCTTCATGTCAGCTTCGTGAAGGTGCTGAACCTTCACTCTCTGGCTGGAGTCAAGGAGATGAAGTGGACTGAGGTTTTTGCTGCAGGCTGCACCCCTGAAGGCAGGTGGAGGGTCCTGTATAAACCTCCTGTTGAAAAACGGGTGGGTGACCTCCAGTGGAGGATTATACATGGAGCTTTAGCTACAAACAGACACAGAGCTCACCTGGACCCGAGCACTGGGGAGGGATGTGGTTTCTGTGGCGATAGGGAGACTCTAGAACATCTAGTGGTGTCTTGTCCTCGACTAGAGGTTTTATTTAGATTACTGCAGCAGTGGGTGGAGGCTCTGGGGGAGAACTTTTCTCTCCTGTTTGTTTTTGGGCCTAAATATTATAAAGGAAACAGAGAAACACTAGTCCTGATTAACTTCCTGTTTGGTATGGCTAAACTGGCCACCTGGAAGAGCAGGAAGAACCAGATGTTGGGTGAAGGCTGGACAGATGTGGTGAAGTGTTATAAAGGTTTGGTAGCAACTCATGTGAAAATAGAAGCTTTTACGTCTCAGTGGGGGATCAGACAGGTTTTATGCTCACTAGAGGAGGACGGTTCACTGGTCCTTCTTTTTTAAACTCTGTGTGTGTGTGAGACATGTAGTTTTCTTTTGTAAAATATTATCTAATTGAAATGTTATTTATTATTTTTTTTGCTGATGCCATTATTGGAAAGATCATGAAATGATCTCAATAAAAGTTATCTGAAAAGTCAAAAGTCAAAGTCTCTCTCTTTCTACAGTTTAAACATAGTTTTAGCTTCTCAGTGGCCATATGTTGATTTGTTTGTAGTCACTGCCACAATATCAACACCATGACTGATACTTTTCTCATAATTTAAATCTTTGTTAAACGCATTCATTTATTTAGCCCAACCGCACTCTGCTACCTCTCTTCCTCTATCGCTCTTGTGTCCTCTATTATCTCAGACTGGCTTAAAAACTACATTATTTAGTCTTCACAAACACAAAGGACAGTCGTGTTTATTTGCATGTAGAGTAAGGGGAGATCCGAGCTCTTCCATAATTGCATTCACTACTGGCATGCACCCCTGCATGTGTGCACGCTGTGCATATCAGCTAACCCTACTCTCTTTGCCACTGTCAAAAACACTACAGCAACAAGTATTGGTCCTTGCCACCAAACGCTTTCCACTATAGAGAATGACAGAGCTGGCTTTGTTTCTCTTGTGAAAATAAATTACATTTTCAAATTTGATTTGTATAGCGCCCAGTCATAACATACATTATTTCATTGATGCCTGAGTCTCAGCAAAGAAGTAAAATTGTTCAAATTCTCAGAAAGAAAAGCAGTTTTTTATTCAGAGAAGAGTTGGACTTCAAGCAGTGCCAGTAGGAGATTACCACAGAGCAATCTGACATCATCAGTTTAGTTTTTCGAGTTTTGTACTGTAATACTTTGCTTACCCAAACAGGACTACATTAGACGACACAAATGTTACTTGCATGTTTGTGGGTCATTTCCTCTCACAAAGTTGAACAAAGACTTGTAAACCAAGTCACAGACCCCAGCTCTAGTGACCTGTCCTCCCACATAATTAGTTTTGCCAGTGGGCGAATTAAAAACAAATTACTTTCCAGGCGCTGGAAATTTGACATTGTGATTTACCTTTTATGTCTTCAAGCATCGCTTGAGACAATTTCACGTTTGTGGCATTTCTTTTCTCAAGCATAATGATTAGTA
Organism: Hippoglossus stenolepis; assembly: GCF_022539355.2. Taxonomy (NCBI): domain Eukaryota; kingdom Metazoa; phylum Chordata; class Actinopteri; order Pleuronectiformes; family Pleuronectidae; genus Hippoglossus; species Hippoglossus stenolepis. The sequence goes on from NC_061489.1 coordinate 3,466,319, forward strand.
GCTTAATTTACACAGTAACTCTATGAGAAATAAACATTTGTCATCTTGTACCAATGACACTTTGTGTTTGGGCTCATCATCTTTTTTTGGTTCAGATATCTATCTACCTTTTAGTCTTTTTATGAGGAAGTAAGGCGACATAAAACTTTACAGTAGCAAATGAGTCTTATAAAATATTCAAAGTAAGTAAACACCCCTTTTACTGACCTCCAGTGGTTTAGCATCTGATGGGATGAGAGTGATCAAACATCAAACAGCCTTTTCAACCAAAGACGATAGCAAAAGGCTGTTCTCAGCTTGGCGTTAAGTGACTCTTAAAGGCCATCTGAAACAGTTTGAATTTTCAGACATTAATATATTACTTATCACCGATACAGTAAATGTACATTGCTGTGCAGTACATGCAGAGAAGGGAAATCTATTTTAATGCAAAGGACATCAATCATTTCCTATAACCTAAATACCCAATGTATTCTTATCAAACTGTATCATGCTGGTGCTAAAACACGTCGAAACAGAAAATTAGAGAAAGCTGTCTCCATAGCAACTGGTCATTTGGTCGGCATTTAAGTCCTGATTCCTGTGCCTGTTACCTGAACTCTCAAACCATTAAGACCATGAATATAAGTGCAATGACACTCGTCTCATTTTCACAAAGTTGTTGACGTTGCTTAAAAGAAAACAAATTCCATTAAAAAAGACCAGTACTGTTTCTCCTTTTTTCCTGCTAAAATAAATGTTTCAATATTGTTAACCTTCAATCAGAGAGTCAAAAATGTATCTAATGGCTTTTCCATTGAGGTTGCCATAGTTCATGGTGCCATATAAATTCACAGGGTTATTATATAAATGTTGCAGGTGTTTTAATAATAAAATTGTGTGCCGTGACACTGGGTTTATCAAATGCTGAAAATATGATGGGATATTGGTGCATTCATATACATCATGTTTTGACCCAAATAAGCAGGACATTCATTTTAATTTCCACACTGCATCACAATTTGAACGAGTTGTGTTCTCTGGTGTTCCTTAAGAAAAGCACAGTGAAAAAGACTGCAGTGCAAACATGCAATTACTGACTGACTGTATAACAATGTAAGAGAATAAAAGAGCTTGGCATAAAAAAAGCAGGTAAGGGGACACAATGAGGCAAATAACACAAGCAAAATCATTTTAGAAGAACATCCATCCAGCCATCTTCTGCTGCTTATCTGGTGTAGGATGGCGGTGGCAGCAGGTCAAGCAAACTATTCAAAACGTCCTTCTACCTAGCAACATTTTCCTGCAGAGAAGCATGGTGTTCTGTCCCTCAAATGTGTATTCTGTTTAGCTATACAACAGTACCCCCTTGGGGCAGTTCAGGTACATGACTATTGCCAGGGGTCAAGGTGTGAATCTCCCCGGAAGTAGTTCAGGGTTAGTTTATTTGCGTTATTTATAGACGTCAGCTCTACACATACGCTGTGTTATTCTTCTGCGGGCTAACGCATTGTCTGTAAGTATTGTTGTTTACAAATTGTGTCCTTAAAACCAGTAGGTTATCTTGCTACACAGTATTACGTTTACAGCGGCAGTTTCGCCGAGCGGCTATGCTAAGCTAACGGGTATCGCCGTGTCTTTTAAGATACAAGCCGCCGTGTGATGTTTATTATTGAAGTAGTGTGGTGTATTTAGTTAACATGGATCATTTTGACACGTGTGTAAAACATAATGACAGGTTTAAAGCTAGCGGCGCCTGATTTCTGGACTCTCAGACTCCCTAAGTGCTATTACAATATGTTACTTGTTAGTTATCTCCTCCTGAGAATGCTCTTTGACCTGTTAGATGGAGAGGTTCCCATCTTCAAGTAGGAAGCATGTTTTGAATTAGATGCCCCTATGTATGATGTCATTTTATCTCAAGTTTTGGGCGTAAACAAGTTCCCTATATGAATGCTTGTCCGACACCGGCGACTCAGACTTCTGCATTGGCCGAGAGCGTCTCCGGGTATACCTAGGTACCCGTCCTGACCTGTAACTTCTGTGGAATAAACCTTATTATACAAGCAAGAACGGTGTCCGCGGAGATTCCTTCATTATCATCTTCAACATCACTGCTGCTTAAATATACGACAGTAGCTCTGTGAGCCAGATTGTAATCTGTCATGTCTGTATTGTTTTTACAGTTTCACCAACTCATTAAACTTCGTGAAAGTTGACATCTCTGAATGGAGTTTTTTGAGAGCGTTAAGCTGGTTGGATAGCTAGCATCAGCGCTAGCAAGACCTTCACACATGGCATCATATTTGTAGGTGAAGTCTTTCTTCTTCTGAAAGTAAGAATTGACCGAACTGTACTGTTTTGTAAAACATTCCAGATTCAGAAGTAATGTTTAAGTTATACGAGAAAAGCTGGACAAGCCAGTAGAAGGGCATCGACCCAGCAGCAGAATTGGAAGGGCCACCACTGGCGCCCCAACGCTTCACAGACGACAGCAGGTTCACACTGAGCAGATGTGACAGGCATGAAAGAGTTTGGACACGCCGTGGTGAACATTATGCTTCCTGTAACATCATCCAGCATTACCGGTTTGAAGGTGGACCAGTGATAGTCTGGGGAGGCATATCCTTGGAGGGTCTCAAGACCGTTGTTGCGTCATATTGTTCACAACAAATTATACAATGTACATCAGTACAAGATCTGATACGTGATTTAGGTGTTCCCTTTTTAGCAGTGTATAATACAATGGAAAGCCATTATACATTACAGAACACATGATGAAGAGACTTGTCTGACAGTTAAAGTCACACAGACTGTATATAACTCCAGCTGATGTATGGATGCAATTAGTCAGATGCTTTCAAACAGCTGTTTGGATGAATGCCGCCTCTGGCAGGCTATTTCCTTTTCCACTGCACTGATTTCTGTTGTTATTTACAATGGGAGGGCATGTTCAGGAGAACAGCTTGGGATCTGTGACTTATGGTGCACACAGCAAGTGTGCACCACTGTGGAAGTCTCACACCAGGCATCTACTGCGCATTGACGCAGCAGAGGCTGTTAACAACTTCGATGATTTGCTGCACATTATCAAGCGGCACATTAGAGCGACCAGAAATTGGTTGACGTCCAATTTCAAAATCATTTATGACTGTAAGGCCACCTAAAGTGATTTTAAAATAAAATCTAGCTTGTGTAGGTTCCAGAATTTCCTTCTACCTTTTAGCCTGGTTTCAATAATGGTGATAATGAACAAATGGGGCAGACTTCTTTAAGCCTTTTGACCTACGACAAAAGTAATTAAGAATGCCACTGTATCTTATAAAATGTTGCACTCATTGCTCTTGCTGTCACTGATGTCCCTGTGGCTTTAAATGTGGTTGTAACTACATTGTATATGGATAAACTGATCTTCTCAACTGGTACTACAGTGTTAAAGTCTCACTACATTTGTCTCTCAGTAAATACATATACCTGTCAGTAAGCAGAAAGGCCAGAGTAAGTAACAGTAATAAGGGGACATTTCTTTCTTATTGTGACCCCTGAAGAGAAATCAGTAGGATCCAATCTGCACAAAATAAAGCTTTAGGAAATATTTTTAGATATCCATGCAACATTCCAGTTCAAGGACAATAACACATACTGGCATTGTCATCAATCATATCATAGCTATAAGCATTCTCCATTCTCATTACTTGAAATGAGGACCAAAACTGTGGAATAAATACATGTTCAGCTCACACAAGTGATCATGTACTCTCTAGGGCTAAGCTTGTAACTGAAACAAACGCTTTCACATCGTGCTGTCTGATATTGCTGATGAGCTCACTATGTAGTCCTCTACATAGACCTCCCTTGGCAGTGAGTAGGGAAGACTGATTTGAGACACAACTTTCTTTAATTTTTAATTTCTTCCTAGGGGTCATTTAATTTTGTGTTTATAAATAACTATGGTAACAAAAATTAAATTTGCATGTGCTGCTGTGTAGAATGTTACTAAATGTAATTTCACTCATTTAAACATGATTATTAGTTCTTTAAAAAATAGCAAAACAATAATGGAACAGTGAACATCCCAAGATTTCTGGTTCTTAACCTTATAGTTTAAAACAAAACCATAGAAAAAAATATGACCAATAATAAACACTGCCGCTCTTGTAATGGGGGGAATTATTTATGAATATGATTTACTACAATATAATGAGCACATATTATTTACTGTAACTGTACACTAGTTAGTATTTTATTTTATTATTAGTTTTATTGAAGCAGCTGAGGGAACATGGCCAAAGAAAAAGCACCTTTCCTGGCTTAAGATGGTCAGGGCTTTAACTTGGCCCAAAACCCAGTATCGCAAACTGGTAGTTTGAAGAAGTAATTTCCCTGGCTGACCCTTACCCCAGTGGAATGAGACATGCAGTAGAGTGCAGCGTTATGTTCCCCCCAAAAAAATTCCGGACACAATTCCAGTACAACATAGTCAGAGATGGCAGGTCTTTACTAGAATGTGCAAACACAGGCAGGCAACGGTATAAAAGGGGGGCAGGCAGACTTAGAGTCAAGTAATCAGGAACAGGAATCAAGCAGGTTTTAAACTAAAGTCTGGAGAGACTGACAATGAGCACAAAGATAATCTGACACATGCTCAGTGGAAACTGTGAGGTACATTGGCTATCCGCACTCATGTTGCAGAGGTAGCTGGCCAAGTAGGGTATTCCAGTTGTCCATCTCCCAAGCTACACTTTCCAGCTCTTCCTGGGGGCCATCTCAGGCCAGATAGGATATGTAATCCTTCCAGCGAATCTGGGTTTACCCCCGGGACTCCTCCAGCATGGCCAGTAAACCTCAAATTGAAGGTGCCCAGAGGGCATCCTGACTAAAAGCCTGAAGCACCTCAACCAGTGGCAGCTTGTTAAGACAGGGCGCTGGGGCACCGCCCCCTCCACCATCCTGAGAAAAAAATACCTATTTAAACATGTTAGACATGATTTAATTAGATAATAATAGTTTACTTGTACAATGCAACTGGTAGACTGTAAGTGCCTGTAAGCATTCAATAGATTTTGTTTTCGAATAGTATTTGGTTAATTTCTGTCTAAATACATTGACTTCCTGGTGTGGGGCATGTAAGTCCTTAAACTTTTGGCAACCACGGGACCTGAGGCTGCGAGCTGACTGGCAAAGATATGGCCACTTCAAGCGGAATTGCAGCAAGTTCAGTAATTTCTTTATAAAAATACCCTTGCACAAGAGCTTTCACCCAGGGTTCCTCCCGCTCTTGTTATGAGAAACAGAGTTGGCTAACTGGATGTGGTGTAAGTAATGTCTTTTATTGCTTTCCCTGTTTGCTGTTTTAAAGTGTCGGCACAGAGGTACTGTGGACAACAATTGGGGTGCGATATCTAAAACACCTCTCTGAAAAATGCAAACGGCATGAAATTGCCACTTGCCACAGTCATTTAGACAACACAATGAGGCAAAAAAATGTCGGCAGGTTCAGCATTGCTCTGCAGCTCAATGGAAAATAATAATAATGATGATAAGTTTATTTATATATATATATATATATATATATATATATATATATATATGTGTGTGTGTGTGTGTGTGTGTGTGTGTGTGTGTGTGTGTGTGTGTGTGTGTGTGTGTGTGTGTGTGTGTGTGTGTGTGTGTGTGTGTGTGTGTGTGTGTGTGTGTAAAATAAAAACATACAAGCAATAAAAACAAAAGCCACATGGTTTAAAATTATAATAAAATACCTTAAAAAGAAACATCCAAACATGCAACAGGGGACTCCAAATAAAAACAATGAGGGGGGTCTTATGGTGAAACAAAGGCCAATTTAAAAAGATGGGTCTTCAGTTGCTTTTTGAAAACAAGAGTACAGACCATGTGTCTAGAGGAAGAGAGTTCCATAGTGTTGGAGCCACGAACTCAAAGGCACGATCCCCTTTTTTTTTGTCGAGTTCGGGGGACAGACAGTTTACCCTCGTCATAAGACCTAAGTGACCTACTGGTGATATAGTGATGAAGAAGGTCACTAATTTACTCCGGTGCCAGACCATGCAAGGCTCTATGAGTTAAAACAAAGACCTTAAAGTGGATCCTAAACTTGATGGGAAGCCAATGTAAAGAGGATAGAATATGTGTTATGTGAGTTGTCCGGCCTGGTTAACAATCTTGCAGCAGCATTTTGAATCAATTGAGGACGGTTGAGAGATGACTTATTGAGGCAGGTGAACAGGGAATTGCAATTGTCCAGGCGGGATGAAATGGAAGCGTGCATAATCCTCTCCAGCTCAGGTTTTGATACAATAGACATTAGTTTTACAATAATTCTTAACTGAAAAAAGAAAGAAGGACTCTAAGAATTACAACCACTACTCAGAAAAAGTTGGGACGGTATGGAAAATGTAAATAAAAAAAGGTAGCAGTGATTTCTGGATTTAATTTGACTTGTATTTCATTGCAGACAGTATGAACATAAGATATTTTATGTTTTGTCTGGTCAACTTCATTTAATTTGTAAATATACATTCATTACTGCCATTCAAGCCTGCATCACATCCCAAAAAAAGTTGGGACGGGGGGCCATTTAGGGCTAATAATCCGGTAGAATGATTAAAAAATGAAGTGTTTTGAAATAGGTGATGTCAACGGTTGATTGTAATCATGATTTGGTACAAAAGCAGCATCCAGGAAAGGCCTAGCTCTTTAGGAGCAAAGATGGGCCGAGGATCACCAGTTTGCCAACAAATGTGTGATAAAATTATTGAAATGTTTAAAAACAGTGTTCCTCAAAGAAGGATAGAAAGGGATTTGAATATTTCATCCTCTACGGTGCATAAAATCATTAAAAGATTCAAGGAATCTGGAAGAATTTCACAATACATAGTTACATCCACAAATGCCAGTTAAAACGTTACTGTGCCAAAAGGAAGCCTTATGTTAACCGTGTCCAGATGTGCCGTCGACTTCTCTGGGCTCGAAGGCGTCTGGGATGGACCATAACACAGTGAAAACGTGCATTGTGGTCAGACGAGTCAGTATTTCAGGTCTTTTTTGGAAGAAATGGACGCTGTGTACTTCAGACCAAAGATGAAAAGGACCATCCGGACTGTTACCAGCAACAAGTCCAAAAGCCAGGGTCTGTCATGGTATGGGGTTGTGTCAGTGCCCTTGTTAAAGGTCACTTATACTTCTGTGATGGCACCATTAATGCCGAAACGTATATTGAGATTTTGGAGCAGCATATGCTGCCTTCAAGACGACATCTTTTCCAGAGACATCCATGCATATTGCAACAAGACAATGCAAAACCCCATTGTGCACACATTACAAAGGCATGACTGCGGAAGAAGAGGGTGCGGGTGCTGGACTGGCCTCTGTGCAGTCCCGACCTGGCCACAAAATGCGAGAGATCCCGTAGTGTTGCACACCTTAAGACTTCTTTGCAGGAAGAATGGGACAAAATGACCCTGAAATGCTTCATCACTTGGTGTCTTGAGTCTCTAAACGTCTTTAAAGTGTTGTGAAAAGGAATGGCAACATTACAAAGTGGTAAATGCTTTACCGTCCCAACTTCTTTTGAAATATGTTGCAAAAAAGTGTTTATTTGAAAAAACAATACAATTCATGAGGTCAAAACATCAAATAATGTACTTTTGTATCGTAATACAGGTCAAATATCATTTATAAATCACTATTCTCAGTTTTAATTTTAAATGTAACATACCGTCCCAAATTTTTCTGATTTGGGGTTGTAATATGTTGATCAAAATTCCTGATCAAATATAACCCCAAGATTTCTTACGTTAGATCTCACAGCTGAGGAAAGGGACCCAATACACTTAGCAACTTTGGGGGCTACTCTGTCTGAGGCCAAAATTTGAACTTCAGTCTTGTCAGTATTAAGTTGTAAAAAGTTGTTAGACATCCAGTCCTTAATGGCAACCAGACAGTTGTTTAAGACAGACAGTTTATCTACGTTATCAGGCTTAAAAGACACATAGAGCTGAATATCATCGGCATAACAGTGATAGGATATATCTGTAAATTGCTAATGATATGACCTAAGGGTAGCATATATAAAGCAAATAATAAGGACCCAAGACAGAAGCCTGGGGCACACCACAGGGAAGAGCAGCAGTTTCACTATGGACCAAGTGACACAGAAAAACTCCTATCAGAGAGATAGGAGGAAAACCAGTCCAGGGCGCTCCCAGAGACACCCACCCACTGCCTAAGCCTTTCAATCATGATCCTGTGATCCACCGTGTCAAAAGCTGCACTGAGATCGAGCAGCACCAACACGGAGCATTCGCCCTTATAAGCAGACATCATAATGTCATTGGTGACTCTAAGAAGTGCAGTTTCAGTTGAATGTTTCTGGAAGAAATCCGATTGGAACTTGTCCAAGATTTTGTGAGTTGTCAGGACGGCAGTAAGCTGTTTGGCAACAACTTTTTCTAGAATTTCAGAATTAAATGGCAGCTTAGATATAGGCCTGTAGTTATTGGGGAGGTATGGATCAAGGTTGGGTTTTTTTCAGGAGCGGCTGAACACGCTGAAACATGTGTTTAAAATAGGCTGGGACACGGCCAGATTGCAGAGAGCTGTTGATAATAGAGGCCAGACATGGATCGATGGTCTTGCAGGGAGATGGGAGAGAAAGAATCCAACTGGCCGACTGACATGAGGAGAGGTGTTTTGCTAGCTCTAACATTTGTGATGTTATTTCCAAAAAAAGTTATTAATCGTGTCAAACAGGACTTTGGGGTTGCGTTTACTGGAAGAAATAAGCTTGGTAAAATAAGAGGCCCTCCGATCTTTAAGCATGCTGTTAAAATCAGTTAAAAGGTCTTTGTAATAAAGACTGTGAACATGCAGCTTAGATGATTTCCGTAGTCGCTGTGAAGTCTACAGGATTGAAATATTGTGTGTTGTGTTGTTTTTGTTGAGTCTGGCTTCAGTTTATTTGTCCAACCCAAAACTGCCCCCTCAATACATTTTATCTCCAGCCGCCACTTTCCCCTTTTGACGTGAAGGAGCAGCAGTTCTACTTTGAGCTCCCTCCGGATGTCTGAACTCCACACTCTATCTTGACATTTTTTTGAATAGGTACAGGAAACTGGGAGTACATATACAAAGGAGGTATTTGGGTAAATTGGGTTAGGAATAATGTAAGCAAAAATACAGTATGAAAATAAAGTAAATGAATCTTGCATCAACTACACACTTGTTCCATGATATTTTGGTCACTTTATCCATTGAAGGCAAAAACACGTAAACCTTCTAAAATCGGTCACAGTGGTTTGTCCACCTTTCCACTTTCATTCTACATTTTTCATCCAGTTTACATGACATCAGGCGGAATAAATGTCCAACAATGGCATCAGTGCCATTGAGGTAGAGAGAAATCACTGAGTGATTCTCTGTAAACCACGACTAATAGTCTATAGTTAAGATCTGTCATTTACTCTGGTGACTCTCTTTAAAGCCTTATAAAGACAGGTATGTGTTCCACCTGCAGGCTTGAATTGGACAGATGAAATAATCATGTTTATCAGAGACTTTCAAATCATAACCCAAGCACCAGGCAGCTTAAAATTCTTTGCACATGAAACTTCTTCCTGCAAATCGACGGGCGCCTGAAAGAGGAAGAGGTACAGAGGAGATAGGTAAGAGGTACTTTTGAGATTAGATGGAAACTTCTGCTTCCAAAGTGATCGCAGGTAAAAAAAAAAATTGTCTGTATTCACAGGTAGCTAAAGTGCAGTGGACTGTATACTGTAATCCTCCAACTGCATCGACAACACATAAAGCTTTTCCTCTGAATTACATCCAGGCTTACCAGACATTAGCCTTTTTGCTGTCAGGAGTCTGGTTGAGTGTGAAAATGACTTGAGAGCCCATTGGGGAGTAATGGCCGCTGAGTGCCTGTGCTACTTATCTTTTATTGTCTGGTTGTCTGCCTTGATGAAATGGGGGTTGGAATGTGGCTTGGATCCGTCTGTCCATCTGCCTCTCTGTTCATGCATCCACACACTAAATATTTCATGCTGATATAAAAGACAGACAACTGTGGAATTATGTGTGTCATCACTCACAAACATATTAAGATTATACAGATTGGCCAAAAGAGTCTTATTTAATAAGATAGTTTGTACAGTTGGTGCAAAATATCACAGTCACAGCTTATTTGACTTTCATTACACTTCAGGGAATAACTTCTGTATCTTCCCATAATAAATGTTTTTTCTTTAGCTTGAGACTGTGGTGGGAACAATGTTTGTTTAATTGTTTCTTGTGTAAGATATGATGTGCACTATTGATCTTACTTTGCCGAAATTTGGCAAACAATGCGTCTCAATACTGTCTTCCATCTCCATTCCATATCAGAAATGGACTTCTTGAACCGTAAATATGGTTAATTGTCTGCATGTCACAAGCAATAATATCAATCTTTTGTAGATTATGACATGTTTATTTGTGACTGATGGGCGCTTTACTGCACATCTATCTGCATACCCATGTGTCAGTAGCAGCACTGCAGAGGCTTTTCTGCTGCCATTCTGCTCAGTTTTCACGAAAGATGCACAATTGTTCAGTGACTCATGCACTGCTCTTGTCAGTCATGCATGGACGCAGGTTGGTAATGCTTATGTTCATAGTGTGTCTTTGCCATGAAACAGGCATATTGCTTTTTAGATGTATAGTTGTTTGAAAGTATGTACAATGATATCATGGTCAAATTTAACTGAAGTATAACAGTTGGCTTGGCACAAATAAGGATAGAATGAATGCAGGGTGCAGACAGAGGGCTCAGTCCGTATCGGTATATGTTTCTAACCTTGAGCATAAATAATACATGAGATGTCTTGCAGTGAGTTTAACATTTATTGGACACCTGTGTGACTGAACCAAAACAACTGGGTGATAATTATCTGAGTTTGTCACTTTCACCAGCTTGCATAACATGGAGTCATTTGATCCATTGCTTTTTGTATACCACATCGGCTAATATACATATAAACGGTCTGACCTGCACACATATAGTCAATCCCAATATCTCCTTATAATTATGTACAAACAAAGTGTGCAATCATCCTGTGCCACTGCACTTTATTCTATAACATTTAAATAATAAATGCAGAGTTTGTACATAATGTATTCACTGCAGAAGTGGTTTGTATAGAAATCTCTATTGGCTTTTACATTTTTATTCTCTTGTCTACCTCATTCTGACTTGCCTGCTGCTTTAACAACTGAATTTCCCCAGTGTGTGGATCAATAAAGTTTTATCTTATTGATTTATGCAGCTTTTGCAGATACACCCAAAGTGAGTTTACAATATCTTTACAATGATTGTGTGTTCAACTGTGCTAAATGTTTCAGGATTATATGGATAAACAAAAAAGTAATCAACTTGGCAATGTTTTGTAAAGATAGTTTTTCTATTTATTTTTACTATTACCAAGTGGCTGCACATTGTATCAAGGTCCACAAAAAAAAAATCAGTAGCAGAAGTTAAGGAAACACTGAAGTCTGATGCTCTGTATTCTGACATGAGAGGAGCTGTGGGAATCTGCTGCTACTATACGCTGTCTTTTGACCTGCGAGAGAGAGGCACATTAGCACACACAGCAATATAGTAGCCATCAAATCCTGTCTGACAGTATACAGGTACATTTTTTGTGTGTATCTGTGTGTGTGTATGTGTATGTGTATATATATATATATATATATAATAGACACACACACGCACACACTACTGAGAAGCTGTTTCTTAGCAACCATCTTAGACTGTTCTCTGCAGAATGAGAGCAGGTCCCTTCTCCCCATCCTGTCTGTCACACTGGCACCAATTAGGGATCATCATGGCGAAACCATTTAGTTTCCCTTACAGTAATATGACTTACTGTATCTGTCATGGTAAAACCAATTAGAGTCTTACACTTAACTAATTACCTTGCAGCCTTAAGCACGACTTCACACTAGTGACATGTGACCAGGTAGTGAAACAATGGAGAGGTGCAGTGGAAAGTGTTACATCACAATCAGGAGCCCACATTGCTCCTTTAACGCCGTAGATGTAAATGTAGACGACTTGTGTTACATTACATGCAACCACAATGTTCCTGGCAGAAAGATTTAGGCTTTAAGATTTGTTGTCAATCAAATGAGTATTTACTTGATTTCATACCTGTGTAACACCAGTACCTATAATACATGTTTCTTTTTATTCCTCTGCTCCGCAGGAATGTTCAGGATCAGTAACCCAGCTAAGATTCACTCAATTTTACTGTGTGGAAGAACATTCTTCTGGGTGGGTGCATGGATTCATAACCATATGGACCCATCCATCAAAATAGCAAAAACCTCTTTGACTACCTTCATATTCATAAAAAAAATATAACCCTGACCTGGATAAATAGTCAAACAACTACAACATATATAATACTGGTACATTCCTCTGGACTAGATTTCAATTATAGGACCAGGGGATTCAGAAAAACAACTTGTGCTGTTATTGCAACTGTAACACATTGGGGTGGGTGTACACAATTGCCCACATGCATGCTCTGGGTGGGATTAAACCCAGTGTCTAGAAGAGGTGACGTTTAAATGACCCCTCTTCCCTTTGAGACATAAATCCAACCCAATTGCCGCTTTAGATAAATGAAGTCTGTTAAGGCTGCCATGGTGTGTTCTTACATAAGGTCTTATCTTTGTTCCTGCACAACGGATATATCTATTTTTATATCCACCAGATTTCCAATTCGTTTTTATCATAATGTGTATCAAAATTATTCCTTATGCCATCTTGACTAAAACTGATATGAGCATGAGTAAGAATAAATGAGAAAACTAATGCTTTAATTTTTACAGCGGTGGGTTAGGGTACAATTTTTTCCTTCTCGCCTGTCATTTTATAAGATTATTTATTTAAGTTATTTAGAGGTGCACACATTCTGAAGATTCTGTGATGATGCAGCAGCATTACAAACACTCAGACCAGACCCCAGGGAGTGACTCCAACAGTTTTTAACCTTCCCTGCTGTTGGAGACCCCTGGGGTCATCAGAGGAAAATAAGAGCCTGAAGCAAATCCGTACTCATGGATTTGGAACCTGTGCCCAAGGTCTGTAAACAGTGCTGTTGGATTTGTGTCAAATTGCTCTATGTGCACACTGATGGTGAGTGCAGGTTTACACATGACTTATTTTTCTCTTTGCTGACCCTGTGTTCTCTTCCTGAAATGTAACATTAGGAAAATACAAATGAGCTGCCTGTGGTGTTGCATTGCTATCTGTGATACAATGAGTGAGAGTGAATACGACAGTGGAGGCTTCACACTGTCATAATATGAGGGAACTTGTTGTATCGCCTGTACGTATTTTAATCATCCAAAACTGCAGGATTATTAAATTCAGAGACAGCTGTGATGTTCCCAATCTATAAAATGTAACAGAATTCTATTTTTAAAATGATTCAAAAAGGCTTTAAATAGAATTGTAAATATTATACAGTGTTAATCATACCACACACATACCTCTCTGCTAATAAACCAGAGTAGTGAGTACTTGTGTTTGTACTGAGATGGTTTGGTTCAGTCGTGTCGATCTGTGTAATTACGTCAGCACAAAGATCCAAGATCGCAGAGCTATAGAATCTATATCAGCAGATTTGTCATCATCATTGGACAGGAAATCTTTGTGATCGCTGAACTGTAGTTTCCTCCTAATCCTTCCATTCACGCACTCCTATCAGTGCCAGTGCATCCATCATGCAGCATTATGCACAAGTGTCACCGCAGTATTTATACTTCAAAGCAATCAGTGGGGAGGTCGGAGAGGACTGTCTGTGATACCTTTACATAACTGCGTTGTAAAGTGGCCGCTCGTGAGCTGATGCCTCATCTCTGAAGTCGGAGTCAGGAGGAAATCATTTAGTGGATGACTTCAACCGTGCTCAATATCAGATATAATTACAGTACCAATTTAGATAAATTTCAAAGTAAAAGTCACAAGATTATAGCTTGAAATGGTCTTTTTTTATTTAAGTATTTGGGGCGGTTAATAGACATTTTCAAATAATTCCTGGCAAAGGCTGATGTATCTGAGTTCAGCGATCTTAAGTATTCAAAATATATCACAAATGAGCAAACTACAATTTGGTGACAGTTGCTGCTGCAGTTCTTGCAAGAACTAGGAGGAAGATATCAGAGGACATTGAGGCTAAAAACTTGGTGTAAAGGAAGCCGTTTTGAGGTGAATTTGAATGTCGGGGCTTACGGACACTTGGATGACACCACAGGAGCAGTATTGGCTGCAGCGCTGTTTACCCCTGAAACTCCAAATGTGTTTTGTGGACTCAAACACTTCACCCATCCTCATAGTAGTGAGTAGAATGAGTGAATGTGATTTTAGGTCCTTCCCTCATATCTCTTTGCAAAAGATTATTACAGTACACTCTGGCCACGATGTACAGAGCAGAGAAGTTTAACATTTTATCCATTATCATGCAAGGACTTTCTTGTGTCTATCAATACTTTTCTTATTGTGGGACCTTGCTTACAGGAGTCAGAGGCTTCAGAGGAAGTGAGTTATTTCCAATTAGCCTCCAGAGAGAGCAACACTTATATTCTGATATCCATGTTGCATTCATCTCTGGTACTTGAGGCCGATGCTGTTTGTGTCTTCTGGAAAAGGGTCAGTCACCAAGCGAATGTGGGTATCATTGTTTTCCAAAGTCTCAGTTCCTACCCGTCTCAATTAAAATGCAACCCCATAGTTTTCAAACTAAAAAAGGGCCAGCAGCGTTTCCCAGAGTCCCAAAGTCTCCATTTTTGGAGGCTTAAAAACTCTTCAGTAAAAAGCTGACAAAGCAATTTACAGTAAAAGATAATCATTCTATGCAGTCATAGTGTCAAAGATCAGTGTCTTCTCATACAAGAAATATGAGGAAATGAGGGTTGTAAACAAGGTCAGAGAGGAGGGAGGACATTCTTTTTAATTTTCTCAGGCTCAGTAGATATGAGAGGAAGCCTCTGCTGAGTTTGAGGAAGGTGTGTGTGTGTGTGTGTGTGTGTGTGTGTGTGTGTGTGTGTGTGAGAGACTGTGATCACAAGGCTTTGTATAATAAAGAACCAAACAAGTGCATCGAAGTGCTGTTAGGAAGCTTCCTGTAGTGTGGGTTTATGTGTGTGTATGTGAGGCTGTACGTGACAATAAGCTCTTATTGTGGGACACAGAGGAGGAAGAGAGGATGGGTGTAGATCAGTGGATAGCATGAGGGACAAAGGTAGCAGGAAAACAATATTTTACTGATTGCGGAGCTGCTGTATTGTCTACAATCATGACTCATATCAGCTCAATATGTGGTTTTCTTCCTAAATGTGGCACATGATAAGAGTATTGAGGCATGAGCCTTCAGAAATGAGGTGTAGATTTCCCCGGATATGTGCAGAGACACTTGAAGGTGACAGAGAGGGAGAAGGCGGATGGCAGGATTAGTCCCTTTTCTTCAGTATTTTACTTTCCTCTTGTTGTCTTCCATCTCTTTAAACCATGATTGACTGGTGTCAGCTGAACTGTGAGCAGCATGTCTGTCTCTGTGTTGTGTCGCAGCAGCACTGTCACCTCTTGTCACCGTCACGTCACACCGTCGTCTCGCAGTGATGCACCAAACCAGCTCAAAGGCTTCAGTTGTCGACGTATTGCAGTTGCCTCATGTTGCGTCAGTGACACAGTGGAAGAAAGTGATTTCATTGTTGTTTGTGGGCCCTGGAATAAAAAATAAAGCCACCTCAGAGTTTTTAACTATTTATGGTACAATATGAAGCTCGGTCATATAGTTTGAGCAATAGCAAGAAGTCACGTTCATACTAACTGCTGTACAATACTAGCTGATAAGAGGCTGTTTCAAAGCCTTTATAGAGTCCATAACTGGCAGTTGTAGTCACAAGCAGTAAATCCAGGATGATGACACACTGAATTTTCCCTCATTACAATAATTTTTTTTTTTTTATCATTCAGTTACTCTTTAGATATCATGTATGAGTAATCCGGCATGAGTGGGTCAAATGGCTCTCAAGTTATATGCTTAACATTCCCCAAAACACACTTCCTCATGACTTAGGGTTTGGAGCGTCAATAGAAATACAACCAACAACAGCATCAGTTAGCGTCCATGATTGGATGTAAAGGCATCCACCAGCCAATCAAAGGTAAATTGGGTGGGCGGGACAAGCAGCCCCCACCAGCTAATCAGACGTAAGTTAAGTCCCACCCTCTCAGGCAGGTCAACACCAATGAAATGTTCTTTACTTCTCAAGTTTCCTAGCCAACATTAAAAAAAATTGAAAGAACGGCTTCAAGATCATGACATTACACTATTATGACAATTGAAAATTGCAATTTTTTTCAAAGAAAATTGAACTTGCCCCATGACTGTACGTTCATTTTGATTAAAAACTCTGTTAATTTTAGTCTGATTTAGTATAACAGTCAGCTGATATGACTCATGTATGGTTCAGTTCAATGTCATAATTTCTGCCTTTATAGCTTGAGACAGTGAGCTTGCAATATTCATTCTTAAAAAAGGAAGCCTGTAAGCTCAGACCTGAATACACAAGAACTACATTTATAACTACTCATTTTGCCAACACACTAAAATGTTATATATTTTAAAGCAGATATGTATCCTAGTTTTAAAGCCCACCTCTATGAAATATCTAGTGACATTCAATGGTCTGATGACTGTCAGTCAACACACGGTTGTGTTGAAGCAAATGAGGCCATGATGCCCCAAACCTAATTCCACTGCATCAAAAGAATTAGCAGTAGATGCATTCCTAAACTCTACCACCTGTTTCACAATTATGAAGTAAACCCAATTAGGTCAGTTTGCCTCTGGCATGTGTATATAGCAAGGTTCATTTGAAAAGAGATGCAAAAGAGGCCACAAAGCAAATAGAAGCAGTGAACCCTGAATAAAGAACTGCAACACAGATAAATATTTCATAACCGATATTGAAACTTCTGAAGCTTACTAACATACTGTGGTAACTTATTAACATGATTTCATAATTAAATAGCAATTAAAAGGTTATACAACAACAAAGAAGTGCAGGGCAAGCATGTGGGACTTTAAAAAGTACTCTGCTGTAACTCGCTGAAGCGCAAACACTTAACACACTTAAAGTGGGTTGTATTGATCCTAAAAATAGTCACTCTCATTATGACACGTGGTATGAAGTCACTGAAGAATAAAAGAGACTAATTGACCTGAGATACTAAAATAAGTCACTTTCTTTCTTATGTAATGTTAATGAGGCAACAGCAGTGAGTGACCCGTCTACTCCTTTAGTCCTTCAGGTTTGTGAGACTATTTAAGAAATGGTTACTATGACAAATACTCCTGAAGCTGAATTGTCTTTAAAGTCTGTGCCTTATGTTCTATCTAAATTATTCAAATTTTTTTTATTGTTTTGGGAACTTATTAACATCATGCAATGTTTTTTTTCAGTTGTAAGCATTTTCAGACAAAAGTTAGAAAACAATGATCAAAGTCAAACTCCAACTTGAGTCTAGCTTCTACTTGTGAGCCACTCCCAATGCAAGAGGACCAATCACATTCTGCTTTATTGGCATGTTGCCACAGTGCTCAGTCACTGCGGGACAATGTCACGGAACATGAAGCATAGGGCAGTGAAATTATTATTTTTATTTCATCAGAGGAAGCGGAACTGGAAGTGGTTTTGTGGCATCATCACCATCAAAATCACCACGACACACTTGAGAACACGGCATCTCTTTAAGAGAATGCTGTCGTCACCTCACATGATCAGTTTTAAGTATCAATATTTTGTGTATCCCTTTCATTAATTTATCACCCTCATATCATCTCCCTCAGAGGATGTGACGAAGGGAGGTGAGGAGCATGAGGAGGAATAAACCCAAATTGTTTTGAATCTTTTGCATCTCAAATACATTCACAGCGTAAAAATAATGTAGTTAATTTGAGTAAAGATCCTACAGAGTGAGGTGTTATATAGCTTTTTCAACGTTCATTTCAGTGGGCTGAAGTTAATATGAAGGTATGAACAGGGCATTGAAGAGGGATTTGTTGTGCCCACTATCCAAGTAGCTGAGAGGAATCATTGAGGCATTAACACCTCAATATGTATTTTAAAATCAAACATCTCTTGTAGAAGAAAGCTGTGATGTCATGGTGCACAGACAGGTGCTGCTTCAGGGGTCGACAGGTTGGGAGTGTTGGGGTGAGTGAGGGTCTCATTCACATCCACTGAAAGAAAATAAATAAGTAGTTAATCTTTCTTAGTTTTTAGAAAAGGATGAAGAGTCAAAACCTTTGGTTTCTTATTTGACACTTGCACCATCCATGCATTATATATACTACTTATCCTGCAGAGGGTCATGAGAGGAGCTGGGGCCAATCCAAGCTGACATTGGGCGAGAAGAGGCGTACACCCTGGAATGTTGCTAGACCATCGAAGCGCCATCCTCTAGAGACAAACAACCAGTGACACACACTTACACATGAAGTTTTCCAATACATATTTGCAACATTTAAGTCAATTCCTGAAGTGGAAAATGACCTTAATGTTGATTCCCTTAAATGTTCAGTGTGTAGAATTGAATTACAACTAGTGGTGAAGTTGCATGTTGCAGCTGAATACCCCTCATCTCACCCTTATCTTCCAAACATGAAAAATAACCTGTGGTAGCCTTAAGTTGTCATAAAAACTCAAGAGGTGTTTAGTTTGTCCAGTTTGGTGTATCATATAAAGTATTTGAATATAAAGGGCCCATTCTAGGGTAAAGAAAACAATTACTACAATTTAGATGAAACACACGAGTGAAAACATCAATAGGACTATTTTATATTTAATTCCTGCCAATAGATCACTTTCACCTAAATCTTACACACTGAACCTTTTAATGTTACGGCGTTCATTGTCCTCATCCCTACATCCTGGTTTGCATGTAATGTTTTCTGTAGCCACTTTCCCACTGATCAGAAAGCCCACTTATAACTGGCTTTTGTCTGCAATGAAAACAGATGCCACTGGCATTCTCTCCTGGGTCAAATGACTGCAGTAGATGAAAATATGACTAAATGTACTAATTTCCTCTCCTACTTCTTTATTTCTACATTTTTGACACTTTTTCTGCACAATGTTATGAAGCGCAATGAACTTAGGGGCAGTGGTTCTTTAATAGCCATTAATGTGTACTTTTTTCATCTTGGGAACAACGTGCATCAGTGATTTTGTCTTTGTATTTTACAAAATGCAACTCTGGCAAGACAGTGAGGTGAGAGAGCATCTCAGTTACTGGCACATACGTGGGGTGGAACATGACTCACTGGGTGAAAAAACAGAAAAGCAAACTCTACTGACAATAGGAAAAGAGTCTATCACTTTTTTAGCAGGTTTTCCCACATTTAATGAACCCGCGGGCCGCGTATACCTGCTAATGTAATGTAATAGATGTTAAGACGTATATCTAGGTACACATCACCTGTTTCTCTGTGTTTTGCTTGAAGTGCACAAGGAGGCTGTGTTTGTCGAAGATCCTCCTACAAGCCCAGTGACCCTCTGAGACAGAAGCTTGTCAACCCTCAGGACAAACCACCGAGATGTAAGCAGAGCAGTGTAGTGTACAAAGTTCAGTCAAGCGAGGAGCACAGAGTTATACATTGGAGAGAGAACACAACACAAATGGTTTAATAGAAGAGAGAAATAAGCCGCGTATGTCAAAGTGGAGCGATTATCACTGAACAAAGGAGTCGGTCTACAGCACAAAGCAGTCTTGAGATCCCTCCTGCTGTGTTGTCACATCTGCTCCTTTGGACATTTTGAGGACTTTTTACTCGGGGACTGGCCGGTGACACTCCGCAGAAAGTCCGGAGGCTTTCACTCAGACATTTGCATTCACACATACAGCCCCTCCGGAGGGAGTGGAGTTTAGTGCTTGTCTGAAAGAAGCTTTAGAATAGTGGAAGCTGGAGCCCTTATATAAGTTTCCTAAAATTTTTAGGAAAACACAAATATAAATTTTCAATTGGGAAACTGTAACCAAACCAGATTTTATAGTTTGTTGAGGAGTGCTTTTCTTCTCCAGTCACTCAAAATGATGTAATCTACTGCAATGGGACCATGATTTCCATGTATTACTTTCCATTACTGAGTGTGTGTGTGTGTGTCATTCTTTTCTTTGAACTAAAGCATGGTTGGTTCTTTTAAGTCCAGACCTTTCTGCTGTAGGCATGTTTGTCACACTGTGTGTATATGTGTGTGTTCGTGTTTCAAGTATGTGCTTGGGTCCTTTTCATGCTTTTTAGTGTGAGTATTGGTTGTGACAGTATGTCTTTGCTGGGATTTCTGGTTACACACATTTACATCATGATGAAACCATGTTAGGGAATAATTAAAACTCAGTGCTAGAGACATTAATGTATCCTAAACAGGCACACAGTTATAAAGTACATTCATTTTAATTCTACAGCCGATTTTATATATTGTTGTCTCTGTCCTATTATCTGTCTCTCACTGATAACTCATCCTCGTTCAAATCATCTCGTCTGTGATTCAAGCTTTAATTGAAAATCTGATGTTATTTATGTATTGCATTCCACCAGATCAATGGTGCTGAGGAAAGGGAAGGACGAAGACAAGTTCCGTTTCAACATTGCTGGCATTGACATCCCAACCATCACAGAGAAGCCAGTCAAGAGCTAAGGCAAGGTTTTTGACAGCTCTCTTGATGAACACACCATCTGTCCAGTTTACATGCACCGAGTTGGATGGCTGGCTGACGTCTGTGGATGAGTCTGGCCTACCTTGTAAGTTTAGAGCCTCGATGTATCAGCATGGAATTCTTTAGAGAATCCCGTGGTCCCTCCTTGTCTATGCAGTTCCAATCCCGGTAGTCAAGACCTCAGAGAGGAGGGTCAGCAGCCATCTTAGGAGATATTTGGGACTGCTGAAGAGTTTGAGCAGCACCACACTCTAAGGACACAATAAACACCAACTGCACCATGAAATCCTTGACTTAACACACAGTTTAGCAACATTGTACATCTAGAACTTGTTCTGACGTAACATATACAAAGATCACCAGTTAAACTGGATCACCAGAGACTGGTGAAGGCTGCAGATTTGACTCAACTCAGAAAAAAGGCACCACTCAGTTCTTTGAGTGAAACAGCCAAATTGTTTTGACCTCCCTCTCACTCTTTGTTAAGATGTGTGGTAAGTTGAGTGTTGGCTCAGGATCAAAATACATGAATATCAAACATCACATTTAATGTGATGTTTGATATTCATCTCTAAGCATTCAAGCACAGGAGATAAAAGGTTTGTCTCTTGTTGTTGAAGCTAATTTCCTAAATGGAGATTACAGTGCGTTCGTACAGGTAGCAAGTAACATTGCTTAATATTAGTGTTGATACATTTCATCAGGCAATAGACCATTTTCATACTTTGTTACATTTAAATATGTCTGGTTCAAAATCGGTCTATTAAAAGTGTATATATAAGAGAAAGAGGGCAGCATTACTTTAATTATTCTTTATTATAACTTGTATGGGCCCTGTGTTGTTAAATCCAGCTCATTTAACAGACTCAATGTGTTTAGGTAGGCTAAAGTTTTTCACTGGTTATGAAACAGTGTTACTTAAATATTGCTGCATCTTTATGACCTACTACGGTAAATGAGACATTATTATATCTTTATTATTATACGAATATGTATTTTCATCTTTGAGATTGTGTTGATTGCTTAACAGACCTCTGAAATGGCCGACATGCATTATAAAAATGATAACACCAGTTAAGTATATATGTTTAATTTTCAAACTTATACCTAACCCACATACATGAACACTAACAAAGCCAATTCAGTTTAATTTGATGAAAAGCATCAACTATAAAATCCTCTTTGCAGATAAACCAGGGAGGATGAACAAAAGGTTTTCCAACCTCACTCTGCACCATAGTTTATAAAAAACTCTACACACACAACGTCTAGCACCCAAACACTACAAAAGTGACAATATATTGTACAGCTGTTTGAGGAGGACTCACTAATGACAAGGAGTAATTGTGAAGTAGCTCCAGAGTAATACCACAGGCCAAGCAAACAGGCACGAACGGGCACTGCACTAAAATGAACGTCATAATTGAGAAGCAACCTAAACAGTGCACCAACAACTACATTAATTGTATTTATTTATACAAGGGCAACTTCAAAAGAATTAAAAACAGGAAAGGGAAACCACCTGGTTACTTTGCACTTGTGGAATTTTTTTATTCTGATTATAATGTAATAATTAACCAGTTGTCTTAATCTGATTTTAATTCAGTAATCTAAAGACATTTACCAACCTTAATTTCAAACATCAACCGGTGACTTCAAAGAGAAAAACATACGCATGCAGAATGAATAAACACAAATCCCACTTGAATATTGACAAACAGAATTAAAACAAGAACAGAAAACACATCCATATAATAGGACTCTGTATTTATGTTATGGGATTAACATGTTGGAATTGCATTTATAATTAACACTGCAGGATTTTCAATTTAGCTGGATGTAAAGCAGCATATATGTAAATGGTACATCCAACTTAAAATACATTTTTCAATTGTAATCCTAACTGATGGTAATACGACAGATTATAGGACAGAAAAGTAAATTAGATACACTCATTTGCTACACATGACAAGACTGCTTATATCTGAAAGACTTTAGCCAAAATCAATCGTATTTGTAGGCACTCTGTGTCAGAAGCCTTTCATTGCTGAGGAATTGAGGAAAATGCTGTGTGGCAGTCATTTTAGGCGCCAGCCAAAGTGTCACATGTAACAGCCAAATGACGACTCAGGATCCTGGGCCTGAATAGACGTTACGCTCTCATACTTTTTTGAATGAACTGGAAAGAGACAGCAATGTAATGGAGACACTACAGAGGAGAACTCATCTGACAGCTGATACTGTACACTGGCTGTTAAAATGCCTGCTGAGTCTCACCCATTCACAAACAGGCATTAGCTTGACTATTGTGGAGACACCACTGGATTCCAAATTTCTTGAAGCAAGCTTAAGTTCTTGTGAGACTTAAGATTTTATGTTTTAATATAAGTCATACGTCTATGGTAGGTTCACTCAATAACATAATGGCTTGGGTTTTGAAGTGCCATACAAATAGCTGACTAGGACTATGGCTACTTTCACTAATTATTATTCATGATTATTGTGGGTTTTTTTTACTCCAAGCTCCCTCTGGTCAACTCGCTCTTCAGGCACAGTACCCGGGGGGACAACTGCCCCTTCATTTAGAAAGGGGGCAGTAGAGGTGGTTTGGGTCTCTAATTAAGATGCCTCCTAAACCCAGAACTCACTGCATGACTTCATGCATAGCCAAAAAGATTCCCATTAACGATATTGAGGTATCTTTAAAATGTTTGAAAATAATAATGACATGATTGATAATGATTACATACACACACACACACATGTTCTGCTGATAGAGAGGGAGGGCTGTGGGCTTGGATACTTCTAAATGTGGGCCTCTTTGTAATAGTGCCTAGACATACCCTGAGAAAGGTGTGTGTGAGATATTCATTTTTTTTAGTGTTTTTATCAAATTTAAACTAGGGAGGCTTCATGTAGTGGAGTCTCTATGTTTATGTTTTCCAGTTCAAAAAAAGAATCCATGCAAAATCTAAAATTCAGTGTGTTCCAACTTGTATCTCAATGAATGTCAGTTGCACATTTCTCTTTGGCCTTCTTTTTGAGCTGAGACCAGTTTTATCCTATTATCATTAGTATTTTGATGTATTATATATTGCTGTTTTCTTGTTGTACCTTTTACTTTGTAAAGCACTTTGGCCGACCAAGTTGTTTTAAATGTGCTCTATAAATAAAGTTGACATTGACATTACAGTGATTCTGACTGTTGAGGTCGCCCTTCAAAACAGACCAAGAGCATGCATGCACTCCAAGTGGTTCAAGAACAGCCTCAAATTTATTTTGGGGATCATGAACAGGCATTTGTGACCATTTTTTAAGTTTGGCTTTTCCACATTGACAGAACCATTTATGACACACCATCCTTTGGCAGGCATTTGGAAGGTCAACGATTATAATGTAATCTCTTTAAATGTCACGCTCTCAGCTTTTGTGCTTTCTTTAAGCACTTTCTCCTTTCTGTCTGTCATGTTCCCTCTGCATGATTGCCCCCTCAAATCAACACATGATGGAAGGCTACTGTCCTGTTCATCAGGGAAAGTGGCTTTTCGCCTCCATAGCTGAATGTGTGCACAAAGTGTTCAAAGTTAAAAGCTGACAAAGTAAAATAAAGAGAAAGCCACACTAATATGAAGAAGGAGGAACAGATTCATCAACTATTATGGGCTCCAAATGTCAACCAGATACAATAATCTACTGAGGTGAGCAAAATACAACATCCAGGGTGAGCATTAATCATTGAACATTTCTTTTTTCTCCAAATGTCACTCTGATTTCAGTCCATCAGGTTCTGGCCATGGTCTTTATTCATATCCATAGTGAAGAAATACCTTAAAGTATCAATGCTGTAAAAATGCTGACTAGACAAAAGGAAGTCCAGGATTGTAGGGAAGTAATTCAGATTCCAGGTTAAAGGGCTCAAGAGTGTGGTTTGGTAAGTGGGGGCCAAGGTTTATCCAGGGGAGGATTTCAGGACACTATCTTTGTCTCAATTCAGTGGCTACATCCTTTGAAGGCTGCATTTGAACCAAGCTGTCGCATTTTGAAGGCTCGTTCAAATGTGGCCGACAAATGCGTCCTTCCAACCCCAAAAAAAAGAAGGCTCCAGTGAATGGCTCCTTCTGGGCCCAACCTTCCCACGATTCATTGCACTTCAATAACAAACCATTTTTCAAAAAGGTAATGGCACTGGCAGGCAATGAGACATCCGATGTTTGATTATCAGGTGTCACCTCAACTGAATAACTTACAGTACAAATGTAAAAAAAAAAAAAATGAAAAAAGGGGCCATTAAAACTTTCTCGTCATGTCCAACTTCAGCTCTGTTGCTAGGCAACAGCAATAAGGGTTCCGTTCAGCCTCATGGACTGCAGGACCCTCAAAGATGGCAGTCTTTGTATGCAGGGTAGACCAAGTCTGTTGATTGATGCAGTCCCTGAACTGAGACACAGCTTGTGGCTCCAGAGCCAGTTGAACAAACAGGTGCAGGAGCTGGCTCCAGAGGTCACCCCCAGCCAGTAGCTCACACCAGCTGTGTCCCAATTCAGGGGCCTCCTCCTTCAGAGAACACAGCCCACAAAGGATGTGGCCTTCCTCAAGTTGCTTTTCTCTGCAGCTTCATGTCGTCTTTGATGAGCTGTACTAACACACTAACTATGAGGACACACCATGGTCAAGTTGAAGCAGATGGTTTCCCACTTACTCTCTCTCCTGCCCAGGGATACTTGCGACCCTCACAGCAAGAAGGTACTCAGTTCGAATCCTGGTTCTGTCGTTTCTTTCTGTGTTTTTTCCCCATGTCTGGATGAGTTTCCTGTGGGTTCACCGGCTTCCTCCCACAGTCTAAAGGCAAGCAGATTATCTGAATGTGATAGTGTTTCTCTCAGAATGTCGGCCCTGTGATACGCAGGGGTGTACCCTGCCTCTTGCCCAATGTCAGCTGGGATTGGTCCCCACTCCCCGTCGACCCTTAAGAGGATGAGCAGCGTTGATAATGAATGAATGGATAAATGGGGTAAGGCTACTATGATGGTCTAAGTGTAAACATAAAAAGGAATACAATGCTTTGAATAATCAAATAGCAGATCATGTAAGGTTTTGCTTTTGTCATTTTATCAATACATTATTCTAGGTATTTTACAGTACAATAGCTCAAAACCACGACTTTAACGACACACATTTCATTTTAAATGATTCAGTGGAAATCAAATCTCTCTGTGAACTGCAAACAATTAATTATTGATGTGAAATGTGAAAAACTGACTGCTTGAAGTAATTGTTCCACTTCTATCTATGTTTATATGAACAGAAATTGAAGTATGTACATGTCTTTCCAGATTTAAGATGCTGAATGATGAAATTATTATTGTTTGGTTTCTTTGTCAGTTTTCATCTGCATCAAAGGCTTTCAAGTGCATGAATAAAGCAAGAAGCTACTGTTCTCTGTGTGTGAAACTATCTTCACTAGATTTCAGCGACACACTGACTCTCTCAGGAACTCCCTCACTGCGCGGCGCATAACACACACACACACACACACACACACACACACACACACACACACACACACACACACACACACACACAGCAGGGCCTCTCCCAAGCCTCCCAACATCCCTGGGTTAGCAGCCTGTGTCATCTTAATCTGAGTAGAACACCTCTATACCCGATGTGCTGCTGTGCGTGCATGTGTATTGAATATGTACAGCATGTCCTAGCATGAGTGTACGACTGTTTGTGTGTAGCACTGATTTATAACTAAAGGGATGGAGGTTAAGTTGAGGTTGTTTTTATGTTGAGTGACTCCTGCCAGCTCTTTATTAACTTCATTATTATGTGTGTATGAAGTAAATGGAGTTATGTGTTGCATGTATGTTGCTTCTGACCTTATTGTATGTGCGTACATGCTCCTTATACAAAAATACTACAACTTTTTATGGTATGTTCTCCTTTGCTCAACTGAGCCGAATATGTGTGTGTGTATGTTGGGGGGATGCTTTGAAATATTTTCCCACATTAAGCTCCTATCTCTTTTTATGTCTCTCTAAACGTGAACACACATACACACACACACACACACTTGTTCACACTCGGTCAACCTAATTTACCCTTCCATTCTCTCCATCTCGACTCCCTCTCATTCAATACCAATTCAAATGTGCTTTATTAACATGACAAAGCTGAATCGGTCAGGCATCATAAATTGAGGTAATATGATAAAGATTAACAGTGATGGGAATAATTAAAATGACTCTGCACCTTCAGTCGTAATGTGCGAAACAGTATTCTACAAAACCTCATCTCAAGGACTCCAATGGATACATTTTAAAGTCTATAAATATGTTATACTATATGTGCTTATACTAAATGATTTCTTATATGATTTATTTTGTTGAAATAATCCTCACTGACCAGATGACTGGAGGTGAAAGCTAAGAGTCTGCACAGTACAGATCAGAAAGTGGAGCCATGGTAACGAGGTTCCAACTATACAGCTGATCAATCAGTCTGAGCCGTCATTCATGGTGATTCATCCCATTTTATACCATCATATAACTGATTAAAGCCAAACCTAGAAGAAAAATGGACACTGCCAACATACATCAGTGTGATTAGAACTAACCTAAAATGACAGAAACCATCTTTGAGAAAAAATGAACTTAACATGTACTTTCTGAAACAGTGTTTTCTTTTATTGACTACTAATTGGTAGTGAACAATTTGTGTCTGTAACTGGATGTTCTCTTTTGTGAGGGCTGTGATAAGCGAGTTTCTGGCTAATGTCAGAAAAAGTGCCAAGTAGTCTGTAAAGTTACTCGTCCTATAATTTGGCCTTAATCTTACCTTTTAGATCTTACCAGGGATCTCTGCAGGGTGGAGCTGCCATGTTCAACTCCTTCCACCTGTGTTTGATAGATTATCAGTATATCCCATGAGTTGATTTATTAACTCCAATAACAACACTGACTGTGCCCAGTGCATTGATTCACTCGACCATCTCTCTCTCTCACACACAAACTCACTCAGTCACACACAAACAAACTGACAGCATTTGGTGTTTGCAAACAGCAATGATGTGTGTGTGTATTTGCATATAGAGTGGGGGAGTGAGATCCAATCACAAGTGGTCACTCAAGACGCACATGGAGATGCATTCTAATGTCAGGTGTGAAATGACGCGCTTCGAGCTGTCCACTTGTGATCGGAACCCCCAGGATGCATGTTGTTGCAAGGTGTGAAGAGGGCCTAAACAGAACGAAAAAGTAACAAGGGTTTGGAGGTGAGAGTTTAAACTGTAGGCTGCAGGCTTCATCACATCAGCTCACACTCTCCACATCAACAGCCCCATGGTGTGTGCAAATGTCAGTGTCATTCGCTGTCTTGTCCTTAGTAAAGTCACTTTCAGTGTGTATGATGTATGTGTGTGTGTGTGTAAGAGAGAGAGTGTGTGTTTGCCATTTTCTCCCTTTTGCTCTCTGTGAGGGTAAGTTATTTTATTCAAAGTGTCAAGACACTTTAGCAGCACAGAAGACACAAAGTGAGAGAAACAAAACAAGTCAAACAAGTAGTAGCCTACAGCTAAATGAAAGGATAAGGAACGTAAAGAAGAGGTGGGTTATGATTTCTTACCAAGATGCATTGAGGTTTTGCAGAATGATCACATCTGACGACCTATGAGAGTGTTCAGTGTGGAGGAAATTTGGCATCTATATTGGACACTTGGTCAGGATCACTTGGTACCCTTCAGTATAATTTTTAACATGCAGCGTTGTGCGATAGACTTCCAGTGTTCTGTACTCAATTGAAAGTCAACACATGTGGCAGGCAGACTGCAGTCCATTGTCTTTTACATGTCCTTAAACCACATTACAATATCATTATGATTTTAACACAGTATGGGCGCCTAAACATGATACCTTACAAAGTTTAATACGACTGGCATGCACCCTGCATGTTGAAATATTATGCTAAAGGGTACCCAATGAGTTATAAAGTTTTGCCAAGGGGTAATGAAAATGTGACGCCACATCCTACATGCTGAAGGGCTTAGACTCATGTTTTTTGAGCATTCAGTACTCGCCTCAGCTCCTGCTAGTGAATCTCAATTGGGTTAACATCTAGACCTTGTGCCTGGTCATTTCAAAACTTTTAAATTGACTTTTTTCCTGCCGTCCTGTTTTGTGACTGCTTGAGCATTTTGAGTTGTTGTCTCGCTGCATGACCCATTGGGCTTCGGGTTCAGCTAACAGACAGATTGCTCAACATTCTCATGAAGAAATCATTCATACAAATGAGTACAAATCAGATTTTGGAAAAAAGGACCTAAGGCACAAAGCTGGGCTTCTTAACATTTGTAGGTATCAAGGCATCAAGAGGTCCATGCATTTGTTGCATGTAGACTGGACTACTTTATGTCTTTACTATCAGGATGTCCCAGTAAGTATGTGAGAAGCCTGCAGTTGATCTAAAATGACGCAGCATGCCAGTTTCAGTGACAGGAACTAGAAGAAGATATCATATCACTCCTGTCTTCTCTGCATTGGCTCAGAATACAAAATCCTGTTCCTAACAAACAAAGCCCTCAATAAACAACCCCCATCACGTAGACTATTAAAGAGCTCATAGCACCATATTGTCCTAATACATCGCCTTGCTCCCCCAATACAGGCTCACTTGTGGTTCCTAGAGTCTGTAAGAGTAGATTGGGAGGTAGAGCCAGTATTTTATAACATGCTGGATTTTGCTGCCATCAATACATTTGTGCTGTACCTGAGCTGCATGTGTGACAACGTCCCTAGAAGGGACTTCATGCTTCAGCTGGCCCTAGAGCTGCACACAGTGTGGACGGCACTACGCATGTCCCTGACCCACACTGGTACAGAGGAGCGGATGAGAATGACCTGCATGGTAAAGGCACAATGCAAACATTTTCTTTCAATAGGCCTTCAAAATCGAAAAAAGTCACGTTTTCCCGTTTTGATTTTTAAAAAAGTTAATTGCTTGAGATGAAGGTACACAGGTGATGATTAAACAAACTCATTTAATGACTTGAGACATTCCTCTGTGAACACAATGCCTTAATACAATGACAGAGTACTTTTTCTTCTACTAGAATTGCGGCAAAAGGTGCATGGGTAAATTTGACCCGTTGGCAGGTTTTAGGTATACAGCGATCCCTGGTGGTTCTATCGTTGAAGTTAGACTTAAAACGTTCCTTTTTAATTAGGTTTATAGTTACGGCTGGCTCAGGTGAGTCCTGAACAAATGCGACTCTGTAATGGTTTGTATATATCACTTTTCTAGTCTTGACTTACAGTGCATCTATGTTCAGCAGTTTATCTATCAAACGTCACTGACACTGCCAGCACTGCCGTCTGGGCTAATTTAGGGTTCAGGTTCTTGCCCAGGGACATTTTTGCATGTGGGATGGGGGAGATTTGGATCGAACCACTGACGTTCTGGTAAGGGGCAGTATACCTCCTGAGCCACAGTCGCCCAGTCACTCTGTGGCCCCCTCCTCAAACAAAACCAAGACAATTGTACTTCAGCACACAGTTACCAAGTAGGGTTATACAGATAGGAGGAGTGTTTCAGGTATATGTAAACCCTGGCACATCCGAGCTTTAGTGAAGGCAAAAATGAAACTGTAAAACGTATTGTAAAAAAGTAATTCATTACTGTTACATATTACTAAGTAATTACTATCACAGCTCTGTTTTTTGCATATTATCAGCCATGGGATAATTCTTTCCATATTGCATATTTGTACTTGTTTTAGTGTTGAAGTTCTCATACTTTCTGTCTACCTTTTTTCTAATCCAATTATTCACTCTTATCTTGTAGCACAAACAAAGAACTTGTGTGTGTGTGTGACAGCAAAACATTAAACAATTTGGTATGAGCCTGTACAAGATCTTCAGGTGATGAAGGTGTAAACTGGCTCAGTTGAGGCATGTTGTATGATTCTAATTTCATGCTAGGCCTCAAAGCTAGAAAATGTGAGAGCGTGCAAAATGGATTTTAGATATCCGCTCATGTTAGCATAATCACTTAGGCCCCAGACACCCACAAGCATGCTGTATCACCAGCATAATCAAATCAGAAAGCTGTGCAGATCACGCCACAAATTGGCACAGGCAGTTGAAAGATTCCTAATGGCAGTGGACAAAAATTAAAGCCTCTTTATGGTCATGCATATGCAAATTCTATCAAAATGTCATTATTTAACCAATACAATATTTATATGTATCCCAATCCATGCAAAACAAGATCTCAGGCAAATCACTGACACTTGAATGCACCAGCCTTAGCTGGGTCTTTGAGAGGTGGTGCAAAAGACTGTGACCATTTAGAAAGACTGCTGTGATGTTTTGTAATTTGCAGGCATCATGACCAGCAAGTCTGATTGGATCAGTCAACACTCCAATTATAAAAGGGGTTTATGGGTGCCAGCCTTAGTGGATTAATCTTAAAGCTCAAACAATTTGGGCTTGGCACACTGCGTGATGATGATCGCAGTTTTGCTGTGCAGAGAGCTCTGTACAGTGGCATATTTTTACCACAGCTTGATTTGTATAAATCTCAATCTGAAGTTAAACAAAAACACCATGTTCTTTTTCAGCAAGGGTGCCTTCACAATACCACAGCAATGAACCCAGGACCTCAGAGTGGGGCTGAGTCTGTGGGAAAGAACACTGCAGTTGTGAAGTTCATGAAGCTGTGGTGCACAGGGTGAGCACAGACTGCATGGGGCTGACCTGTGGTGAATTTATGGCCAGTGGTGTGCCCCTGCAGAGGAGGTAGACTCTGAGCCAGGAGGAATTCAGCATCAGTTTGTGAGTGTGAGCCCAGCTTCAGTAATGATAGATGATTTTCTCTTTCAGCAGCGAGAGCTCTGTGGCCACCAGCTCTTGACACCTAGATGGTACATGACAGAGTGGGTCTGATTCAAAGATTGTTCCTATAGACAACTGATGTGTGTAGAAGACTCAGGAATTCATCAGGCTAATCACAACACCAAAGCCAGATATTGTGATGATTGTATTCATGCAGGACATGTTTTATGCTTTAAAGCAGAGTGTTTTCATGATGTTTTCACTCCCTTCATCAACAGGTTAATGGAATATTCATTGACTAACCCGAATGGAGCACACCAACACCCCACCACCTAATATCAGTATAAGAATGGATCAAGGAGTGTCCAGCAGACAGAATGGTTCTGTTCTGTCAAAAATGTGTTAATATTGTAGAACAAAAATCTTTTTTAACCTGTTATTTCTTATTTGGAGGTTTAAGGCTTCCCATCAGGCTTTGGGTTTGGTAAACAGGATTTGTTTCCTGACCTTGAATTTTACGATATAAAATGTTCAGTTTTGATTAATCTGCACCATCAAGGGTAAAGTAGAAGAAGTTCCTGATTGCACTGTAAAATGAAGTCCAGATTTGTATATTTTGAAGCCAAGATGTGAAATTAGATCTTTTGGATTTAAATTAATCCTCGGTTATCCTTGATGGAGAAACATCTATCGAGTTATTATTTAGTGTACAGTATATGCCATGTGTATATTTGGTTGTGATCTGTAATGATTGAGTGGAGTTCAAAGTGTGTCTTAGTTAAATGTATTTAAATCAATCAGTGTGTATGCATGAAATGACATTAAGCAGGGTGCCACACAGAGATTAAGGGGATAGTTTGGGTGCAGGTTTGTTGATCGAGATGCTGCTCTGATCTGTTTGTTGTGTAAAGATTCCTCCAGCATGGAACTGTCTGCCTATACAGCCACTACACAGGAGGTTATAGGTCCACTAACAGCAGTCGTCCATCTGTCTGACCAAGTGGCCAAACCTGAAGCTGCTCCCAATTGTCAGGCCAAGCTGTTGCTTTCTTGGCAC
Source organism: Hippoglossus stenolepis (assembly GCF_022539355.2). Lineage (NCBI taxonomy): Eukaryota > Metazoa > Chordata > Actinopteri > Pleuronectiformes > Pleuronectidae > Hippoglossus > Hippoglossus stenolepis. The sequence goes on from NC_061489.1 coordinate 3,498,975, forward strand.
TTTGTCTGTTAAAGGGGAATACTGGTGTATTTCAACCCGGGCTGTCTGCTTATAAATGTGTGTGTGTAAATAAATGATACTCACAAAAACATTTGGAATTGACAGGTAGACTGTCTCAGCCACCATCAGTGGCTGCAATGTAATCAACAGTCTGAGAAATGTCTACTTACAGTTCTTGTATTTCGCATTGTTGAAATTTTTATTCAGGGTCTTTTCTAAGAGTCTGCACATTTGTTGCTCGCAACCATGCAGCAGTTGTTGTGGTGCTGAATATTGTTGTGAAAAAAAAAGTGTAATTCTCCTCTAAGGTAAAAAGCTACTGTGTAAATGCAGTTTATTTTTTCCATTTAGCATTGACATATATTGTTTTGCTGTAGATTAGGTCAAACCCACACAAACTAATAGGACCTGGTCATGCTGTTGAATGGTAAATGGACTGCCCTTTTCTAACGATCACTACAAGCACTACACATTACACTTCACAGTAACACACACACACGTGTATACAGCGCTTGTAGATATGAAGCACTTGTCTGTCACTCACACATCCCATACACACACTGATGGTGCACCCATCAGGGGCAATTTGAGGTGTCTTGTCCAAGGACACTTCAACATGCAGACAGAAGGAGCTTGGGACTGAACCACAAACTGATTAATGGAGTTACCCCACTACCTCCTGAAAAGCCCCTTAAGAGACAGAAAACAAGCAGTTTAGAATATACAGACACATTTTTAAGCTTCCTGTCTGGTAAAAGGAGGTGGGTGACATAAGTGAAACTCCTGGTAATTGCTGGCTACAAAATTGTCCACCCCCTTCCGTTCCTATCTTTGCTATTCATTACAGCAGAGCTCACTGTGAGGCACCAAAATACTAAATGGGTGCAGGGGACACAAAAGTGTGTTCGTAATGAAAAGAAACATTTTGCCATACTACCTCATTTGGTAGTTTTTGAAACCCTCACATTAGAGATATGTTCGACCATGGGTTCTGTGCTAAAGGAAATTTGTGTGTCAGATTTAATGATGACTTAGCTATGATCAGTGAAACTGGAGTTCTACAACCATTCCAATAAAAGCTTCAAAGATTCATATTAAATATCAAGTCCCTTTCCAGAATATCAGCTATGGGCATGGTCTCAATCAATTCCTCCAGTACTACAACACATTTAAAAATCTTTGTTAATAAGGAATACATGTATTGATTTTGCAGATTTTGCTGCAATTTTAGATTGTTATAATTTCCTGTGGATGTTTCACATTACAAGCACATCAGGAAATAAAGAGTATAATGGCATTTAGTGCTGGTAAGCATTCAATAATAAAAATAAAGAAAGTATGGGGGAATAAATTCCATTGACAATACAATAGTAGAAGCAATTAGAATTACTTATGAAATAAAGAAACTGAAAAAAACCTAGCAGGAGTATTTTATGACTTTGTTGTTGCACTGATTCAATTATTATGTACTTTTATTACATTATACTACATTTAGGAGGCAGCAGGAAAACAACGGGGAAGTGTTCAGTTTGCATCAGCATCAAAGTGAAACTAGAGCCGATCAGAACATAGAGGCGTAAATAAGGGAAAAAAGACTTTAGTCTCTCTGTAGCTGATGTTATGACAGTTTGAGAACCGCAGCACTGTCAGTCATAACAGAATAAAACCAGGCCTACCCACCGTGCTAATACATCCAAACACCTCTTTCCTTCCATTCCCGCCCTCAGCTCTCCAATAGCCCCACCTCGCTGCCATACATCCTTTCAAAGTAATATTCCTTAATCAATCACTGTCCTCTCTTTCTTTTCAATCAGCTTTTTTTCCTTTTTTTGTCACACATCTGCTGGCTTCAAGCTTGTCTCTCAACAGCCGCCAATCAATCATCAGCCTCCATTCTGTACCTCACTCTTCGTGTTTGTCATTCTCCCTCGCTCCCTCATTTTCACTATGGCTCACGTCTTATCAATCACTCCCTTTCCCCCTAACTCTCTCCACAACTTCCCAACCCCTCGCCTCACTGTCTCCTAGTATTAATCAATCAATCAGTCTATAGCTCAGCCTCACTGACAACCAATAGATGGAAAAGCACTTTGTATACCTGACCCACCCAGTGACACACTCCATAGACTCATACTAAACATTACAGCTTCTGAAGCCATGTCAGGTCAGCATATTTTCAAATATACATTTTAAGTAAGGGTCCTTTGTCCTTGTGGTGTGCACCAGGAAAAAAGTTCAGTAGGAAAAAGGAGAATCTTACTTGAAAATCCGCATTGTGCACAGTGCAAACAGACATCACATTCATCATAACAACCAGCACTAGTACTAAATGGTCCTTCTGCTTTCATTTAACGGCTCACAGGTCTAAAGGAGGGGTTACAGAATGATTCATATTTACATTATCTGTAAAGCTTTTCACAATGTAACAATGGAATGGAACAAGTGAACCAATATCTACCTGAAAGGGAATGTAGTTGAGGGATTTCTTTGTATTTAGTATTTTTTGTAATATTTGCAACAGCAATTACTCCCTTGGCAACATTTGAATTGACATGAAATTTTGTACAGACATTCATGTCTCCTGGAAGATGAAAGCCTATGACAGTGACTTTTTTCACCACCATTAACAAAATAAACTTTTCCATTGGGTTATTAATGTTCGTAACGGTGTTTCTCATCCATTTCAAGACATGTGACTGATGAAATTCAACGTGATTCACTGAAATACTTCGTGGGAAATGTAGTGTTCGTTTGTTAGCACTCTTAGCCTGTAAAAAAAGTTTTTAAAGTGTTTCAGACAATGGCTGACGATCTTAGCGAGGGGAGTGATATTGAAGTAGATTACAGCAGAATCTTATGGACGAAAAAATAAGATGAAAACAACATTAAAGAAGATTTAGACCCAGACGATGTTCCTTCTGTCCCACTGACAGAGCCTCAGTCAGTAAGAGACATGAGGGGAGAAAGAGTGGGGGATATCAGAGAGTTTGGTTTTATTGTTTGTTTTTTTAATGTCAATGATGTTCAGGAAAAGACGTATCTACTAGGTAGATTAGCAAAAAATGCTTTTGTTCCGTAACTGCCAAAATTACGTTTTAATAAGCTGTACTTTATTTAAACCTGTGTTGTCAGTTGAACAATGGATATCATATTTACATAATAATTTAGTCCTTTACACAATGACAAGCTTTAAATGCTAGGGGTAATGGTAATTTTGACGTCATGGTTTCATAATTTTTCAATTAGGGTGAAATGGTATAGAGACTGAATATTCATTGTATTGGAACCATATGGAAAAAGGTTATTTTCTTCTCTTTATATCCTTTCCATTTCAATATGTAATTACATAAAAATAAAACGTTTCCATCCTGCTTTGATCCAGATAACTGTCTGTGTGTTTGTAACCAGTACGTTTGAAGATATACTGTATGTTTGACATACTTAGTGAATCTGCATAGATTCTGCACTCCACTCTGTCTACACTAATTACCCCAACAGGCAACAGGCAACAGGCATGCGTTGAATGCCTCAACATTAAGATTTCAGGCTTCAGGATTCCTTCAGAGTCTGTGCTGCTGGTGGATGCCACATTCCGCTTTGCAAAAACCCAGTGGCATACCATAATAACAGACAATTCCATTCCTTAATACTAATGGGGTTGTGTGACAGCCAAAGGCAGTTGTGTCATGTCAGTGTGGATGACCCTGACTGGCTGGTATCATGCTCCAGCACTTTGACTGTGACGGGTGGACCGCTGCTGCAAGAAGAAGCTCATTCCTTGGTGCCAGTGGGAATTCACATCATTGGGAATTCTGCATATTTAATGTTGCTCTAGTTTAGGAGGCCCCAGAGGGATGATGAGAATTTCAGCAGACAAATAAGGAACTAAGCCTCCATGATGTGTCTCTAGCTTAGGAGCAAATCTTTTTGTGTCCAAATGTAGACCATTTAAAATGCATTATGTAACATGCTTTGCCTATAATACACACTTTTTAAAGACTTAAGTGAAACTTGCTTAAAAGCTAAACACCCTTCACAAAATGGCGCAAGAAGCATTTCAGTTGCACTTAGGTTATTTCTTCTACTCTGATGGTTCGGTATCTTGAGTCGCTGTGTGCCCCAGTGGGAAGCGAGGTTCAGAGGAGGCCGTGGTGACGCAAATCCAGCAGCTCAGTGGAATCTTAGTGCAGAGAAAGTGTCAACTAGGGTCATGTTGACCACATTTACATATTTAGGCTTGCCCATTGGGGTATTCATGACCTTGGAATTTTCTGAAAGCTGTAAGTTATGACATGTTTGCTGATCTTTTCAGAAATGGAAAAGGTCAGGAAAGGTAATTTTCCATTAGATATAAATGATATGATAGATATAAATATATTATAAATTTAGTTCTGTAGTGACATTGTGCTTTTCTTTCTTACATTACTCACCTGCTAGAATGCTAAACTGTCCTCAGACGAATCTCTCCTTAGGATTCAGCAGGATGCATTCGTCAGTGCAGCAGGATGTGGAGAGTGATGAAATATGAAGGTGTAACTGGCAATTATTGTCACAACCTCTACACACCCGCTAATAATATGTGATTATACATTCGCAGATCAGATCATGTTTCCAAGTGTGTTTCCATGTGCACACTGGGCAGGCTGTACATGGAGGCTTGACTATCTGCTTCATTGTTGTACAAATGACACATGTCACAATTAAAGGTATTGGCGGATGTCCCCCAGTGAACTGGGAGGAAGAGAAAAGTGGGACAAAAGGTCAATGAGGCAATCAGCAGGCTGAAGTATCACAAGGGTGTTGTCAGAGAACAGGGGGCCTGGGTTGGTGTGAACTGGGTTGAAGGCCTATGTGTCATGGAGGTGGAGGAAGTGACAAGGATGTAATATCTAAACAGTCACAAGGCTGCCAAGCATGCTGGGCAGTGTGGGACAGAACCATGGACAGGCCTTTATCATGGTCTAAACTTTTGAAGATCCCATCATGTTTAAGATATAATACATAACAATTCTTAATTGAAAACCGTGGCTAGTGCTATGCTGTAAATTTGTTGGCTTGTATACTTACATCATCCAAATTATTCAATGTTCAAACTCGGGGAAATACCCAATCTTGTTGCCTTTTATTAGCGTCACATCTGCTTCACCTGTGCTTTGCCCATCTCTATAACAACTTCCAGGTGAAACCACATATGACAAAGGAAAAACACACTGCTAATCAGTTAGCCACTTAGCTAGTCGCTTGTTTTTTCCTCACACTATTTGTATTGTTCACTGACATTTGCTGCGTAACATGAATGAAACTTTAACAAATGACCTCATCCGTGAACACGATTTGCACCGAGTTGTCAAGTTGATTTTCATTGCCAATGGTGGTAAAGACAAGAACTCCCATGATCCCACGCTGCTTCACTAGGTCAAACTACGGTTATCAAGAGACCCCTAGCGCCTGAAGTTCCATATTGCACGTCTAATATAAAGCCCCCCCATGACCCGCAAAGGATAAGTGGAATAGAATGGATGGATGGCTTGACGCAAGATAAATGTTATTCTCCTTCTTGTCCTTAATTGTCAAAATGTCCTTTCTTTTTCTCTTTGCCAAAATGCTGGGACCTCACAAAAAAACCCATTTAAAATGCTGTTGTGTGAGTGTAAGACACAGACTCCACCACAAGTAGCCCACGCACGCTCAGCTCTCGGTTGTTATTGTAAACGCCATGCAGGTGACAGCAGTGCATCACTCATCAGTCAGAGACCTTCCTAATTACCTGATGCTGCTCCATAATTACTGTCTGATGTCTGCAAAAAAATAGCTTCTCATCTCAGCAGGACATCCCCTCTGCCTCCGTCACTTCTGTAAATATCTCAAGTCTCTTTCTGTCAGTTTGTGGCTTCTTCCATGTTGGTCAAAGTTTGACTGGAGACTATCAATAATTTCATTATCCAAAACTGAAGGTTAATGAAGGTCGACACAGTGGACGGACGTGCGTAATAGCACTGTGACATATTTGTTCAGCTGCTTACAGATGGCCAATGTGAACGCATCTCATGTTTGGAGAGTGTTTAATTATGAGTCTGTTATGTTTTTGTGTATTTGCTTTGAATATGCTCCAAGTATTTAGTCTGCCCTTGACAAAATGATCAGTGACGCTGCAAGTCCTTGTCATAATGCTGCCACAAAGGGCCCAAACTGTGTGTGATGTATAAAGGAAAGTTAAAAACAGAAAAAAAGAAAATGTATTAATTATTGTCCCAATTTTACATTCGTGGGGCCCCATGATGTCAGACTTTGAAAATCGCTGTTGTCAAATGAAAGTACTGGAATACAGATTGTCTCTCTATCCTGAATTACTTTTTTCATTTAAGTCTTGTTATTCCATTTGTCTTTTTTAGTCATCACTAGTGTTTCTCTTTTCTCTGAGCATAATTCTGTCTTCGCTGTCTTTCCATATTTGTGTCCCTTTTTTCACCATTAATTCACACCCTTTGTTCCTCTCATGCCCCCTCCTTGCTGAGACACACACACACACACACACACACACACACACACACACACACACACACACACACACACACACACACACACACACACACACACACACACACACACACACACACACACACACAAGATGGAGAGCGACTTTGGATGATGGAGGTGTTGTGTTGCTCTGTCATAATCAGGATAATGCCTGTGGCATCACTTACCATTAATCACATTTTAAGGGGAATAGATGGGTTACAAACAGACTCACACATTTTCACACCAACTCAAATGCAGATAGATGAGACCAACGAAGGCTGTAGTACTTCCCACACCACTAGAGAGGGAGAAAAATAGGCTGGTTGTGTAAGCTGCACAAAGGGCAACAAAAGGCACACAAGCACAGAAACACAAAGGTGTCTTCCAAAAAGGTGTCAAATAGACCCTCTCGTACTTATTATGAATGTGTATATCTAAATTCTCACAATTTTCTCTGAAAAGATTTATCTTACAAAATGTAACAAAGCAGGCACAAAGTTCATGAATGTAGAGCGGTGAATGAAAACATGTTGGTACACCGAGAGACAGGTATATTTATGCAAGGATGCACACACCGTTTGTGCAGGTCATTCTTATGCTGCATGTTTGTGCTGTTTTATTATATTACTATCGTTACTTTTTTGCTTGTTTACTTGTCTTCATTATTTTTTGTGAACTTTTCTTTTCCTTACTGAATATTGTTAAACACACACACACACACACACACACACACACACACACACACACACGCAAAACAATTATACTATTTGTGCCTGTGAGTCATCAATACATAAATCACCATAAAAGAACTGCATGTTGACCTAGGTTTGGAAAGTGAAGCCAATGCAAAAGAAATGACCAGCAGAGGGCAACTCTTTTGGTTTCTCTTGAAGTCTTTGAGATAATGACTCTACTTTTTACTGGATTCATTTTACTGGAACATTTTCTTACAGAGTTTATGTTTTTAACAGCATGATGTTCATTTGGAAAATTTTGGACCCATTTAAATAAAAATAGATGAATAAGCGCAGTATGCATTAGGGCGGGGACATCATGTGATTGGTAGGTAGTACCGTCCAAAGGTTGCAGGTGTAAGTGGTTGTCCAGTGTTATTGAGTCAGGCTCCAACCCTGCTCCTCCATATATGGTAACTTCAGGTGTAAAAAAATAAAATAAAAAACCAGATGGCACTGGGCCCGAGGCTTCAAAACCTCCATCGCATCAATCTAATTGGTTTAATTTTACTCATCGTGTCGTTTGTAAATTGTCAGATTATATCACGAGACGTGATTCACCAGAATGAGCATTGTGATGCATTTCAAGAGTAAAACAGTGCTGTCACACTGCAAACTCAGTTGGGAAGAAGCTTCATGTCATACAGGATTAAAGAGCTAGAGTCTCGGCCTGAGGCTGCAAATTAATTACCAAACATGTGTGTCCTGCTGCCTTCATATGGCTGCAGGGGATTCATGACCTGGGGGAGAAGCCTGTCATACAGAATCAACCAGCAGGTGGAATTTAGATACCGTCAAAATCAAGCACATTAGGCTACTTTGCAAATCAATGCAGACTACTTTACTGCTTTAACCACATTTAACTTGATATGTCTCATGTCAATTTGAATGCACCACTATTGTCTGATTAAATATATTTACTTAAATTTTAAGTACTATCCCCCCTGGCTATTTCTGTGCACTTTCTGAAAGAATCTAGTTTTCTCTTGTTGATGAAATCGCAGCGGATTGACTTCGCTTCAAGACAGACAGCGCACAGTGGTGATGCGTGGGTTGACCCGCGGGCCCTGTAAGTTATAAATAACTCACAGAAACATTGTGATTACAGTTCAACTTCCATCTTCTCTTCCTCTCTTTCTCTCAGCCTCTCACACACACACACACCAGTGGGCGCAGGTTCTCTTATGTCTTTGATATTATAAACTAAGCAACATCTATCTCATATCTCCTGGCAACCAGACTGTAATTTGAGATGCATTAGGCCTAGATACAAAAGACATTATAGACCTTCACATGCAGGCTGCTATATTATTAAAGTTCACTGTTAAGACATCAAGGATGCATTGTGTGTGTGTGTGTGAGAGAGAGAGAGAGAGAGAGAGAGAGAGAGAGAGAGAGCAAGAGACAGGCGGCAGTTTGCAGGTCTGGTCGGGTTCAGTTGCTTGATTGATGCATATTTTGGAGTTGTGTGTTGTGGAGAGACACTTACAGCACAACAATTAGTGCACCAAGTAATTCACGAAAAAACATCAGCATAATATTTATTATGATCAATTTGGGAACAAGCGTAGCCTCCACTAGGGTCTCATTTGCTCCACCCATGCACAAAATAAATAATTTCAATTTAGGACTGTAAATAGCTTTAACTCTGGCATCACCCTCAGACTAAAGTTAACAATTTTACTTTATTTGCGGATCTAAGAATATTTTTTGTCTTAATTTTTTCATAAATTTGCTGGTGTGTGATTATCACCATAGCCTCAAGCTGTTTCAAATGAGCTAATTAATAGACTTTTATAATCATTTATTTGTATCCGTAATTGTTTGCACTGAAAGCAAATAGAACAATAGGAGTTTAACCAAGCAAGAAGGAATTGGGCTCTAATGTGTCTTTTTGGGTTTCATCAGGATGCTCAGGTGTCTTCATCCCATCCAAAGTCATGTCAATCAGGTTAAATCAAAACTCTGCTCAAGCTAGTGTAACTGTGTTCGTCAGTCTATCAATACTAGTGACAAACTGAGGACCCCCTCAGGATGAAGCCTCCCTTTTGGTGGGAAAAATCTCCAACCTTGAACAGGATATCATACAGATATATGTATAGATGGCTATAATTGAATTAGTGTAGTGCTCGTTCGAAACCTGCCTGTTTGGAATGGGCTGTATACTTGTCCTGTGGTAATGCTGGTTCCAGCTTTCTTTCTGAAACTGAATTTTAATAATGAAAATTCCTTGTCAACACTGAGTCCATCTCAAACAACTGTAAAATAGATTGTCATTTCTTTTATTGTTTGTTAATAAAAGGTTCTGCACACAACGTCCTGCTCACAGTCTATGGTGCAGTGACGTTAGATAACTGTGTTCATTCTACCTTGTCAGTCTTATATAGTGAAATAAAAGTAATTAAAATGTCGAAGTCATCTGGCGGGACAGACATTGTTGATGGTGGGGCAGTTTTGGACCGTGGGCCCTCAGTTGCTGACCACTGCTGTTGGTTATCTGACGACATATGTTCAACTTGGTCCGCAGACTGCCTCTTAAGCCTCGCCCTCAAACTCGCACCAAATTCGACACTGCGTTTTCCTGGGCCCTTAACAATACACATACCAAGTGTGAAGCCGACAAGATGAACAGTTGTTGTGATGTGTGTTCCACAGACAGATACACAGAGATTTGTCTAATTAGTTACAGAATTGTCAGATGCCTATTTTGTCAGCCAAACATTTCTCAAAGCAAACTAACAAAGATATAGGAGTGATGGAAATACTGTCCTCGTTTCGATGAAAGGTTGTCTCCTATTTGATGATGCCTTGCCTTGGTATCTCATGCGCATTCTTTGTGTCACCATTCCATTATTTTTAGCTCATATCGGTGCTCCTCTGTATTTCTCCACCTTCATGTTTTCACTTGTGAGGCTGGATTCTCTCTGGCATTCAGCAGCAACTGTAGCGAAGCTCAGCATGCAGAGTTTTTCATAATTGATGTGAAAGCGACTCATTAACAAACAATGGGGAGGCTGTGTGAAAAGCATAGCAAGCAGACAGGATCGCTGTCAGGAGTTGACTTTCAGGATGGATTCGCTTTCGATGGATCAGCCCTTCTTTCATTTTCAATCTGCTCTTTTTGATTTTTCTGAATGTAACGTTCTACTCTGCTCTACTGGCTTCTTTCAAAATCAAACCCCTGTGATCAACCTTTTATTTTTGGTATAGAAAAGAGCTCAGTCCTCTATCGTGTATAACTAACAGGTAATCAATGGAGTAGTCTGAGGGGTTCCTCAGTTTGGATACCGTCTGGATCCTTGTGGATCAGACTTAGCATATATAAACACAGTATGGGTGTGTGACTTGAAACCTCATTAGTTCTATTTATCATTATTGTCCAATGTTGTATAGAAACCAAAATTATTGAGGATTTGCTACGGGATCGATACTCACAAGCTACTCATTTGGTATTGATCCTTTAAAAAAATATTGATAAGTACAAAACATGGTTGACTGCATCACTTCCAAACGTTTCCAGTTGTTGTAAGTTTGTCATATTTGTGCCAAAACAGATGTTACATGTTTAGTGGGCCCGTGTCACATGACCGTGGAAGCCAATGAAACACGAAAACCGAGCGCCCTGCGCAGCCGTGAGCACCACACACTTCACCTCGTCATTGTGAGTGTTGTCAACCCGAGTCTCGAGGTGAGCGTGGGAGAGAGAATGAAGAATGACAGAGAGGAAACGTGGTCTGGTGCTACTTAAATGTTTCAATATGTGAGTAGAAGTTGCCATGGTCTGTGAAACATTAAGATTAAGATATCTTAAAAGATGTATTCATTTTAATTGTATTTATTATTATTGAAAACATTATTGAAAAAAAGTTAATATTTTTTTTTACTTATTTGCACATTTATGCATTTTTATTTAATGTATTTTCTTTTTTTTTTGAGAATTTGTTATAATGGCTGGTATGTGTCATGTGATTTGCCTTTAAGTGTCATAAACGTCTAAAAATTATCATTTTTTGGAAAATCATATAGCAATTTAAGAAAGTATCGGTAAAATTGTATAAGGTCATTATGATATACCATCTCTATTGGACAGTTGGTTGGTTGGTGGTGTTTGTCTATTGATTTAGTTGCAAATAAGATGTGTTTAAAAAAACTGCAATGATGTTGGACTGTCAGTTTATAGTTGTTTCTTGTATTTGGTTCAGTTTGGTTTTGATTTGAGTGAGAACAGTAAATGAAAGTTTAGTAAAAATGCATAACCACAATGTAATATTTCTTTAAATAAATATGATTATGAAATGCTTTGTGAAAGTTAAAAAAACTGATTTTTATTACTTTCTATATGTAATAGCTGGTAATGTCTAGATATGCATGTATATCTGTATCTATACTTTTCTACTCTGCTTGTCATATTTATTTTGATAAATGTTTTTATGTCTGCCTTATTTTTTCCACATAATGATGGAAGGTAATGATGAATAGTAATGACATCCCAAATGGAAACATGAACCAAACTGCTGAATCTATTAAATAAAAGAAGAAGCAAATGGAAATGATCTCCTCTTATCGTTGACTGAAATCCAGTTACCCTATCCAGTTGATTTACCAAACCCTTTCAAGCAGGGAAATAGCACCAAAACTTTGGAATCTTGACAATTGCGTTCCCATAGTTGTTGAATTGTTCCAGTGAAGGCTCCTCTAAAGGGAAAGCGAGATTAAAATACAAAAGATAAAATAACAGCTGGACATGTAACTGTTCAGTCAGTGGAACTTAATTACAGCCTGTTCGGCCCAATGAAACATATCCTGTAGTGAGTGCATTTCTTCTCAGGCTGGATGGGATGGCTAGAATTTATATTTTGGTATAATATAAAGCACAAATGGCAACAGAGGTAATACAGTTTCTTCTTTTTTGTACCCACACCTCCTCTTCTTTGTGTGAAGTGCTTGTATATCTAGTCAGTTCTTCATTTCCAAACACAGCAGCATGAGCTCTGATGTATCTCTCACAGCATGCTCTCTCATGCAGAGTTTCCCACAGGTGGAGAACTGACTTGTGTTGCTGGGTGGTTTGGCGTATGACTGATGTGAAAGCAGAGACTCAGTTCAACAGGAAGGAGTGTAACCCAGGTTATAGACCCCTAAAGGCCTCACATGCAGATGCAGATTAGTAGATGCTCCAGAAATTAGTTAGTTTGTAAATATTCAAATAAGTATTTTTAAGTGATATTCACCCACACTGAAACAGGCAACTTAAAAAAAATAATATTTATTTATATATATGTGTGCAATAATATTAATATCATGAATCATCCTGGGCCAATGGATTTTGTTTATGTGTTATTTATAATATCTTGGGTGCATATTTCATCTTATTGCCTATTATTATTTATATTTACTTATCACTTGCTCTTCCTCTTTTTGACCAGCTGCCTCTGTAAGACGTGAATTTCCCTGGTGTGGGATCAATTAAGTTCACCATATCATAGAGTCCTGTAATGGGTATAAAATGCACTTCACAGGTACGGGCAAAGGTAATGAACAAAACGTGGGCCGGCAACAGGAGGGAACTAAAGTATGTTTTTTGTCTCAGACTGTGCCGTCACAGTTCTGCAGTGAGTGCAGGTTTTATGTTTGTCAGTCCTTTGTGTTTTGTTCCCAGTCCTTCATTCTGTGTCAGTCTTAACTTATCTCCTGTGTGTGTGTGTGTGTGTGTGTGTGTGGCGTGGCAATGACGCCTCCCTCTTCCTGGTCCATGGAGCACACATGATCCTCCTTCACCCTCATCAACCCCTCGACATAAGTTTTTTTCTACCTCCAATGACACCATCTCCATAGCTCACCACACAGTCAAATTTTTTTTAACATCTCGTCAGCCACAAAGATTTATTTTATTGTGAAAGCCTACGGCACCAGCTGTGACTGCTTCACTGAAACTGTCACTCCTGACGGAAACTAGCTAGAACATCAAAATGACAGAAATAGTCAGTGGTGAATAGGTTGTCAGTGACTTGCAAAAGTGCCACAATGTATTAGCTTTGGGGGGACAAGGAGGACACACCCCAGTTGATGTGAGTGACTGTGTATGTAGAATGCGATGGGGCAGGTCCGTATTTGACTTGAGCCGTTTTCAGACATGACCTGAGGGTAAAGTCCAGATAATTGGATACAGACTTTACCCGCAGTTTGTCGTTCACTCATGCACAACGCAGCAGGGGGTTCTCTGCACAGTCGCATTCTCCAGACTTTATACTTCGAGGCACGGAGGAGAAGGTCTGCAGATAATCCGGAGCCTCTCACTTGAACCCTTGCGTTCACACATACACCTCCTCCGGAGAGAATACGGAGAGTTCAGTGCATGTCTGAGAGCAGCTTTACAGATAATAGCGGGTAACAGGTGGGAGCTTTGCGGGTGCGGGCAGGTGCAGGTCTACTAAAATGGACATGTGCAACACTTGTATCGTATCACAGGGCCTCCCATGTCTGGGGAAGTTGTGCAGGAAATCTTCCTCTTCTTTTTGGCAGATTAGGCACAATTTAATGCTGTGCTGCCTCCTTCTGTTGACGTTTTATAACTGCTTGTTTTGATATGTGACGACACTATATGGTAAAAAAGCTCAAGGCTAATTTATACTTTAGGTCTAGTTCTGTTTATGTATCTGTTTATTCACCCAAAGCAATTATTTAACATGCAATTTGGTGTTGTAGTTTTGTCCTCGTCGCATGGAGCGTCTCATTCATTCATTCATAGTGTTCGTGACCTATACTGCAGCCAGCGACAAGGGGGCAATGCAGATGTTTTGGCTTCACTTTTGGAAGGAGTCATGTCCGCCAACTTTATTTACACTCTATGATCTGGGCCTGTATGAGTCAGCAGTCATCCAGCTGCTCATGGTGTCAAAACATATCTGCTCTTCGACATCTGACATCTTTTGACATTTTATTAAGGTCACTTGGTGAAAAATAATCTGACAAACAGCATTTTTCTTACATTTTCATTAAAGTAATTGGCTGTGGCCTCAAGGCTGCTGTCTGACATGTTTCCCCCTGTTTTTCTCTTTATTATCATGTCAGACAGTGTAATCTGCTGTTTGTCTGACTGCATGAGTGAGGTGTAGTCACACTGCTGACAGGTTCATGGGCATTACACTCACAGCCAGTCATAACATAGTCATCTGGGCTCCTAGATCATCTCACAATTTAAGCCCAGTGTCCATCAATGTCACATGCATCACTAGTCATTTTACCATGATGGTCTCCTTGGTCTGTTATGAATCAAGCTACAGAGAGAGCAGTTGTCTCAGTCTAAACTGTTTTTATCTTCCAGCTTTAGGTTAGGCATCACAATGACAATTTTTATAGGTAATATTACTTCAAAAATAAACCCAGGGTCTAAAAAGTCTGAGTCACATTCTGAGGTTAAAAAATTATCGTAAAAAGAAATTGTACATTTTTCGTCACAGAAAAACCTGCAATGGATGACCTGCACTAACTATTATACTTTTACTTCAGTAAGGAAATAGCTGGCCCAGATTTCAGTCATGTTTGAGAGGAGTGCCTTAAAGCTGAACAGAGCTACAAGTGATAAAGTGAAGATTTATTGGGGAGATGACGGACCTGGCAGTTGAAGGCTTGAGGTCAAAGAGACAGAGAAGGCTGAGCTGTGAGCGGGATGACTGGTCAGAAGGCAGGAGATTGAGCTAGGGAGCAGACTGATGAGGCAGAAGGCTGAATGGAGCCGGAGAGCAGTGAGACGAGTTGGTTATGGAGACGTGTGCACTGTGACGAGCGAGACAAGCAGAGTCAGACAAAAACACATGAGGCTCAAAGAAATTAAGGTCACTCAAAAAAATGATAATCCCATTTGAATTTTCTGTAGATGTAACCAGTTATATTGTTGCTTCTGTCCATTGTGTCGTTCCTCTTCTCATATATTTGTGACTTTAATCTCAGAATAGTTTTTTTCCTTGCAAATGTCTGACTTTAATGTCTTTTCTGTTTTAGTTAGTAATGAGCTCAAGGCTAATTAATCTGATCGTAACACTGAGGCATGGTTATAACAGAAATTGGCTCGAGTGCAAGATTATTGTAAAATTAATGATGAAGATGTTGTATCTTTGGGCATTCAATAAAATTGGGTATTAGAATATATTTGTATTAAATAATAACTATAATTTATATGAACATTACCTCGGGGCACCACCCTTCAAAGGGAGGGAAAAGATGGTCTTTTTATGAGACTGAATTACTAAATTGGCTGGGTGCTAATTAGGAACACTGATTAATAATTAGATTAATAACAATAACCAAAAAAACAAAGTTGAAGTATGTGGAGTTGTTGGCAGTGTAGTGGTTGGCAAAATAGACCATGTGTGTTACAGAAAAGCATTTATTATAGAAATAATTCCTGTAAAAACACACAAACTAACTAAAATATACTGTGGTGTGTGTGTGTGTGGTGGTTCAAAATGGCAGCTGTGGCCACTTTGAAGGCAAAGGACCATGGTTGGACCACGTGGCTGAGGTCACATGTGTGTGTGTAAGGTGATGGTGCCAGGTTAAAGAAAGTTGTTAGTTGCATGTGAAGAAAGACCATGAGTCTGTGTAAAGTATAACATACACTGCACGGAAATTTGCCTAATTTTCACCACTGCAAACTCGCCTGGCAGTTAGTGCCCGTTTACAGGATGCGAATTCCCGTGACACAAACGGGCAGAAACATACCCCCGGTAGAGCAGTGGGGGGGCTGGGGAAGGGGGAGTGCCGCTGACGAGTCGCGGAGCGAAGGTGTGATCTAATTAGCATATGAATCGCAGAAAAATCGCTTGTGAGAACTTATCTCACTTCACCATTGGATGAAACCACAGACCTTTGAAACGAAAAGTGACTTGTGATTGGCTGGTAGATCTGTTGCTATTGGTCACCCTGGGTCATTATAATACACACGTGGGTAAACCCCTCCCACACAATATTAATAATAATAATATTAATTCATATATATTTTTTATATATTAATTATTAGTAAGCCTTTACCAAAAGCACTGCAGTTACTAAAGACTATACATTCATTCATGTGATGCTCGATGTTATATGTTGAACATATTGTAGAGGGAAAAAAACATTAACAAGGTATATGTTGAGTCAAAGCTTTATTTACATACAGCACAAATATTGTACAAACACAACTGGCCTAGCCAGTGAATAACTAATCAGGTGAAGCTTGAAATGTCTCTTTACTGCCTCTGGGTCATAAGTTCTTTGTGGGACTCTGTCCGAATCTGCCCCAGTGTGTAGACGTCTGTGGTGTGTAGCTGTGAGATTCAGTGTAGCTTCTAGTCTTGTGGCACACAGGTCTTAGTACGTCATAGTACAGGCAGCTGGAAAACAAGATGAGTAACATGAGTATATTATTAATAAACGGAAATAGCCTTGCTACATCACCGTTGGAAGATCCACAGTAAAAAAACACAATTACTAAACAGTTACTTACATACAATGGCGTCATTTTCCACACTGCAAATCCGGACTTGCAGCTAGAGTCTCGGCCAAATGTGCAGTGACTGCCTCGTTGTGTGTGTGTGGGGGGGCTCAGGCTGTGAAAACACAATGATGAAATGGATCAGATAAAGTAACCTGGAGAATGTATTTTATACAGCACAGTGCATCTCTTCTTTAATCTTACCCTCGCTCCGGTTCGTGGCGCCGGCCATTTGCCTCAGAGGTGTGAAGAGACGGGCAGTTTCCTATAAAATACAACAGGACAAAAAGTCACGTTTATGAAAGAACTTAACGAGAACAAACTCTTAAGTTTAAGCAGTTCGTACATATTTAAACATGCACTAGTTCTGCTCAAGCACTTGATGCTCTCTTCTTCTTTTAGCAACTTTCTCGCTAATCCCACAGTTGTTAACACGCTATTCAGATCTAAGAGTTAGCTTAGCAGTTAGCAATGGCTTCTCTCTGTAGCTAAACTCTTACCGTAATTTGGGGATTGTGTGCCCGTCTTCTCCGCTTCGACTCGTCCACACTGGGCCCGCGGCTTTACTTTCCAACGCAGAACAGGAAGCTCTCCTTTGTATTCAGGACTATCTAACTCTTCAAACTATTGTTAGTCCCGACAAAGAGTGGTTGTGAAAAAAAACATTGTAGCATTTTAAGTGAAAAATAAAAATAAGGCTTTGCAAACAACTTTTGTCTTTGTCAAGTCTGTTGCACATGAGCAGTATTGAGAGTGATTTGTGTGGGTAAGACCTCTATATCCCAATTTGTAGCTGTGTGAGTTTGCAAAAGAAAGCAGTGCCAAGCCAAAGTCCAAGAACTTGTTGCCAATCCACCCACAGCTGGCGTCAAGTAGGCCACGATAGTTTGGGGGGAGCAGCAAAGTCCAAAATTCATTCAATTTTTTTGTGTTACCATGGTTTATCACTCTTCCATAGCCTAATTTCCATCAGTACCATAATAGCTTCTAATGCCAAGTTTCTGGTTTTAACAGAAATACTGAACTTGTTGTGAATGAACCAGCTTTTTCTTCTGTGAATAAAATCAAACTCTTCCCGCAGAGTTGGAGGCTATCTGTGGCTCAGACAGTAGAATCCATGACTTCCCTTCCTGGTAGGTGTTTTGTGTGACAAAGCCATCAATAGTAAGAACCTATCATGATGGTCAGCAACCATACTCTGACTGTGATATTAAAACCATGATTGATTTGATTGGTATTAAGATTTCCCACACCATCACACCTCCAGTAGTCTGAACTGTTGACATGTTTCTGTCCACAGAGCCACTCTGAGCAAACACACGGCACCAAAAGTAATTCCTCAATTAAATCACAGGGACCAGATGTTCTCCTTTCTGATGTTGGATATTACCATGGTATAAAGGCCCTGACCAGCATCTGCACAAGACATTTTATGCATTGCACTGCTGCCATGTGACTATATGATAAATGCCTGAATAAGCAGGTTCCTAATAAATTGCTTGGTGAGCGTATTATTTTAAATCACACAAATTAGAGACACACAGAGATACAGAGAGTTTGACTGTTTATAAAGCTAACACCATAGTAAGCCTTATAATCCAAACATATTCTGCTGCTGACCTTAACCTGAAACAACCCTGTGAAGCAGAGCAGGACCAGAGATCTGGTTCAGAGAATAAGAAGTTCTGCTTATTTTAATGAATGCTTCCATAGCCTCTTACGGATATCTTATTTTTGCTTTGGTGTTGAAACTTTGCTTGTGTTTTGGGATTAAAAGCACACAAAGCGTGAATATCTTCAGGTCCTGGGCTCGTTGCCTAAGGCCTGATTTTGTACCAGTTTCATCAGTTCAGCAGTGTTATTATCAATGACCCAGAGTGTGATCGGGCACACATTCTTTTGTGTGCATTTCTGAGGATAAGCATATGATTGTGTGTGTGCAGCTCTGTGCAGAGAAGGTGTGGGGGGCTGGATCTTTGTCAGGGGTCCTCCCTGCCCCTCAGGGCGAGCAGACCTTGATGATAGTCCTTGCCTCACCTCACATGGAAATCACCAGAGAGCTGAGCAAGCAGAGGCAGTCACCAAACACACTCACATTTTCCCCTCACATTCATTTCACACACCCAACAGAAAGTGCTGCAGCATGTGTACCCAGATCATACTCACAGGATGCCACATAAAGTCCAAGGATATGTGTTCCCACATATATGCTTGCACGTAAACACGCACACACTTACAGGGATGGTTGCAGCAGGCTGGCAGGAGCTGACAGAAACAGTAGCAGAGCTGCATGCTGCTTCTGTCACATAGAATCAAACTGCAAGTAGAGCATGGTGGAAAAATATACACAATTCTGATTTCTAAATTTAATCTCTGCTCGAATCACTTGAGGACTACCATTGTCACATGAATTTAAATCCTTATATTCAAATTCTATCTGAAATACAAAAATGATTGTTCGAAACTTATATACAGTATACCGCTGAGAGTAAAAAGACAATGGGGTTTCTTGGCTCATGGGACTGATGATGAAATCTGGGAGCAGTTACTGGGCGTTCTTTTTCTTTATGATGTGAAACTTTGTCTCAGATACATTTGCTGTATTTATCAAACAGATGCACTGCACTCGCGTAACAGCTCCAAGGATTTTCTCACCAGTCGTTGCACATACATTTTACAGAAAATTGCACAAATGAAGAGGAGATGTGTTCCCAGATGCACTGAAATGACAGGTGTGAACATCACCAATGACATTACATTATATTTCATTCAGCTGACGCGTTTATCCAAAGCGACTTACAATAAGTGCATTCAACCATGAGGGTAAAAACACAGAACAACAAGAATCAAGTAAATTCAATTTGCTTTAAAAAAAATCCAAACTACAGGTGCTACATGTAAGTGCCATATAAGTGCAACTATTTATTTTTTTATCCAAAGTGTAGTCAGTAGAGGTGTCTTAAGTCTGTGGCAGAAGATGTGTGGACTTTCTGCTGTCCTGATGTCAATGGGGAGCAAAAGGTTAGCTCGCAGTGAGGGAGCAGCAAGCCGATCGGCAGATGCAGAGCGGAGTGAACGGGCTGGGGTGTAAGGTTTGACCATGTCCTGGATGTAGACTGGACACGATCAGTTCACAGCACAGTACGCAACTACTAACGTTTTGAAGCGGATGTGGGTAGCCACTGGTAACCAGTGAAGGGAGCAGAGGAGCGGAGTAGTGTGAGTGAATTTAGGTTAAAGACCGAGCTGCAGAGGTCGGATGGCACTAGCAGGCAGACCTGCCAGGAGGGAGTTGCAGTAGTCTAGGCGTGAGATGACCAGGGCCTGGACCAGAACCTGCGCTGCCTTCTGAGTGAGAAGGGGACGTATTCTCCTGATGTTGAGCAGCATGTATCTACACGATCGGGTTGTTGCAGTAATGTTGGCAGTAAGGGAGAGTTGACTGTCGAGTGTCACACCCAGGTTCCTAGCAGTCTGGGTGGGGGCTACCACGGAGTTGTCAAAGGTAATCGTCAGGTCATGGGTGGGAGAGCCTTTCCCTGGAAGGAAAAGTAGTTCGGTCATAGTGAGTCACAGCAGTTTCTTTGTTAAGCCCTCAAAGAATTTAGTTTTCATGCTGTTTAATGAAAGATAAATTAAGCTTTTGATTGATAATGTTTAAAATGGGCCAATATGTCTGTCTGAAATAAAATTGCTGGATACTTGCCAGTCGTGAGAATGACTTTTTCTTGAACCCTCTGACAATAGCAGCATGAAGTCACCATCTGTATGTTCCCTCCACTCTAACATATGGCTGCTGCAGGCTGAACACTGAAAGCAAGAAGGATGTATAAACAGAAGGGCCATTGCCCTCAGCGTCTTTTATTTATAATATTCTATGGAGAGATGGAAAGATAAAGAGAAAAGTGTGTTTTTGTGCACAATCTCTACATTTATTCAGATAATAAGCAGGTGCCTCTGCTTTTCAGTATGTGGAAACTTGCTTAATGTCATTGAGCAAGTTCAAATATCTGTTTCAGAATGTTAGCTGAAATATGACATCCTGCATGAATCAGCACGAAATGCCTCTGAGAGTTATTATGTTGTTGTGGGTGCGGAGCTAACAGAAAAAATATATATTGAATTAAATGTTAAGTAATGGCAGGCTGTGTATTACAGATCATACCTTATCACCATGTTAACTGTGAGACCATCTGTACCTTGGCATTACTTGTACACCAGTAGAGGTTCACACTAACCTGGTAAGATGCCTCATTAAAGTAATACTGAACACTTAAACGTGTTTTTTTTTTCTTTGAAATGCATTAGTGTTGGTTTTAATATATATTTATTACCAAATTTATAAGAAATCTACATATATGGTCTGAGCATAGTTGATAACAACACCCATTGTTTCAAACCGTCTTGGACATGGCAGGCCAGTATGTAGAGTCAACATCAAGACCTGACATTTATATCTATTTGAAAACATTAACACCCTCTTATTAAAGGTGGTTGGCTCGCTGCATCCAGCAACCGCTCATAAGTGGGAATCTGGAAAGCTGCACTCATTTTCAAATCCATGCCCAAACCCCTGCATTATCTACAATTCTGAAACGTCCCCCATACTCTCCTGCCCCTCCATGTCCTCAGACACGGCTGCTTCAGCCAAGGCTGTATCACACACTCACATGCAAAAGGTGCAATTAAACGCTTCAGGATGACTGTGGCAAAAAGCTTCGCCTTCATATGACAATTCTGTCACAAAACTGTGTGTGCTGCTACTGGAGTCATCGCTCATAGCTAGAAAACCAAGATAACTTAGCTTTTTTGAATTTCCAGGGAGAGGCAATTCAGCCATAACTCAGGGGTAAAGTACCAAATACCCAAAGTACGACACTTTCCCAAAATGGCACTTTGTTGGTTTAAACCACCATGGTTTCCAGGTGTGTTTACATGGTTCCATCCTTGCAAAACAAATAATTTGTCAATCTTTGAGAATAAACCTCTTAAATCTTGAATGAAATGCTCCATCACTACTCTCTTCATGTTTCTCTCACCACTATTGCATCCAGAGTTTCTCCTTGTCTTCTGTCTCCTCTCTGCTCATCCCTTCATTCACTGTGTAAATGTACAGTCTGAAACTCTGACAGTGCTTAAAGCAGTACTTAAACTTCAATAATTGCATTGTTAATTACAGCAGTTGTGGATTAACAGCTTAATGTGGTGGGGAAATATGGGTTAATGTTCCCATCACATTAAGCTGTTTGTATCTTTATACAAAATCAAAGTTAAATTATAAAGGATTAAGGTTTTGATCCAGTTTATTGTAACCTGGTGTATTTCCAACAACATATAAAGTATGTAGCTCAATATCACAAAGTTCCCTAAATAGGTTTTACAATTTGTACAGCATACAATACCATCCATCCTCAAACTCTCAAATGTGACAAGGAAAAAGTCCCAACAAAAAGCGTTTACAGGAGAAAGAAGAAATAAGCAACTGAGGACACAGCAATATGCAATAAATGTCCGTGAAGAACGGAGCACATAACAGATTTACAGGACAACACAATCATATGTTTTCCAGGAGGATGTCGCTCACCAACCAGGTGCCACCATCACACAGGGCCTGAGCCACTAACTCATACTCAAGGCAAACTCAAGAAGAGAAGTGAAAAAGGCATTGACGTAAAAGATCCAGATCAGACATTCAGGAGATGGAGAGAGGTCCCATGATGGCCGATCAGAGGGCCTGAGTTAAAAGAGAGGACATGACAGAGAAAATGGAGAGCTAGAGGGAAAACAGACGGAAAGAGAGAGATGGGCACAAAGCAACTCATGTGCTTGAGGGAACACACAGAGAGTTAGAGGGATGCAGTGCATTTCAGAAAGGTTACAGTAATCTCATGGGCTCTACGTATTTAGTTTAATAGATCAATTGAGACAAAACCTGCCATTTGAGGTGGATCGGTGCCGTATCAGCAGTAATGCCGGCGTTTACCAGACTTTTGTGGTGAAGAGGGAGCTGAACCTAAAGGTGGAGCTTACAGTTTACCAGTCGATCTATGTTGCAACCCTCCCCTACAGTCACGAGCTATAGAGACTGAAAGAATGATATTTTGGGTAAAGTAGCTGAAATAAGGTTTTCTCCATAGGCTGGCAGGGCTTATTCTTAGTACATAATATGTACAAGGCCTGAAGTGTTCAATGAATGAGCCAAGTACTGGAAGTTAAGGTGTAATTGTGCATTCACAATTTTTTTGTTATATGGGATTACATACAAAGTTATAGATGAAGCAATAGACGTCAAATCCACTAAATCGGCAATTGCTTCACTCACTTGAGTTGAAATATTTGAACTCAAGTGAAAAACTTGGGTGATGTCATTCCATGAAAGAAAATCTGTATTGAGAATGAAGGTCACCAGAGACAGATACTGGAACAGATCCGAGCTTGCAAGTCAACAAACTGGCCACTGGTCAGCCTCAGGCAGTGCTGGTAATGGCTCCTGGGAAAAAGAGTGAAATTCCTCGAGCTGTGTTTGCCTCTGTGGACACACTCACACGACAGAGGTGGCTCTGTAGCATTAAGATTCCTTTATTGGTCCCACACACATGCAGACACACACACACTACATGCAAATGGGGACAATTTGTCCTCTGCTTTTGACCCATCCATGTGAACACAGCAGGACACAACACACACAGTCAACACACAGAGCAGTGGGCAGCCATGGACAGCCCCCGGGGAGTAAGGTGCCTTGCTCAGGGGCACTTAGACAATGGGGTAGGGAGAGTCCTCTTGGACTTGAACAGATCCAGGTCTGGTCCATATCCAGGTATGTTTTTGTCAGTCCGTGGTCTCGAGCCAGTGACCTTTCAGTCTGATGTCCGTCTTTTCTACCACTAGTCCACCACCGCTCCGCTTCAGGGATGTTACCACAGTTACAATGCATTACCACTTCAGCCAGTTGTCCTCCTCTTTTCCGGAGGAGAATGGGCGAATACTTGCGAATATATCTAATACTACTTATTAAAATTTGCTTCACGATTGGTATGAACACTGGATAACTCAAAAAAGGGTAAGCAGCAACATTTTAAAGAGGCACAATTACAGTTAATATAAATAATAAGAATATACCAATATATGCTATAATAAACTGGAAATATCCATACACAAACTTGACAGAACCCACAAATGATGTGATGGCTGCAAACACTCGCTGCATGCTTTGTAGTCTGTCATTTTACAGATTATTATTTGATGCAGCACCTATTAGATGTCATATATCCATCCTCAGAACTTTGATCCAGCAGCGCCTGCGGTGTTTACAGTCTGCCTGCTAGCTCCAGCATGAGGATACTTTCATCTTCCATGTGGGCGGAGGATTAATGGAGCCTCCATGTTGCCAGAGCACTGCACTGTGGCATCGATATATAAACGTGTAATCAGGGGTTAAATTGGGTTTTGTTTACAACTGAACATCTTTATTTGCCTCTGACATTCAGCTCACATTAACTATACTGTCATTTCATTTTCCAAATAGGACTGACTAAGAAACTGTGTGTGTGTATGTGTGAGAGAGAGATTTTTTTCTCTACATATGAATTAAATACCTTCCATATAAGGCTTGGATCAGTCTCTCCTGTCTATTCTCTCTCTGTACAGGCTACATGTTCTGCTGACCTTCGTCTCTTCACCTTCTTCTTCACAAATGTTGTCTTATTAAGATTAAAGATTAAACAAGTAACAGTGTTCACAAGGTTTTATCAACAGGGTTTATCAGCTGCAGGAAATGAAACTATAAATCAGGCTGAGAATGTGACTCCATTCCTGGAAACCCTCACACCATTATATATTTTGTATCAAGATATTGTGCTTATTGGCGGATAAAAAAAAAAAAATAAAAGCATGATATGATATTGAAAGAGGCGGAGCTCACTTCAGATGGGCTCAAGCCCAATTGAAGCCCTACATGTTATATTGGAGAAAATTCATCCATTATCTGTACAGCTTCTGCTTTGAGTCACAGGGTGAGAACCAAAAACAAACTAACCTAGGTGTAAATTGCTTTGGGGTTGCTGTGGAAATACTTTTTAGGGGTTGTGTTAACAGTGTTTATGTGCAAATGAAATATTTTTTAGGTATATATTTTCTAACTTCATGATTATTTATAATTATTATACTTTACAAACATAGCTGTAAATAACTAAATACAAATGGAAAGTTAATGTACCATAGATTTTGATATTATAAAACTCAAGTTCAAGAACAAAGATCAAACCTAATGAAACCTGAGACAAAATAAACTTCTTTTTTCAAGGAAAAGCCACATGGCTAACAAAAATGTGATGATTTATCCTGGCTATTTTGACTCAGTCATGATTGACCCCAGGACTGCATATCATCTGACTTGTACTGAGTTAAAGAAGTAAATGGAGGCTAGTCCAGACATGTTGTCGGAAAAACACATAAAATGGCCATTAAGTAATAATACTTGTACATGTGTTCATGCACTCAACCATGTATGCGTTTAAATGTTGAAGTTTCTTCAGAGTGCACTTGGGTGTGTGTGTGTGTGTGTGTAGTCACGTCATAACATGTCAAGCTAAAATGTTCTGTCTCCTGTTGTGCCCGAGAGATTTTGATCCTAAAACACTCTGAAGAGCTTTTCTCACCGAGCTGTTTCTACCCCTGTGTTTTTGTCCAGGAGAAGTAACACTGTATGTTCTTAAGTGTTCTGAGTGCACGTGCGTGTGCATGCTTGATCTGATCCTGATCTTTGGAAAGATGGTTGTCTTGTGATTTTTACACCATTAACATTTTATAAAGATTGTAAAAAAGATTGATATTAACTGTCAGTTACGTTCGGGTTAACAGAGTTTTACATGTAGCCAGCATCTAGCTTCCAATCAGGTTTAAATACAGAGATTTAAATAAAAAACTAACAGCAGAAACAGAGCCAGGGTGATAGGCTTTATAAAACATTTCGCACATCACTCAATCTGTTAACTGGCCCATGGAGCAGGTCAGGACATCCTCACTGGGAAACACAACAACATTATTGTGCCTCTGATTCCTGAACATGGAATGTTTTATTGGTATTGGAATGGTATTGTAAGGAGGATCCATGCGTATATTTGCCTTTAATTTAACCAACCAATTATCACGCTTCATGCCTAACCTTTTTAATGGCATTGGTGCTTATTAGCGTTTGTTTATTGTTTGGGGGAAACCTACAGGAAGTAAAACTAGACACCATACACAAGAACCGTGACAACAAAATAAAACAGGAAGTGAATACAATAGAAAACAGACTGAACAGATTATCACATATTTGGCCAACCCGATCCGAAGACACCAGATGTGAGGTAGAGAGTATATTTGTGCCAACGCTCAGAAGGTGTCTGAAGTGGTGATATATCTAACTCAAAATGTCACACAAAAGGCTATACAGGTAACAGCTTACATCATTATCAAATATGATTTACTTATTTGCAATTTTCCCAACTCCCATTCTAAATAAATAGTGTAAGCATAAAAGGAGGCTGACGTTTCAAGTTTTATGGTCTTATGCTTGTAAATTCCCTTTTCTATCCTGTTATGCAATAATACATTAAACGTGACACCATTAAATGGTGTGCCTTTGGGCATTCAATAAATTTGGTTATCCGAAAAAATATTGAATGTTAATATTAAAAATATTACCATATAGATAGTTAGCTAAGTTGAAGGATATAAAGTTCTTGACAGTGTAGAGGTTGGCAAAATTCACACTTATGCAACATTCATTAAAACAATTGTGAAAGAAAAACATTTATTGTGAAGATAATAAAGTATAAAAACACAAATTACTAAAGATGTACTTACTATATAAAGATGTGTATGTGAGTATGCGTGTGTGTGTGAGTGAGTGTGCTTTCAAAATGGCGGCAGGCCACTATTTAGATAGCGGGACCCCCTTGGAAGGTTTACGACGTGTGGTGGGGGTCAGAGAGATGGGTGCTGAGATATGCGTGTGTGTGTTGGTGCCAAATTAGAGAAATTAGCTAGTGCATGCAAAGAAAGACTGTGAAGAGCATAACTAACATTAACTTTCAAATAACTTATAACCAAAATATCACAGCAACACAAATCAAACTTATAAACTTGCGTCGCTGCCTTTTGGAAGGTTTTAGCAGTCTGTTCTAGTCAGGCCTGCTTGAAGGTTGGTAGAGCTTGGATTGGGAGGGGGTTTCCCTGGTGAGTTGAGCTGCAAGCTGCACCTCTCCTCCATTGAAGTTGAGCGGAAAGAGATGTGAGCTGGAGAAGCCACACTTCTCCCCTTGGAGAGATGAGTAGAAAGAGAGTCGAGAAAGTGAGCTGGACAGCCACACCAATAGTGGTTGAAACTTGTGTCCCCGGTCGGTTTTCACACCTCTGTGTGACGTTGAAGCACCATGGGAGACTGAGTTCTGGAGGCTCTGGTTTGTCTCCAGAACAAAGGAAAACATGTGCTAAGGATTTGCCTATACATGTAGGCCGAACTGTAGTTCACAAATACCAGGTCCCAACAATCCCTAAAGCTGTTAAAGGTGCAGTCCAGACTTAACCTTTTCATTAAAGCAGGTCTCTTACACTGGATTTAACTAATGGCCTCCATTCATTCAGATTCACTAGTGCTTAAAAAGGTATACAACATTAAATTGAGGGTGCGCCCACAGTAGTATCTCCAAAAAGAAAAGTATAACAATTGGATCAAGAAACTTGCTTTTCCATCCATTTCACTCACACTGTTTTATCTGCACTTCCTTTTGTTCGTGTTTAGTTTTAATCATATTCTGCTGTCAGGCATAGCGTAGGCAGCAAAGACTGCTTGGTGAACCTACACTTGACCCACGAGCGTGCATTTTGACTGAAATCAAATGCAGCCCCATGACGACAGTCATCTCTGCTTTCCTCTCTGCCACTGGATGGAAGCCAGATTTTAAAATAGCATCTGTCCCGCAGTTTCGGGAACTAGGCCCAATTAAATCGTATTGCATTGTCTCAAAATGCAGGACACAGGACAAGGGTTAACATTTTTGTGTAGTCTGAGATGAACATTAAATGTGTAGACACATTGTCGATAAAAATCCTCTGCAGGAGTCTGAATATTTAAAATAGAAGAGTTATTGAATGTAACCATTACATTGCTCTGGAAAAACTTTTCCTTGGGAGGCTGAATCTACTCATTACCAGATGAGCTTTGGCCTCGACATTTGATGAGTGTGAGAAGGAGATGAGCAACTGGCAGCTGTCTCATTACTACATCATTTCAAATAGAGACAAAATACACCACACCTACACGAGGGCACAGTGAGCTTGTTCCGGTTTCAGAAATTTTTAATAAATGTTTGAACAGCAGATTTAACAGCATTATTACAGCATAAACTAAAACAACACAGTGGCTGTCTGAACTGTGCTTATTTTCATTGGTGAATAGACAATTTCTGCACTGATAAGTCGAGTAGTCATTTAGTCCATTAGCAAAAACCCAAACAAATCAGAGTTCCAGGTAAACAAATATAACAATGTGCTGATTTACATGGTCATTTGAATGTTTGATCATTCAAAATAAGATGTCCAATGTCATCACCTTTCGTAAATTTTCAACTCAAATCATTAAAACTTAATTTATATAGGATCAAATCACAACTTACATTATCTCAAGGCACAACAGAGTAAGGTCGAGATCTTAAAAACACTTTGAGCACTGATAAAAACTAAGCCACTAGAATGTACCTCTGTATTATGAGATACGGTCCAGAAAGTATTCTGACAGTTACACATTTTTTACTCTTCAATTTTATAATACATCAAGTTGCAAGTCTCCACTTTCAATTCAGTAGATTTACATGAATACAGAAAGAAGATACAGAGAGAAATAAAGGCTTCTTAACTCATGGTGCGGAGTTAAAGCATGCTCTACTTCATAGCCCCCGTCATCCGCTACCATCATGGAATGCACAAACTTGGAAGGCCTTTGCCAAAAAAAAATCCCCTAATAAATAAAACATCACTTGTTTATCTACAGAACCTCTTTAATATAATTTTCCTTAATCTAGTTTTCCTCCTTTTACAAGTAATACGTAAAGAATAAAAAGTTGCTTCCATAGTTCCCGTACGACACAGTAGGCAACATGTAGCTGAATGGAAATCTGTCATCCTGATGAGTTTTCGACCCAGGACAGTCGATGTTCACTGATTGTTGTCAATGTTCAACATTCAAAACACGAGAGAGTAAAAATGTGTTGTTTAATAATCCACAAACAAAGACAGTACATCATACATCATTAATGGGACATAAATAAATAAACACTGAACCTTGTCAGGAATAATAACAATATAATTATAAAAGCTTCATTATGCACTTAGCTTATCTTATCTTGCCTTAGTCCTTGTGCCTTCGAGCAATTCTGCACCAGAGCCCCTGAAGATGGTGTTGGTGAGCTGGTGGAGTTTCTCAATGCAACTGTTTCACACCTTCTCTTAGAAGATCAACAGTAAACCCGTGGTTGTCTCTGCTTAGTTCTCAAGACCCCACTCATCACTAAGCAGTTATATAGTTAAAAAACTTTGTGTTAATACGCACCTTATGACATTTTCCAACAGCATGAAGTACTGTGTTTTTCTTTGTACCTTTAATCTTAGAGGTAGAAACTAAATGTTCAGCTACAAACTTCATCCAATGCAGGTAAAAAACTAAACTTCTTGCCCCGCTGTGGCTGTAGCTCGGGGGGGTAGAGTGAGTCATTGCTCGTTCAGTCTGTTTCACAATAGAACCCCAAATTGTCCCTGATGGCATTAATGTGAGAGACAGACAGGTGCTAGCTATAGAAGCACTGTTTAAAGGTGTGTTTGAATGGCATGTTATGTAATCTGCTATGAGTGGGTTTGCAGTCCATTTACTATTAATGCTTTCTTATTTGAGTTTTGCTGTACATTACAAGTTTTGGAAATTGAGGTCTTCGCCCCACCTTCTGCATCACTTGGATTCCTATGGGGCTTTTTTTATACATAAACTCATGTTCCAGACAACATGA
Source organism: Hippoglossus stenolepis (assembly GCF_022539355.2). Lineage (NCBI taxonomy): Eukaryota > Metazoa > Chordata > Actinopteri > Pleuronectiformes > Pleuronectidae > Hippoglossus > Hippoglossus stenolepis. Next base: position 3,528,749 of record NC_061489.1, read on the forward strand.
ACAGGAACAAATTCACTCAAAGAGGAACTGATTCGATTTTGGTGTTCAAAGGTCAAATAGTCAAGGTCACATGATCTAATGTTTTTGTAAGAGCTATATATCAGGAATGCCCAAAGGCAATTTCATTACATCTGGCATAAGTCACTTGGACTCATGGATGACCTGATGAGTTTTTAATGGTCAAAGGTCAAGGTCACTGTGACCAATCCAAACACATGTTTTGTATCCACCAGCTCCATCCAGGATCAAAAGCTGTAAAGAGAGCGTGGCCCCCCCCCTCCCCATTTGTTTTTACTTTTGTTATTTGTGATTGTAAGGTCTTTTGTTTTTGCATTATTGTGACCTTATTCAGTGTAACTGCAACTGAAAAAAACTAAAACGTATAAAAAAACTAAATAAACACATTTGCCTTGTCAAGTGTTCACTTACATTATGGATTCGATTTTGGTGGTCAAAGGTCAAAGGGCAAGGTTACAGTGGCCTGATATAACATGTTTTTGGCCTCTTTAATGTGATATCTTAAGACCGCCTTGAGGGAATTTATTCAACATCAGTTGACACTCAAAGATAAACAGATTTGATTTCAGGGGGTCAAAGGTCACAGTGACCTTATATGAATCTGGACAAAACATGTATGTAGACGGAAACTGCACTGGGTGGCAGACGCACACAGGAAACTGCACTGGTTGGTAGACGCACACAGGAAACTGCACTGGTTGGTAGACGCACACAGGAAACTGCACTGGTTGGTAGACGCACACAGGAAACTGCACTGGTTGGTAGACGCACACAGGAAACTGCACTGGTTGGTAGACGCAAACAGCCGCACAGCAGTAATTCTAGTTCATTTGACATATCTTCATTTAATTGCTCATTCAGACTCATCCAATTATTTATTATTCATATTTTATTAATACATGTATTTGAGTGTCTATTTTACACATAACTATGACTCATCTAGTCTTTCAAAGGTTACTTGATGTAATATCTTCAACACAAAGACAAATGTGGAAATTCAGATTTCTTCATTTATGAAGAGTTAAGGTCTTTTTCTTTTTCCTTCCACTGTGTCAGGGACCAAGCAGGAAGACCAGAGAGCCACAGATAGTTTCTTTGAACAACCGGTCTTTTAATCTGGTTTCCATTAACAAAAATGCCAAAAAGATAAATTTCACAACCAGTAAAAAGGTCAATTCATCAAAACTAGCCTCCAGTAACAGATGGAGACCAGTTAACAGCCTAAAAAAACTGCCCCTCAACTGATACAGGGGAACATATACGGTGGCCGGTCAAGCCACTCAAAACAACAAAGGGGGATAGACTTAGACATACTAACATTGAAAACAAACTACAGCCACAACATAACACCCCAGTATAAGACCATATAATATTAACTAAGGGAAATTAATTAAATATAAATAGCAAACAATAATCAAAGATAAAAAACTAACAATCGAAATAAGGAAATAATGTCCCTCCCCATGATTACACGAGACATGGTGCAGTCCAATTAGTGCTCAAAGCCATTTAGTGGAGTTTACGGTGTATCCCTGGTTTAAAATTTTTAAGGTTGTCTGCTGCAGCTGTGTCTCCTTTTGATGAATGGCCAGATGATTCTAGCAGCAACCCCCAGGAACTGGTAACTCAAAGAGAACTTGATTAATTATCAGAGAAGAAAAGATTTAATAAATAAAAGTATGTTGTATGAAACCAAAATGTGTCCAGTTATTTAATAAATGAAGTGTGCAAAGAGAAACAAACTAAGCAAATTAGGAATCAAGAGAGGTTACCACCATGTTACCGAGTTTCAGTGTGTGTGGGTTGCTGGTGCGGCCATCACACACTGATTCTATATATTTTCTACATGAGGCCAATCTGCTTGAGCAGATAGGGCATCATTGCTTTCTCAAGTGTACTTGACAGTAGCTGTTTAACTCTTACATACTGTTCATATTTCATGCCTTCACAGTATGGTCTGGGTCCATTTTGACCCTGGCCAAGAATTCCGTCATAATAAGTGTCTTTACACCATTCGTTCTTGGAGGAAAACATCTATCACACAATATCATGTCCTGTTTAACCTTAGACATGAAAATATAACAGCCATAATGATTTGAATATATGTTATTTAAAGTGAGAATGTATACCATGTATATAACCATGTCACTCGAATTACATTTTCCGCTGCCATCCTGCCTGCAACTTGATGTGGAAGTGAGGACAAACTGATGGTAGTGTTGCTCGGTATGTCTTCATCAGAGGGGCTGTTTTCCTCCATGTTCACTTCCTGCTCTGACACATCCTCCTCTAAATCACTATCTGCTTCCTCATCTTGGAAGATCAGATCAAGGGCCTCTTGCTGCCTGAACCTCAGTCACTGAAATGGCAGCTCACATACCTTTTTATAATCACATGAACCCCCAACCCGCTTTTGATCTCTGCATTGATCTCAGTTAGCTTAGAATAAATTGATTCTAATTTGTATATTTTTAGATTATTTTGTGACATAGCTTTTGCTTACAGGTGCAGATCTTGTGTCTGTGTCAAGGCCCCCTCTGACCTCTGTATGACTTCCATTCCTTATGTGCACCATATATGATCACTCCTATGCTGTTTTACTCTTTCACTGTTTCAAGATCCCCCCCTGGCCCTTCAAAGACCAGCAGGTGCCTGGCTCTGCGGGAACCTGGGCAAATGTGGTGGGAGCACAGACTGTTCTTGTGACAGTTTCAAGGTCCCCGTTACCACTGTTCCATACAAATACACACAGACATTGCATGTGCAGTTTCACAGTTTCAAGATTCCCCAAAACCACCATTTTCCTTGACTTGACCCACATTGGTGGCTCTAAAATCATTATCAATAGATATGGGTAAAATTCAGTGGTGTATAAAGTACTTGAAAGTCATACTTTGTACAAGAGTACAGATATCTTACCTGAAAGTGACTCCGGTAAAAGTTAAAGTCACCTGTTTAAAACTTTGACCCAAGTCATTTTCTAAGTAGCTCATATAAAATGTACTTCAGTATCAAAAGTATTTGGTGTTGAAATGTACTTAAGTATCAAAATTTAAAATGCTAAGTGCTTTTTATAGTAGGCCCACACACAATCAACCAAAATTGTTCTCTCCAGGCTTTATTTCAGGTTACTGAAAAAAATATAACCAAAAACATACATATACTGTATAATTTTACAAATTTTGAGGTTCAAATAGTATTGGACTAGTGCGTCTGAACTTCTAGGGACAACAAAGAACCAACACAACAGAATAAACAAGTGCCTCTTGTGGCTGCCTAAGAACACTAATAGACCACAGTATAACCACAGTAACATTCTGTAAATATTACTAAATATTGACCTTTCACTTTCTAATCAGTAGCAGGATCAATGCAGACTGGCTGCACATCCTCACAGCAGGTATTGTTTCTCCAACATAAATAAAAAAAATGTTTCCGTTAAAATAAGTTTTAAATAGCTCTATATTCCAATTGCAATCACTGCTACAGAGTGTTTGTTCAGTAACAGGGGTCCCCATCTCTCCAGCTCTTTAGTGAAGAGAAAATGCATTATTTCCTAATAAATTATTATTTATATGATAAAAGAGAAATCATACAGGATGAACAAGTGACATTGGAAGCGATGAAACTAAAACCTTAGTAGACAAAATCGTAACTAGAAAACGATAAAATTGAAGCTGATAAATGTTTTTCCTGTTTACTAAAAAGCTGGACGTTTTTTGTATGCATCGTTGGCAGTTGCTTTTGAGCATAGACTGTAGAGAACAAGCAGATGACAGGCACAGCGTTGATGCTTTGGGAGCTCAAATTCAAAGCCATCATTCTCATTTAGGAAATTTCAGCAAACTCCACTTCTTCCTCACCCTCATTCTCTTCCTCCTCCCCTGGTTCTGCATCATCACGGACTTCTTTGTTGTTTGTCTCCTCACCAAAAACTTTGAAAGCCTTCAGGAATTTGGAACCGTTGTCAGTGGTTCTCACAATTTTGTTCCTGATTCCATATTCTGAATGGATGTCATTGAGTGCGGCTGCCAAAACATCAAAGGTATGGGAACCTCTCAAATGTCTACAGGCCAGGGCTGCTGATTGTCTAGTTAGGCTGTCAGGGTCAACCCAGTGGGCAGTCACACCAATAAAGCTCCTTCTTCTAACTGACCAGCAGTCTCTAGTAGTGGCAATGTGATCCACAGCAGTCGTGGCCTCAGTAACCGATATTTTCCTTTTCTTGGCAACATCTTCGATTCTTGAACGCAGGGTGGCCCTTGAGATGAATTTTGCATGAGGATGAAGATCGGGGACAAAGTCTCTAAAGGCTTGATTTACGACAATAGAAACTGTCTGGAGCCCTCTGACAACAAACTTAACAACAGCTTTGTCTATTGAGCCTTGAGAAATGGATCTGGCATTCACCAATGTGGTCTGTTTGAGGGTGGAAGTCCCACTTTCTGAAGCCTGTTTTCTTTTTAGTGACGGTAGCTCCTCATATTTCTTTAACATGATTTGAATGTTTTCTCTACATCAAAAAAAGAAGAGAAATACCAGTTTAAATGATACTCAAGACATCACACAGCAGTTATAACAATGACATGCAGCCTTGTTTTAACATGAATGTTATTGTTAATACATTTTAATACCCTTTTCACAGCAGAAATTTTGACACTAAAAAGTAGTAGGGTAGGGTAAACAGTTAATACCAATGATACAAATTAAGGTTGCATTTGATTCAGGTCAAACAGAATCAGGGGCTCTGCTACTGTGTGTTTGTGCATGTGGTTTTATTAGTCACATGCTCATGCAAGTATGTGTTGCAGTGAATATATATATATATATATATAATTGTATCTTCCCTAAATTACTGAGGTAGGATATGTAACTATATGTTAAACCATAGGAAAATATATAGAATATAAATAGGAGAATAAATTAGTAACTGGACTGGCACATACAGAATATACATACATTCAGCATAAAGAATGGCCAAAGAATATACTCTACAAATAGCAGTAAATGTGGTGAACTATAACAATTATGAACTACATGCAATCCAAAGAACATACAATTTGTGTATGCACGCCTACACGTGAACCTTACCTGGACGTGCATGCACGTGTCTACGTTGTAATGGCCTATGTTAAGTTAAATGTTTAATTGTATCTGTTGGCAAACTATATTTTTTACTAGACTTTTGCAGGAGTGTTCACCCGGGGGGTTTCGGTAGTGCAGGGAGTTTTTGCGTGCTTGCATGTGAATAAAGGAGTCAACGTTCACTAGCATTGCTCTTTGTCGTCTTTCACTAGAGTTAGTTTTCCCTACACAGTCTGTCGACACAACAAAAAGTAAATAAAACGTGTGTGTGTGTGTGTGTGTGCGTGCTTGTACACATAAACTGCTGGCCTAAATGTTGGTGAATTGTGTTTTATCGACAATATCGTATCTTTACTTATTACTAGCACATGACATAACGACACTGGCTGCAATTACTTAATTCACTTACCTGAATGTGTTGTTTTAGGCTCGATTGAGAGTTTTGAAACGTCATTATTTCCATGTCCTTAGGCAGACACAAGTGGCACTTCGTTCTGTAGGATGTTTCTTTCATCGCTACGAAGGAAAACATTTTTGCTATATACGGCCACGGGTGTTGTTCATTTTCTTCTACTGGCAAAGCAGATGCTTTATCGTCTTCATCAGTGTAGGCATGGTAGCCATTGTGTTGTCGTGTTGATGGCTTAATCTCCCGGCCTCAGGTTATATTTGCGAGAGCACCGTCTGTTCTTGCGCAAACACCCACATTTCAGATAATCCAATATCATGATGAGAGACTGACAATTATATTCAGATTTTAATTTGAGTAAGAGTAATGATGTGTCCAATGTTGATGTAACGGAGTAAAAGTATATATTTTTTCTTTCAAATATAGTGGAGTAAAATAAATCCTGATGAATATGAATACTCAAGTAAAGTATAGATCCTGTATAGTATAGAAGTACTGTAATGGAGTAAAAGTACTGGTAAAATTTGACCCAGAACAGCCTCAAAGTACACTGGTCACTTAAGGAAAAGTCATCAAATTTGACCCCCAACAGTATGTAATGGTTAAAGAGGGAGGATCTCTGAAGAATATGCCAAGTTGTGTGTAGTATCTAATGACCTTTTCATTCAGAAAAACACAGGAGGTGAAGTATTGCACAAAAGAAACTCAGAGACAGAGAGCAATTATAATTTAATGGATTACTAGGCCAAATGTATTTTGCAGACGGATTTATCTATTTCTCTTTCCAAATGAAGGAAGGGAAATGAAATACAGAGACAGTGATTGGAATAAAAGTTCAACTGTGGTCAAAGTCTGGCATCTGAGAAAGTAGCCTCCTCTTTGTGAGGGAAGAAAGATCTGGTTTAATTATTATATTCAAAGCCTGTTTGATTGTCCTTGTGAAATCGAAGCAAAAGAGCAAAGACTTTAGAAATGAATGTTGTTTTGGACATTAGTTTTAATTTTACAACATTTATCATCAGATGGTCTTTCTCTGGTGTTGGGGCCACTTTGCACCAACATGTCTGAAATTAGGTAAAAAAAATACATGTTTAATGCTACGTTATTTGTGTTGGACTGAGCATGTGTCCATACACGGACCAATCGATAGACCGGACAACAGCCTGCATGCTGTGTGATTAGCATCATTACGTCATGTTATGTGCAACATGACATTCTCAGGGCATACTTAAAAATAATATGAATAGATCACTGTTGTGATCCACTATGGAGGATGAGTGGAGAGAGCTTTTCAAAATAGATGGCAATATCCCCTCTGTCTTTGTGCCACAGATCATTATAGACATGTGTACGTAAACTCTGCATTGGCCACTGGATCAGCTGGGGTCTGGGCAAAGAGCGTCAAACGTTTACATCTTAAATCCGATTTAATTTTTACAGTCAATAATCTACGATCTAGAAAACAAAAAACAAATGTTTGTGTCTGGTTACAAAGAATCTCAATAGAAAGGCTGTAATCAATATTTGAGACTCAAGAGAAGAGGTGCAGAAGTAGCCAATGCAGCATACAGGAATTACAAGTCAGCTGTCGTTTTCTGTATTCTCATGTTGATCCCAGGACAGAGTGTCTGATGGAGGTGTTTATGTCCACTCTGATCTGCAAGAGGCAAGAGACCATAATGCACATTGTTTACCAGGCATCGGTGTGGTCATGCTCCTCATGTTTATTGCAGAAGAGGCTTTTCCACTCCACACACACACTTACAGGCATACCCCTTGAGACATGTCAACCATGACCACCTTGTCTACAGTAACAACTGTCAAGAGCAGGAAATTATGTCAAGAATGTTTTTGGCATACTTGCCAACAGATGGTGTCTGATTCCCCAAAACCCTGAGGCATCTCTCCTGGATAACCCTTCCAGCTTTGTCCCTGCGAGTACGGACAGATATATCTCCCCCTGCTCTGGTAGACATTGAGGATGAGGACCACCACTTAATTCATGGCAGCTGGCTTAGTGATACCTCCCTTGAGTCAGTGCCTGTTGGGAGAGATTGAAATTTTACCAGAACATGTAGAAATGCAGAATACATGCTGTAGCCTACCAGGAGATGTGGAAACCCTGCTCCATTTTGAAACACTGTGACCATATATTGACGAATAATATCCAGTAAATGAAAATGTGGGACAGTAATGTTTATTTAATGATCCTGGGACCTGGCAGCCGTCCCTCGGCTTGGACATTTGCTGCACGTCTCTGTGTCAGAATTCTTTCATTTGAAATACAGCCACACTTTAGACCTTTTTAGCTTTAGGCATTTTGTTGTAATGTTAATCTTAGTTTGAGGTAGTTACTAGCTTACTTTTGGCGAATGTTACATGCTGTCAGAGCCATGTAGAGCAGTGGTCACCAACCTTTTTAAACTCAAGATCCCCGACCTTGGCGTTGGTGAGATCTACCTATTGAAGCACTGAGAAAAAAAGATGGCCATATTGACCTTCCAACTTACGGACTTTTATTTAGGCAAATTGTATTTGAAATACATGAAATGCTTGGGACCAACTTTCAAATGAATGCAACAAAGAAAACAATGTAACTAGCATATCAAGCAGGTCTGTCTTGCTTTAAGAATAAAATAAATTCTAAGTTTTATTTAATTTCATTCCGACACCAAAAAAAGGCATGTGGTCTATCTTGTATAAGGAAATTATTTTGTTCATTGTAGACAACAAAGAGAAAAATCAACATACTTGCACTGAGTAGATCATATTAGGTGCCATTGTTAACTGAAAATGTTTATCCTCTGAAGCTTCATACAAGTTACTATGTTTTCAATTAACATTTTAGAAAGTAGAACTGTAATGTGCACAACAAAATTACAACAAACAACAAAATTCTAAGTCAATGCAATGAAACTAAGTGCAATTCTATGTCCCATCTTATGCAGCATCACTTTTCACAATGCCATCAGAAGGCAAAACTGTTGCAGGCATGTTACTCACTCAAGTTAATGTGATGGCTGTGACTGAATATTGTCTGTGAGTGCTTTGTAGTTTGGCTCATAGCTACAGACAGCCAGTCTGAGGCAGTCTGTGAGGTGTCTGTCAGTAAGCCGGCTCCTGTACTTAGATTTGATCATTTTCATTTGTGAAGACGCCATTTCACAGAGGTAAGTTGATCCAAAGTAGGCACTCACACTTAGTGCACATGCAGTGAGGAGTGGAAACTTCTCTCTGCTGACAAGTCCCCAAACGTCACTGTCCCTTGATCTGGCTTTCAGCTCTATGTAATTTTGTAAATCAACCATTTCCATGTCAACTCCACATGGCAAAGAAAATACTTGCTGGAATGTGGCTGCTACTTGTACTATTTCAAAGGACTGAAGTGGATATGACACAAATGCAGCAATATCTTCCATGATGTCTAACTCACCAAAACGCCGGCTGAACTCTGTTGCCACTTTGTCCAGGTGAGCACAGTACAGCCCAGGTTGAAAAGCATCCTCGTCTACGATGGCCTGTGACATTTTCTCCAGGTTGGGAAAGTGTGTCATTCTTCCGTCTTTAAACGTGTGGTCCAGACACCGAGCTTGGCCTTGAACGCATTCACTGCGCTTATCATGTGGGGCAGGTGTCTGTCTTTTCCCTGGAGCTCGTTGTTGAGTGCGTTCAGTTTTGCTGTTAGGTCTAGGGCTGAACGATTTGGGAAAATAATCTAATTGCGATTTTTTTCCCCCAATATTGCGATTGCGATTTAATATGTGATTTTTTTATTTTATCCTCTTTTTTTTCCCCCAACAAAACGTAATGAATGATTTAAATATGACCAACACAATATTAGATACATTTAGTGTAAAATATTCTTTCCAACATTTTACATTTTTATTTAACTGCTCATTACAGAAACAAGAACAACAAATCGGTGGCTTTGCCACTGTGCATTTAAGTAATTTAAACAAAGTCATTGTAAGTATAAACACAAGGCATGCACTTTTTAAACACTGTGTGCAAAATTTACCATCTTAAGAAAAAAATAATTTAAAATTATAGGTGTCTTACTGCTCCCAAGTCAGTAACATTTCACACAACTGAAACATAGAATTTGCCTCTACTACTTTGAAAATATCAAAGTAAATAAAGTTAAGTCTACCATCTCTGTCTTCAGTCGGGTCTTGATGGCAGGGATGTTGTCAGTACTGATGAACTGTGTTTTGAACCTAGGGTCCAGGAAACAGGCAACATCCAAAAGCTCCTGGATGTTTGGGTCTCCATATTTGTTATTGAGGTATGCTAGGACTTTGGTTTTTATTGATTTAGTCAGGTCAGTGTCCTCAGCATCTTCAGCCAGGACTGATGTGGCAAAAAGGTGGAGAACTGGCTTGAGGTAGGAGATGCTCACATATTCCTCTCCAGAAAGAGCATCTGTAAATTCCAGTAGAGGATGCAGTGCCTTGTGAATTGACTCCAACACGTCAATATCCTGCCAGGTTGGGATGAGGGAGCTTGCGTATCGATCACCAGACAATACCTGAGAAATGGCTTTGGCCTGTTCAAGCACTCTGGCAATCATCATTTCTTTAGATCCCCATCTTGTTGAGCACTCAGTTATGAGGTTGTGCTCAGGGAGTTTGAGATCCCTCTGTGCCTCCGTCAGTGCTGCCTTCTTCTTCCAACTGTGGGAAAAGTGCCCCACCAGCTTCCTGCACAGTGCTGTTGCCCTTGACACTCTGTCATCTTTGAGTGCATTTTCTGAAAGAAATAAAAAGTAGTGTATTACAAACAATTTGAGTTTTGTGATACAAGGCTATCACCATTACACACTCACATTCTCTGTCATTCTGAAATACACACATCCACACCCCTGTCCTCTCTCTATCTCACACACACACAACACATAAACAGTTTGTGTGTGTGTGTGTTTATTTCAAACATGTAAAAAATAAAAAAAATAAAAAAATATAAAATAAATGCAGGTGGGCATTCCACCACAGACAGACATATAAGCAAATAAAATCAAAACACATAAGATTTCAATTTACATATTCGAAAAGGAATGGGGGGGGGGAAGTATGAATTTCTTTCATCCCACCCACTTTCCACAACTCAACATAATTTATATATTTGTATATTCAGCTTCCTGATTACTAATCAACACATTAGATTTTTATACTATAGGCCTACACTGATTTCTGTAAATTGGTGAATCTCTCTGCACACACACACACACACACACACACACACACACACACACACACACACACACACACACACACACACACACACACACACACACACACACACGCACACGCACACACACACACACGACATGATAACTTACCAATGGCAAGATGTAATCTGTGCCCAAAACACTGGAGCCTCGTCCATTCATTAAGCCGTGCAGCCAGCACCATATTTGACGCGTTGTCCGTCGTGATGCAGACGTGTTTCTCCTCGTGGAGATCCCAGCTGGCAAGCCCATCTCTCAGGCCGGCTGCAATATTTTCTCCTGTGTGGTCGTCTGGGAAGTACGCAGCTTGTAGGCAGTGAGCTTTGAGGTTGAAATCTTCATCAATAAAATGGACTGTAAGAACTCCACCGTTTTAAGCTCTGCGGCGACTTTCTCTTTGCACTTTTTGTACAGCTCCGGTATGGCAGTCTGACTGAAGTATGTACAGGAGGGTATACTGTACCGTTTATCAAGCGTATTTATCAATGCCGTGAACCCAGGCTTGGTGCTGAGAGGCACCATATCTTTAGCTATGAACTCAGTTATTGCCCGAGTGATTTCCCCGTGCCGTTTTGAATTGTGGTCATATGGAGTGACACTATCAAACATTTCGTTCAGTGATCCCTGTCTTGAGGTATTTGGCTTGTCTGGCGCACTGGTGCTCGGCATTTTGGCCATACAACTGTCGTACATGGTTTTATGGTATTTTTTTAAGTGCTGGAACAAGTTTGTAGTGTTACCCCGTGAAGTAGCAACGGTAGCACGGCATGCTCTGCACAACACCTGACACTGCGCAGCATCATCTTTTTTGAAGCCAAAATAATTCCACACCACCGACGTGCTGTTCCTCTTCGTGACTAAAGTCTCAGTTGTGTCAGTTTCTGACTGTTCCGTTGAGCCAGAGGCCATTGTAGGTTAAAGGGCAGCATGAAATGTTGATGCAGCCCAGTGCCCTACTCTTTTTCGCACGTTGTAATCGTGCACGTTGCGGTTAGAAAATCGCGTTTTATCATATCGCGATTTTATCGCAAATGCAATTAATCGTTCAGCCCTAGTTAGGTCTGTCAGAAACCCCAGGTCCAATAGCAACGCATCATCTGACAGTTCCAGGTGCTCCTCGTTCCTTCTCGACAGAAAAGTCTTAATCTCGGGTAGCAAGTCAACAAATCGCTGCAGCACTTTGCCTCAACCACCGGGGATCAGCATGTAGAAGGATGTCTCCGTAAGCGGCATCGAGCTCATCCAATAACGCCTTGAACATGCGCTGCTGAAGTGCTTTCGCTCAAATCAAGTTTATCAGTTTGACCACCAATGTCATTACATGAGAAAAGTCCAGGACTTTCCCTGCCAAGGCCTGCTGATGAATCACAGTGATAATTTATGAAGTCTGGAAAATCAGGGTCATTACGGCACAGTGCTATAAAACAAGAGCGTTGGTTTTATAGCATTATATAGCATATAGCATTGCCGGGGCCCCTTCAGTAGTAATTGCCACCAGTTTATGAATGGGGAAATCATTTTAAATGAACATATTTTTTAAACTCATTTTAAATATCCTCACCTCTCGTTCTCTCCTTTAAGTGAAAAAGATTGAGGAAGTCCTCCTTTGTTGAAGAATCCTGGAAAGCCATTCTGACAAATACAACAAGCTGAGCTGTGTCCATTACATCCAGATATTCATTAAACTGTAGTGAAAAATATTCACAGAGTGACAAGTCCTTTAACAATTGTTGATCCACGTCCTCTGATAGTGACTCAACCCTCCTTGTCACTGTTGTAGGGCCAAGCGATATACGGCGGAATGCGGTTTTGATGTTGTCTTTGTTTTTAAAGTCGTTGAAAACAGTATCTGCTGTAATGGCCATTGCTTCCTTGAATAAATCGCCATCTGTAAAAGGCTTCTTGTGTTTAGCCAAAAGGTGACTTACATGATATGATGCTTCAGTAGCAGCCTTATTTTGAATAGCAGGTTTTGTGAAAAGCGTTTGCTGAGCCTTCAACTCCGATTTGAGCTCTTCAACTTTCCTTTTACGGATTTCGCTCTTCGGCAGGTACCGGTCTTTAAATTTGTGGTGGTTGTTGTTGTGGTGCCGCTCCAGATTTCCTCTTTTAAACAGTGCTTGTGTTTGGCGGCACAACATGCATACACACTTGTCTTTCACCAAGGTAAAAAGAAATTCCTCTTCCCATTCGAATGGAAATTGTATGTTTTCATCTTCTTCCTAGGAGCCTCAGCCATGCTAGCTTACTGTTAGCTACCTGTCACCGGTGAGTACCGTATATTGAAATTTACGACAGTTAACGTACAGGCACTTATCTCTAATCTCATTGGTCAAGGCAGAACCTGTTACTCTCAGCAGCTGGATCGAGAAACAGGGAGCGGGGCGAGAGAGTGTTAAGAGAGAGAGAGCGGGGAGCGAGAGAGGGAGAGAGTGGGAGGGAGAGAGAGAGAGGAAGAGAGCGAGAGCCGGGGAGAGAGCGTTGAGAGAGAGAGAGAGAGAAGGAGAGGGAGAAAGAGCAGGGGAGGGAAAGGTAATGCTTTTGCAAAACGGAACTTTTTTTTTCTTCTATTCATTTTGGGAGCTACTGGGAAGTCTCAAAGATCGATGTGCTCACATACGCACCTGCCTTGTGGGGAGAACATGCGTAGGGTTGAAAGCTTTAACAAGCTTTCTGAACCCCTTCACAATAGTGAAGGGCTGGGAATCCTCAATCACCATATTGACCAAGGCCTCATCCACATCATTCTTCTCTCCTGATGACAAAAAAAATGCAGTATTCAATTACAGATGTCATTAATTCATCACATTTAAAATATAAATTAATGTTGTCTAATACAAACGTACGATGCTGTCTTATCATTGCATCCTAAAATGGCTTACCTGAGCTTGGTCCACCTTGGTTGGTCTCCTTGTTTTCATGCAGGGCTCTGATAGATGAGGTGTTATTGTTGTATCCAAGTTCTTTTGAACACAACACTCACTTCACCTTTTAAAATACCAGAAATTAGAAGAAAGACATTAGAACAAGGGATACGCTGTGTGGTCACATTTATTTACAGTATATTACGCTTGTTATTATTACTATGTGCATACCTTATTAGGAGAGATCAGCTCAAAATGTTCCCAGACAGGGGAAAATCTCCTCTTTCTTGCTGGTTCCATCGCAAAAAAAGAAGCTTGAATAGATTGCTAACAAATGCACAATAAAGTCCCAATTCTAAAAAATGTGAGGGGGGATCCATTGTGTTTCGCTGCCCCTTATAATTCGAATCGCACGCCAAACCCGCGAACCATTTCCTGAATCAGTCACGTACGGCCGGCTCGCGAGGCTTCGAATGTCACCACATACGTCATCAACACAAGCCTCGATACGCGCTTCACAAAAATGTTCCTGGATTACTCGACACGCTTCGAAGCCTCGACACGGAAGGACACATCACTAGTGTACACCGATCATAACCCCCTAACCTTTCTCCACTCACTCCGAATCCCAAATCAAAGGCTTATGCGTTGGTGTCTTTTTCTTACAGCCATTTCATTTAAATATACAACATGTAAAAGGAGCTGAAAATCGCAACTCAACTGCGCGTGGAGAGCCACAGTGAAAGAGAGATAACACTTCTTTAAAAGCTTCTTTAAGAGCCAGGACAGTCTTTATCAGCCAGAACAGTTCCATACAAGCCAGAACAGCAGGGCCGTCTGAAGCGTGGTGGCCAATGACGGCCGACGAAGGAGCAGGGCTTCTAGAAAGGCGAATAAACAAATTTAGTAATTAAAATGACAAAAACAGAATTTCGGGAGTAATGAGACCATACGTACCACCCTTTCAAGCTAAGGTACAGCCACAGCAACCCGGAGGGTGAGAGTCTCCACAGCCGTAGCTGAATCAAGCTGTAGCACAACATGCACAACAATCAGCTGGAATAAAATAAGCGAGAGATAGGCAGACGTTACTTACCAAGCAGACTGTTGCACCAAACGCCAATTCCACCACGGCAACGAAACTACTTCGTCCACGCCAACCCAAAGACCCACAGGAGACGAGCGGAAACGGAAGGAGCGCGAGCTATGCACGGCCGCTTCCTTAAATACGGGGGCGCATGATGTCGCCTAGCGACCAGCGCGCCATTAAAGCAGGTAAAGCGCCCCACAGCGGCAGGGAGGGAGCGCGCATCCTGCTACATCTGCATGTTTATCAGATCATCTGCCTGTATTATTTACGATTACTGTCCCTTGCTCTGTGGTCAAACCTTCTCCTCCTACACGCTGCGACCGTACAATTAATAGTCAAACTCCGTTGCATTTCTCTGCTATTTTTAAAGACTTTTTGCTCTATAACTTGGATTGTAGTGATGTTCTCAGTGCTGATGAGCTTATCTCTCTTTTTAACTCAACCTGCACAAGCACTCTGGACTCTGTTGCTCCTTTGAGGATGAAACACACTAAAGCACTTTCAGAGCTATGTCTAAATGACTCTACCCGCGCCCTCAGATGTGCATGTTGGCCAGCAGAGGGAAGGTGGAAAAAGGACAAACTCACAGTATCATATGAAATCTTACAGAGCCGTCTATCCGATTACTAGAAAGCATTAAAAAATCTGCAAAAACTAAGTTTATATCTAACTTGGTCTCCAATAACTATCACAGGCCTCAGGTTCTTTTTTTATATTTGTAATACTCTCATAAACCCCCGTAGTCCTAGTCCTATTCTGCCTACACCTGTCCTCTGTGATTCCTTTCTTAAATTCTTTGTTGAAAAAAATGTCTGTTCTTAGATCATCTTTAACTATGCCCACTGACCATCAACCCCCTATCCCTCCCATGCTCCCAGCTGTCTTTGGTCAATTCAAGCCCATATCAATCTCCTCCCTATCCGAGGTGGTTCACCATCTGCGACCCACAAATTGCCCTTCCGACAGCATCCCTGCCAGTCTTCTTAAAGAAGTCTTTGACACTGTTGGCCCATGTATTCTGTCATTGATTAACACCTCTAGTAGTGTCCCAGCTGCCTTTAAACATGCTGTTGTACAGCCCTTGTTAAAGAAAGAAAACCTTGATCCTGTAATGGTTTTGTATTCTGAGTGTGTTTATTTGTCCGCCTCTTTATTAAGAGTGTTTTCTGTTTAATTATTACCTCGTGTTTCTTGTATATCCTTGTGTTTATGTTTGTAAATGTGTTGTTTCTGTGTCGCATGTTTTCCCTGTGTTCTGTTTCCTGTTTTATTTTGTAGGCCCTGCTCCTAGTGTGTTTTATTTTTTCACTTCCTGTCTTTGTCATTGTCTGCACCAGCCCTCATGTGTTCCACCTGTGTTCAATTACCCCTGCCTTCCCTGTGTGTGTATATAAGCCTCTGTGCTTCCCTTTGTCCTTGTCGGTTCGTTGTCTAAATGCCTGTCTTATGTCCTGTCGTAATCTCCTGTGCTTTTTGTATCCCTTGTCTCCTGAGCTCCCGTCCTCTGCATCTCCTCGTAAGCTTCTGGTGTTTTCCCCTGTGTGCTTTTGTTTTTTCTGTTTTGACATTTTGAGATTCCTTTGTTTGTTGTTTCGTTCCTGTTGGACATTCACCTATTAAAAGGACACTTTTTGTTTAAACTCTGCATCCTGGGTCCATCTGCTTCATCGAACCTGACAGATCCCTCTGTTCTCTCTAATTTCAGGCCCATTTCTAAGCTGCCTTTCCTGTCCAAAATCTTAGAGAAGGTAGTTCTCACCCAGTTGCAGACATTTCTAATCAACAATAATGTATATAAAAAGTTCCAGTCAGGTTTTAAACCGCATCACAGTACCGAAACAGCTCTTTTAAGAGTTTTTAACGATTTGATTTTAACTGTTGATTCAGGAGATTCTGCTGTCCTAGTGCTCCTAGACCTGACGGCCGCTTTCGACACGGCATATCACGCAATCCTAATATCACACCTGGAAAACTTTGTAGGGATTAAAGGTACAGCACTCAGGTGGTTTGAGTCTTACTTAACAGAGAGGAGTTTCTCTGTCCACCTGGGTGACTACTCCTCTGGGAAGGCCCCACTTATGTGTGGGGTACCTCAAGGATCCGTTCTAGGCCCTGTCCTTTTCTCCCTATATATGCTGCCCCTAGCATCAATTTTTGAAAAATATGTCTCCTTTCACTGCTTTGCAGATGACAATCAAATATCCTTGCCCCTGAAACATAAAACTAAGACATAACTGCAGCCCCTGCTTGACTGCTTGAATGACATAAAATCATGGATGGCTCCTAATACTCACTCAACTGTAAAGAGTCTTGGTGTTCTTTTTGACAGGGCTTTTAAATTTGAAAAGCAAATTTCCTCAGTAGTCAGAGGTAGCTTTTTCCAACTAAGTCTAATAGCCAAGGTAAAGGCCTACCTCCCACAAAGATACCTAGAGAGGGTGATCCATGCATTCATAACCTCCTGTCTTGATTATTGCAATTCCTTGTACGTATGTGTCTCTATTAAACGCCTGCAGCTAGTCCAAAATGCTGCTGCTGCTCGCCTCCTGACTAGGATAAAAAAAAGAGACCATATCATACATATGTTGCGCTCCCTACACTGGCTTCCTGTTTGTCACAGGATCGTTTTTAAAATCTTACTTTTAACTTTTAAATCTCTTAACGGACTGGGACCGCCTTACTTATCCAAAGTTCTCGGTAAGCACACTTCAGTTAGGGAACTGAGATCAGCCACTCAACTGCTTCTCGACATACCTTAGACAAGGCTAGTAACCAGAGGTGATCGTGCCATCGCAATAGTGGCCCCAAATTTGTGCAACAACCTACCACTTCACATTAGATCTGCCCCGTCTTTAGCACACTTTAAATCACACCTGTTCTCCCTGGCTTTCTCCTTGAGTTGAGTACGATTTCTTCTCAGCTGATTTTATTTATCTTATAGTATATCATATATTTTATTTTATTTTAATTATTTTACAATAATTCAATTTTTACTACTTGCACCATGATGTATTACGTTGTACTGTCCTTTGTTGTACCATTACACTTGTGAAGCACTTTGGTCCACAAAGTTGTTTTAAATGAGCTATATACATAAAATTTACATTGACATTTGTCTTGGTCAGTTTGTCGTCTTAGGTTGTTTGCCTTTCCCCACATCAATGGTCCATCACGGTTTTTCGCCTGCATGTGTCTTCTCAATGTTTCCAGTCTTCTTGTTTCCCGAGTTTTCGTTTTTTTTTTATTTTAGCCTGTTTAAGTCATTTATAGTTTCCCGTTTTCTGTTTTTCGATTTTGTTTTCTGTAAATACTTGTTGCCAGTGCCAAACTAGTTATGAATTTGGCCTCTATGTTCATCTGGGAGGAAGTTTATCCAGATTACAAAATACCCTAAAAAATTGGACTGACCAACAAGTAATCTATCTGAATACTGAGTCGGCTAGCCTGCTATTCAAATTCACCCAATGCCTATTTATATATGCTTAAGACAGACAATAACATTGATATTGTAGTTTAGGGGACATTAAGACCTAACATACAGCACAGTCCATAAAACTTGAAGTCTGAATTCCTGGTCAAATTTGGGACTAGAAAAATATTGTATCTCCATCTCTAAATGATTGTGTTAGCGTGTCATAAGATTTTCCTTTTTTGCTTTTTTTTAAAACTTCAAACGTTATTTTTTATACCATTTTTTGGATCCCCATTAGCTTCAATAAAACACTGTTAGGCTTGGGCGGTATATAGATTATTAAATTTAGTGCTTGGTTTTTGCAGTTAATTGTAAAACCAAGGTGTTCGACTAATGTAAAAGTATTATGAAAAATGGGATTACATTTTTAAAAAATTATATAAATGACAGCAACTCCCCCTCCCCTACCTAATAGCCGGGATTTATGGAGGTGTGTATAATCAGGGGGGTTGCTTCAATAAGAGGACTGTAGTGTCCTTGGGAAAGCCAAGTTCCTGTGATCATAAAAAAAGTCAAAATTATTAAAGGTTATAAAATCGTGGCATAGGCATAGAAACGGTTTATTATTCAGGGATCTGATATTTAAAATACCAAATTTTACTGGAGTGGAACTAAAAGAGGGGGAAAGAAGAGGTTGTCCAGGTACTTGAATTAAATGGTTATGAATTGCACCAGAGGGCTGTGATTGTGAGCATGCTGCGTAGGGTAATGATGGTGATTATGGGACTAGACACATTGAGGGGAGTGTATTAATAGAGACATTAGATTTTCGTGACAGGCGCCAGATTGTTTTATTTCAAGGTCCCTATGGCAGCTAGCAGTGATTATTGCAGGTATTTTGGAGTTATCTGTGTTTCGTCCAAGTCCAGAAGAAAAATTACCTATATTCAATGTGGATCCCATCAGATAGTGACAGGGACCTGAAGGACATCAGTCGCTGATGGGTCTATTCCGGTCACTAAAGTTGAGGGGTGGCATGATCGTGTAATTCCGTGTGATGTTTTCGAGCAGATGAGTCCATACGCTAAATTAGCGGACAGCATCCATGTGCGGATGAAAACGACTGGACCTAAAAGTTCCATCCATTACTAGAAGATGTTAAAATTGTCCACGAAAGGCACACTGAGCATCACAGGCAGAGGACATAGACATGAAATGAGGCACCAAAATCATTCTTAGGGTCCGGTAGGTTCCAGCCATGTAGGAAAGGGCACTGGACCTGTTACCCAACCCGATTATTAGCTACTACTTTCTTGAGGATCTTGATTAACTCTCTTTAGGTTTAGTTGCTCTCTATCCTTTGCTGACCCCTTTGCCTGCGTAACTTGCCTTCTGCTTGACCATATTGTTTGTCCAGTGAGGATGACGATGAATGGGACACTGTTTTTGGTTTGTCCAGTGCCAAGGATGTTGATGAAGAAAGATGTCAGTCATAGTTTTCTGGGTCTTGTCCAGCATTGCAGATAAGCTTGAACAAGCTGGATGAACAGCATCATACAGAGTTGTGAACTCTTCCCTGACATTTTATGAACCCTTCATGGTGCCTTTTTAAAAGATGCAAAACCTGTATAAACTTTTCATTGAGTAATTAATCTAATTCAATATAGTACTTGGGTCTGATGATATAAAGTAATTTAACTCATTTACATGCTTCAGTTATTTGAATGGGACATTAAATTCAATTAAATCAAACTAACACTAAACACTGTGCATATAAAAACTAACACAAGTAATTAATGTAATGGTTGAGCTAATAACTGGTAAACCATTTTGACCATTCATTAGAATTTATTGCAATGGAATAAACAGTGGGATAATTGGCATTGATTTCATTCAACCTCAGAGCAACATGAGAGAACCTCCTAAGTGCTTGAGGATTCATTTCTATCACAGGGTGAGATCTTCTCCAACTTCCACTTAGTTTTGGGTGCACAGGATATTGCACAGGTTATCACATCATCAAATGTGAAGCGAAACGTAGAGGGCCACATTATCAGATGATATAAGATAACCTTTGAGGGTGAGCAGACTTGAATAATGACTTCACTATATACTGCGGTGTGTGTGTGTGTGTGTGTGTGTGTGTGTGTGTGTGTGTGTGTGTGTGTGTGTGTGTGTGTGTGTGTGTGTGTGTGTGTGTGTGTGTGTCAGAGTATATTTACTCGGTTGCTACTCATTCATCAGCTCCAAGTCCTAAACTATTTCTTTCCATCCTGTCTGCCTTGTTGTGGTCACAAAAAGAGCTGGGGCCTGTACTACGAAGCAAGCTCAACATATCCCAGATATTTTTGCGTAATCAGGCTCGACTAGAAGCGATAGTTCACAATAAAAAAAAAAACCCTGACATTTGGGAAGAAATATATTACGTGACCAAGATATAACGTGTGGGAAACAGATAGATAACTCGAGGGGCCACGAGATATGAATCTGTTCTTTACTAACAAGATCTGTCGAACTTAACTGAAGAAGCCTCTTGGAGGAGAGATACAAATTTCACTTAATCACATGATGTAGCCTCTATAATGAGCTTTGGTTTGACACACACTGTCTGCACTGACTCTGAGGACCGGCTGTTAACTCTGGATTATGATTATTTCAGGTGATATGTACATCACTGCTTGTTAAATACAGATAGGCAGATTAACAAGTGCAGATGCTAACAGCATTTTTTGTTTATCTGTTGTGTTCTTGTAAACATTGTCCCTGTTTTCTAAATTATGTTTCTGCAGTCTCTGATCTCACAACAACAAGGCCTTGTTTTCTCACTGTATCAGTCATATGCCTTCATATCCTACACCATAATCTGCGGGAAGAAGAGTGTGCTTGTCTCCGTCGCATCACATTAGTTATAAATCGATGTTGGATCATGAATCTGGTCACTTAAACTCTGATGTCCTGGCTGTGTGCGTCATGCCTCGTCTCGTGTTGTGTGTGGCATTTGAACTGCATGAGTGCACGCAAAATGTTGGCCTTTTTTTTTCTCCAATGAGTTTTAATACTTGTCTAATTCTGGAGCAAATCACTCAAACACAAAGTAAACTTCATGTACTGTTCTGATCCTCATAACTTCTGATTAGTGTTGTTGTTTATTATTATTGTGTAAAGTGAGTGCAGGTCAGTGGGGGAGGGAGGAGGGGGGACATGCGACAGTGATACAGCACAACACAAGGATTCCAATGTGTGTCTGCCCCAATTCTGAAGCAGCGACAGGCTGCTGCGGCAAAAATAAACAGTGGAAACCCTGCCTAACTTACTGTACACTGGACATAGTACGCTTTTAAAAGACATTTCAATGACAATTATTAGTGTCAATCAAGGGGTCTCAGGGGGTCGGAGACCCCTTGATTGACAATTGGGACCCCTGAAAGCCTTTTTTCTGGGGGGTCGCTGTAAAGAATACAAATTTAAATATTTGTCACTTTTAATTGTCATTGAAATGTCTGTATTTAGCACCCAGTTAATCATAATTATTTTCGATGTTCTCATTTACTCTGAACAATAATATGTGTCTCTCTTGTCTAGCTTTTCACATAAATGAGCCTACAGTTATATTGATGAGTGATGTCATTGCTGTACAGGTGTATGACAATCTTATCATTGCATTTGACACAATCTGCATTGCTTAGGTGGTGCACCTTGTGATGCTGGCATAAAATATTTGAGAACCATTGTTCTACAGTGTAACGTATCCAACTATTATTCTACCACTGTGTCATATCTAATAAACAGCCCTGAGAGATGGGACTTTTGCTCACATGTTGTAATGCAGAGGAACCTAGAGTTTGCATAAAGCATTTTGATTTGCTTAGATCAGGGGTCGGCAACCTTTTTGACAATAAGTGCCAATGTAAAATTTTCGTGTGAATTAGTGTGCCATATCAATATTTTTTTATATTAAGTTTTATTATTGAACCACATTAATATTTCCAACACTTTAAAGAAACATGTTTATCTCATTATGATTGCAATAATAAGTTGGTCATTAACCCCACCAACCACACATATTCAGAATTGCAAAAGCTTGCTTCAAAGGCTTTGAGAGAGTTGACTTCCCATACCTGGACACTGCACGTTTGATTGATTCTCCTTGTCTGCCTGATCTTTGAAACTTCTTTCGTGCCTTGTTTCAAAGTGGCGCTTAACACTGGACGTTCGGCACACAACATTTTCAAAACATAACGTGCACACAGCACGGTCCTTATGAAAACAAAGCCATAGTCTTCTGCCCATGAGGGCTGAAATGCCCATGTCTTTGTTTTTTAGCTAGCGGGGTTGCCATCACCAATACACCTGAACGGCTGCACTTCACTGAGATTCATGTGGGAAAACGCGAGCAGCGCCGGCTGGGAGACTTCTTCTTCTTATTATTTAATGGCGATTGGCATCCAGCCTATGGCGCATTACTGGCACCTAGTGGCTGGGAGGTGTTAACATCAATCAAGCTAAATAATACAGGCTGCGTGACGGCAAAACCTTTGAACATTTCTTTAACAAGTGTGCCAATGATTATGGCGCCGCGTGCCAATGATGGCGCGTGCCTTAGGTTGCTGACCCCTGGTTTAGATCATTTGATAACTTAATACTACAATTAAGATAAAAATGAATAATATTTCTTGTCACTGTTTGCGTTAGCCTACTTGACTATAGAGGTTCTGCAAAATGACAGGCCATCAGCATTTCTGTGTCTGCAAGTAGAGATGACACTAGTTAAATTGTGTTGTTAGTTATTCTACACACACACACAGGCTACCAAAAAACTGTGAAATGCGAGACTGAACATTTTAACCAGTTAAATGTTAAACAGGTGTGTCTAACATTAAACTGGTGTGTCTCTGTATTTGACCGAGACAGTGCAGGAGAGGCGGTGAACGTCGAACAGTGGTGATAAAAAGTGTAAAAGTGTGAATTCCGAGTTTCCATGACGGACCACTAATGATAAATTATTAGCGCAGCTGCTTCAGGATCAGAGCAGAAGCAGCGGCTGGTTTGTACCGTGTCATTCTCCTGTCTGCTGAAACTTAACAATAAACACCAATTACAAGTTATTAGGACCTGAACAGTACTGAAGTTTACTTTGTGTTTGTTTGATTCGCTCCAGAGTTTGAGACACGCTCTTTAAACACATTTAAAAAAGTCCAACATTTTGTTTGCACTCTGTTACACAAGACGCACACTGCCAGGACATCAGTACTAAAGTGACTGGAACTTTAGTTGTGCGAGGTTTATTTTATTCATTTAGCATATTTTAATATTTTCTATTCAAATGTCAGACTGAATATTCTTTAGAATTTAGTTCATCTCTCTCTGATAGGGTGTACACAATGGTTTTAAAATGATGACAATAATATATTTATCACAATAATTTCTGGAATTAAATCCATCAAAATGTGTTATTGTGACAGGCCTCCCTTAATATTTTTAAGAACTCACCAAGTTAGAGGTTTCCTTGCACAGCTTTAGTTCTCTGAGAAATTATTTCATATCCAAGCAAAATTGGTGTTGTACAATTAAATATCCTGAACTGAATCGATTTTGAATTGAAAATAGAATTGAATCGAGACCTTGTGAATCTGAATCAGTGGCGATACCCACCGATGTATATGGGAACTGTCAAGAAAAGGTATCATAGGTGAATTATTCCTTTTTAGAATTACACATAAATTAAAAAGGTAGGCGCACCAGGGCAACCAATGTTAAAAGTTAGGTGTGGACCCCTGCTTTAGATTGTCCAAGATAATATCTACCCAAATCTGACACAGAACATCTAGTCCCACTTACAAACATATCCTTATTTTACTTTAAGAGCGGTAATGGCCAAAGGCTGGGGGAACAGACGGTGTAAAAGCTGTTTTATCAGCAATTATACTCCCTGGGATTAATTTAACATTTAAGTTGTTTGATACAAAATAAAGATGCAAGCTGGGGAGTTTAAGATCCATCATTTAAGTGTGGGACCAGGGAGCACTTCACTGTTCCTTTCACTGTCATTTCTGCCTCCTGTTAGCTTTGCAACAACTAACTGAACAGCGTAGCCAGTAATGCTTCACATCTGCCGAAACGTTACACTTCGGAGATGTTTATTTTAAGCCCACAGGGAAGTGACAGTAGACTGTTTTAAGGTCATAGAAGGGTCAGGGCTTCATGCAAAATACAGGCCAAAACTCTTAATAAAGCAATATCAACAGGAAAGAACACACTGCAAAAAAAAATAGATTAATAACAATATAGATACTATAGATTGATACAAAAAAGACTTCGCTGCCACAGTAGTTATTGCATTGTAAATTCAAATGTAGTGATGGTGTAGTTTTTTTAAGTTGTATATAGATTTAGCATGTGAACAACCTTTGGAAAAGTGATACATTTTGAATGACCTGTACTGCGTTTCTGAGAGCAGGGGGTCAAACCAAATGGTGGCCGGGTCAAGACAAGTCTTTCACAATGCAAATGGCTCTGGACTGGTGGCGGGTGTTTGCAATAGCATTTCATAAATTTCTGGAGGATGTAGATAGGCCTTGCTTGAAAAAATGTACAAAGCTCAACAAGCCACATCAATTAGCCGCTGCCATCTTGATCATGATAGTGGATTTATACTATTCTTGTAGACGTAGTAGTGGTGTCATGTTTTTTTCATGAACTGACACAACCAACTCCGGTGACCTTAAGGAGTGATGCCAGCTAGTCTGACATGCAAAGTATTAAGTGATGTAGTAAAGGGCACAGTTAATTTTCAGATCAAAGAGTTAACAGCAGTGTTTAAAAGGAAGGGAGTGTTTTAAGTGTTTGCAGGAGTTAATTCTTGTTTGGACTTGTTCAACACAAACCCTCTTGTTATAGATGCCAAAGCCCCGGATCTGTTGTCCCCTGACTGGGTTCCATTCCCTCTCTTTTTGACAGCGACCTCAAAGAAGAGGAAAAGGAAAAACTTGTGTTAGTAGGGCTACAGAGTGCATGAAAAGAGAGGGAAGGAGACAATGAAGCAAGTTGCAGTGGATAACCTCTTGTATTGTCAGAATTGTGCCAGATGCTTTGTCTGTACAACCTGCTGAGGATGAGCAACATTGTGACGATAAACTATGCAGGAAAAAAGATTGCAAGCATAAAGGAAATGTGATGATCTCAGGGAGGAAAAGCAAAGGCTTAAGGACATTGTTACATCAGGAGTAGCTGATGCACTAGCCTTTGAAAAAGAGGATGAAAAAGTGTAGGCAGGACTCCTCACATAAAAGCAGTTTTAACATTTGAGTATATTTTCTGTAGACAACTGCTATTAACACTTTCAATGCTTAGTTGTATCTTTTGGGTCTCATCTTAAACTGCCAGCAGAACATTTGGAAGCACCACTGAAGTGTTAAATACTTGTTCCAGCACTTGTGTTATAGCAAAAGTGAGAAGAGCCTCAGCTGTCAATGCCAATGCATTGGGTTATTAAACAAGTAATGAAAGTGAAAACAGACAAGGAGTTCAATTATACTGTAGAAAAACAAAAAAAACAATCCTGGACAAAATCAAAACCATTGATATCTTGCAGACTATGACTCTTAATTATATTTTTTTATACTATAATTGTATGTGTTAAAATGACACAATTATTGGATGTCCACCACAGGATAAATTATAATCACTTAGGTGAGCTTATAATTGTTATTTTACTGCCAGGTCCTTTGTCTAATTCTTTTTAAAAGATAATGGAATTCCCAAACAGAGCCAAAACATTTGCATATACTTATTACACAAATTGTAATTAAGATCACTTCTAATAATACAAGATCAAAAATTCCCGTGGGCACTATATTTGGTGTAAATAACTGATTTACTGTTTATATTGAAGAATCTTATCAGATTAATCATGTAGGTCATTTGTGTTTGATCAGGTGAGGGCTTCCAACATAAGGTAGCATCATGCCAGCGATGCACATTACTTGACGTTTCCACCACAATAGACAGTGAAATATTGTAAAGAACTAATTTTGTATGGTATAGAAACATCAATACTTCTGATCATTTAGGAGTTGGAATTTAAAAAAGAATTGATAAACCACAATTGAGGGAAACAGAAAGAACAGACAAAAGCACATTTTGATGGAAGATAGAAAAAAATAAGCATCTATTATGAAGATAACTGTTTCACCCTGTCAGAGGAAGCTGGGCCTACTCAGTAGACCTGCTTCGGGCCTGTGAGTGTTTAATCATTTCCACTGCCTTCCTGTATCATTTCATCATTGTTCCATCATTTTTATAAAATGTCCCAACAGAGATCATTTTTATTTGATCCTCAAGCACTGTTGGTTAGGATCAGCTTTTTTTTTACCAAATCACTACAGGGCGCAATCGTCACAAGAGACTATCTGAGACCGATTTCTCGGATGTTGCACATTTGTCTCTAAAACATGTCTCTTTTTTTCTGAAAAAGTTAGAAATAGAGACTAGTGCAGGATTTGTGGTCCATTAATATATTGTTTTAATGCAATGCTAATTTGTGACACACACACACCCTTTTGTATTATTAAATCATTATATCTGACCTGTATATGTGTTGGCTGTCCTTCCCTAATTCGTTATTCATTTAGCATTTCATCAATAAAGAAAATAATGATTTGTTCATATCAAGTCAAACTTTAACTACCAGGAACACAATCAAATCTGAATGTACTTGATTGATTGGGAAGTTGAAAAAAGTTCTCTCTGCAAAAGATTTCCATTCCATCATTTTGAGCAATTGGTGTTTTACATGGTAGGAAGACTCTGGTGTTAGCCTAACTATTATGAATTAGCAATGGATCAAATGGTATCACTTGTATTGACAAACCCGAGGGAAATCGACACCCATATACAGTACCCTCAGCCATCATAACATTTTAGTGTCTTATGGGTCATTCTTTGGTTTTCCAACCTTGAAACAAACGGTAAAATCCTCTGGTAAACCCACTGTACACTTCCCATCCAGTGCTAAATTTCAGGCAGGCAAGGTTGGTGACTGCTCCTTCACAAGTTTAATAAATATGTTCAATGTTGCCACAATGTGTCATTGACTAATTTCAGAGTCTATTTGGACTTTCATGAGGTCAAGTACAAAACTATTCCTAAATGATCACCTAAAATGCCTTTCATGGAAGGGGTTTGTGGAGGTGAGGGGGCTGGGAGAGCACCCTCACCTGCTCATAGAGGATCAATCAGCGCAGGTGAGAGCTGTTAGCTGATTGGTCCTCGTGCTTAAAAGGCAGCGTCTGCGCTGCCTCAAGGGAGGGACTCAGAGACTAACGAAGAGACGTGTCTGGTGTTGTATATTTGTATGTGTGATAATATTTAATATAATATATAATATTTGTATGTGCCGACGTACCAGGCATGCAGACCTGCTCCACGCCCCCTGTCCCTGCACCCAGCGTCCCCTGTCCCTGCACCCTGGCTGGCGGTGCAACCAGCATCCCCTGCAGCCCCTGTTTCCTCGTCGGCAGTGAAGCCAGCGTGCCCTGTTCTGGCACCCAGGTCGGCGGTGAAGCCGACGCCCCCTGTCCCTGCACCAAGGCTGGCGGTGAAGACAGCGTCCCCTGTCCCTGCACCTAGGCTGGCGGTGAAGCCAGCGTCCCCTGTCCCCGCACCCAGGCTGGCGGTGCAGCCAGCGTCCCCTGCAGCCCCCGTTCCTGCGTCAGCGGAGAGGCCGACAACTGCAGGCCCGGTACCTTTTTGCCGGGGCGCCCGGGTGGCGTCGCCCACCTGGCCGGCCTCCGGAGAGACTCTGCTTACCTCGACGCCCACCTGCTCAACCTCCGGAGAGCCTCGGGGGGTGGGCTGGCTTCCTCTCTTGGTCCGTGGGGGGGGAGTAGGTCAGGCCGGATTAAACCCTGGCCTGAAATTGGCAATGGGGGTATGTGGAGGTGAGGGGGCTGGGAGAGCAGAGGATCAATCAGCGCAGGTGAGAGCTGTTAGCTGATTGGTCCTTGTGCTTAAAAGGCAGCGTCTGCGCTGCCTCAAGGAGGAACTCAGAGACGCAGACTCTGGAGAGACTCCCAGACACTGAGTGAAGGACTGAGCTGGAAAGCTAGTCTGATTTAAGTTGTAGTTTATTTATGTTTGTTCCGGTGTGTTTGATTTAATAAAGATGCGTAAAAGCAACACTTCCGTCTCTGGCTGTGTGTGGGAGAGCCCCGTGGCAAGGTCAAATGCCACAGGGTTGTTGTGGCATGTGTTCAAAATTCAACCCGGTGTAAATGCACTCTGTACAGCGGGTTGAATGTTAAGTCTCAGTCCAGTCTCGAGGGCGGAAAGCAGTTTAGATGGGGATGAAATGCACAGCCTTAGAAAAAGGGTCGACTATGGTCAGAATCACCGTGTTACCTTCCGAAGGAGGCAGGCCAGTGACGAAATCCACAGCGATGTGTGACCAAGGCCGGTGAGGAATGGGCAGGGGACGGAGCAGACCAGCAGGTGCCCGATGAGAAGCCTTACTGCGGGCGCAGACAGAACAGGCGCACACGTACTGCTTAGTGTCTGCAGACATGGAGGGCCACCAGAAGCATTGCTGCAGGAGAGCCAGAATCCGATGGAACCCAGGATGGCAGGCAATCCTGGAAGCGTGTCCCCACTGGAGACCTGGCAGACAAAGGGACAAACAGCCGGTTGGGTGGATACCCTTGAGGGACTGGATGATCCTTCTGGGCCTCCTGGACCACTCCCTCAATCTCCCACCCAGCTGCTCCCACCACACAGGAGGATGGCAGGATGGTTTCCACCGACGAAACCTCAACAGGAGGGGCAAACTGACGTGACAGGGCATCTGGCTTGATGTTCCTTGAGCCTGGTCGGTAGGTGAATGTGAAGTTGAAGCGACCGAGCAACAAAGCCCACCGAGTCTGGCGCGAGTTGAGCCTGCGAGCGGAACGGAGGTAGGATAAGTTCTTATGATCGGACCAGACTACAAATGGATGAGTGGAGCCCTCAAGCCAGTGCCTCCATTCCTGAAGGGCCAAGACAACCGCCAGCAGCTCCCGGTTCCCCACATCATAATTCCTCTCCGCTGGGGAGAGGTGGCGGGAGAAGTAAGCACAGGGATGCTGCTTCTGGTCGGAGGTGGTTCGCTGGGAGAGGACCACCCCAACATCGGAGTCAGAGGCATCAACCTCCACCACGAACTGAGCTGAAGTGTCAGGGTGAATCAAAACAGGAGCAGAGGAAAACAAACATTTCAACTTAGAGAAAGCAGCCTCGGCTGCCGGCGACCACACGAAAGGGATCTTCACTGATGTTAGCTTGGTAAGTGGTGTGGCAACTCTGCTATAGTCACAGATAAACCTACGGTAAAAATGGCCAAACCTCTGAAGTTGCTCTCTTGATGTAGGAGTGGGCCATTCGGCCACTGCCTGAACTTTGGCAGGGTCGGTCTTAATTTGCCCTTTATCCACTATAAAACCCAGAAAACTGACAGATGATACATGAAATTCGCACTTCTCAGCCTTAGCATATAGTCTGTTTTCTAATAGTCTCTTCAACACAAGTTTTACATGTTGTACATGTTCCTGGAGATTGCGGGAGAAAATTTAAATGTCATTGAGATAAACAAACCTGTTAAGCATGTCCCACAGAACATCATTGATAAGTGCCTGAAAAACTGCAGGTGCATTTGTAAGACCGAATGGCATGACTAAGTATTCGAAATGTCCCAGGGGAGTATTAAAACCATTCTTCCACTCATCCCCCTCCTTGATTCTCACCAGATGGTAGGCGTTGTGGAGGTCCAACATAGAAAAGATGGTCGCTTGATGAAGGGGCCCGAAGGCTGAGTCGATGAGTGGGAGGGGATACTTATTTTTTACCGTGATATCATTCAACCCTCTATAGTCAATACAGGGGCGAAGCGACTTATCTTTCTTTTCCACAAAAAAGAATCCTGCCCCCATTGGTGAGGAAGAGGGACGAATAAGACCGGTAGCAAGAGAGTCAGTGATATATGCCTCCATGGCATCCCTTTCGGGCTTGGACAAATTATAAAGTTTACTGGAAGGATAGGGGGCGCCAGGGAGCAAGTCAATACCACAATCGTAAGGTCTGTGAGTAGGAAGAGACAAGGCACGGTCCTTGTTAAATACCTCCTGGAGGTTATGATACTCAGTGGGGACAGAGGTGACCGGCTTGGGTGGAAACGGTGTGGTTGCTATCGTGGGGGGAATGGCGGCATGTAAACAGTGAGAGTGACAGAAAAGGCTCCAATTGGTAATGGAGGAGGTAGACCAGTCTATGTGTGGATTGTGGAGTTTAAGCCAAGGGAGACCTAGCACTAGCGGAGAACTAGGTGATGGAATAATGTAAAGTGATATAGTTTCGTGATGGTTACCAGAAAGTAGTAGTGACACTGGGACAGTATGGTGAGTGACACGGGCAAGGAGCCTCCCATCGAGAGCAAACACATCCTTGGGTTCAGGAAGGGGCTCAGAGGGAAGATTTCACTGTGTAATGTAGTCAGAGTCAATGAAATTATCATCCGCACCGGAGTCAACAAGGACTAAAACAGGTAGAGAGACCTGAGACCACGAGACAGTACCTTTGACTTGAATGCGGGGTGGAGACAAAACAACTGAAGAATGGCACACCAGCGCTCCTCCTGTGGCTGATGAGCCCACTCTTTTGGTAAGGCAGGACAGTGGGCTACCAGATGGCCGTCCTGGCCACAGTAAATGCAGAGCCTCTGGAGATGACGACGTTGACATTCTGTAGGTGTGAGCCTCATCCTCCCCAGCTGCATGGGTTCCTCGGTGCAGAGGGGTTAAGAGGCTGTCCGGAGGGACCCCGCAGGAGGAGGATGGTGGAAGAGGAGAAGCCGCAGGTCCCCGATGGTGAGGGTTCTTAGTCTGACTCAAGGGAGGGGTGTTGCTCTCCCTGCCTGATCTCTCCCTGCGTCTCTCACGGAGGCGATTATCTAATCGAACGGCCAAAGAAATTAACTCGTCTAGGGAGGTGGTTTCATCCCGAGCAGCTAGCTCATCTTTTAGCTCTTCCCTAAGACCACGGAGAAAAACCCCTTGCAGCGCTCTCTCATCCCACCCGCTCTCGACTGCGAGAATGCGGAAGTCAATAGAATATGTAGCCACCGAGTTATAGCCTTGACGTAAAGAGAGGAGCCGGCTACTGGCTTCCTTACCTTGCAGGGGATGGTCAAACACTTTAAGGAATTCAGCTGTGAAGGATTGAAAAGAGTAGCAAATGGGTGAATTACTGTGGGATATGGCAACAGCCCAAGCCGCGGCTTTCTCCGACAAGAGACTAACAAAAGCAATCCGCAACTTGTCAGAAGCATAAGTCAACGGCTGCTGGTCGAACACGAGAATACACTGGTGAAGGAACTGTCTGCATGACCCTAACACTCCAGAACCTCTTGTAAAGCTGTCTCGTGCTGCCCAACATGAGCTCCTTGGGTGGATAGAGCATGTCTGATTATATCAGCATCTGCGGGGTTCATTTTGGCCAGATAATTCTGTTAAGGTTGGTTTCTAGTTGGACCCCAAAGCAGAGACTAGAAAACCAGATCTGAACGAAGGCAGAGTTTATTGATAAATAGGCACAGAAAAGCAGACTGTGGAGGCAGGGTGCTGGCTGGCTGGAACTCTCCACGGGATGACATGGACACTGAACACCAGGAACGGGAAACACACGGCACAAAAAACAAAATGCTGGCGAGCAGCAAGGCACACAGGAGGTCTTGGTTACACGGAGGGAAAAACACGGATTAGTAACTTTCAAACAAAAGGACAAGAGAACCGAGAGAATCACATGCGAATGCACTACCGAACAAGACGGAATTATCTGGCAGCGTAGTGGAGTCAAGACCAGGCTTTTATTGAGAGGTTGATGAGATGAGTGAGAGCAGGTGTGCCTTGTCAGCTGCAGCGGGGAAGCCAGCCACACCCCCTGCCACACACAACCTGCAGGGGAAGAACAGAAAGGGGAGGGGGAGAGAGAGAACACAAAATACCACCAAACACAGAATCATCACATTGAAAGTTCAACTATCTCCTCATGGTATCTCATAAAGCTCTGTGGAAGCTACTTACTTCATCTTTGATCCAATGTGGTTCGAATAAAGTTAAATGAGAGCAGTTATTAAAGAAGAACCTAAAATTGCACTCTAACATTGCACACAATTTAATTCATCCATTTGGTTGAAGACGTAGTACTGTGAGGCTTGGTAGTGGCTAATGAAGATTCAAGCTAATTGCCTGCAAGACCCTCTTGCAGCCCCTCCTGCCGTACTATTCCTCCTCAAGTGGGTTAGGGAAATATAGATTTTTAACACGTAAATGCTTTATTCAGTGTTTTTTACAAATGTTAATTATCAGGTCCCTTTGTTTTTGAGAGATGAAGTCTCCTGCAGTTAATTTGGCTCCTGGTAAAACCTCCAGAATGCTAAACATTGAAAGAATCCCAACATAAAAATGTAATGGCAACAAGTTGCTGGCTTCTGTTTCACTGCTGGTTCCATGTTTTCCATAACATCACACTGTAGAATCGCCAGATGTTATGATGTGGTGACATATTAGGATGGATAGATAGATAGATACTTTATTGATCCCGAGGGAATTACGAGTAGTTAATTTTTTACTCTTTTACATACATTTGAGTTCTTCTTAGGCTTATGCATACAACAATTTATTTATGTATTAATTTTCGTTCACTGAATGATGAACTATATATGAAGTGCACTCCAGTTGCTTCTATATGCAGAACGTGAAGCATTTCTGGATATTTTTGTTGTTCTGACTTGTTAATGAGCTCAGACTTCAAGCTCTTATAGACTACAACTTCAAAATGTGCTCCATCTGGACTCATCCCTTAATTTATGCACTTTTTATGTGCTGGGGATGCTCTAATGCATTAACACACTCAAAGCTGCATCAAATCAACATCATTTAAATATTGCTTGTAAACATCTAGAATTCTAAATTAATTACTAACTCGAACATTGTTGGCATCACTGTTGACTTAATAATGTCAGTCATTTAAACACAGCAAAATGTAAACCATTGCCTTTATGAGTTTTGCCCTTGGTACTGTCAGTGTTTGCGTTGAAAATGTTAACTATCCAATTAATTGAGAATTTTCAACCTCAATGCTTCTTTTTGTATTTTTGCTGGAAAGTTTGGCATCATTGCCTGTGTAATTCTTTAATGTTCATCATCTCAAAGTGCTGTCTTCACCACTTTTTGACTAAGGCCCAATCCCATTTCAGCCCTTATCCCTACCCCTTAGTCCCAATTCTTGTTGGGATGGAGGGGTAGGGGCAAGAACAGAGATTTTTCAGACCCATACATCAAACTGATGGCTATGAAGATTTCCCAGAATGCCTTGTGAATCACCGGCAAGATGGCTGCAAAAGCGACATGAGACCCAGAAGTATTTTCTCCATTAATAACGATTTAAAAATTACGATACTAATTGTAATATTGCAGTTAAATATTGTTTCAATGTATCATGTTCATTTTTTTCAAAACAACCGTAAAAAATAGCTTGCATGCTAATGCTAGCATTCTAGCGTTACATCGTTATTGCATGATTAACCCGTATTTTGACATAATTCCATGTCGCATCTCCCCCCCCCCCTTTGAAGATAAACGATCCATTTAATTTAA
Source organism: Hippoglossus stenolepis (assembly GCF_022539355.2). NCBI lineage: Eukaryota > Metazoa > Chordata > Actinopteri > Pleuronectiformes > Pleuronectidae > Hippoglossus > Hippoglossus stenolepis. Next base: position 3,562,534 of record NC_061489.1, read on the forward strand.
CTAGCATGTAGCAGAGATGTTACCGAACTTTACTGCTCCTCTAATGACAATGTATCCTGGAAGGGTCGCCTACAGACCACTGCTAGTGGCCTGAAGCTGTGTGCTTTTGATTTATACGTTAAATAATGCAGAGCATCGGAGCTTTTCAATTTCCATTGGATGAATGGCAAATGTCATGTGCTTTACCATTATTGCCGTAGTATGAAGGGAAAGCAGGATAACATGTTGTGGCAATAGACGTTGCCACCAGGGTCTCCCCACAGCAGCTGAAGACTAACCATTCACTCCTCAACATACTAACTTGCTTTATTTTCAAACTGAACAAACATAAATCTCAAAGAACTTAAACTTGCCAGCACTTTTTGCTGGCATCTCGGCAGCTCAGATCCGCCTATTTGAGCGTCTCTCTTCCATGTGTCCCCTCGTGCCTCTTTCTGGCAGCTCTGCTGCGTCCTTTTGAACCAGACGATCAATCAGCCAACAGCCTCAGCCGCGCCGATTAATCCTCCATGCCCACACATGTCCGGAGCATTTACTTGGTAATTTTAATCACCTGCATTCGCACAGATGTTATTTGAATATTATAGGTTTGTCACTTTAGTAACTCCAAGCAATAACATTGGTTTATTTAAGATCTCAACAATGTTATTACAATGACATCCCTTGCTCCATCATTTCAGGGAATCCACAGAAAAGCCAGAAGGCTCATTCTTTCAGAGCCGAAAATGAGCACCCCTAAATTAAATATTGAAACCCTTTGAAATTACAACTCAAGGGATACTGTAAAATAGACTATAAAGCTTAATTTATAATTCTTTACATTGTTGTGTTAGAACACGTGTTTCTGTGTGTTTATTGCAGGATCTGAAAACTTAAAAAAAAATAGCTGCCTCATGGCAGTTCTTAGAGGACATGCACGAGGTGTTGGGTGCCCGGCCTTCAATGGACCCACCTGTTGTGGTTGCGTCTTTTGGGCTTGATGAGGAACCCATCACACTTGTTATGGTAAGGAGATAAGCCACAATCCCATTTACCATGTAATGTGTTTGAAATGTTTTCAACAATGCCTTGTAGCCTGAAATGTGATTATATATCTTTTCATATGATAATGGTAATGTTCATTGTAATGTGATTGTTATTGTCTTATTTTTCTTTTAAGAAATTATATTTTGGAACAAAGACATTATACAGAACATATGGCCATATCACCCTGTTCTGGAATAAGAATTCCTTCTTATTTTCTTGTTTGCTTTCAGGACATCATTGAGCCCATGACTGCCAACACACATCTTCCATGGCAGCCAGTCTTCCTGTAGCATCCCCCACCGTGGTTACCCCAAGCCCCCCAACACCTTCAAAATTCACTCATTATCTACTTACCACCATGCTGATGGAGGGATGGGTAAAGTGTTTGAGTCAACAATACACTTTTGGAGTTTTAGGGGTGAACAGCGTTGCAGCCAAATCCAATACAATTGAAGTGAATTGTGACCACGTATTCAAATGTAAATGTACATACTACTCCTGTTGTGTGATCCAAGTGTCTGTAAGCCCCGGCATTCAAATCCGACTCAAACACGTTTTTAGCCTAATTTCCTCTGATATCCTCCTCTGCAGCAGTCTGATTGCACTACTGAGTAACCTCAGAAGTACAGCTTTTATTTTGATGTTGTTAGGCGGGAAAATGTACCCTTTGAAATGCTGCTGACTTTTATATTTTTTGAAATATGAAAGAGTTTGAGCATGAATATCATACACTAAAGAGCAAAATTCCCAAAACAAATATTAGAATGAAAAGATTTATTCGAAAAAAACATCCCCTATACATCCCTGAAAAGCTATAAAAGACATCTGTATATTCAAACAAAAAACTACATAGTAGGTGTGTTAATAACCAACTATATACACTTTTCCATTTCTGGATCACAGACATCATCCTTATGGGGCTTGCAGACCTGAGCCCAGGGCAGCCAGTCTGTCCCTTGGAGCATTCCCAGAGCTCTCATTATATGCTAGGGCAGGGGTATTCAACTAAAATTTAAAGAGGTCCAGTTAGAGAAAATTTCTTGAAGCAAAGGTCCGGAAGATCATAATGTCTAACTATTTAGTGTGATATATATTTAAGTAGCCTAGTAGTTGTATCAACATCTGCATGTACTAAATACCTGACTGTCAAATCAAATGAATTCAGTACGATTCAAAAACTTTTTGACAATATTTATTCACGTCACGTAACATAGAACCGAACATATATGTATGATTGCAGATATGTATAATGTTCTCTCATTAACTAAATAAAAGTAGGGCTGCATTTCAAAATAAGAGAAAATAAATAAAATGTGAAAATTGTGCATGTTCAAATAAAGGGCTTAACTTCAGAAAAATAAAATAAAGGGAGCAAAAGCTTGAATTTCCCTTTTTCTGTCTCACTCCTGTTTCTCCACTTTCTCCGTCTCACTCCTGTTTCTCTCCCTTTCTCCGTCTCACTCCTGTTTCTCCACTTTCTCCGTCTCACTCCTGTTTCTCTCCCTTTCTCCGTCTCACTCCTGTTTCTCCACTTTCTCCGTCTCACTCCTGTTTCTCTCCTTTCTCCGTCTCACTCCTCTGTTTCTGTCCCTTTCTCCGTCTCACTCCTGTTTCTCTCCCTTTCTCCGTCTCACTCCTCTGTTTCTCTCCCTTTCTCCGTCTCACTCCTCTGTTTCTCTCCCTTTCTCCGTCAAACTCCTCTGTTTCTGTCCCTTTCTCCGTCTCACTCCTCTGTTTCTCTCCCTTTCTCCGTCTCACTCCTGTTTCTCTCCCTTTCTCCGTCAAACTCCTCTGTTTCTGTCCCTTTCTCCGTCTCACTCCTCTGTTTCTCTCCCTTTCTCCGTCTCACTCCTGTTTCTCCTTCCTCCGTCTCACTCCTGTTTCTCTCCCTTTCTCCGTCTCACTCCTGTTTCTCTCCCTTTCTCCGTCTCACTCCTCTTTATCTCTCCCTTTGTTTTCTCTACCTGTATCGCTATCTTTCTTTTTCTTTCTACCGTCTTCTCATGTGTAACTTGACTCTAACTCTCTCATCTGTCTGCACTGTAGAGTCGCAATGTTTACCGCCTGGAATGCACAGACTTGATTGGCTGAGTAGTATCACGTGGGATGGCTTAACTCGCATGCAATTGGTCTGTGCGTTTCTCATCCGCTAAACCACTACCGTAAAGACTACAAAAGCTGCGCTGATTACAAATAGAAGCGCCCCGTCAGGTTTTAAATCATAACGTTCTGTTTTGGCTGTAGGTCCGGGTCCGTACGGGACGGCTTCTGGGTCTGGACTCGGACCGCGGTCCGCCTGTTAGTGACCTCTGTGCTAGGGGATCAAGGTTGGGGGTCAAGAATATCCTGTGTGATATAGGGTTAGGTTAGTCATCTGGCTCCAGCATATCTCCATTATCCATACACATCATGTAGAAAGGCACAGGACACAATGACACGTTAATAGCACCGCAAAACAGTGCGTGTTCACAGTATTCTATCCTATCAGACCTGAACACAGATCACACAATCTACACACATTTCAATAAAGTAAACAAATCCTGTGTGTATCACTAATAGATTTATCGCTTTATCAGATATAAACAATCAGAAATACTTTATTGGTCCCAGGGGGAAATTGTGTATTAATGTTACCTACTAGTTTAGCATGTTGTGTAGCTCGGGTAAATACAGCTAAACGTGTTTGCAGTCAATCCTTCTCACGATGAACTGACCCACCAGCAGTCCCAGGCATCGAAGACGTTTTCTGTTTTGAACATTTCGTCGATGTTCTGGAGACAATTGCAAAAGAATGCCAAGAGCCAATGCAAACAGATGACAGGATGTTTGAAATGTCCAGCAAAAGCCTTTGCGCGTCTATTATCATCGACCACTACTGATGACGTGTCGGGCTCCCGAGAACGGCTTCTTGAAGGGCTGTCCCAATTTGTAGGGGAAGATCCCAACAACTACCCCTTGTTACTCTGTTTCAAGGGGCACGATAAACCTCGGAAACTAAGGGTAAGAGGGTGAAATGGGATTGGGGCCAAACAGAATAGATGATTTTTATACTTCTAATATAAATGAGAAATGTAATATGAAAAAAGAATCCCATATGATTCACACACTGACTCATTTTGTCTCTCTCCTCGCTGTCTTTGCTAAGCATGCAGTAAGCAGGTTGGTAGGAGTTAATTGTAAAGGGGAAGGGCCTGACCCAGATAGTGAAAGGTGCAGCTCATTGACCAATACTGGCCTATGTTGGAGAGGGCCACATATCTACAGAGGAATGAACTTTACAAAGACAGAGCTGGAGGGGGAGATAGAGCTATTTTAGTAGCATATTAAAGTAGGATGCCTGAACTGAACTTCTTTACTGAGATACTTCACAAAGAGACATAAATATTCAAATATTTAAATAAAAAAAAAATAAAAAAAAGCAAATAGAATTATTACACAAAAGCAGTGTTGGGGCGTTTGATCTTCACTGGCACAACAAGCACCCCTTTCTAGGACAGAATCAGTGGTCTATTATGTCTATGACATTATAATGTGTGTATTTTTGAGGAAATTCCCTCAAGGCATTCTTGAGATCTCCTGTTCACGGTAATGGGACGTACGGACGCATAATGTACAGACGGACAACCCGAAAACAAAATTCCTCGGTAGGCATTACATTGGCAGGCTGCATCCATGTATGCACTTCAGTGTGTGTCCAGCAAGTGGTGCAGAGAGCAACCCAAAACCTTATGAGGATTATCCCCTTGGTTCGGGCTCATAGGGAATAGGGTGTGTAGTTGACTGATAAAGCAAACAAAAAATTCTGTATATAGGCTCCATGAATCCCAACCACAGTGTAAGTGTGAGACACTCAGAGCTAACATGGTAGGAGGAGTTAAGTAATGAGTGAAAATCCCCTCAAGACATACTCTCTCTGTTATCATTGCACAGAGCTCTGCAATAACCTCTATCAATTCCATCCATCAATCAAAAAGTTCATTCCTGTGCAAACTTCACACAGATAGACCCCTTCCAAACTGGGATTCAAACCAAGGAACTTAGAGAGTGAGGCGACACTGCTGCCCTTTATCAATTCCATGTTCACTCCAGGATTCAATCATCATCGGTGCAATATCTTCTCCTTTAAAAAAAACTTTTTTGACATTGATTTATTTCAAAGCCATGAGTGAGTTTGATCGGCATCTCTCCACCGGCACAGTTTTCCTCCATGAAGTTCCATTTCATATTATGGAGTATCGCCTCTTGTCTTTCACTCAAAATAGTCTTTAGGATAGAGCTGGGCGATAAAACAAGAGAGGTAATTATCGCATTTTAACCTTTCCTTGTAAAAAAATTAAGACATGGTCGATACAACGTTGATAGAACTCATTTCATCCATATTTTGACAGACAACACAAACAACCAATGATAATGAGAATAGCACCTCGCCGAACCAGTCATGTGGCTGGAATTGAGTTAAACCCACATCAGGTTAGGTTGACACACACAGCACAGAGTGTAGGAGCAGCAGCACACATGCTAATGCTTGGGCTTTTGCATAGAGGTGAACAACTCTGCATCAATGCAAAGACTGAACATAATCGATTCATGTTTCCTGCCACGTTCATTATTTTAGCGGGTTTCCACCCCTTAATAATTATAACACTGCTGCTTCAGGATCAGGACAGACAGTCATTAAAGGTCCAGTCGTCCTGTGTCAGTCTCCTGTCTCCTCTGACCTGCTCTCACTTTACACTGTAACAATAAACACCATCACTGATCACAAGTTATTAGGACACGTACAGTGCTGACGTTTACTTTGTGTTTGTATGATTCGCGTTTGTCTTTGATTTGTGTTAATGAGACACGTGTTTAAACCTGCAACACAACACGAGAAGTAACATGACGCGTATAGTCAGGACATCAGGGTTAAAGTAACCGGAACGATCCGAGTCATGATCCGACATCATCAACTAATAACTATCTTAGAATATAGGACTAGATGGTGAATATCCCATGTGATTACCAGTTTGTGTGTGAAGAGAGACAGATACACACACACACACACACACACACTCCTGCATACTAAAGCTTAGTTCTGTGTGAGAGTGATTAAAAAACATCAGAGGAGCAGAGTCACTTGTTGACCTGCAGAGTAATGCGCCTCAGTGCAGTGGCACTGATTTGATTTATATCGTGATATATATCGATATCGACAGATATGAAAAAAAATTATGGTGATAAGTTTTTTTTCCATATCACCCAGCCCTACTTTAGGACTAAAGATCTTAAGATCAATGAACTAATTTTGGTTGTCAGGTGAAAGCTAATTGGCTTCGACTCTTTTTCCTAGTTGCCACTTATACCTAATGGTTTGTAAATGATTGTGCAGGATGTTATCACACTTTGCCAATAGCTCTGATATGCCTGGTAATTGCCCATTATCTGACTCATTGAGTCCTGGATGCAAAATACAGTGCAACATGCAACAGTCTCTGTCGTAATGCTTTGTTTGTATGTTTACATTTTCTGCCTCCATGACTTGATGCTGCTGGCTGTAGATTCTGGATCATTGCTGCAGGTTCTTCCATTTCCAATAACAGTGTTTAAGTTGACTGTTCCTCTCATGCTCTGGAAATTTTTCTGAAAAGCCTTTGCCATTTGATGTTGGCAATTTTCTTCCCTTCTATGATATTCAGTGACGGCAATTTTTTTTACTAGTTCAAAAGAACATCAAGCATGGTAAGAAAAATTAATATTTTTTAGCTCTGCTATATATTACCCAGTCCCTCTCATCTTTTTCACAGCCATTGGAGTATTTAATGGACGGAGGATTAATTCGGAATGAGAGAAACCCTCTCAAGTTATTTCTATTGTGATCTCTTTCACAGGTGTCAGGTTCACCGTGTCAGAATCAGCAATTTTATCCAGCCATAACCCAGGAGGGTCACTAAAATGAGTACAGATGCTATTTTTGCTTTGCTTGCATCATCCACCTGCTGCTGTGACCCTGGGTGCTATGTCTCCCCCCTCTCCCATCTACAGGCTGGGTCTCTCTCTCTCCTCCTGTTGCCCCTCTCTGATGCAGCTACTTCTATCCACACACTATTTCTGTCAGAGGATTGTTGTGTTCGGCTTTTATACATTGGATGTTAAAGTTAAAGCAGTGGTGCTGTTAGTTCCACTGTTTGTCAGATATTGCCAGTGTTAGTTCACCCCTAAATTTTGTCTGAAAGAATAAGAAGAAGAAAAGCAGCAGCTGCACTCCAGTCACTCTCTCTGCCACTTGCTGTTGCCTGCTTCTGTGTATGCATGTGTAAATCATAAAAGAGTTGTAGTGGTAGGTCTCTGTACTCTCAGCAAGGTGAACCTGTGTTAATGTTCAGGCTCTTTTGTCAGATCTGTGTGTTAGTTGTTTTTTTTGTAGCTTCTGTCTGTTATTGCTAGACATTGTTTGACCCTTTTTCCTTCTGTTTGTTTTGCCAGGAAGCTGTAGGGGAGAACTGTCATTTTGTTTCGACCCTTGCTTTTCTCCTGTTTTTGTTGAGTGGTTTAGTATTGCAACCTTTTGTTTCTGCGGAAGTTTAGTTTTCTTGTTTCTAGTTATGGTAGTTTTGTTGGTTTTTTTGGACTCTTTCTTTAAAGTAGCTACATAATGTCAACTTTAATATCTTGTTTCAAATACACCGCCATGACAGCCCTTGCGCCTCTGCTATCATTTTCTTATTTCTCTCTCTATCTCTAAACACCTGACATGATGACTGGCATTTCTGAAGGTTTACTGGAGTGGGTGCGCAGAGGGATAGTGTGACAAGACCAACAAGATTCTGCGTTATAGGGAGGTGAAGGTAAAAAGTTGTTTTCATTGTCAAGCAAAATTAAGCAGGAAATTGGGAAGTAAAACGATAACAAGCATCTATGTGATTTACAAATACTATATCAAGTATTCACAAATATGATTTTTTTCTTTTTACATTTGTTACACTGGATTACTTTAAGAGGGTCATTCCTTGACCCATAGCCAAGGACAATAGTGTTTCAGATGTCATTATAGAAATTGTTTTCTTAGTTCATTGAGACAATTCTACTGTCTGTTAACCTAACCCAATGGCTAAACATCTGTAGTGACATCACATAAATGGGTGTGGCCTGTGGTAGAAAATGTAGCATTTGTAGCACCATCTTTTTGCTTTAATGAGTGACAGCAGATTCAACCTTTACTCATTCTAAATGTTTTTTTCTGCATTCATCATATCTAAACTAAAGCAGTAGCCAACAAAGCTGCTAAGCTGCTTAAAGGCCTGTAGCCATTGAAGAGAAATCGCACTGGTTGTGTAGGATCTGTTGCAGCACATGAGGATCCGTAAGATGCTGTGTAATGTTGCTGCCACCAGGGATATTTATGTCCTTAATCTTTCCAGGAGATTGTGTCAGGTTCGCTTTCATACTACCAACAGTTGGAGTGACACACACTGGATGTTTAAATGTTTACTCCATCTGTTTGTTCATTTAGAATATTTTAACTTCTCTGCCAACTACAAATTATTTGGCATGCACATAGTGTTCAGGTGTAATAACTGACTGATGGTGGGAAGCTAAAGTGATGATAAATATAATAGAGAGTAGAATATACTACTACTTTTTTTCTGAAGTTAGCAAAACTATCTTATTCTTCCATAGCCTGAGCACAAGATAGCCGTTGTGGTTTACATACTGTTGGGCCATGGTTTTGTGTGAAACCACACTTCGGCCTACATGTGCCATCAAAGCCTGAAGCAGCATGTCCCTCCAGGACTCCGTCTCCCAGGGGCCATTAAAAACCAGAGCAAGGAACTCAATGTCCCAGAGGGCATCAACTTCACACAGAGGGGTGGAAACCCCCCCCAGGGACACAGGTTTCAACTCCCATTGGTCACTCTGGACCCCATGACCTGTGAGGTCACCGGGCCAATATAAGCTAGGTTCTCCAGCTTCTTCTGTCTCTTTCTACACTCCCTCCAAGGAGAGAAGGCTGTCGAGCCTCGTCCTGCCTCTTCCTACGATCCTTCTACAGGAGGGAAGGCTGTGGAGCCTCTTCTCCAGCTCACATCTTCTCTTCCCATCCAACTCTTCGAGAGGAGCACAAAGGTGCAGCTTCCAGCTCATCTCACCAAGGAAACCTCCTCGCCCTCCAAGCTCTACCAACGTCCTAGCAGCGACTCGATGTCCTGCTTGCAAACTTCAGCCAGCAACTGAACTGAACTCAACAGAAACCAGCAAGACGACACAAAACTGCGAACTGCACAGCAACTTCCTTTTTCCCCTTTCCACGGACTGGTAACACAACTGGGCTTAATCATTATACTAGGCTAAGCAAGACTGTTTATTCGATTCTGTGTGAGGTTTATAAGTTTGATTTGTGGTGTTGTGATATTTTGGGTACAAGTTATTGAGAAAGTAATGTTAGTCTGTTATGCTCTTCACAGTCTTTCGTTGCATCCAATCTAGTAACTTCCTCTAATTTGGCACACACACAGACACACGCATAACTCTTCACCTCATTATCTCTACAGGTCGTAAACATTCCAATAGGTGGGGGAAGGGTGTTATCTCTTTGGCCAGCGACCATCTTGAAAGCACGCTGACTCACACAGACACACACACATACCTATCTTTGTTTAGCAATTAGACCGTTAGTAATTTGTGTTTTTATACTTTATTATATTCATAATAAATGTTTTTCTTTCACAAATGTTTTTCCATTAATGTTGCATAAGTGAATTTCGCCAACCTCTACACTGTCAAGAACTCCATATCCTTCAACTTAGCTAACTATCTATATGGTAATTTTGGTTATAGTTATTAATTTAATTGTTAATCAGAGTTCCAAATTTGTAGTTAGAACCTTTATGAGACTTAATCAATAAATTGGCTATCTTTTCCCTTCCTTTGAAGGGTGGTGCCCCGAGGTAACTTTAATCAATTAAAGTTATTATTTAATATTAATAATAAAATATTAATATTTAATATTTTTATCTTGATAACCAAATTTATTGAATGCCGAAAGGCACACCATTTTATGGTATCACGTTTGATGCATTATGGCACAACAATACAGTGGTTGTAAATCAGTAGATTAGTAGGGAACAAAAATAATACCATAATATAAACAGTAAATCTGTCAACAACCATAAATTGTACGTAAAGGTTGACCCCATATCTCCACTTTCTTGTGCTAAACTGAACCTAAAATATTTAGGTAGGACGTGAGTGTTGCCATCTTGCATTTGATGAAAACCTTTGAGCCATAATCTGTGTGGTAATGATCCTGGTGTGGAGCCATGGTATTGATGTTTTGCCCGTACACATGCTGGACTGATTGAGTCAGTCTCAGCTGTCACTCATGATGTTTCACCCTGTTTTTATAACGTAAAAAAAAGACCAAACTTACTGGGAAAATGAACAATAGAAGATTCATTAGTGTGATAACAACTACATCTCTGAGAACTATTTATTTAACATGTAGCCTACTTGGACATTTTATCTTTGCTCATGTCCCATCTGCTTGCATGGAAGAGGCGGGTTTACTACCTATACTGCAGTCAGCCACCAGGGGGCAATCAAAATGATTTGGCTTCACTTTTGGTGAGATGTCATCTTTTATATACAGTCTATGGTTTGAACATTGTAAACAACTCATGTTTTATCATTATTATGGAGGTATTTATCCTCGGCCGGTAAAATCTTGTGTTTGGGCCAGTGTACCTCGCCTCTTGCCCAATGTCAGCTGGGATTGGATCCAGCTCCCCATGTGACCCTCAAAAGATAGGCATTCTAGATAATGGATGGATGGTAGAATCTTTGTTCTTATTTGTAGTCAAAATAAGATTTGAGACAAAATTTTAGTTTATTTACTGAGTTAAAGTACTGTTTTTCCTCAAAAAGAAAAGGCTGTTGTCATTATTTGCAAAAAATTCTCAGGAGGAATACCTTGGCTGATAAAGGATAATGAAGCAAAGGATAGGAAATCAGCCGCAGTGGAACTGGATGGGAGCGGGAGATACTCTTGAGGAAAAAAGTGAAAGAATAAAATGGAGGAGAAAGTTTTGCAGAGATGGGGGCTGGAGGGAGTGCAGGAGGAGACAGACGAGTGGTAGAAGTGTAGAGAGGCATTAAACAGGCGAATGTGAGCCAGCGTCTGCGGACATGTCGAAGCTTAGTCATCCTTGGACACACTACATACACACACATACACTGCTCATTTGTCGGCCACATTTGGAGGGGCCTTTGAAACAGGACAGCCGAGTAGCATCGCTGTGACCCAATCATTTTCAAAAGCAGTCTCTGAAGGATGCAGCCCCTGAATTGAGACCTTTCATGTTTACCAAAATGCAGTTCTACTCCCCCTTATGCCCTCCTCACGAACTCAGAATACCTGTTTTGAAAAGGCTCCCCCTCAGCGACATGAACGGGTGGTGGTGGTGGTGGTGGGGGGGTGTTAAACATGGCATTTTCTGAACCCACTCCCTCCCTCAGAATGAAAAGACATTAGAAAATAAACCATGGTGAAATGTCATGGTTAACATGATGCATCATGACAGCAGCAATTTCAGTAGGTGACCTTCTAGTTCTGAAACTACAGCAGCCAAGTTTTAACATGTAGATTAATGATGGCATGGAAATGGGCATATTAAATTAAGATAATTCTTTATTAGTCCCAAAATGGGGAAATTTGTAATATTACAGCAGCAAGAGTGAAAAAAGCATCAGTGAGTGATAATGAGTAACATGTAAGGAAATATCGAAATATAAATATCGAAATGTCTACGCCTGCAGAAATCTACCACCAGTTCTTTGTTTTGCTCTTACCCACGTGGATGTGAAGGGCAGTCCCTTTGGCGTCAGTCCACAAAGTCCTGCGTCGTTCCTCTGTAGGAGGCCGACAATTGAAGAGTCATCAGAGGACTTCTGCAGGTGACTGGAGGGAGAGTTGTAGATGAAGTCTGCAGTGTGAAGAGGAACAGAGCCAGAACCCTTCCCTGCAGGGCCCCCGTACTACAGACAGGCGTGTACGACACACAGTCCCGGTTCCCCACATGCTGGGGTCGGTTGGTCAGGTAGTCCAATATCCAGGATGTTAAGTGGAGGTCCACTCCAGCGTGCTCCAGTTTGTCCCTCAGAAGTGCCAGTTGAATGGTGTTGAAAACACTGGAAAAATCAAAGTACATGATCCTCACAGAGCTCCCAGGCTTCTCCCGATGAGACAGAGCTCTGTCCTGTAGATGGATGTCGGCGTCATCCACCCTGATGCCAGGCTGATCAACATACTGCAGCGGGTCCATCGATGTCTAACAAGGAGACCGAGGTGGTTGAGGACAAGCTGCTCCAGGGTCTTCATCAGGTGGCATGTGAGTGCCACTGGCCTGTAGCTGCTGCGGAGTCTTTGTCACTGGTCTTCCAGAGCTGTGGTACTCAGATAAATGGTATGTAATGCTCCATAATCCCGCACAGCTGGTCAGCGCAGGATTTGAGGAGCCTGGAGCCAATGCCATCAGGACCCACCGCCTTTCTCGCCTTGATCCTCCTGAGCTCTTTTCTCACCTGGTTTACGAGTTATATACCTCCTTGGTGTTGGCATAAAAAAAATTCCAGTATTTTATTGTCTCTGGTGTGGCATGTGATGTACTTGGGTGAAGGTGGGCAGAGTGGTGGATGGAGAGGCATGATTGAAGTACCCAGAAATGAGGAGGAGAGCCTGTGGGTGCTGTGTCTGCAGCCTGCTCACCACAGAGTGGTGGACATCACATCATTGATAGCAGTTCCCCTGGTTGGAGTGATAATCAACCATTCAGAGCTTTTGTTGGTAGTTTCTTTGACAAATAAGGATTTCCTCTTCCTAAGTAGCTAGCTTTGCTAGCTTTGCTAGCTACTTCTGTGCACATGATGGAGAATAGCCAACATTGTAAGATGGACAAAAAAAGAGGCTACAAGTTTGTAAGTCCACTCATATATAACAATCCAGAATTTACCATATTTCAAAAGATATATGTTAAATGCTTCGAGCAAACTCTAACATTGGCTTAGTGTCATCTAAATAGGATGTTGGCAAGACAAATATTTCATTTGCTAAGGATTATATATCAGATATTCATTGGCTACACAGCTTGACAGGCTGCATCCAATCCCAGCATATACTGGGAAAAGGGCGGGTTACATTCTGGACAGGCTGTCTCAGGGCTGTAACATAGAGGTAACATAGATAAGCAAAATAAAACCCAACATCTCTACCCATTCATGGGAGAATCTCAATGGAAGACATGTGACTGCCAGAGACGGTAGAATGTGGAAATACGCTTCTTGACCACTTCTGCAAATTAATGTTATGGTAAAGGAATTGTATTTATATAGCACTTTTCTATTCTTGATGAGCACTCAAAGCGCTTTACAGTACAGTGTTGCAATCCACCGATTCACATACGCATTCATACAGTGCATCTATGTGCAGCAGTTTCTCTGTCATAAATCATTGATACACTGATGGCTCAGCCGTCAGAGGCAATTCAGGGTAGTGTAGGACACTTGGGCATGTGGCTGCAGCAACATTAATTAATTCTTAATTTATTAATTAGCCCAGTGACTGTTTACGAGACCAGTTCCAGCACCAAGCTAACTGGTAACATGATAGCACCAGGCTACTACAAACCACTCAATACCAGATACCAGTTAGGTCTGTGCCCTGCTTTAAATCACAATTGTAAAAACAGAGAAATGCATTTGAAGGCTAGTTAGCTTTCCATGCTGTCATTTTGATACCAGTCATAGTATTGAAATGGAACATGCTTATACTTGCATGAGCAGCACTTCTCCAGCTGATGCTTCATTTTGTCAAAAAGTGGAGCCAAGAAGCAACTTTTTTTGCCAAGATGACCCTGAAGTTTGTTGCCGGAGCCCTCAGGCTTGGCAGCCCCACAGTGTCACTGGACTGGTGTCATTCAAATCAACGACCCGGCTTTTCTTTTCACACTGAGCTAAAGCAGGTCTGAACACAGCCTCCGCAAGTTAACAAGACCAGTTTTTATAGACAATAATTGCCAACAGTTTGTTTGTGTGTGCATATGTATGTGCAATGATAAACTGAATTGAGTGTTTTTGTAGAGAAAGAACTGTCCATGTATGTATGCTGACAGTTTTTAAATACCAGAGGGTGTTTATGTGTTTTTGTGTGTATCTGTGTATGTGAGTGTAGCTATGATTAAATCATGACTAGTGTGAAGGCTCCTTTATAAATGTCAGAATATATAAGAGTCAGTTTTTCCACTCGGGGGTTTTGTCTGTCTGATGGCACATTCATCTTCCCCAACAATGCTGTGAAGGTTGTGGGTGTGTGTGTCTGTGTGAGTGAAGGATGGAGAGAGTGGACAAAAGAATGATTGCTGAATGGTAATTTGAATTGCTGTTTTTTTACAAAACAAAAAAAGTGTCTCCAGAATGTTAAAAGGACGTCCTGATCAGGTCTGAACAACATAAACCGACTAAAATGACTTTCTTGTCATTGCAGGGAAGACGAGAGCAGTTCATATAATGCTGATGAGAAAAGCCATGATGCACACTCGATTACAACTGGAAGCAACAGGCTCAGCAGAACAGAACAAGTACCATGGAGTTATGAGACCAAAGTCTGGTCACTGTCTCTTCAAGATTAATTACATCCTTTTTATTAAAGATGCTTGTGTTTTTAGAGGCTCCTCTCTGTTTCGTCTTCTCTGCTACACTGTCAGTGGGAATCAGCCTCAAGAAATCTGATGTCTGCTGGGGCCTGTCGCCGCACTGCAGTTTGAGTGCCTGATTTCTAGGTACAATTGCTTGTATTTGGCTTCAGTTGGCATTTCCTTAAAAGAGGAGACAAACGTCAGTCACAATGAATGAAGTGAATTATATTCGAGAACACAAAAAGGTATACCTTTGGAATCAAATCTTTAAAATAAATTGCCATCGATGGACACCTACCAGGACCCGCCTTTCTCTGCTCCTGATTTGTGCCATTGTGTTTTGGATTGGTTGGTAAGATAATCGGAGGCACGGCAGGGCAGGTCATGTCTGTGTTTTCCTTCCTGCGAAAAATATTACTTGGCCTTTACCTGACCTCCCACTTAACTGGAATCACTGTAAAACTCAACTAAATATGGCGTCTTCAATGAAGCGACCTACCTTATATTATTTTTGTTTCAGCAGAAACAACCTCTCACACTGCAACAGTTGTGCTGTTAGTCAATAGCTCAGGAACTGATCCTCCCGTAATGTCCCCCAGCCTATTAGAGAAGATGCTGACAGTGACAGAGATGCTGCAACTTTTTAATAGCCTTTTCATACAAATATTTGTAGTATTTGCAAACTGTAATGCATCCTGCATTTGCAAACAACCCCTAAATAAATGTATAATGGTGGCACACCTACACTATCTGTGCAAATCAACTGACCATTTACAAAAGAAACTACTATTGGCCCATTTTTTGGCTGAACTATATATGCTAGAGCAGGGATTCTCAAAGTGTGGTGCGTGTACCCCTGGGGGTGCGCGAGCTGCCTCTAGGGGGTGCGCAAGAGGAAAAATGTAATGGTGCTCTCTTCCCCCTCCCTCTCCCTCTCCCTCTCTCTCTCTCTTGCTGCAGGCTGAGCCACCTGCGCTGCACTTGAAAATCCTCGAATGGATCATCTTTTTTGTCCATATCTCTTTCTGAGCCTATGCATGTGCCACTCTTTGTTCTTTACGTGGTGGATCGTGTGTAACTTTATTGTAATTTTGATTCAGATTAATGGTGTTCTAATTTCCGTAACCGCTGTTATGTATGGTTAATTGTAAATTAAATTTGATGCCATTTTTCTATGTGGCTGAAAATATGACAGCATTTTTCCCCATGTTCTCTCATGGTGGGCAAATCGGCCTCTGAGCCTGTGTCCTCACCATCCTCTTTGCTCTTTAAAAGTGACGGCTTGTGTAACTTTGTTGAAGTTTATTGAAACTTTGTTTCAGTTTCATTCGAATGTGAGAGCGCATTGTTGCGATCTCTTGATTATGTTGTTACGTGTTCTGATCATGTGTTCATGATTAAAGATGATTCATTTAATGCGGCTATAAATAGGCTCTTTTGCGCTTTTTTTTTTTTTAAGGTGTGGGGGATTGTGGGTGCGTGAAACCGGTCTGGATGTAGAAGGGGGTGCGTGGCCTAAAAAGTTTGGGAACCGCTGTGCTAGAGTAGTCTAACATGTCACTGTTTATAACATGTGACGTGGCATCTCTTGCACTTCTGTCCGACCTGGGAGAGGGATCCCTCACATGTGGCTCTCTGAGGTTTCCATGTTCATGTCCCCCTGTTAATGGGGATTTTTTGGTAGTTTTTGGTAGTTTTTCCTTAGTCTTGTCGAGGATGTCACACCTTGTTGAAGGAAGAGTTCACCCAAAAATGATAATTATTCATACACTCATTATCTACTCACCCCTATGCCGATGGAGGGGTGGGTGAAGTGTTTGAGTCCACAAAACACTTCTGGAGTTTCAGGGGTAAACAGTGTAGCAGCGCAATCCAATACAACTGAAAATATTAGTGAGCTATCTTTAGACGTAAACAAACAACAGAAAAAAAACATAACATGCCTCCATTTGCTCCTGTGGTGTCATCCACAGGAGCAAATGGAGGCATGTTATGTCTTTTTTCTGTTTTGTCTGACTCATACAAATGGAAAACATCAGCCTTCACAGCTTTGCTTGGATAAATGAGGGATTAATGAGATGCTTTTATTCAGCATGAGTAGGTAGAACTTGAAATAAGGCAACTAGCAGGAGGTTGAAAGGTGTCCAGAGGTTGAGTTCTCGTCCTGTTTTCATTTTCTTTTTGTGAATAGCCTACAAAGGATTATTTTTAACCTGCTGTGATTCTTTCTGCATGTTTATTCAAGTCTTCTCTTGATGCACAGTGAGGTAGAAAGAGCAAAAAAGGGAAACAAATCGGCAAGCCAAAGCTGACGTGTAGTCTTTGCAAATTGGCTTGTTTTAATGAGTCACTTCATCCTAATTCATGAAACAATCACGAGGTGCCCCCCCCCCCCAGAGTAATTAATGAAAGGTCTGAACTACTGATTAAGTTTAGCTGAAGCGTAGTAAAGAGGGAGGACAGGCAGTGAGCTCCGAGCTGCTTATTTCCATTAAAACTGAATCTGAAGCACTGCTCTCACTGCATTAAACTTATTGTCAAATCAAGCGTCCCACTGAGCCAGGGCCAACGCTAGAGACACACACACACACGCACGCACAAATACTTATGTGCATGTACACACACATACTACGGAGTACACCAACACATGCAAACATGAAAAAAAATAAACACATTGGTGCGCACATACACACGCTGCATCAGACAGAGATTAAGAGTTAGACTGAAGTTGATAAATATGTGGGGCCATTTTAAATTGTTCCTTTTGTTGAATGACTAACCAGGTTGCTAATTTGGTGTGACATAATTAATTACAGCCAATTAGGTAAACAGATGGGACTGAGGGTGTGTGGAGATGAGATGAGCCCAGGGATCATTAACCTGTGTGTGTGGGTGGGTGGATCGGGCTTCACGACTGGGCTACCCAGTGAAGAGGCTCAGTTTGATGTGAGGGGAAGAAAAACAGAGGCATAAACAGATGACGACAGAGACTAAGATAAGGATGTACTGACACTAAGTAATATTGACTTTTAAGTAATTATCTGTGAAATCTGATGAAAATGTGTCATCCCCAGCTGTTCCCTGCTGGGGATGACAATCTGTCCATCAACCTGTAACCACTTCCAATTACATTTTGAATCATATTTAAGGCGATGCAGTGAGACATTCAAACAAAAATTCAACTTTATTACAATGTTTTGTTTTGTTTTAGCCACCGCAGTCTATATGAATAATCTCTCTATCTGTATAAAGGTCATATGCCTGCTGCTTTTCAGAGCAAAATTCATTTAATTTCACTTATATGTCACTATAAGTATTCATTCCATCAAATCATCAAAGAAACCACTGCAGCTCTCTAAATAACGCTGCGTAGTGCTGCGCCAGGCATCTTAGCTGCCAGTGATACAATGCAAGATATGCAGGGCGATATCTTAGCAGCCAATTGGTCAATCTGAATGACTGACCAAAAGACTTGAGGGACAGCCCTCAAGTCACGTCATCAACAACAATGAGGAAGCAAATACATGCGTGTAAAGATGGGTCCATATCTAATTTGTAGTAGAATCATCGCCCTGGAACAAAAAAATGGTATTAAGTGACACTGACGTTGGATTAGCTGGTTTTATCGGGGTCATGGACTAAAAGAAATCTTATCCTAGCAAAACATCAGAGGTAAGACATAGTATGTTGCTCTTTGATGTGAACTTTTTTGGGCTCTTGTTCAGCTACTGGTTTAAGTGTCGGTCATAGAGAGATAAGAATGTACCGTTGGAATACGTGGAGTCTGGGCTTCCATATAATGTATATAGTTTGTGTTGTGAGCATGAAGTGGCACGATCATGAGTACAGGCTTTGTGGACATGTCCAGTGTTTGTTCAACATGATGATTTAGTTGCTTAGTTTTGATTGTTTATTTAAGATGAAATGGTTGTTATGAGCGTGTAGCCGAGCGGCTACCCATTCTAAATATAGGTACAGCATGTCCATGTGGACCAAAATTTATTTTGTAATGCAGTGTGCTTCATTGTGCCAGTGTATGTACTGTTGACTGGGTTTACAGTAAATAAAGAAATCTCTACCAACTCATACTCTATGTATGTTGTGTAATGACAGAAGCAACAGATAAGATAAGATAAACTGGCTGGGGACAAAAATTAAATACTTTTATTATTTTTTCTAAATGGATATAAAAGTTGTGTCACTTAACCAAACTGTAGCCAAAGTCTACTGTGACTGTTTGACATGATTACATGGGTGAATCTGATGAGCCCAAAGATACTTAGTGTTTTGTTTCTTTAACAGTGTTCTGTGCTAGGGATGAGCGGGTACACCATTATCTGTATCTGTGTCTATATCTGTTCAACCAACTAAAATATTTGTAGCCGTACTTGAAAGGGGCGGGGCTTAAACTGGAAGTTATTATAGCTAATAACTATTTACAGAACACCCTTAGAAATGAGCTTCAGATCAAGTTTTTGATCACAAGAGTAAGTAATATGATCATAGATAACATTGTTACACGTTAGTATCCCTGTGGACAGAGTGGCTGTGACAATGACAAGATTGTGTTGTGTGGCGCTGCTGATGCAGCAGCAGTGAACTTTTTCACTCATCACAAGTACGGATACTGACACATTTTACTCTGATTGGTAATCGTGCTCGAAAAAGTTCATTATCTGTACCGCATACTCGTTTCATCCAACTATTCGACTCAACCCTAGTATGTACAGGAAATGCTGCAGGCAGCGAAACTGCACAGGAGCTGTTATCAGCAGCAGCCCAGTCAAGTGTGCAGGTTTGGAGTATTGGGAAGTTTCAGCAGCGAGCATACACACATACAGTAAGCTCCAAGGGGAAATTATGTGTCAGTCAGTCAGTACTTGCACTGCTTAAAGGAAGCTAACGCCGGGTTCACACCAGACGTGGAAGTGCCCCGAAGCGCCGCGCAGCGTCAATTCTCGCGCGCGCAGCCTCCTGGCTGTTCACACCGGACGCGCATTTCTCCGCGTCGGTCCGCCTGCGATTCTGCTTTCTTCACTGGTTGTTGTATGCTTCCGCGTCCGGTGTGAACCCGGCGTAAGCCTCAAACATTCACTTCGACTCAAAGATGAACTGATTAGATTTCAGCAGTCAGAGGTGAAGGTCACAGTAACCTCACGTTTTTGAGAATGTTTCATAACATCTGGCACAATTCACCTTGACTCATGAATGACCTGATTAGAATTAGGTAGTCGAAGGTCACTGTGACCTCTCAAACATGTGAATGTCATATCTCAGGAAAATCTCAAGGTAATTCTTTCAAATTAGGCACATATGTTCACTTGGAATCACTAATTAACTGAGTAGATTTTGAGTGTTCAAGGTCAATCCTCAAGGTGGCCTCATGTTTTTAGTCTCTTGAATGTGATATCTCAACACCGACTTGAGGGAATTTCTTCAACATTTGATCAGTTGTCACTTGGACTTAAAGATAAAGTGATTAGATTTCAGCGGTCAGACATAAAGGTCGCAGTGACCTTTTATATGAATCTGTAAAAGAATCATGTTGAAATATGTAGACAGAAGCTGAACTGGTTGCTGGAGGCATACAACCACAGTGCGGTAATTCTGTTTTGGTTACTAGGATGGAATCAACCCTGTTATTCCCATAATGATGTATTATATTATGTATGTATATATGTCTGACCTCCTGTTGATTCGTTATTTTAGTAATCAGAGGGTTTACTGACATTACAAAATAATCCTTACAACATTTTAAAATCACAATATGAACACAAAAACATCTCCAAAATCCAAAATGTGGAATTATTCCTGACTTCACATGAGTTTTTATGTGCAGGATGTGGAGAAATATAACATATATATACTGTATTTGCTGCACTTATAATAAATAAAGCAGTTGTGTAGAAATGTCACATGTCCAAAATGTATATACTGAAACTGATGAGAATAAAAGTAGTGGATATTAGTCACAAAAAGGAAAAGCAGAAAAAATGACTAGGAGGGTGGTCAGCAAAATATAACTTAAACCTCCCATAGCTCAGAATTTTAAGATTTTACAGAAAAACAAGGCTAGACTGAGATATCAACCGAGAAACGTGACTGAACCTGTGAGCTTTAGTATGAGACAGCAATTCTAATGAAAAAATAAAAGCAGCTAAAAGCGGTTGCTGCTTTCTCATTTATCAACGTTGACAGTGATATATCCAGACAAACCAATGACTAAAACATCATGGCCACCCTCCTTTCCAAAATCTGGCCTGGCACTTCTCTCATCACGTTGCTGCTCGGCATGCTGACTAAAACTATGAATGACTCTAATGCTACAGAGAGTCCATGTTACCAGGCAGATGCATAATCAATAGGACAAGCAATCCGCAAATAGGGTTTTAACTTTTATTGAGCTCGCTGAAGAATGAGTCCCACTCTGTATACATGCACTGCCCGGCTTTCCCATAACTAAATGCATTTTGTGTTAGATTCAGGCATTTTTTTCTCAGCGCTGACTTCTGCTCGCTGAGATGAAAACGGTGGGTAAGAGAGTGTAGCAGGCCCCAATCGATACACGACAGGGGTCGTAAAACCGAGAAATCTATCAGCTGTGCCGCTAAACCTGTACAGGCCTCTTCAAGGAGAAATGAAAGATGCTGATTAAAAATGTACTCAATAATAGTGTTGTGTCATTTCTCTTTCATTTATTCTTTGGTGTGGACGTCCAAAATCGCTGCAGCTGCCGATTCTCACATTTGACAAATAACTGGGAGGATAGGATAATGCTGACTAATGCAAATCACCACATGTGAAAACAACAGCTACGATGGCTTCCTCTGTGCTGCTGCTGCAGGATGGTGATATTTAAAACAAGTCCAAGCTCTGTGGCTCATGAAACAAATGTTGAAGCCAAAAGTTGAACTAAATAGTTGTGGCATAGACAATGATGATTGATGATGATTGATGATGATTGACACAGTCCTGCATGTGTGTACTTGTACAGATATCTGCCTACAACCTACAGAGTGAAGACATTTAGGCATTTAGGGAATGCATTATGAGTGTCCTCACTAAGATAGATGTACAAACATGTGTGTGTTTATGTGTATACATTAGAAATGTTAGCGTACATTTTTCCATCAGTGACATTTGACTTTTGTCCTGCTTATTAGTTTTTTAATGTTAAGTGTTCTAAGGGCACAGTGGTCACAGGCACACAGAGTAATGTCCCTCAAACCCAAAACTAATCTTCCAATTCTTAAAATGTAATAGTTTACGTAATGGAGACATGCATTTCGTCCCCATAAGGAAGACAAGTCCCCATAATGTAAGTGAGTTAATACCACACACACATACACACACCGACACACACTACTACAGTTTCTTTCCCAGAACCAGGAACCAAATCCAAAAACAAGTAAGAGGGTGATGGATGGTGTTTGTCAGTGTCATATTATTAAGGCCGCTGTGTAAGCCTGTATGAATTGGACTGGATGTTATTTGACGACTCGCGGCCTAACATGTCTATGAGCGAGTCTGTGATTGTGACGCGTGAATGAAGCAGCAAATAGGCAAGAAGAATGCTCTGTCTGAACCAGAGACTTAAAGATGTAAGCATCTCCACTTACCCCCACTCTGTCAATCATGACGTTTCACCCCATTTTATAACATCAAATAATTAATTGAAACCAATCATACCTGGAAAAATTAAAATAAACATTTAAACAAACATCAGTATAAAGAGAACTACTTAAAATTACGGTAATTTTTTTTGAAAAATGTGTTTCATGTCTACATAAACTTTTGATTTTGGTCCATGTCCCATCCAAGGAGGCAATATTTATGACCTACACTTCAGCTAGCCACCATCACTGTGGCTTCACTTTTGGGGAAATGTCATGACGTCCATCTTTATATATGGTCTGAAGCATGACAATGCTCTTACAACCATGGAGCCCCTCTTAAAGAGAAAGGTTAACTCTAATTTGAATATTTATGGAAGCTAACAGATTAGATTAGATTAGATTAGACCACTTTAGACTACTCACATCTAATGCTGTCACACTAACAGAATACAGTATAATAGCGGGCAATTTCAAAATTCCTGAGCTGGTATTAAATAGGACTTAATGATCCAGTTCTCTTTTTTCACTTGAAAACAGAATATCGGTGCCTTCTTTTTTAAATATATGAAACTCAAGGGGATCAATTTCATCACTTGCTTTTATGAGCTATACGCTTTCAAGATCTGCCTCATTGAGCTTTGGATGAACTGCACTGAAATTGGCATGGAATAGGGCTGGCAGTGAGGTTCCATGAATTGTACCCTATTCCACTCAATTTAAATGCATATATTCTTTAAAATTTTATGTTGGAAGTGCACATAATTTGTCATACATCGATTACTCTGAACACCAATCTGAGTTAATTTCTCAATAGAGATGTCAAGTGCTTCATCAGTCACAGAGGCAATCCCATGATGACTGTTTCAGTTAGTACAAATTTGTGATGGAGCACTTCAATCTGAATAGCTGAGAACTCTGTGTTACCACTAACTCCACTGTCACTCCAACTAGAATTACAATTGGGACACTTTAATGCGGCTGGTGGTTCCAAATTAATCAGCAAGATGAGGAGTAAAACTAACAAGAAATCTGACCCTGAAGTGATTCTCCTGTCTGTCCGCTAGGATGTTGATGTATTATTGCTCTCTGAAGCCTTATACCAGTGGTTCACAGCCGAGGCTTCCACAGCTAAACAAGGAACAGTTCAATTGCTGACTCACACATTTTTTTTCTAATTGAAATTTCATTTGAACATTTGTAGACAGTGCTGTATTGTACAGAGTGTGCAGCTAACTATAGCAGAGCTCTAGCTTAAAGGCCATAGAGGAGGTAGTAAACCTTCATGCTAAAAGTGGGCATAATAATGTAGCTTTTTGAAAAGGTCATTTTGAGTTAATGTATCATTAAAGATCTGTGTTCACCACTTTCAACAAGGGGTTTCACTAATGTAGTGTGTCGTGTACAGAAGGGGTCCTACACTGGCTGCTGCTGCTGCAGTAACGATGCAGATGGACTGATTCCATTCCACTGGACTAGACATTGGACTGAGGGCAATTCTTCAAAGCTAAGTGAACTGCAATGTCTGCATTGGATGGGCTTGGTTTTTGCCGTTACATGATTCAAATAAAATCAGCTTTTGAGGGATTTTAGTTATGTTGACGAACATTTTCACTGAATCAAGTCAAATCCTATCACATCAAAATTAACAAATTTCTTTCCCATTCCCAACATACATAATAATTTCTCTGGATAAAGCGTACTGCTTGGTGGGGTGACACATGTGCGACCTCTTTTGGTCTTTGTCCACTAGGCCTAGAGTTGTCCAATCTGTTTCCTGTCCACTTCAATCATGGCTGCCACTGTATGGTTTTTCTTTCTAGCAGAGCAATATCCTGCTTCATAATTTCCTTCCATATTTTTCATTTGCCACTGATACACTGTACACTCTTCTTGTGTATTTGTCTTTCTTTCTTTTTTATTATTATGTTATTTCTGTAGAGGGGCAGATTGCAGTGACGTAACCCTTATATTGTGAGCCCATGATGTCGTGGCCACCTGTGCACAGTGAGCTTGAAACCAGCTGGGGCCTGCAGGGATCGCCTCAGGAATCAGTTTCTTTCGCAGCGCAATATCCTGTATGTCCTGACTCTCTATCAGTCATGTATCTGTATCTGAAGTATGGTTGATGTCCATTCAGCTGCTCGGAATAACACTGGCAGATCTAGTAAGCCTCAGATAGTACTGGTTGTATGTGCAGCTACGGTATGGGCGAGACATATGGGTGCATGTGTGAGGGAGAGAGAGGATGAGTGACAGGTAGAGGGAAACAGACGATAAGACTGTTGATAAGAATCAGTCCTGGGCAACATGCTCCCAAGCTCTCAGACCTTCATCTCAAATGAGCTCATTACTTTTCAGAATGGTTTAGACACGGAGGGAGATTTATATTTTGAGATACTGAAGGGTATCTGTGTGAGGCCTGGGATTTTCATTATAGTATATGAAAATTATACCCATAGGGCTTTTTAGTAGCTTTTACATCCTCTTATTGCATATCGTGGGGATTAGTTTATGGTAGAATCCATGCTGGCAGATGGTCTGGGCTTTGACAGCTGTACTTGGATAAGATAAACTATTGTGATTTAGAAAATTGATAAAGTCAGAGACATGCCTAAATATAGACTTATAATGTATGAAATGATAAGGGATATACAAAGTCACTACTAATGTTACATGGACAACACTAGGAATTTGCTTTTAACACTTCATGACTCCAGTTTATTTAGGATTACGCATTAGCATGTTATACTCTGTTATATTTAATTAGGTGAAATTTCAATGTGGAGAGGGATGCACTGAACCCTGCATTCACCCTAGTGAATGAGTGGCAGAAAAGAGGTTTAAGCTAATGTTCTGAGAGTTTTTCACATTTGCCACCACGCTGACAAACTGATCGGCATCGTGTTTCCAGTAGAACAAGACTTAGAGCCCACAGCTATCCTAGTGGCTCTGTTTGGCAATACTTTTAGCACGGCTAATATAAAGTAATAGTGATGTAACCGTACTATCACATTCACAATGAGAAGGGTGACACACTGATGTTTGGCAGGTATACTGTTTATTATATAACGCACGTTTCTAAATTGATCTTTGAAGGTCTCCTGTGGTTTCTGGCACCAAGACCCAATTTCGGGGCCTTGTCTATATGCTGAACTCTTGTCATTTCATGTTCTTCCAACCATTCCTGAACAGTTATTGAACAGTTGTTGACTCCTGCCAACAAGGAATACCATTGCCACCTTTGAAGGGTGTAGATGGTCTGTAACAATGTGTAAGTAGGAGGCAGGTATCAAAGTAACACCTACATGAATGCCAGGACCTAAGGTTTCCCAGCAGGACATTGTCCAGAGAATCACACTGCCTCTGCCTGTTTGAGGCACTTTCAGTGGTAGTTAGGGGTGAGGAGGGACACTTGGACCTTTCTAACAGCTTTCCATTAGACAGCATGAAGTTTTTTTTAGCAGTTTGTGCTACTGTAGCTTTTCAATGTTACTGGAATAAACTGGCCAGCCTTCAGTCCCCACATGCATCAACGAACCAGGACCATTACTAGCCATCACGTTTGCAGGGAGCAGGGCCACCAGGTGGAAACAGGTAGCCATGGCCATCTGCAACAAAAACATGCTTTATGTAAAGATCTTCAGTGTGATATGTTTTTTCCCCCAGTTTCTTTGAGCAATATGAGTGGTGAAGTCAGACAGCATACAGATATATATGCAGCGGCAGGATGGTTCAGAGGAAACCAGTCTGCTGGGAGAATGAGAAAAGATTTAGAAAACATCGATTTAATATTTAATTTATCCCTCAGAAGACTCAATCCACATATGACTCCATTTCATTTTAGATCAGTGTAAACACATTGAAACATTCTTTCAGAAATAAATATACTATGTCAGATAATCATAGGGGGATATCTAAATACAG
Organism: Hippoglossus stenolepis; assembly: GCF_022539355.2. Lineage (NCBI taxonomy): Eukaryota > Metazoa > Chordata > Actinopteri > Pleuronectiformes > Pleuronectidae > Hippoglossus > Hippoglossus stenolepis. The sequence goes on from NC_061489.1 coordinate 3,588,767, forward strand.
AAAGAAAGTTTGAAAAATAATTTAACGAAAGGTGCAAGATGCAGTCTTGAAACTTCAAGGAGGGGTGCATGGGTGAGGTCCGCCTATGGACTGACTACTCATTGAATAAGGTAGTAATTATATAAAAATGTAATCAATTAAGATATTGACTACAACACTACCAAGGTAAGCCAAATTGATTTATTGTAGAAAACAAAGGTGGAAAGTAAAATTACCAGCAATGTACTTTAAAAACGTGACATCACACTAGATACACTACATGCTGCAAGTTTGAACAGTAGCACTGTCGTTTTCCTGCTTGATAAGGGATTATAAACTGAGACGTGTGTCATATAATTGTTATGCATCTGCTTAACCATTGAGTTGTTCACAGCCTGTTTGTGTGTCTGGGCACTTTTGCTTCGTGACCTGACTTTGCTGATGTGATGATATGTCCATGTTCCCAGATCTCAGCATTCACTTTGCTAAGTTATAAGGACCTGAGAATAAGACCCAAGTTGTCTGCATTTTGATTAGCCTAAGCTGTTATTGTATATCGGAAATATCTAAATGGCTGTATTGCTCATTCTCTTACTAGTATTTTCAAATGCTCATTGTAAACACACTAAGTTATTTTGTGGAAGACTGGGCTTGCTTTGCAGGACCTGATACTGCCACCTATATCCATATACTGCCACATGTTGAGGTCATGTCAGCTACTATTAACCTGAGTATTTTGTAGTTATATTTCTGCTTCTCAAGCTTCGCAACTTGAGGTAACTTGCCAGCTTCCATTGTGTCGCACAACTACTTGATTGACAGAAAAAGGTTTGGTTCAGACCTTTCCTCCTCATTAATGCCTCTGGGCTGCCGGCTTCATTAAAGTTGCGCCAAGGAATCATTTAATTACTTTATGAAAAAGGTTCTGATGAGGGTGAGCTGAGGTGACAGCGCGGGTGAGGAGTAATACCAGGTAGTACATTCTCTCAAATGAGCCAGATGGACAGAACCAGGCCATAAGTTCTCTTTAATAATCTAAGTCACAACAGCTGAAGCCAAGATGACTTATTCTAGCCAACTGGCTGTGTATTCCATCTTTAAAATGCTGTGACCTGCGGGAGGCTGCTCAGCTGAGCAAGAGACACGAAAGAAAAAGGAGAGGGATAAGATGAGGAGAGAGATGGCAGAAAAATCCCATTTGTTTTTCACTTCAAGCTGCCTTCAAGTGGTCTGATCTAATTTGTGTCCAATTTGTGTTTGGACAAATGTGTTTGCAGCATCAATGACACTGGTTGTTAAGGTAATAGCACACAGGAGGCATGTTCTCAAGGCAATGACCAATGACCATGCGAGCAAAATCACTTGGTAGAAACGATGTGCAGGTGATATCTCTTGTTTTACAAGTGAATGAGGACAACCTGAATTCATCATTTTACAAGGAGTGATGGACCAATGGTATGGACTGTTGGATACTTAATGACACATAAAAAGAAATGTGAAAAGATGGCTGAAACTTTTCACATTTCTCTGGAGCCTCTGAAAGAGGACTGGCCTATTGAGCCCATTCTGAAATTATAGGTTTCAAAATATGGCCTTCTCAGAGAGTAACTATTACACACAGCTAATGTATATGTAGCTTTCTGGAATCTTGATCATGTCTGCTTTTAAATCCAGTTGTTTGTCTATGTATGCAATTTACATTGTAGATTAAAAAAAAAATTCTCAGATTTTATGCAGAAAATGCTTTGTTTTTTTATGCTTTATTTTCCTGTTGTGTATTCTTACTGTTTCAGTTTTAAATCTGTCAGCCCACCTGGAGTTGAATCAAACAATCTGCTTGCTTGTTTGTTGCTAGTGACACCAAGAGTCATTCTGGTGTTACTGTTACTGCAACGATTCAGTCTGCTACAGTTTACCTGCTCTGCTGCATCCCAGAAAAGCACACCTGAACACAGGATGTGTTTAGCTGAAGGTTGGATTATATTCCCACCACAAAATAACCACTCTAGAGTTTCTTTTGGTCCACACCTGAGTTTGATAAATGTGTTCATACCATAGAGCGTATGTAAAGATGGATGGCACATCTCCACTACCTCATACTATCCAGAAATGAAGCCAAAATATCCTGGATACAAACACTGCCGTCTTGTGGATTTGGACACAGAGTCTGCGGAGTAGCGAGCTCCCACCATTACACTTGCTCGGGAAAATTGTGAGTCAGTCTCAGCTGATCATGACTTTTCCTCCTGTATTTATATCATCATGAATACAGGAGAAAATCAAACATACCTGTATGAACACTTCAACAACAACAACTCAACAACATTCATCATGGTCATAAGAACTAGCTAAAATGACAGACCCCATGTTTGAGAACAATTTATTTGACGTGACTTTTTATTTTGCTACGTGTCCTATCCATTAACATGGAAAAGGCGGGATGTATGACCTATACTGCAGCCAGGTGGCGATCAAGATGCTTTGGCTTCACTTTTGGGTAGCCGTCATGTTGTCTTACTTTAAATATAGTCCATTTCACACTTTCACGCCAAAACAAATCACACCAAGGGGGAACATGAAGCAGAATCAGATTTTACCAAAGTAAAAAGTGCAGGTGTAAAACGCCCTAAGATTTATTTTGCTCTCTTCTTGATTTGGTCTGGTCTTAGCTACCTTTATATTCTCATTGTATATTCAGTCACAGTGGTGTTGCCTAGAGCACAACACTGCTGAGTCATTTATTTAAATTATCTGTCTAAATACACTTGGTGTTGTGACAAGCTCGAAGCTTCACTTATAATTGAGAATGTGCTCAGGCATTTTGTTGCCGTTCTGCAGAATGCATTTATGAGAGGATGCACGATTTTTCTTTCGTTCTTTACAATTACATTTGTTTTTATTAAACCTTGTACCACCGGCTTTTCAGTAAAAACAAAAGTTGAACTGAAATCCGAAAAGGTGCCAGTACTCCAGCAGCTTGCACCATTGACTTATATTTATTTCAATTTGCAGATAAAAGCTGCTCTTACAAACTATAAGTAATAAAGTAAATTTGGAGGTCTCACAAGATCTCAATGCATCTGAGGATAGAAGGGTAATTGTGGGTTATGGACAGGGGCATTGCAACAGGGTAGGCAAAACAAGCCTGGGGCCATGAGCTGAGTGGATTGATTACATTAGTCCACAGCAACAACAGTTTTGTGAGAACCTCCTTAAATTCTATGATTATCTATCTTCAGGAGACTGCAATGACACCATTGTCAGAAACCCCCCCAATGATGCCCCATTACTTTGCCTTCCAGCAGAACAGAAGGTGAACTGTCACTGGACACACTGGCTGCCGTTGCGCCACAGAAAGGCTGCATGTCTCAGTTTTCTATGTGTCACATGTGTCTATGGGTCTTAGAGCTCTGGGTGTTTTTCAGTCTCCACAATAAGTTTTGTGTCATCAATCCTTGATGAGTGGTCCGAAAATGAAGGGTTTTGTACCTGTTTTTTTTAAAAAGCACTTTATTTACATATTTCTATTGTTACAATCCGTTGATTACAAAATAAATAATACAAAAATACATCAATCAGTTAAAAAGTGTGGAAAAGACAGCTGACTGTTGGTTACAGTGCAGTTTTCGTTTTTTAAAACACCAGCATATTTTAAAAGAGACTCTTGCTCTGAGGTTTGTCACCCACACTGCCTTTTCTTCCTGCCATTCTTAATCGTATTAAGAACAGTGGGATTAAGAACAGAAATAAAAGCGTTGGAAGCAACGGCAGCGTGTAAAATTCTCCACTGGAGGTCGCCAGTCCGTTTTCTGTGGGCTGGGTCCATTATAGGTCAGACTCCCAGTCCGTGTCAGCGCCGCAATCAGGCCGGGTGTGTCGATTTTGGCTCCGTGGATTAAAGGGCCCATATTGTGTAAAATACTTTTTTGGGGCTTTTACTATCCATAATTACTTAAAGGGTGTCAGTAGGTACCCTCAAAGTATGAAACCAGTCACTCCGCAGACTTTTTCACTCGTCGTGTTTCGTACTTCCTCTCCGTATGATGTCATCGCACTCTTCTCTCAGCCCCACACAGCTGGTACCAGTCCAGCCTTTTTACAGTTAACCATTGCTGTCAATGTAAAAGCTAAAATCTTTGATGATATCTGCTAAATGATCTACATCTATCTGTTTTTTAATAAAAACAATAGGATCGTCCGTGTAAGCAGATAAAATCTTGTTCTTACCAAAACCAAGATGAGACAAACCCTGAAGGCTGGAACGTATTTTGTGGAGGAGAGGTTCCAGGGAGAGTGCGTAGAGCATCCCTGACAGAGCACAGCCCTCCCTGACCCCTCTACACACTCTGAAAGGAGCACTCAGACTGTCTCCACATCACTGTACAGTACCTTGATCTTAGCTATGAAACCAGTGCTGAACCCAAACTTCTCCATTACTTTCCACAGGAAGTTGTGCTCAACGCGGTCAAAAGCCTTTTCTTGGTCTAGGGAAATCAAACCAGTATTAACACCCAATGAACTAGAGACATCCAAAACATCTTGAATTAGGTGGACGTTGTCCACCATGGACCTGCCGGGCAGTAGGTCTGGTCCTGGCGCCAGTTCCAAATGTCCTGCAGGTTCCCTTTCATTGGCAGCAGTGCAAGGATTGTCATCCTGCAGGACACTGGCATGGAACCAGAGGCCAGACACTCATTAAAAATCACTAATATGTTGTGTAAAGAAATGTCCCAGGAGGCTTTTTAAAACTCGTTTGTGAGGCTGTCAATATCAGGAGCCCGCCATCCCTGCATGCCCTGCAGGGCAGTCAGCAGCTCCTGCATCTGGAGGGGGGCCTCAAGCTGTGAGTTGGTCTCCTCTGAGACTGTTCATTAAAGAACATCTCTAGGAGCGTCTGCTCCCCTTTATACTCACTTGAGTATAATACTTCATAAAAACTCACAGCTCGCCTTCTTATCTGCCTAGGTTCCATGAGTTCTTGATTAATATGGCCGCGTAAAGGAGGCGGACAGCATTTTGTGTGAACCCGGCGTGAGGGTGTGCTGTTGACACAAGAGTCTTATTTGAGTCTTACCATGGTCCCACCACTGCCTAAGCCTGTTAAAATCACCCTGCCTCTGTCTAAAAACATCCCAGAAATAAATAAAGACATCCCTGAAATTTTAATCAAATGTTTAAACAGAATTAAAATGCCAATAGGCACTTTTTGGTAAAATATTTCTGATACAAACATCAGCCGTCGGCTCCTGCAAATATTTCAGAATAAAAGCTTTTTAAAAACGAATGGATGGATCAAGTCATCAAACGCTGGAGAGCTTTTATTTTGAAACAGGTGCAGGAAGTGTTGCAAACATTTATGGTTTGCTTTTGAAATTTAAGTCACAACAGCTGGGAGAATAGTTAAGTTAAGAAGCTGAACTTGTATACAATGGAAGTTAACTGATATTTAAAATATATATTTAAATAAAATAACACCCCATCAAAATGATGATGCCTTTACAAGCAGGTTGAACTAACTGGCAGCATGTTCTGACTAATTTGTTGGTGTAAAATTCACTATTGTGCTTGAAACTTAAGTTTTTTTGTCCATCTCTGTTGCACAACAAAGTCCTAAGTCAATTTGAAAATGTATAGAGTTGTTATCTAGCTCATATTTCTCATCGGCACCCCTCAGTACTCCATACAAGGTGGTGGCTGACAACACTTGCTAGAAATTTGTGATTCAAATTACTTGTATTAGACACCAAACATTTGATTTGAACTATTTGGAAATGGCAAAAGACATTGAGACATGAACTATCTAAAAGAGAAAGAACCAGCAGGGTATCAGATTAAGTCAAAAAAAGACATAAGAGAGTGAGGGAGAACAGGAAGACGACAGAGTGAGACATCCTCCTATTGGAGCTTTGTTCTCAGCTGAAAAGTGGGTCACAAAGGGCCGCAGGTTAAAACTGTGACAACAGAACTCTGCTTGCTTCTACAAAACCTATTCCTCATCTTTTTTTTTTGTTTGCCGAAAAAGACATTTTGTGAAATTGATTTCTGAAAGAAAGAGAAAGTGACACAGTCAAATAGTGAGAAAGTGGAGCACATAGAGGGAAATGCTGGAGCAAGAAAGTATCAAAGTCAAATGTATAATAGCAGGAGAGAGAGGAAAAGTGAAGACATTATGCAAATGAAATAGTTTCAGTTTGTGAAATAAATTGAAGGAATTATGCTTTGCCTGACCCCCAGGCACTCTGTTACATTCCCCCATTTCTCTCCCTGGAATTATTAAGTGTGTTTATATAACTTTCCCTTTGTGCCAGTGTGGGTCAAATAAGCCTGCCGAAGCAGCTTTTCAACACCTGGAAACGTAGCTTTTGGAAACACATTATTATTAAAAAAAAGTCATCACAGGCAGTAAAGAAAAAACCTCTTGCTGTCGTGCACTTTATATTAGAAGTCTATTTCTATTTGGATTCTTATTATCTGTGAGATAATTGAACTGAGAGGTAGGTTTGGGCACCATAAGAGAGTGCAGAAGTAATATAGGAGCTACATAATCAGCAAGGAGCTGAAAACAACTTGTGAAGAAGTAATGAGAACAATGTGATGCTTAAGGGCAGCAGTAGGCACCCTTTTTCCTGTGAATGACAATTTGTACAACATCCCTCAAAAGCCTTATTAAATTACTGAACACACATATCACACTAGCTTCTCTGTAATGAGATGGCTGGAGCGGCTTCTCGTTGGTGACGCATCTGATAGTAATCAAGATGATGATGCTAATGGTAGCTCCCAGGTCCAGGTCATTCAGTCTTGTGCAGTGCTGAGTCTTTGCAAGAGTCATTGATTAGAACTGTTTGCATAAGTAGGCTGTCACAGACATTAAGTGTATATCTTCTAAGAGTGAGACAAACCTCAGGATGCACACATAGTATATAAAATTGAGCAGAGGGAGTAGTTGTATTATAAAGGTTTACAAACACAATTTGTTTTTATACTACTTTGCTCTATTACCACAACTCTTATGTATAACATTCTGTCAAAATGTAGTCTCGTGTAAGCTGTTGGTTTTTGGTGGATTTTGGGTGCCAAACAATTACCTTTATCGAAGAGCAACTGTCCCTACAACTTATCCTGTTTAGTTTTCCATCTGTAATGAATCTTGAGATTGTCCTTTTTTATCACTCTGAGCACATTTCTGCAAAGTAGGCTCAGTGGGTTGTCTATTTTTGAGAAAAAAAATGTCACCCTGACCGTGACCTGACAGTCATACAGTGATTAGGGACAACCCTGAAGGGCATGTTAGTCTGCTACTCCTAGTCTACAATACCCTTTGCCAATTAGTGCTAAACATAAAGTACACCTTAGGCTGACGGGAATGTCATTCGTTGTCCCTGTACTGTAATTCCCATGAGCCTTGATTGTACTTGGTGTAACTTAGATCATATGATGTCCGAACCAAACTGTCCTAAGCTTTTAAATACTAGGTAGGTAGGTGTTAAATTCTAATCAGCCAGGAAATAAAAAATAAAACTGTCCTTAAAGAGACCACAAGAAAACACTTAGCTTTGGGTTTGAGGCCCACCATGCTCCCACTGCCCCACACTGCTGTCAGTTTCGTCAAATGGGATTTCAACTCTTAAATCCTGATTTAGGAGCCAGTACAAGGCCGCTGGGCTTCAATGTCCCAATTCAAGACCGTGCATTTTCCCCACATTTTGGAATGATTTTTACATTGACTTGGTTATGTCCCTGTGTCAGGAAACCTCAGCTATGGGCAAAAAAACCCCATCATTTATCAAAGTGAGTAAAAATGTTGATGAAATACCTGCAGAATACAGAGAAAATTAAATAACTAATCGAATAAAATGACAGCAGGAGGATGGTGAAATGTAAACATGCTGCATGCAGAATGTAAATGAGTGTGTTTACCATGCATGAATCTTTGCCCTGCTGGTTAGCCTTTGACAAAGGCTGTGATTGTTGAGTAGATGACATTCACAGCCTCAGGTAATCAATGACTGGCTCCCTCATTAGCGTTGCAATGGACTATTGTCGCTCTCACAAGCACATTCTCCAATATAAATTCACAAACGAGGAATCTGTGTCTCACACACACACACACACACACACACAAACACTTACACACACTGTCTGGCTGGGTGGCCACTACAATTATACAAAGTGTACTCATTCATGGTGGCTAAGCCAGAGCCCTTTTTCAAGTTAATTCAAAAACAATTTTAATTAAGGTGATGAACATTTCAATATCTTCTCATAGATTTGTCTTGTATTTTACTGCCATCTCTCTTTAAACCACTCTTCTCTTCTTCTAATCTCTTTTAATCAGTTCTTTCTTCTGCCTACCTTCATCTCTTTTCTCCATCTTTCATGTCTTTCTGTATTTGTCTGAGGATTAACCTCTTTGCCAGCCAGAGCAATATTTCCCATGTGAAAAGTGACTCATTCAGTGCTTCAATTGGCCCACTCCTGTTGATACAAATTTGAAGTCTCTGGCTACCGTTCTCTGGCTCTCGACTCTCGACCCCACTCCCCTCCCAATTCTACCCAAATACACACTCAGTGGTGGCAGCTCCTTCCCGGGCGCCCACCCAAGCTCTCGCTCTCTCTCCTCTCTCTGTCTGTGAGCTTGCAAAATGCTGCATATCTCCTCCTTTGCCACAGCATTAGAGAGTAAATTGCATTTGTGTTGAGAGGGATGATCCGTCTCAGGCCCGGTTGTTCCTCTTCCCATTCATGTAACACATCTCCATTGATTGCCAGTGTGTTTACTGTAAGGCCAATTGTGCTTGCGCTCCAATGCTTCCAGTAATAAGCAGGAATGTGGCTCATTATGTGGCCCTCTCAGACCATAGATTCTCTAAAGCCTGGCTACAGTCTGGAAAACAGAAAGACAGATGAGAGGGAGGTTAGTAGCCAAGGCTGAAACCGTGTTACAGTTCCGCCCATCTTCCAAAGTCAGAGAAACCCTCACATAACTTCTGCATACCCTATAAGAAAAGTTAACTTTTATGTGATTCACATAAAAATAGTTGATAATCATTGAGCATTTTATTTAACCATTATATTAAACCAGTTTGCTGTATGAATAATATAAGAATGAGTTCCCTGAGTATACTGTAGTAAATCAGTACAGAGATTATATTTACCCTTGTTGAAGACTCATATTCTGCCACTGAGAGAGTTCACCTGGGTGACACTGTAACAGAAAACAACACATTTTATCTGTCTACTTAATAGTTTTGTATTTAAAACTTTTCTGCAGTGGCTTTTTTGAGAAGGACAAACAAAACATGAAAATTCCACAAGATTAATGTGTTTATAATCGTAAAAACTCAAGTGCCTATTTATGGCTGATTTTGAATGGCACTATCAAAGATGTGAATAATGAATTCTCATAAATATCACAAACCAAGGGCCGATGGTTTAGATTGAACAAGACATGTCTTTTTATTCTACAGTGATAAAAGTAAGTTTGAATTACAAAACATATTTGCATTCACTGTTTTTGGATGGGCCAATAAAAAGATGAGTTTTCCCTATTGGTCATTGCTCTGCCAAAATGAATTGGTGCAAACTGTTTATATTAAATCATCGGGGGTGTATTAACAGACTGTATTGACATTACAGAGCCTGTATCTCTAAATTTACCTTTAGTGTTAGAGTGACAAATCTAGTAGTGATGGACAAAGCTGGCTACTTTCCATAGAAGAGTGAACACCCACAGACACATCTCTCTGTGCCTCTCATTTAATTGAATGCATGGCAGCTGAGATAGATGTAAATGAGCTATTATGGTTATAAAATCAGGATTTTTACAGTAAAGATCAGCAGCTTTCCAGCACTTTGCACAATATAGGTGCAAGATAGGTCCATGTTTCAGTTACTATTGCATACTTAATCCATTGTCTGACAACAGAAACAGAAAAAGATGTAAATGAGAACAGTATCTCTTTTAGAATTTGGTACTTTTAAAACATTGTATATGTGATGCATAGAGAGTAGGAAAGGAGCAAACAAAGGAAGAACTGAAAGACAGAATGCAAATATAATGCATTGACATCATGAATGTGCAAATTACTGTGTTGTCCCTTCTACCGACATTTATTGACTTTTTCAGCAGGTTTTAGCTTCCTCTCTTTGAAAGTGCTGGACCATACACACGTCAAATTCAATAAAATCACAGTAGCAGTTGAGAAATTCTAATTTCATATGTTTGTAGCTCACAATTTGCATTTGTATGATGTAACCGTTGGATTTGATTGAGAAGCTTGTTTCATATGTAAACAAATAACAGACAGCACTGCAGAAAGAAGTTAACTTGCTGCTGGTTGATTTCTTAGAGAAATGAACACATCAGCAGCACAACAGGGCAAACTCCAGTGCCTTATCATTATCTGTAGCACATCTCCTTAGCCACTGTGGTGAACACGTTTCCATTCATGCTGATTAGACTGTTAAAATATGTGAAGTCAGTACAGCCTTGATTTGTAGGTTCTGGGTCCTGAGCTTGCCACTTCCGACAAGCAGCTCTGAACTCAGCACAGCTGGGAGTGGGGAGTGATAACACTAAGACTCTGTTTAAAATCACCCACTCAGTCACTAACCCATACATTACTACATAGGGTGTTCTATATAGAGAATCATCATATCATGAATAAAAACCACTTTCGGACACAACTCGGAGCATTTTCTCTGCCATGTTAAATACATCATTGTCGCAGGATTATGACGGACAACAACAATAACTTCCGCTGGTGGACATTCCCACAATACATTTTAAATGTTTATTTTACACGTAGTAGTAATACTTTGGGGTAAAACAAAAAAAACATGTTGAAGGACAATCTTTAAATGTAGAAATAAACTTGTTTGCTGCAGTTTGTGCTGTGATAGCTGCTCTGCACATATTTGTATTTGTTCCACAGGTCAGGCTTTTGCTGCTGCTCTCTCTCCTCTCATCTCTGCCCTGCGAGCGCAGTGCATGATGGTAGATATTGCTCTGTTAGTGACCATCGGTTAAACACTGTTTTCATGATGCATTATGGGAAACAATGAGACACCACTACAAAATGTCGAACTCACGATATAGTGGACGACAGAGTGATTTCAGAAACAGCCTAACTTGCTTCCATTACATAACATTAGATCCCTTGATATCCTTTAATAATGGCACACCGATTATGCCCAACTATTCTTTGCTGTTCTTGGCAATTAACACCCCTCACTGTTCACAAGGAACCATCTGTCTATCATGTAAAGCTAGCACAGCATTTGAAGAGCTTCCACCGATCAATAATAGCATTTCAAACATTTAATCAAGAAGAATCGCTTAATATCAGTTCTTAAAGTGCCTGGATGATCTGGGATATTTGAATCCTTTGACTCTGTTCTGTTTTTCACCTGTTCTGTTTTCCACCTGGTTCATTCTCGTTACACTAATATTAAAGTAACAAGGTTATCAATATGGTGACTGTGAATCTTAATTGATATTAACTGTGTTGGTGGTCTTGCCATTAACTCTGAGAAATGTTGTAGGTTGCCTCTTTAGTTTCTGATTTGGTTACTGGCTTTTGTACAAGTGACGCAAGTCAAAAGGCTAATGACAAACACTGTTCTTCACTAGGATGGTTTTTTTTATGTCTGGTTATCTTTTCTAATGCAAACTGTAGAAGCGTTTCCTGTTAAAAGCCCAAAGACAGATGGTAAAAATGTATTTGATCGATTTTTTACTAGTTTCTGCACACCAGTCCAAAAATATTTTTTCACATATAAAATTATTAGGAAAATATGCTTCTGTATAACAATGAATACATTTATCTGGCCACACCCATACCAATATGTTCTCATTTTAAAACGGAGCTTTAAAACTAAAATGATCTCCTGAAATGCACCTGAAAACGAACATCATGTGACCATTCGCGTACATTAATCATGTACGTGCCATTGCAAACAGGAAGCCGATTGTCTACTGTGCAATTAGTTGCTTGGTTACAGATGATAAGAAGATGAGAAGCAACACGGGTGAAAAGCAACAGGACAGCTTCATTTTCTTGGATTGATGAGGTAGAACTGTGATGCAGTTTTGTGGCTTGTGATGGAGCTAGAGACCCAAAGTCAAATTGGAACTTACTTCAGAAAAGAGCGATGGGACCAAGTAATGACGATGTACCTGTGCTGCAGCCCTGTATTTCTTCCCTGTGCCCATGGTGTAACTATTGTTAAAATTCCACATCAAAGTTTTAATGTCTTATACCAAGTGTTTCAGGGGAGGCTAATCTGTTTCCCCAAAAATATGACTTTACTTACCAAGTTTTTTTGACGTGAATGAAAAACATCATAGCAACAAGGAAACTACATGGGATAATTCAAAGGGAGTCAGGCCTCTATGCAAAAATAATACTGCTGTGGTCACGTGAGGCTTTTAAAAAACAACAACTTGGAAGATCAGTGCAACAACAAACTCAATGCTGCGGGTCTGCAATATGTCATGTCTCTGTCTAAGCTCAGTTTTCTCTGCTGTTGCACATTCACAGTTATTTCCTCTTTTACTTTCTTATTTACCCTTGTGTCACATTCCAGTGAACTTTACTTCCTGTCTGGTTTCCTTCCTTCCTTGATCGCTTGCCCCGCCCTAAATAGTTTCACCTGTGTCTAGTTTACTTCATGTATTTAAACCCAGTGTACCCTGTTGTTCAGGCCATCTGGTCACTTCCCTGTTAGTGGGCTGGGAGATTCAAAGTGATGATTCTTTTGTTTTACCAAGTCAAAGTTTTTTTAATGTGCTTTTTGCCTGTATGTTCCTTTTGGATACCACTGCCTTCCTGATTGCTGACCTTCTAAGTCACAATAAAGAATGTTTTTTTAAAAAAAAAATTTTTGGACTTTAGATATATTGTTTTTAATCCCACCTCATAAGAGTAAATCGTCTGAGGTGGAAAGACGAAGCTTATGACTTATTTGCTCGCACTGATGGCTCCTCCAGATCTGTTTTCTGTCAAAGAAGTTGAAATTAGTTTGCTAACAAGTGTGAAACATGCTGCCTTGATTATCTGTCAGTCTGTGTGCAGACACTTCCATAGAATAGAGGCATTGGCATATGGGCACACAGATGGCTTGGAAGACGTGGGCAATTTGGGCGTTAGAATACAAATAATCATCAGTTGCTCACAGGAACAAAACATGATTAACGTAACAGGGCAGGAATATAACTAGCAGAGAAAGGTGAATGTTGTCTCAGTGTTATTCCTCTCTCTGCCTGTCTTCTGGGGCCCATGGCTCCCTGGGCCTGTCGTGACTTTATCTGAGTGGGGTGTTTGTGTTGGACCTGTCCCTCCTTGTGCCCTGACTAGGCCAGTGCATGGTTCCCTCCACCAAATGACTAGACATGGAGCTCAGCTGGTATCCCCCTGTGGCTTCTTTGAGGCTGTTGTTCCATCCGACTATGTCTTCTTGCTCGCTATGTGGAAAAATATCTCCATTTGTAGTCCAGCCTGCTAAACTCTGGTTTGTTGTCTTTGGGAACCAAACAGACTTATTTATAATGCTGAAGGAATCAGATGTGTGGTTCTTAACTCAGAGGACTGAAACCAGACAACTTCAGTAAGAACAGTGACTGTTTGACTTTTTGTAACTTCAAATAGTTTCACAGTACATATGTCTGCTTAATGTTCATATGGAAAAAATACAGTCCTCAAACCAGTTTGTCACCTCCATAAGACCGACCAGCAAATCGTGACAACCTGTGAAAGGGCTTCAAAGCTGAAGATGTTTCTCAACCAAATAAGACAAGTAATTTCATAAACACATTAGACATATGGTCTGTATATCTTTTTTTAAATGGTGCAAATACATCTAGCTTTTGTCTTGTCACTCTTGATGTCAAAGTATCAGGAGTCAGGAGAGCTGGATGAGACGTGATCAAATAATAAACTGACTGTAGTTCTTGTTTGCTCATCACAGCATATTCAATGCTCAGTTATTTCAGTATATATGTTAACTTTCATGAGAAGGACAACACAACAGTTGATTGAACAAGAGGCCACAGTGTGTGAATGTGTTTGCAGTGAGTTCAGAGTAATGAGAGTGAAGCTGTGACTCAGGATCCCTGTTGGACTAAATAAGATATCAAGCTTTTGAAAACCCTGCTAGGCTCAGGTGTTCTATCTGTACTGTACGTGTGCGTGTCATTTTATAATGTAAAACCCATGTGTTCTCTCCTCCGATGTTCTCACCGACCCTTTCCGGAGCACTGCTCTGAGCTTCCGTGATCAAACTTTAATCGTTTATTGCCAGAGTCGCAGTCCTAAGCGTGCAGAGTGGTTCTGGGGAGCTGAGCTGGAGTGGTGTCGGCGCTTATCCTGACTGTGAGGGGTTACGCATGCAAAGGGAGTCCACTTGTGCATCAATGCTTGCCCACAGGCGAGGATATTTTTGCCGTTGTTTAAATGTGCCTGTGTGCGTGTTTAGAAAATCATGGGGGATAATGTGAATGTCTTAAAAGTATCCTACACAGATCCTCAGTCAAAGTTGAATTTAAATGTGAACATCAATTTTACTTAGAGTATTTACAGATGTTGGGGAGCTCTGGTGCATATAATGTTTACATTTATAGGAACTCTCCGCTAATGGTGCTCCTCCTAAGATGTTGGTTATGAAAAATGTAGCACACAGTGTACACGTTACACTCAGTGGCACAGAGAGTGAATTCCAACTGTGTTGTCTTAAATCAAACAGTCATTGTGCACTCCCAGCCAATGACCACTGCTGCATGTGAATGTGCCCATCACCCACGAACTTATCTACCAGCTGCTTTGCTTCCTTAACCTGAAAATGAAGGTTCTACTTTCTCGTGTGTGTCATGCAACATGGAAGTTACACAATAGTGGTCCCTCCCCCTCTGCTACATATCCAGTCTCTTCCCTGCTCTGTTACACCGCTAACCAGTGGCAGCTCCGGCCAATTCTCGGGGGGGGGCAATTGTTGCAATGATGGCTATGTTGTTTTAATGGCTAAATAAACTTAAGTCAGCTAGACATTGTCATTAAGTACATTTGCATAACATTTATTTTTTCTGGTCACCTCACATAGCAATACCACCAGTAACCACAAGACATGGATTGTTCCTTAGGCTACATACTGTACAGTCATTTTGTAGACAGGTCTTCAATAAAATGACTTTAGCTCTAAAATGACTGAAAATGCACTGTGGTCAACAGCTAAATCATCCATCAGTACCTTTTTGAATATGAAGAGAGACCTGTTTTGCCATTGATAAAATAAGTGAGTCTCACAATTATCAGATTCAGTTCACCAGATAACATTTTATTTAAGGTGCAGCAAATCAAGAACCTTTATTTTGTAGCTAGCTGTGTTATTAAACAAATTAATGTTGGCATCTACTTACTACAGTTAGCAGTACAGATCACAAAGTATCCACTAGATGGCAACATAAGACAAGGATGTTTCTTAGGCTACACATTTTACAGCATTTGTGGACAGTTACAAGTACTGTACGTCAGTACAATATTTAGGTACTTGTACTTTACATGATGATTTCCATTTCATGCTACTTTTTACTTCTACTGCAATGCATCTCAGAGGAAATTTTGTACTTTATATAACTTTCAGTAACTAAATCAGTTACTATTTTTCAGATTTTATAAAGAAACTGATAAGAAATCAGTTAAATATGATGCATTGTTATAGAATAAACTACTAACACTATAGAGATGAGTGAGCTCCACCTTGTCAAACTCTAGTAAAAATGCTACTCATGCATCAAATGCCAATTTATCCTGATTTACTAGGACGACTGAACGGTATTTGCATTGCAGTGCCTGGAGTTTGAAAAAAAAAAAAGTCTTAATATGAAAGTCTATCACAGCGATGTGGGCGATTTTCAACCAGACGGAAATCGCCCGTACTCTATTGAACAGGTCTTGATGCTGCAGCTGGTTGGACTCTGTATTCACAGGCAGCAGGCAGGAGACTGTCTTGAGAATTTTGTACAATTTAATACATTTTAAAATAATGACTATTATAATGAAACAAGGTATTACTATCATCTTTTTTTCTTTTGGAGGGCGGTGCCCTATCGCACTCTATGGGCCAGCTGTCCCCGCTGCTAACAGAACTAGCAGTCAGGGATTAGATGTTAAAAGCCACTGGGCCGGTGTGCCATGAGGCAGCGAGGTGCACTGTGGATTATGTGGTAGGTTATTATCTTCGGGAGCCTGGACATTGTAATGGAACTTTGGTTTATATATGGCTGGACTTTGCACTAACTCTATCTAGTAAAGGTATGGCAATGTGATGGCACCTATACCTGACCAAGTTTTCTGTTGCACATCATTTCTGAGCCAGAAATGTCATAAGACGTAAACTTTGTTTTCTCTGACCTCAAGAGCCACAGGAGATGCTGGTGAGTAAAAGCAAGTTTTCTTACACTCCTATTCTTTACATACACAACTCCACACATGCCTTTGCTAAAACCAACCTCTGGTGACAATTTATTTTTGTCAGCATGAGTTGATGGAGTTTGTGGGAAGAGAAAGACCGAGCGTATCGCCACCTGTGGGTCCTCGGTGACAGTTTGCTGTGCTGCTCTGTCATGGTTCATCAGACTCTCTCATGGTGCAGATTGTTGCAGCTTGTTTGGACATGAAAGCTGAATTGGGAGAAAACAACACATTTGTCTGAAAGTTTAGTTTCAACTCGACACCTGCCTCCATACAAACTAGTGCTGTCAAGTAAGAGCAAGCAGAGGCATACAGGGACCTTTTGTGTAGTTTGTATTCAGAGACTATATTAAGCAGTATGTACTGATCAAAATTAATAACCCAATACAATAAAATAAATCCATTGTAGCCATGGGAATATTGGTGGCGCTCATTGTCAAGTCAGGTACCTTTTTTTTATTTAAAAAGAAGAGGTTGCAATGAGGATGATGTAATCAACTGAGCAGCAGTCAAATGTCACCATGTGATGGAAATGTGACATTTCTGTTTCATGTATTAATTCGAAGAAGGCCACAGTTAACGCATCACTTCACACACATCTGATGACTTCGTGTCGTCTTTTCAGTGAAGCAGAAGCTTCAGTGGACATCATGATTTTCATTTTGCCTTTCACAACTTTTACTTTTTACTTTCTATCACAGGCAATGGAGAGATAGAAAACATGGGTAGCAGAGGTCTCCCAGTTGGGCATCGAAATCTTGGACTACAGTTGTGGTCAGAATTTTGGGGCATTTCCACAAATGCAATGGGTTTGGTAAAATAAAATCCTCTTTTTGCAAGCAGAAAAGCTCTCCATAAAAATGAGAAATGCTAATGGAGATAAATATCGTAAATCAACATTTTTTTTTTTTTTTTTTGTGCTGATGGAAGTGTATCCGCATCATTTGGTGATTACTCATTTGGTGCTAACATGGTCTTCTTTGATTAGACATTGTCGGTTTGTGATCATAATTTGTATATTTTTACATTTAGTTTTTCTGCCTCATTCCCAGAATGGAAGACTAACATATCTGCAGGTGGTAATTAGTGGGTTCCAAGCACCATGTGATAATTTGAGTGATAAAAGACCATCAGTAGAAAAACAACACGATTAAAGAGACAACTTCTTTGCACAAATATCCTTGAATAAAAACAGACAATAACAACCCATTCACGTGCACAGTCAATCGGGAATTGTTTGTCAGAGGTCAATTTGTATCTGGACTTGGTTAAATTTGAAGTGTAAGAGTTTTCAGATTACAATTTAAATTGGAAGACAATGTTGTGTTTTTAAAGCAACATGGTCCCAAAAGATGCATCTCAAACTTTGACTACACTATGATGTTATGTTTATACTGCTGTCTTCTTTTCAAGGTCGATTTTAGTGGCGTCGTATGTCTGAACAACCTCAAGACATTTCCTCTTTGCCCACTCTCAAAAACTGCACATCACAGCCAACATCTGAAGTAAGAGACACCCCAGACAGATGTTGTCTGACAAAACTGATATAAATTCCTGTTCATGACAACAGCTGTACAGTGTAACCAGTTATATCAACATTTAAAGCCCCTACGAGGAGTGGGGCTTATGACAGTCGTGTCATCAGCATATTTCATGATGGTGTTGGAGCTGTGGGTGGCCATGCAGTCATGCGTGAACGGAGTCCAGGAGAGGACTAAGGCGACTTGGGTGTCACGTCAACTGGTCTGTCGAGACTTCCGTGACAGACTCCTCAACCATTTGCATTCGGGTTCGGAGCACCTTAACATCATGCAGCAGCTTGTCTCTCTGGGCACGGAGTTTTTCCACCTCCTTGGCGAATGCCCGCTTTTCGATTTGGCACCCAGGGACGCCGCAATCAGTGAGAGGACTGGGGGTGGGCTCTGTTTCAACTGTGATGTCCTCCTCCCTGACCTCCGCGAGAAGGTCGACAGCTCTGCTGACCTCTGGTGTGGGATTCGTGTCCTGGAGCTCACGCAGGAGCTTGAGGCACTGCCGTCGCTTGGCCACCTGCACACTGCTGGCCCTCTCACTAATGCTCATGTTGTGCAATAGTATAAATAATAAATATTTAATTAAAATAATTAATTAAAAATGATAGTTATCAATTAAGAATAATAAAAGTTGTAATTATAATTTATCAAAGACGGGGCACCACCCTGGTATCAGGGACCAACAATCAGTCGATAAAGATCAGTCTCATAATCTGAAAAGTTCAATTAGAAATCTCAATATTTGCTATTAATGATTATATAATGAACAGTGAAGGTTTTAAGTTCGAGCACAGGCAGTCATAATCCACCTGTATTCACATACATATGCACAAAGAATCACAAAAATACCGGTACTTTAATTACAAATGGGATTTATTTAAGATAATGACATCAACGTCAATCAATGACTATTATCACAGGAATCGTGTGTGTGTGTGTGTGTGTGTGTGTGTGTGTGTGTGTGTGTGTGTGTGTGTGTGTGTGTGTGTGTGTGTGTGTGTGTGTGTGTGTGTGTGTGTGTGTGTGTGTGTGTGTGTGTGTGTGTGTGTGTGTGTGTGTGTGTGTGTGTGTGTGTGTGTGTGTGTGTGTGTGTGTGTTACAGGTCGGCACATATGTGCCGGCGGGTTTAGGAGAGAGAGGAAAGAAAAGACATGCAATAAATGATCAGAGGAGATCTCACACACCGCCCGATACAATTCTACTAAGATCTGTCCCGCTGTGTACCGATCTTTTAATGGGTTAAAAGTCTCCGTAAAATTGGTCTAACGGTAACACAGTGCCGCGGCGTGGCCGGGAGGGCGGATGCGTCACGGCGCTCTGACACAGTGTGAACAAGTGTAGACACAGCGGTCTCAACAAATATACACTCAAATAATAAACACGCTAATGATTAAACAAGTCTCAAGCAGCGATCAGCTGATTCGCGCGGTGGCAGCGGGAACAGAGCTGCGGGCCGGAAGATGGAGAGAATGCGTCTCGTTCTCCAGGCGAATGATTCGTGCCCTGGCGAATATTCTTTTGCCCTTCTGCAGGGATTAACAGCGGAGGAGCAGCTGTGGTTGTGGATCCGGAGAAAAAGTCTGGGAGATAAACTCGGCCGGCGAGTCTATAGATTTTATCCGCGGTAGTTTCAAAATAAGGTTCAGGTAAAAACAAACGGGACATTTTACAAAAATAAAGGCGCAGGCTTAAGTCAAAAATCAAAATACAAACGTTTGGTAAATTGCTCCCTTTCGTGTCTGGATCATCTAACCTGGAGAGGTTGTGAGCTATCTTCAGTTCACTGGGAATGAGCAGAGGATTCAGGGAGAGCTCACTATTTATTACCTGACGAGGTGTCTGGCCTCCCTCCAGGGGGGCCGTGGGGTCTGTTGGCTCTCAGCCAATGGAAGGTCCGAGTTTGACCTCGGGCGGCGGTCAGAAACATGCTACCCCCACCCCAGGCATTCTGGGGGCTTTGCCTTGGGCCCGCCATAAAAACTCTAGACAGGCTTCTCAAACCCCAGGCAGGCCTCACAGCTGGAAACAAACTCGAGTCAGGCTCTGAAAAGCCCACATAGGCCTCACTTATTCCTTTGTCTGGAGGTGATGCCCAACATCTCCCCTTTGGTTTGGAGAGTGGGGCATTGGTCACAGTTTCCAGAGCAAACCCTAGGGTCGAGAGTCCAGTTGTAATCCAAGGAAAGGTAATCCCTGAGTGAGGTTGGAGCAGTTAACGTTAGTTAATTTCATGAGGCATAATCTGGGCAGAGAGAGGCATAAATGTCTGGGCATACAGAGGCAAAACAAAATGTCTGGGCAGACAGAGGCTATATAATATTTCTAAATACGGCACACAACTTCACTTTCACATAATGCGATTGGCAGTCATTGTCACATATCCATGAATTGATGTGAGTGTGAAATGAAGAGAAAGGGAAAGAGGAGCAGCAGGAAAATTTTATGTTAGTAAGCTGTGTCTTAGGAAAAAGTAGACACTGTCGCAGCTGTTCTCGGTGGAACGAGGAAAAGTGAATCCAATTTTGCCTGAAGTTTCTAAATATATTTATACATCAGATAAGCCACCAATGACGTGATGATCCAACCACTAAGGAGCAGCCCAAGAGCGACCAGGCTAATGGGATGTTCTGCATACGTTGTTGACCGACTAGGGTGTTTACCAAATTTGGGGGTAAGTCCAGTTGGTTTGACACTGAACTTTACCTCCTTTGTCCCCTCAGCTATGAGCTGTTGTTGGATGGTTGTATCAATCGTAAGATTGTGACCTCTAAAGGCGTCCATGATCTCAATCTCCGCATCGTGTCTGTTGGAGTTGAGATGATGGAGGACAATGTCACCAATATGTATAGTGGCTCCTTGGGGAACCACTAAGAACATTGTCTGGTTGATCAGGCTTAGTTTAGTGGATGTATCATGACGGTCATAGGCCATTATAGCTTCAGTGGCAGGTGTATTAACCAACCATTTGTTACCGGCTCGCTCTACTCTAGTTGGTGTTTCCTCATTTCTGGTGGACATGCGGCCTTGGCACTTTTGTTCTGGGGTGTCGGATCGCAGACCACAGAGGTAATTTGTGGCATCCCTGATAAAAGGGGTGCTGGGACAAATCCAATGGATGTCCTTTTGTTTTTGTGCATAAACTTAAATTTGGGATGAGATAGAGCGAGGGGTTTTCGTCATGGTAGGCGAGTAGTGGTGGTGTTTTAAGATGAACATGTGTGTTATCCTGCCAAAACCCAACATTTAGAACGGACTTTAGACGGTACATGTTCTGTTCTTCAATAACCGGTAGATTTATGATAAATCCTATTTCTAAGTTCTGCGGATCTACCGATATTGGGATTGCACTGCCAAGATTGAATGCCAAGTGTACCTGGGAGGGCTGCACAACCATAGTGGTAGCGGACTTCAGGATGCTCTCAACGAGTTCTAAGGAAACCAAGTAGGTGGGGATCCTACCGGCGCTCAGACTGTTAACCGTGGAGCTAACTTCTCTCATGAGGTCCTGCATTAAGTCTTTCACTACCTGAACATACGTTATGTCATCTCTCACGATTACTGACAGAGTATTTAAGGCATGCAAGGTATTGTTTAGGAGAGCAGAGTGGAGGTTCACAGCAAGTACCGTGCCCTGGAGTGTTGTGCCCAGGTCCTGTAACTGCTCTTGTTGGAGGTTAAGTCTCTGTTGGATTTCCGGCATTTCCTCGTATAGCTCACTCATGTGTCTGTGGAGTGCACCGAGACTGATTGAGTTAGCTACTGATAGGCCAATAGAGAAAAGGGACCCGATAGCTGATGCTGCAGCGACTAGGGCCCCAAGGAACCTTTTTGGTCTCCTTTGGTTACTGAGATCTTTCTCAGTGACCATCAACTTTGGCAGTTGCTCGAGAATATGCACAGTGGTCTGCTTTGCATGTTCCACTGTGTCCTGTGGATTACACTTAAACTCCCCTCAGTCAACCGTGGGGGTTTATGGACGTGCTTTCGGTACACATCCCACGGGTCCAGTCGTGCGTAGACCCTTTGAATCCCAAAGGCAAACCCATCCTGAAACAAACAAACCTTAGTTACTATGGAGCGTGGAATGAAGGTGAGTACTAGTGCATGCCTACGGTATGAATTGACACATGTGGCTATTGATGGTGTGAGTGGTTCTACTGGTCTCCCTGTTGGAGTTGGGATTGCTCCCCCCTATCAGGTGTGGGGGCGGCATCCGCTCCTGAGATTGGGGAAGGTTCATACGGTTTGATCTGGTTTGCGTGTACCCATTTGTATGTGGGTGGTCTTCTCTCTTTCGGGATCCTGATTCGGTATGCTACCGGTGAGAGTTTTCCCACGATCTCGAAGGGACCTATCCAGCTGGGGAGGAATTTCTTGGAAACCCCCACTGGTCGTATGAACTTGAAGTAGAACACCTTGGCCTTCACTTGGTATTCACGGTGGGACGTTTTCCTATCATAGTAAGCTTTCGAAGCCTCCGCACTGGCTTACAGGTTTTCCTGTGCCAAGGCAAATGTTGCCTTGAGGTGGTCACGCAGCTCTGCCACATATTGGTGGGCAGTGTATGCGGTCATAACTCTGAGGTCTTCAGCCTGGTACAACAGGTGCAGGGGGAGAGTCATTTGCCTTCCTGTCATCATTTCAAAGGGTGTGACCCCTGTGGAGCGGTGCGGAGTGGACCTGATTGCCATTAACACTAGGGGAAGTTTTACGTCACAGTCCTTGCCATTACTTCCCACGTACTTCTTTAGCATGTGGAAAATGGTCCGGTTGGCATGCTCAACTTGGCCCGATGATTGGGGGTGATGAGAGATGTGGAATCTGACTTCGACTCCCAGGATGTCGCATAGGGAGGTCATGACGTTGGAGGTGAAATGGGTTCCACGGTCTGAGTCAATGGAGAGTGGTAGGCCCCAGCGACTGAACACATGATTCAACAGTAGGACTGCTGTGGTGACGGCCGTGTCATTGTGGGCTGGGAGGCATTCCACCCATTTAGTGAAGGCGCAGGTAACCGTGAGGATTTTGGGACTGGTCCAATCCAGTCGATCTGGAGGTGGGACCATGGAAATGTCACCCCCCTTCCTTGAAGTGGGGCTCGACTCAGTGGTCGTGAAGGTTGGAACTGACAACAGGTGAGACACCCTCGTACATATGACTGGGTGTCGGTTGCCATTGATGGCCAGTACACGACTTGCTGGAGTGTACCTAACGTGGCTTTGTAACCTCTATGGCCTCCGACAGGGGAATCGTGAGCATGGGCTAACATTACCCCCCCTATGGTCGGTAGGGACGGCCCAGCGGTTTGGTCCTTGGCCATTGCGGGCGTAGATGAGCAAGTCTTTCTCCAGCCTTAAATGAGGTAATGCCAGTTGGAATGCTCTTGTCTCTCTGGATTCACCAGTTGAGGGTTGTGCGTCTTGCTGATGAGGGTTCGTGATTATCTGCCGGATGGCACTGATAACGGAGTCCTGCTCCTGCATAGCAACCAAGTCTGCGTCTCTAGGTTTACGGCCTAGGTGCAGGATCTGGTCGCCGGCTTGGGGGTTCTCTTGCCTCTCTCTTGCTTGTCGTCGGGTGATGGCATTCACTACACAGGTTTGGGGACTTTGGAGTCCCTCGCTCTGTAGCTCCCAGGGCGTGCCTTGTTCTGCGCCTAGCTTGGCTAGGCGGTCCGCTTCGTCATTGCCGTCTTTTTCCTGCCCAGCGATCTGGGAGTGACCCTTGACCTTCTTCCAGTAGACCGTCAGTCCTTTGTCTGTTACCAGTTGATCGCAAGTTAGGAAAAGCTCTGAGTGTTTGACCTCTTTATTTCTGGCATTTTTCATTCCCTTTTCCTTCCATAATGGAAAATGGGAGATGAAGCTGTGCCGGGCATAGTTGGAGCAATGAGTATAGCGGCAATCTCTGCGTACTGACTCGTCTTGGGCCCTAGTTGGTAGTGGTCTGGTTCGCTGCAGTTATAGCCGACCCAGGCGATACCCACTCCGGCCCGGAGTTGAGTCTCGTGGTGGAATGAGCAGCCATCAACATAGACCTTGGGGAGATCTTGGCAGACGTTCTCCTCATAGTATCGATGGTCGGAAGGCAGCGATGGAGTGGTTGTTAGGAGAGATATGGGATGTGGCTGTTCATCCTCATCGCAATGGTGACAGTCAGCCAAGCCTTTACCCAGGGCCATCTTGTGGTTTTGGGCGTACTTCACCTCAATGTCATATCCTTGCAGTGCCATCATCTATGCGGCTGTTTGTGACTCGTCCTTCCCTCAGCCTTTGGCTGTATAGGAAGGCTACGGGTTGGTGGCACGTCTCTATGATTACTTTCTGTCCTCCGATGTAGCTGCGGAAGTGTTCTACGGCCCAGACTGGGGCCAGGAGGGCTCTCTCGCAGTCGGATAATTTTATTTCCACACTACTGACTGCAAGTCCCCTGGGACATCCTGTCCTGAGTGAGTCGTCAGAGCATACACCATCATGTCACCTTCGGTTGTCAGAGAGGCTCCGCAAATGGCTTCGTTTTGCAGTAACGCATGACATCGATCATGTTGGTCGGAGACGTATAAAGGACTTGGTCCACGTCATCATCCTTGACTAGAGATGGGGGAAGCTCCCCAATGACCGGTATGGTCAGTTCGAAGTCATGGAAGGAACTGTCTATCAACATTCCTAGCGCTTGGTGTGCTTTCACCTGGACGGGACATTGCGTGGGATTCTTGACCAGCACATATGTTGTTCGCTGGTTCATCTCCAGCATCGGCGTGCCACAGATTTCCAGGTTGAGTTCCCGGAAGGAGGGCAATGGCTGGAAGAATGCTTGTGGGCCAGGTATCCTCTGTCCCTTGAGGATTTTGAGCCGGATTGGAGCTCCTGCGGTCCGTGGAGGAATGATCACGTCAATCTCACTGGCGACCTGGCATGCCTGAGGGATGGTTTGTCCGGAGAGCATCTGGGCTGGTTCAGAAGACAGAGAGTATCTCTCTGCACTGACCTGGGACCACAAGACTTGGTTGATGGTGTCCAACTGTGTTCCGAGTCGGACGAGAAGATCCGCTCCCACCAAGAATGAGGAGTGGAGTTGGGGAACCACGCTCACGAAATGCCTGATCTGTCTTTTTCCGATCTGTATAAAGATGGCGCATATTCCGATCGCTTTGAGGAGTTTGTGGTAACTCTGCTGAGAGAAGACGGTGTCTGCGTCGCACGAAGAGGGGGGGAATTTCGAGTCTACACAAATCAGTGTATAGGCCCATACTGACTGCGTATTTTTCCGACCAGAGAGCTACCAGGGCGTTTGAGGTTAGGACACCATTCAGCAAGATACCTTCAGTGATGCGGGGACTGTACCATGACCGGCTCTCATTGTTCAATGAACATAGGAATGAACCATGACTTTTAAACATGTTCTCTGAGTCCTGTAGAGGTGCTGGCCCACTTGTTGTGGTCCAGGTGGGATCAGAGTTGGAGTCGGTCTCGGGAAGAGGCATGTGCATCGGTGAAATTCTGCTGGATGACCGCGACTTGTCCGTCTAGGGTGGGAGGACTATCACCAGGCTCGAGAGGTTTGGGGTTTTTGATCTGAGCCCAAATGCGTCCTTGGTGGCAGTCGATGAGCGGAGCCAGTCGGTCCAGGAAGTCCTGACCGATGAACAGTGGTTCTGTATCGATGGAACAAATATAAATGGGATGGGCCAGACTCATCTCTTGGAAGGTGATATCGATCCAGGCACGTTTAGTGACGGGGGGACTGGTCCTGCATGTAGCTGTTGATGTTGATGTTGCAGGTTTCAATCTGCAGGGGTTTTCCAAGGGAGAGCATGGTTCTTTCGACTTGGGAAAAAGTGTTGGAGCACATCAGGCTGATTTCGGAGCCTGAATCAAGTAGGGCCAGGGAGCTGAAGCAGCCTCCTATCACCACCGAGGTGTAAATGCGCTGTGCGTTGCCTTTACAAACAAGGGCGCCCAAGAAGGTTAAGAAAGGGGTGGTGTCTGTGGTCAAAATCTCTGGGGGTGTTCTGGTAACGCCTGACCCTTCCCACCCGACAAGGTAGACTCTGGAGATGGGGGCGGAGGACACCTGTTCTAGTCATGTCGATGGGGAACCAGTGTCTGGCTTCTGCGGGCCTGGTGAGGTCGTGGAGCGGACAGGGACCTCAAGGTTCCTTACTGCCTCAGCCACGTATCGGCGTATTACAGCCTCCATTTGTGGATGCATTTGTCGGTGTGTTTCCTGTTGCCTCCCATGTTGCCTTTCAGGCTGGGTTCCATGAGGCCTTCCAGGTCTGGAATATTGATCGTCATATTTCTTTTCTTGGTGTTGCTGGGTTTTCCGTTTGGCCCAATCCCTGCCCCTCTGTTGAGACGTACTTGGATACCAAGATCTTCCCTGATTGTGGGGCTGGTTTGAATCTTCACCCCTATGGTTCTGTGTGGCACCCTGTTGGAAGGGTCGACGTCCCTGGTTCCCTGTTCTTGGGTTCATCTTGGCGCAGGGTATCTCGTTGCCTTCCAGCGCCAGGTCCACATTCGGTTGGACTTGGATCCCCAGATCCCTGACGTCCTGTTCAGGTCCTCTGTTTGGGCGTGTTCGCGTCTCCCAGGCTAGCTGAGAATACCTCCTTATCTCCTGCATGGTGAAATCACCTGCTCTGCAGTGCATGGTGACATCATACCGCACACTCTCGTGGAGGTTATGCAGGAATAAGGATTTGAAGGCGGTCTCTTCGTCTAACCCAGGGGCGTTGCGACCTTGGAAGTACGCCGCCCTCAGGCGTCTGTAATACTCCTTCGGAGGTTCATTCTTCTTATGCATTACCGTAAAGGCACCCAGGGTGGCAGAGGCCTGGTCGGTGAAGAGTGAGTACTCTTCTCGCAGGGCCCGACAGAGTGTGGAGTAGCGATCTCTGGTACCGGGGGGGAGCGTTTCCATGAACGCATGGACGCTCCTGGTTGTCGTTTTCCAAACCAGCTTCAGCTTCTCTCTGAATGATGGGTTTGGCAAGTCCAAGAGGCAACGTTAGACCTCCCGCAGGTAGTTGTCTATGTTGGACTCTTTGCTGTTTGGGTCGAAGCGCTCAACGTCTTTGGACAGGGACTCCAGCTGTCGGGTGCGGATTCCCTCTCTCCGAGGGGGTGCGGGGCCATCAGAGTCTTCCGACTCGTATCCACCACGGTATTGATCATCGCGGTCACCATATCCTCGCCCTGCACCGGGAGTGGGGGACCCGCCAGGACGCGACCGTGAGCCATAGTGCGCGTACGCCTGAGTGGCAGATGGGGGTTCAGAGCCCATCATGTCTCTTGCCAACTGGGAGTATCCTCCAGCCCTCCAGGGCGGAGTTCTTCCGTCGTCATAGTCTGG
Organism: Hippoglossus stenolepis; assembly: GCF_022539355.2. Taxonomy (NCBI): domain Eukaryota; kingdom Metazoa; phylum Chordata; class Actinopteri; order Pleuronectiformes; family Pleuronectidae; genus Hippoglossus; species Hippoglossus stenolepis. The sequence goes on from NC_061489.1 coordinate 3,616,104, forward strand.
AGCAGGGTGGCTCCGGGCTGGGTGTGCTGGAGTTGCTTGGTAGTCCCAAGTCACTGCACTCCCCGGGGTTGCCTTTTGCTCCCCCTTAGACGCTGCGTTGGCCGGAGTGATCGTCTGCTGGGCGTGTTGGACCTTCCAGAGCAAAGCTTCCTCTGCCTGAGGGTTGCGCAGCTGTGTTCGCAGCTGCCCTCCCAGTGTCTTGCTTCTGCTGGCTCCATCGGGAAGGGTGTCAGCTCCGCTCCCTCTCGTCCAGGGTGTCGGCTCGGGGGAGGCCAGCCCTCTTTGACTGTCCCCCCCTTTCTCCTGATCCTGAGCTTGGACCTGCGCACGCAGAAACTCGCACTCCTGCCTTGATTGGGCATGTTCTTCTTGGACCTGCTCGCACAGCATTTCGCGCTCCTGTAGTACGTGCTGCAGGTGGGAATTTGACTCCTGCTCCACCTGACATACTGCCTGCATGGCCATTAGCTCCTCCGCATGTTCCTGGGTTTGCAGCTTGGCTCTCTGTTTATACAGGAGGGTCAGTTGACCCAGAACTTGGGATATTGTCTGTGTTGGACCAGTGGGGTTATCAATATATCTAGTTAGTTCCTCAATCTTTTGATCACAGGTACTCACATCGTAACCACTCAAATCACTCGCATCATCAACAGACATCTTTATGAGACTGGCGACCATCTCTGACAGGTCACCTGGCCCTGAAGGAGCCCTTGTCTCACGGTGGTCTTTGTTACTCATCTTTGTGATTGCAACAAGACACTTGGTGGACGGATTTAACTTGCTTTACACCAAGCGGGTGCAAAACGTAGGTTTACAAAACGCAGCCAAAGGCAGAGGTGAGCTTCACCCTGTGTCTATCACTATGTAGGATAGCTCGGCGGCTCAATCCTAGTCACTTGTGAGTTTCCTCGAAATCAAAAAGCATGTAGAATATCTCCAATAAAAGCTACTAACCGCTGAAACGCAGTCAGCAACCAACCACAGTTACACACCGTCTGCTTAGCACAGGAAATTTAAAACAATAAAAATTCTCGAAGAAAAATTAATTTCTAAAATTATTTATTTATTAAAAATTAATTATTTGTTGTTCATCAAAATGACACAACCACTAATGTGCAATAAGCAGCCAACCACGGTTACACGAAGCACTAGTATCCCTGTTTGGCAATGGTGCAAGAAAAAAAAAGAATTTTATTGGAATTTAATACACAAATATTATGACACAGCTGGAATAAGATTGCCTCACACGGGGCACCAATTATGTTGTGCAATAGTAGGTAGACTGGATGTTAGGTAATTTCCAATAATCATAAAATATGATTATTAAAATAATAAAATAATTAATTAAAAATGATAGTTATCAATTAAGAATAATGAAATAATTTATGAAAAACAATACAATTATCAATTAAGAATAATAAAAGTTGTAATTATAATTTATCAAAGACAGGGCACCACCCTGGTATCAGGGACCAACAATCAGTCGATAAAGATCAGTCTCATAATCTGAAAAGTTCAATTAGAAATCTCAATATTTGCTATTAATGATTATATAATGAACAGTGAAGGTTTTAAGTTCGAGCACAGGCAGTCATAATCCAGCTGTATTCACATACATATGCACAAAGAATCACAAAAATACCGGTACTAATTACAAATGGGATTTATTTAAGATAATGACATCGTCAATCAATGACTTATCACAGCAAAACCCACTATATCAAAGATAAAACACCACAAGCATCTATCACAATCGTAACACATATGTAATACCTCGTGTGTGTGTGTGTGTGTGTGTGTGTGGGCGCCTGTGTGTGCGAGGAAGATGGAGACTTTCAAGATGGCGTATGTGGTGTCGTGTTGCAAAATCTAAAATGGCGTACGAGGTCGTACACGTGGCGTCGTGTTGCGAAATCTAAAATGGCGCACGAAGTCGTGCACGTGGTGTGATCAAAGGGGAATCGAGGACAAAGGATGCTTGGATCTATCTCGTGGTTCAAAGCGCCGAATGGCGTCGAGATGCGACCGCAATATCCAGGTCTCAGAATGTGTATATATATGTATCGTGAGGTGTGTGGTTACAGGTCGGCACGTATGTGCCGGCGGGTTTAGGAGAGAGAGAGAGAGAGAGAGAGAGAGAGAGAGAGAGAGGGGAAAGACATGCAATAAATGATCAGAGGAGATCTCACACACCGCCCGATACAATTCTACAGGGACTCCACCACCCGGTACCCAAGCGGACGAACTAAGATCTGTCCCGCTGTGTACCAATCTTTTAATGGGTTAAAAGTCTCCATAAAATTGGTCTAACGGTAACACAGTGCCGCGGCGTGGCCGGGAGGGCGGATGCGTCACGGCGCTCTGACACAGTGTGAACAAGTGTAGACACAGCGGTCTCAACAAATATACACTCAAATAATAAACACGCTAATGATTAAACAAGTCTCTGCCCAGACCTCTTACTTTTTGATGTTCGTGGCCTCTCAAGCAGCGATCAGCTGATTCGTGCGGTGGCAGCGGGAACAGAGCTGCGGGCCGGAAGATGGAGAGAATGCGTCTCGTTCTCCGGGCGAATGATTCGTGCCCTGGCGAATATTCTCTTGCCCTTCTGCAGGGATTAACAGCAGAGGAGCAGCTGTGGTTGTGGATCCGGAGAAAAAGTCTGGGAGATAAACTCGGCCGGCGAGTCTATAGATTTTCTCCGTGGTAGTTTCAAAATAAGGTTCAGGTAAAAACAAACGGGATAGTTTACAAAAATAAAGGCGCAGGCTTAAGTCAAAAATCAAAATACAAACGTTTGGTAAATTGCTCCCTTTCGTGTCTGGATCATCTAACCTGGAGAGGTTGTGAGCTATCTTCAGTTCACTGGGAATGAGCAGAGGATTCAGGGAGAGCTCACTATTTATTACCTGACCGGCCTCCCTCCAGGGGGGCTGTGGGGGCCCGAAGCCAGGTTTAGCAGGATTTGGCGTTCGGCCACATCAGAATCAGAATCAGAATTCTTTTTATTGCCAAGTATATTTACATATACAGGAAATTGCCTTGGTGTGGTTGGTGCCTTTGGACATAACAACAAATCGGACATAAAACAACAATATATACAGAAAAAACAATAGGCACGTGCGGTGCTAAGGTGCAGTGATTGGTTCCGGATAGTGCCAACAATATATAAGTTATAAGTTATGTGCGGGGGGGGCAGAGTCAGTGTGATGCAGGGGGCTTGTTTGTGAGCCCCACTGCCATGGGGAAAAAACTGTTCAGGTGGCGCGAGGTTTTGGTCTCGATGACCTTCTCAGCTGACCGAATGATCCGGACGGTGATTGATGCAGTGAGGATGGACTCAATGATGGCCGTGTAGAACTCGACCATCACTTTCTGCGGCATGTTGAATTTCTTCAGTTGCCGCAGGAAGAACATCCTCTGCTGGGCCTTCTTGGTGATGGTGGTGATGTTCTCATCCCACCTCAGGTCCTGTGCAATTATGGTCCCCAGGAATCTGAAAGACTCCACTGTTTTAACTGGGGAGTCGCACATGGTGAGGGGGGCGGTTTGGGCTGGGCTCCTCCTGAAGTCTGCTATCATCTCTACAGTTTTTGAAGCGTTCAGCTCCAGGAAGTTCTGGCTGCACCAGGAAGCCAGGCTGTCAACTTCCTCTCTGTAGGCGGCCTCGTCCCCATTGGAGATTAATCCAATTAGGGTTGTGTCGTCTGCAAACTTCAGGAGTTTGACAGAGGGGTGGCTGGAGATGCAGTTGTTGGTGTAGAGGGAGAAGAGTAGAGGAGAGCACACAACCTTGTGGGGCTCCAGTGCTGATGGTCCGGGGCTCAGAGACAAGCTTGCCCAGCCTCACGCGCTGCTTCCTGTCTGTCAGGAAGTCAGTGATCCACCTGCAGGTGGGCTCAGGCACGCTCAGCTGTGTCAACTTGTCTCGGAGAAGAGCTGGGGCGATAGTGTTGAATGCGGAGCTGAAGTCCACAAACAGGATCCTGGCGTAGGTGCCGGGGGAGTCAAGGTGCTGGAGGATGAAGTGGAGTCCCATGTTGACTGCGTCGTCTACAGACCTGTTGGCTCTGTAGGCAAACTGCAGTGGGTCGAGGAGGTGGTTGGTTATGGCCTTGAGGTGGGTCAGCACGAGGCGCTCAAAGGTCTTCATTACTACAGAGGTCAGGGCGACTGGTCTGTAGTCATTAAGGTCTGTGATCCTCTGCTTTTTGGGAACGGGGATGATGGTGGATGTTTTGAGGCAGGCAGGTACCACGCATTCAGCCAGTGAGGTGTTGAAGATGTCCGTGAACACTGGAGACAGCTGGTCCGCACAGTACCTGAGTGTGGAGGGGGAGACAGCGTCTGGTCCAGCTGCCTTGCGGGGGTTCAGTCTCTTCAGTAGTTTGTTGACATCTCTCTCCTGAATGGAGAGAGGTGTGATGGGGGGGAGGGGGCAGTCTGGGACCATTTTGTGGGGGGGGGAAGTGTCTTTGTCCAGGCTGGGAAGAAGAGGTGTGATAGCTGTGGGGGTCAGAATGTGGGGTAGGGTTAGAACTGGTCCATTGTCTGTCGAATCTGCAGTAGAACTCATTCAGGTCGTTTGCAAGTTGAAGGTCTTCCACAGAGTGGGGGGATTTGGTTTTGCAGCCGGTGATCACCCGAAGGCCTTTCCAGACTGACGAGGAGTCGTTGGCTGCAAATTGTTGTTCCAGCTTCTTTGAATACTGTCGTTTGGCCTCCTTAATCTCCTTGCCAAACGAGTATTTAGCCAGTCTGAACCTATCCTTGTCCCCAGTCTTGAAGGCCACCTCTTTCTCCAAACGAAGCTGTTTGAGTTTTGCTGTGAACCAGGGCTTGTCGTTGTTGTAACTCACCCTGGTGCGTGTTGGAATACATCTGTCCTCACAGAAGCTGATGTATGACGTCACAGCATCTGTAAATTCGTCCAGGCTGTTGGAAGAAGTTCTAAAAATGTCCCAGTCTGTGTTGTCCAGGCAATCACGCAGCTCCTCCACAGCTTCACTGCTGCTCCAGTTCTTAGATCTCAGCACAGCAGGTTTAGAAAGTTTGAGTTTCTGTCTGTAGGCCGGGATCAGATGAATAAGCGCGTGGTCGGATAGACCCAGAGCAGCGCGGGAAACTGCATGATAAGCCCTGCTGATGGTACTGTAGCAGTGGTCCAACCACTGACCGGGCAAGGGCAATGCCTGATATTAACCCGGCCCGAAGCCAGGTTTAGCAGGATTTGGCGTTCGGCCACATTGTTTACAGAATGCGCACTCACAAGGTGCTCTGGCAGATTGGGCACAGAGGCATGGTGATCTGAAAAGAAAAATAAATGTTTTATAACATTATATATTTATTTCTTCGTTTTTATAACAATTATTTATTTATTTATTAGCAAAATAAATGGAAATTATTTACTTTCAGTGAAAAGGTCCTTCTCTCTTGTTTGTATGTGTTCTGTAAAAGTCCTTTCTCCTACTGAGCACCTCCCCCTCTGCGCTTATATAGGGCTCTGAGCATGTGACTGAGGTGTGACGGGACAGTGGTAGGTATTTATCGTTATGCAGAGTGCCTAGAAGTGTCCCGGTCAATCAGAATGAGCCAAACATCAATAAAGCCTTTTTATAAGGTTCCTTTTTGAATTTCAGCCCCAAAATTATACCAGTGCTTGTTTGACACATGCCGAACATTGTGAATTCACTTTTAAAGTCGTACATTGCTCCTTTCAGGAATTAGCCGTACAGAGTAGATACAGGTCTGATATGCTAGAATGTGTATCCTTGGGCTCATGTGAGTGAATCAGAGTAAATTTCCAACATTTTATTGCTATTTAGGCTGAAATATGGCTCCGGACACTTGCAGGCATTTATCATGTGGTCATCAGGCTGTTTACAATTTTGCCATTTCCTTTCTGATGCTCGCATAGTGGCTCTGTCGGCGCGCACCGAGTCAGACAACCACGGAGCTGGGGAGGACTTGCGGACCTGTTGTGACGTAAGATGACAGAGAATCAAGGGAGGAGGACAAAGTAGAAAGGAGTGTCTGTGGCAGAGTAAGGAGGCATGAGTGAGAAATAGTCAGTTGAAGGGAGGGCTGTTAAAACCGAGGAGGCCAGAGAGGGAGTGAATTTTGTGATGGACAGGTACAGTCTGTTGATGTGGTAGTGTTATCAGTTTGAGAGAGAGGAAGAGATAAAGAAGTGGTCAGAGACATGAAGTGGGGTTACAGTGAGGTTAGATGTAGAGCTGTTTCTGGTGAAAATATAGTCAAGGTGGTTACCAGCTTTGTGAGTAGGAGGGGAAGGACTGAGTGAGAGCAAAGGAAGAAAATAAAAGTAATAGGTCAGATGACTTCTCTGTCTGGATGTTGAAGTCACCCAGAAGGACAAGTGGAGGGCCATTTTCTGGGAAGTTTGATAGGAGGACGTCTAATTCTTCCAAGAAATCTCCCAAAGGACCTGGTGGCAGGTAGAGAACAACAATGGTAAATTGTACCGGATGAGTAACTGTCACAGCATGAAATTCAAAAGACTGGGGTAAAATGTGGCAGCCTGTAGAGAGAAAACATTCATTTGGAGATGAGTAAACCTGTACCACCACCCCTACCAGTGGGTCTGGGTTTGTGGGTGAAAGAGAAGGCAGAGGAGAGAGCAGCTGGGGTGGATGTGTTGTCCGGTGTGATCCAAGTCGCAGTGAGAGCAAGGAAGTCAAGCGATTGCTGGGTAGTAAAGCCAGAGATGAAGTCCGTCTTGCGGTTAGCTGACTGGCAGTTCCAGAGGCCCCCTGTGACAAGGTGTTGGGTAAGTGTGGAACGGGTCGGATAGATAAGACAGGAAAGGTTACGGTAATGGTGTTAACGAGTGCGAGGCCTATAGTATCTACCAGAAAATGTGCGAACAGGGACGTAAAGTACACACATTCAAATAAAAGGAAACAGAGCAGCGTTATACCTCCCCGAAGACTCCAACGAAACACTCCTTTTGTCTTTTATCCTCCGAGTCTTCACAGACGCTGAAGCGTAGGCAAACTGAAGTGGGTCCAGTGAGTCAGGGAGGGAGGAGGTGATGAAGGATTTGACCAACCGCTCAAAACACTTCATGATGGTGGAGGTGAGTGCTACTGGGCGGTAGTCGTTCAGGCACAGGGTTTTTGTTTTCTTCGGAACAGGGACAATGATGGTCTCCTTGAAGCATGTGGGGACTACAGACTGGAGCAGTGACAGTTTGAAAATGTCTGTGAGCACATCTGCCAGATGATCTGCACCCACCTTGAGAGCTCAGCCAGTGATGCCATCAGGTCCAGGTGCTTTGTGTGTGTTAATCCCTTTAAGTGATCTCCACACATCTGCCCTGGATATTACAGGGGGGGGGCAGCGGTCCTCCTGGGTCTCTTGGATCTCCACAGCCGGGGAGTTGCTCTCAAAGCGAGCATAAAAGGTGTTCAGTTCCTCTGGGAGAGATGCAGACACCACCTCAGCACTGCTGGTCTTTCCTTTGTAGTCTGAGATGGTTTTTAGTCCAGCCCACATGTTCCTTGTGTTGGTCGTCACCATTAATCCAGGGCTTCTGGTTAGGGAATGTTCGTACAGTTATCCTCGGTACGACCTCATCGATGCATTTGCTGATGTAGCAGATGACCGCCCCTGTGTATGTGTTGATGTTGTTGTCCTGGAACACACACCACTCCGTAGTGCTGAAGCAGCCACATAGAGCAGAGTCTGTTTGGTTGGACCACCGCTTAATGGTCTGATTCACCGGTCTGTCACGTTTGAGTTTCTGCCTATAGGAAGGCAGCAGCAGAAATGGAGCGACGCCGGCGAGCTAGTTCTGGCAGGCAACTCGAGCTGCACTGTTTCAATCGTGTGACACTCATCATGTGACATACATCATGTGACACATTTCATGTGACATACATCATGTGACATACTTCACTCACCACTACCATCTACAGTACTCATCCACCTCATTAGGCGGTCTATTTAAGCAGAGGGAATTCCCATCCCTCTCTCTGCTTCCTAACTACTACGCAGTATCACAGACAATTGTCTCAGCGGTCCAGCATACTTACTTATGAGATTGTTATCCTACCTCCTGGTTCTGTCGATCGCCATGTCTCTTGCCATCTCTGATTCTGAGTTTGAGGCTCAGTCCTCAGAGGAAGACGTCGGACTCATCCCTGAAACCCAGGTTCCCTCCGTCGAGGTTCAATCCGAGAACGATTCTGACACCCAACGTCAGCGCCGAAGCTCCCGCGTCACCCGCAAACGTCTCGCCGGGTGGCCCATTCACCGCATTTTGGAAGAATTGTATGTTCGTAAGATTTCAGTTCCAGCTGGCCTCAACCACGAGAAACTCTTCGATTACCTTTTGACTCAAGATAATCCGACCGATGACGCACACCGCAGCTCAAACGCCGAGAATCCAGTCAGCGCTCCTCCAAAAGGTAAAGGCAAAACTCCAGCAAAGAAGCGCGGTGCTCCACCATCCTCTCTTAAAACCGCCGACAATATACCATCAAAAAAGCAGAAGACACCAGAACACGGTCCATCCGCCGAAGCATCCATCCTGTCCACTCTACGAGAAATGAAATCGTCTCTAAACGTTATAAATACAAGAATTCAAACTTTAGAAGTAAACGTCGCCTTCCCCATGGGCAATGCAAATAATCCCGGACCATCCTCGGCTACTTCCTGGCCGGCGCAAGCGTGCGTACTTCCGACTGACGTCACACCTCAAAGGACATTGGGAACTGCAGTTCCAGCCCCAACCGTGGGCACCAAGTTCTTCCCTCCAGCAGCAGCAATTTCTGATTCCCTCAGGAACCACATTCTAACAGGTAATCTGTCACATCATTCTGCATACACTTATAAACAGGGAGGAGAGAAGAATTAAATAAACAAATAAATAAAAGGGGTACACTCAGTGAGTAAATGATGCCACTCCCATTTTGTTGTAGGCCATGATAGGCCATGATGTTAAACTTGTGAAGATAATATTATCTGGTTCGGAAACTGCTGATAAGAGATACGTGGATTGCGGGGAGTTTTCCGTTGTTATAAAAGACAGCGACCCCAGACTGTCAAAAACACTAACCTTGGCTGAATTCAACGTTGCCTTCGGTGTCTTCAGAGACACTATATGTGAGATTTATCCACTACGCAGAGAGGAACTTGATACCTATTTAGCCATTATTTCAGAAAAACGTCTCATCATCGACCTCTCAGCTCCTCACAATTCTACAATTCCCAGTATAAACAGCCTAATTCCCAAAGAACCCTTTTCTTTATTCTACCCTTCCATCGACAATGCAATACAGATGATTAAGTTAGCAGGTGTCGGTGCATGGCTAGGAAAGGCCGACATTACCGATGCCTTCAAAGTCCTTCCACTTCACCCCTCTCAATGGCACCTTTTTTGTATTAAATGGGATTCAAAGTTTTATTATTCCGTCAAATTGACATTCGGTTGCCGCAGTAGCCCCTCCATTTTTAACACTCTCTCAGAAGCACTATGCTGGATTCTTTACAACTCGTACAAACTCCCGTTCGTCCTACATCTTTTGGACAATTTCCTAGTCATAGACTTTCCCTCATCACCACCAGCTCGCAACATCTCTGCAATTAGGAACCCTTTCAGCGAGTTAGGTGTTCCTCTCTCAGAAGAGAAAACAATAGGCCCGTCCACCCACCTGGATTTTCTCGGTATAACCCTTGACAGCTTACTCATGCAGAGCAGAGCAGCTATTAAATTCCGGTCGACTAATGCCATTATCACTAAAAGAGATCTTTTATCTCTGTTAGGCCACCTCAATTTCTGCGAGCATAATTCCACATGGTCGCTCGTTCATATCCCGCCTAATTGAATTGGCTTATTCCGTCCAAAATCTAAATGACCTGGTGGTTCTAGATGAAGGTTGTCAAGCAGATCTGCGCTTCTGGTCCTTGTTATGCGAAGAATGGAATGGTATTTCATTCTTTTATAATGACTTTGTGGAATCTTCAGATTCCATCCAGTTCTTTACCGATGCCGCCCCTTCTGTTGGTTTTGGGGGATTTTATAATAACGAATGGTTCGCAGATGTCTGGCCAACTGAAATCCATTGCCTCAATGACGAATCCAAATCCACAGCCCTTTATGAGCTCTACCTCATCGTCGTGGCTTGCACTCTATGGGGAAAAAAGTTGGGCTAGGAAACAAATTACCGTATTCCGCTCAAAAACACTCAAACGGATAGATTTAGTCTAGGCACTCTAATTTACATTGCAAAAAATAATACTTCTTTCTGCCCCTTCTCTTCCATGACAAAATTTCTGCATCACCGCTTCCAAACCCATCGATTGGCACCTCTCTTCACCATCGATGGCCGCAAACCCATGACGAGATCCTGGTTTTCTACTATGCTTCATGATCTGGTCCGGAGCTGTGGCCTACCACCCGAACATTACTCTCCTCACTCATTAAGAATTGGTGCAGCGACGACTGCAGCTCTACATCTGCCTGCCGCCACTCTTAAATCCCTGGGCCGCTGGTCATCCTCTGCATACCAATGCTACGTCAGGTTCCAAAAGATCATGAGTTCCTGCCCCCTTGAGCCTGAATAATGTGTATATCTACGTATTCACGGAGAATGGCCACACCGCGCGGTGAATGGCGCACATAACAGTTTTCACTAGGTAGTATATTCTCCCGCAGGCCAATGCGCCAACAGAGAATGGCCATGCCGCAGCGGCGAATGGCGCACATATCAGTCTCACTAGGTAGTATATTCTCCCGCAGGCCAATGCGCCAACGGAGAATGGCCACGCCGCGGCGGTGAATGGCGCACATAACAGTTTCACTAGGTAGTATATTCTCCCGCAGGCCAATGCGCCAACGGAGAATGGCCACGCCGCGGCGGTGAATGGCGCACATAACAGTTTCACTAGGTAGTATATTCTCCCGCAGGCCAATGCGCCAACGGAGAATGGCCACACCGCGGCGGTGAATGGCGCACATAACAGTTTCACTAGGTAGTATATTCTCCCGCAGGGCAATGCGCCTACGGAGAATGGCCACACGGCGGCGGTGAATGGCGCACATAACAGTTTCACTAAGTAGTATATTCTCCCGCAGGCCAATGCGCCTACGGAGAATGGCCACGCCGCGGCGGTAAATGGCGCACATAACAGTTTTCACTAGGTAGTATATTCTCCCGCAGGCCAATGCGCCAACGGAGAATGGCCACACCGCGGCGGTGAATGGCGCACATATCAGTCTCACTAGGTAGTATATTCTCCCGCAGGCCAATGCGCCTACGGAGAATGGCCACACCGCGGCGGCGAATGGCACACACATAGCAGATACCGATCCAACCGTCAGGCTCCGAATTTGCACAGTTTTGGGGGGTTACAGTATTAGCTCATCACTCCCATCATTCCTGTGTATCATATGGGGGAGTGATTAAGTCGGAGCCTAGACGCCAAACACTAAACCTGTTCTACTGTTGAATAAACAAACATTCAAACGTGAGTTGTCTGACTGAAATGGAGCGACGCCGGCGAGCTAGTTCTGGCAGGCAACTCGAGCTGCACTGTTTCAATCGTGTGACACTCATCATGTGACATACATCATGTGACATACTTCACTCACCACTACCATCTACAGTACTCATCCACCTCATTAGGCGGTCTATTTAAGCAGAGGGAATTCCCATCCCTCTCTCTGCTTCCTAACTACTACGCAGTATCACAGACAATTGTCTCAGCCCCTCCACCACCCCAGCATCCACCTGTAGGCTCCGACGGGGGGTTACAGTATTAGCTCATCACTCCCATCATTCCTGTGTATCATATGGGGGAGTGATTAAGTCGGAGCCTAGACGCCAAACACTAAACCTGTTCTACTGTTGAATAAACAAACATTCAAACGTGAGTTGTCTGACTGAACTAAGACGTGATCCGATTTGCCGAAAGGGGGGCGAGGGAGGGCCTTATATGCATCCCGGAAAGGAGTGTAAACATGGTTGAGTGTATTCTCCCCATGCGTAGGACAGCTGATGTGTTGATGGTATCTCGGCAGGACTTTCCTCAGATTGGCGTTGTTAAAATCTCCGGCCACAATAAATGCATCCTCCGGCCGTGAGGTCTCTGCTCTGTTGATAACTGCATGCAGTTCGTCCAGGGCCTGATTTGTGTGGGCATGTGGCGGAATATACACAGCTCTTATAACTACGGAATAAACAGGATTTAACCACATGAGGTGAAAGATGACTTGAACACCACCCTGCCTTTGCTTAGATTTAAGCATAAAGAGTGAGGGGGATATCAGAGTGAACCAAACAGAGACAGGGTCGGGGTGGATTTCCGACAGAGCTGTAATTGTTCAAAACCGGTTCCCATTCACAAATTTTGCGGTGTGTGCAAAAGCAAGTCATTAAAAAAGAACATGCACTCATATTTCCATGCGCATTTACGTTTGACAAATTCTCAAACATTCACAAGTTTCGCCACAATCCACCTCTTTGATCAAATAAAGGAAGATTCATAATGTAATTGATTCAACATTTCAAAGCTGAACTTCTGAACACTGTTCTTTTATGATTTCAGCAGGCTCACAATACCTCGGACCCATTTTTGAAATTATCACCAGACTCAGGTGAGCAGCTGTGACCCACTGACCCACTTTTCATAACCCTAACCCATGGATGTTTAATTATGAGTGCAGGTTTATAAAAGGACTATTCTGCAGAAACAACTAAGAACTGTGAAAAACAAAGTTTGAAAACTTTTTGGTACAATACCAGCATCTGCAGTCTGCACAAATCATGTAGATACCCATTGTTGTCTGTGCACTCGGTGACTCAGCCACATTCGCTGTCCAAGAGTATAAGCAATGGGAACAATGAGCTGTGTCCCAATGCCAGTCACATTGTGATATTCAGAATTATTTAGGGCACACCGTTTTGCATACCCTGACATTTCAGATATGATGAATCATTCAAATGCATATATGTCAAATAATGGGACGCTAACACAAAAAGAAAGACCTGAAAGGTGACTGTCCATATCTGTCAAACAAACCAGCCCCAAAAAAAGATCTGTTAATTTTATGCGCCAATAACTTTATTGCTTGTTTTTTTTATTAATCAATATCTGTAATGTGTTTAGAATAGAAATCCACCATTGCAATTAATTATCTGTGTTTGGAGCAGAACTGTGCTCTATTCTCTCAAAAGCTGGAGCGAGGCCACATTTCACTACTGCTTTAACTGAATGATTAGGTTCACACCGTTTATCAGCTAATTTCATAATAAGTATTCATTCAACCTTGAGGTTGTTGTCTTTGAATGTTTCAGAAAGATTTCTACAAGTCATAGGGACAAACAGTTCAGATATGATCAAGCAATTCACCAGGTGCTGTAGACCGAACACAAAAAATGTTTTTCAACTAAATCTAATGATTTGTTCCACTACTTTTGGAAGGTTGCCTGAAGTATTCATATGTCTGCAGTAGATGAGGGGACTTCATCCATAGGAGTGTGTGTGTGTGTGTGGGTGAATATTACTATTTTTTACATGATTTAAATGCATCATATATGTCGGAAACATATGTCCTACAAAGACTCAAGCCATCCATACTGTTGATGATGTTAAAGTACTCATGAGCTGAAACTTACAGACACGTCTGATGTGAGACTGTAGTCAACAGATGTGCTACTTACCTGTGACATGTGTGTTACATGGATACCTATATTTGTGGCCATGGTGGTGGATGTTTTTCAATATAAAATGTTTTACCAACTCATACCTGGTGGCTAATGAAGTGTCAAACACTTAACATCACCATGTTCAAATATCGTTAATTGAACACAAAGAACAGTTTTCAGCTGTGGGGTGAAGTGTTGTCTTTCATTAAGGGAAACCCTTACAACCAAAAAAAAAACAAGCAATATGATTTACAGTCCACTACCAGAGGTTACTCTAAGAGTCATATAACTCAGTTATGGATTTTTATGCTTTTTATGTTGATTCATCTGAACTTGAAAATGAGTTTCATTGATCGACATCTGAAAGATTGAATTTCCTATGTATTATAAATCAATGTGTTTGTAGCCCACACAAGATTCGAAATGTTGCCCCATCCTACAGTTTTTTAATGAGAAAGAATTTGTCAAAGAGATACTTGTCTATAAAATAGTAAGAATCAAAATTCTTTGAAATCACTATAAGAATACATTTTTATAGATTTATTTATTGAATCAAAACGAAAGAAATGGTCCATTTTAATCTGACTGTTATGCCGTTTTTTTTAATCATTGACAGAAATACGCACACTCCAACCAACCTTAAAATACGAAAAGTCCCCTCTCTTCTAGTTGAGTTAATGTTTTTAAACTTTTTACATCTTGCTTTCAAACGTTTTTTTTTTTCTCCCTCCCACATAATTCAAAACTTATTTTCTCTAATTACACTTAAGGCCTGCTCTAAATTAAGAGCTGGTGATCCGTATGCGTGCACAGTTCTTATGCTCACTTTGATATAGTACTATACAAAATATGAATCTCAAGATGAACTACAACTTCTTTATAATCTGCTTCTTTAATGTAAGACATGTGGGGGAAGGAGCATTTTACTCCTTCCCCCAGCACCATAACAAGTTTGAACGTGTGCTTGGAAAAAAAGAGAAATTATTATAGCTAAATGTAAATGTTACATCCATGCAGAGATTAATTACAATTATGATGGAGTAATATAATATATGTGACACCAACATTACATGAACTCCACTCAAATTAAAACCTTTTGACTGGACTTTGTAAATCTTAACATTAGATGTAATTAATTTTCCATGTCACATCATTAGCTATGAACTCAAAACAATGTCTAACAGTAGTATCCTTAATGTTGCCTTTCACCAGCTGACCATGGTCATTGTACATAAAAAGCTTAACCTAACATGCCTTACAAGCAAGTGGCGAGCAGTCAAGCCCTCAGTGTGAAGGGGACCTGGTTGTCTCAAACCGTCTGTGGAGTTAAATAATCTGACCTGATTATTACCTGCACACATGAATGGGATCAAATATTGGAATCATACGGGTGTGTAGGGATTACTGGACCAAATCAATTTTCAATTTTTAAAATACTGATAGTAAAAATAAGTCATTTCTCAGGGTTTATAATACTTTATAATACTAATTTTGAATTAAATATCTAAAATTATCCAAGCATATTAGATTTTTTGACTTGAGATTTGTGACCTAGAGTAAGCTTAACAACTTCAAATTATCAGGCACATGAATTTAAAGAAAATACAGATGGAAAATAATGTTATTTTAAAATTGAAAATTGATGTCTGATGAAAAAAGGTCAAATGAAATTGGCATTCAGTTGCTGATAAAGATATTCAAATTATTATGACAATGGTTTGCTTCACACGTAGACGTTGAAGATGGGTTTGCTCAATGCTACACTTTGAAAATACTAAATATCAGAGCGTATTCTTGTGACTGAAATGCATAAGATCAGTAACCATATTATACCTGCTGTCATGTGAGTCTCAATTGGACCATCAATCCATCCATCAGCTCAACATATTTTGAAAATAACATGACATGCCTGGCTATAAGGTCTTAGTGTTATTGAAATGGTTCTCAGTCTTCCCTCGACCATTGTGCCAGTTGTATAAAAAACAATATCAATATGCTTAAATCTATTTTTACATGAAATCACATTCTGAGCTCATGACAACTACACTTCTTTGCTGTGTTCTAGCCCATAGCAAGTACATTGGTGGTAAGGGCAATGTACTCCTTTAATAATACAAATTATTGTAGTCGGTATCAATGTTGGTGAGTCTGGCCTTGGAATTGGATCAAATTGGCAGTGGGCATAATTGTGTACTGTAGCATTGTCCAGCAATTGGACCAGTATTTCTACAGATACTGGTCCCTGGGGAAAAAGGAAGTACATGTGCAGAGCTAAAGAAAAATAGCTGAACAGATTTTTCAGGAATGTCATCACCCATCATCCAGTATGTATTTACCATAGTGTCCTCTGTGTTAACCCCCTTTCCCTATGATCCCTGCTTTTCCACCTATCTGTTATTCAGTACATACAGTAGGTTTGTAGGAAGTGGAATGAAGAAGCCATATATATTAGTCTAGCCTACAGATATGTTCACCTGCAAGTAATGTCCTCTTTACAACACTCTTGCTGTAAGTAAAAAGATCTCCCTGAAACATTTATTTAACATAGAACTTTAATGAGGGGGAAGGGTTGGTGAGACATGACCACAGTGCCCTCAGTGGGACTGTGTGTGTGTGTGAGGAAGAGAAAGAGAGAGAGGAGGAAAGTGAGTCTTCTTCCTGCATAAATGAACAAATCATGCAAAATTCATTGCCACAGGAAAATCTGACACCGTTGTCAAGGGACAGGAGGTGAGGAAGGATGAGAGTGCCATGGAGTGAGATGAAGAGGAATGGATGGAGGATAACGTGGGTGGAAAAAGCAGATGAGGAGGAATGGGTGAAGTAGGAAGGACGGGAGGAGGGGCGGAATAGATAACATGTAAAGTGCAAGAGATGAGTAGAGAGCAGAACTGACCTGCTTGAGGGAGGGGAATAGAGAAATATTTCTGAAAGAACACCCTTTGAGTATCACAGTAGAATGCTAACATGGCCAAAGTTAAAATAAAGAATTGCTATTCTGAGTTAAATGTACTATTAGTATGTAAAACAAAGGAAATGTTAAAGGGGACATAGCATGCAAATTCCACTTTGTTAGTGCTTCTCAGGTTAATGTGGGTATCTGGCATGTCTACCAACCCAAAATCTGGGAAAACACTGCGGTTATAGTTCTCGTCAACCATGTGCGACTCGATTCCTCCTGGTATTGTGAACAAGGAACGAAGTCTCCACATGGTCTCCCGTCCCCTGTTACTCGGTTTACACCTCGAGCAGCGCAGCGCGCTCCCACGCCGGCTGTTCACCGGACGAGCATTCGCTGGTCAGCTCGCGATTCACCATGTGGCATTTGTCTGATCGTTGGGACTGAGGCTGCAGCAGCGCCGAGCGACCGCCGCCTCCTGCGTGAGCTGAATTTGACGCCACACAGCAGGTGGAAGACTTCCGCAGTGTTCAGCGCGCCCGAACACATTCAGGTACAACAACGGAGAAGAATCTACAGCTATGGGCTGACAGAAATGCCGCCGTGAACAGCCAGGCGGCGTGAGAAGGCTGCGCTGCGAGCTCCACTGTCAGCTGTGAAGACTTCGCAGTGTTCAGCTCTGTACGTTACAGTAGTCGGTTACAGTAGTTGCCGGTACAGTAGTTCCGGTACGACGCGAAGTGCCCTGCAGCCAGCGCCTCACGAGCGCCTGGCTGTTCACATGGACGAGCATTCGCTGGTCAGCCCCATAGACTGTATATAAAGGTCAGCCGCGATTCTGCTTCTCCGCTTGTTGTACCTGAATGTCGGGTTGGGTAAATGATGGTGCCCCACCTCTCTTCTCTCTCTCTGTCTGCTTGTGCTTGTAGTGATGGGCAGAGGGACATAATAGATTGAAATAAACCCAGACAACAGGAATACAAATAGGATATATTGATAATTTATATCAATATGTATATATCGTTAAAATCATGGGAGGAGGGCTGCTCATTAGCATTTAAGAACATAAACAGGTCATAGCTGTTATAAGGGTAGGTGCTGTTTTATATGATCCTGTGGTATTTGACCAAGTTGACATTTCTGACAGAACTATAATGGCTGTCTTAAGTTTGCTCTTAAGCTTCGTGGATTTGTAAATTGGGAGGTGCCACCGTTTCCATTGGTTTTATTATTAATTTTTTTGGTCAAAATATTGGAATCATAAAAGTATTGTGTTTAGGAGTGAGTGTGAAAACATTACTTTATCATCAATGCTGAATTCCAATAGCCCAGTCACAGTCACTTTCTAAGTGATTTTTCACCTTGTTTATCTAAGCCAAGCTGATACATCATCTTTCATATGCACTTGAGAATGTATATAAGTTAGTGAAAGCATCACCGTTCATATGCACTTCAATATGGACTGCAGGTCTGCAAGTGAAGGTATCAGTGTTCAAATGCATGTCTCTGTCCACATCAGTAAGTGAATGCACCACTGTTCTTTCTATACAAGCACTGCATATGAGGTTAAAAGTTCAGCAGCCTATAATTGATCAGGTTTTGTTTGTTTGTTTTTTTGTCTTTATTGGTTAGTAGATTAATATTTTAAAGATGTATTCATTCATGTACTGAATAACTACGTCTAGTTTGAATAACCGAATATCCTGAGCTGCCACTGCCCTGGCAAAAGAGCCACAGATGCTAATCTGGCCTGCATCACCAGAAAGGCCTCCCAGCCAGGTTTTTCACTAAAGGAAAATTGCAAAGGCTGAGTTATAAAGATGATAAGCTCTGTCTTAATAATACTGTGCTTTGTGCCCAGGAAGACATTGAGTCACCTTTGCCTTAAAGGAAACCTGTATGAGTGAATGGCTCAGGCTCTCACTAAACTGAAACTGCAAGTACACAGACCCTTGTTCAACACAAGTATGTTTGTGTTCTTAGGACCAATGTTTTGATTTAAATGCAATGACAAATTTCTCCTCTAAATGTTGGATTCATCGGCAAATTAACATTTCCAGTTATCTTTTGTGATTACCTGCATGTATTAATAGACTTTGAGTTGTAATAATGCTCTGACTTGGACTCATGCAAAGCAGTTATGCTGAGTTTGACACAGAGCTAGCCAAGCGAGTGCAAATCCTGAAGACAGGTTCTGGTGGCAAAGGAGAAGGCACAGTGATGTGCTGGAACTCTCACTTCCTGAGTACTGCTGAGGTTTAAATGAACTTTGTAACAACGTGCATAGAAGTGGATAATGACGATAACTACTTATGGCAGTGGTTGGTCAGTGAAACAGCTTGTTGTTCCAATAGTATCATGCGAAATGGTTAATGGCTCGGGCCACTCTAGTTAATGGCCTCCCTTGGTATGTCAGTCATTGCTTTCTCTGGCCTGGTTAACAAGTTAGGACTTCAACCAGGTTTCTGACCTGAACCGCTCTCCAGCCTCTTCAATTCACCAGCACCTGATGGTGGTTTTCCCCTCGACATAATGACGATCAAGGTAACTGCTTGGCATTGTCCTTGGCAGGACGACACCCTTCCACCCACAAACTAACACTGACTGACATTTAAGCAAATAGCACATAACTAATAACACAAAGTGCAACAGCCTCCATCAGCTTATCACTATTTGAATTGCTTTTTAAACATGAGGTAAGAGGGCCTCTACCTTGCCTGAAGTAGATGAGGGAGTTGATAAAGGTCATGAAGAACCTGCAAATCCTCCAGATGAGAGAGACATGGGACATGCTCGCCCAGGAGCACATTGTGGCATCTCAACAATAACAAATGATTTTAAATGAGCTGCCAAGGAGATGCGGAGAGTATTGTTGATGCTGCCCACAGGGGAAAGCAAGCTTGTAAGCGAGCTTATGCCTTGAGTTGCAAAGACCATAAGGCCCGACACTATTTCTACTCTAGATCAGAGTTGTACCACATGGGTTCTCCAACTTAACCTGGAGTGTTTTCCAAGATCAGAGGAGAAATCACATATGACGCTTATCAGAGAATAAAACAGTAGTGCAGATGAAGGAGAAGATCAATATTTTCCTCTAGCCTGAACATCTCTTTTCAGTATGGACTATTTGTTTGAGCTGCAGTAGTTGCAAGTGCAAGCCCTCTGTATATATAAGGTATTCAAGGAAAGTCCTAGCCATACCAACCTGATAATGCACAATTTTGCCGATGAAAGAGAATGATGGAGTAAAACATACAAACCATGGGATTCTTGATTGCCTGCTTGGCGCTTTAAATAAGACATTGTGCTAATGCAGTTAATGCTGAGGCCTGTAACGTGAATTGTGTAACCTCATTGATGAATAGACATGTTATCTTCATTCAAATTCATTAAGCCTCAAGTCCAGACCAGTTGATCCTGCCCTCTGCCCAAGACCAGAACCTAACTCAAGCTGCTGTGCTTACAGATATCAGTGTGAAGGGGCCTAACCAGCTGCTGTGGTCAAAAAAAGCAAAGAATGTCGTTGAGGGCATCCAGCAAGCCATGAGCGGAAATCCTGGGCTGCACTGCCCTGACTTGCAGCAATCCTTTATTCAGAAAAACCTCAGATTTTGGGTTGGGTGCAGTGCTCCTCCAGGGTCCTTCAGAGGCTCACCATTCCATTGCATTCACAAAATGCAATTTTGGGTTCCATTAGATCTTACCTCTTGGGAAGACATTTCATTCTGGAAACTGACATCAAGACCTTGTGGCTGGAGAGGATGAAGGACACAGCAGAATAACCTGCTGTTAACTTGGTATGCAGTACTTTAGCATTGAGGTGCACACATCACATCGCAGGAAAAAAAGAACTGTACTGCTGACTCACTTTCCTGCATTCACAGTGAGTGGCTACTGCATCAAGTGTTATCCACAAGTGTTAATATACAGTATATTTGATTATATGCTAACATTTTTCACATTTGTCCATACAGCAGTATATTCATGTAATTCATTGCAAAATCAGGTGTTTTGATCTGTTGTGCAAAAGTCAATCATTGTAATTCTCCCCTTTATATTCAGAATTAGATTTTATTTTACACAAGTGGTCATTCTTTAATACATACTTAATTGCACTTTATACGACAGGGTCCCATGCTATGTGGTGAAGAAAGGGGAGTGTGGAGAAGAGAAAATAGAGTTGTAGCAGAGAAATACAAACCTGGCACAACCATGTTTGTCCTTCATATAGATTTCATACTTAAGTGCACATCTTCCACTAGATAATCGGATTAAATTTTGACGCTCCATGCATGAAAAATGTACATATTGACAAGGGAATATAACATTTTCTTGACTCCTTGATGCCCTAAGACATAGACCATGTGTGTTAAATCTCATTTTGTAATTACTGAATGAATTGTATTATAATCTCACTAATGTGCCACCGTAATTATGGATATGATGCAGCTAACATAAGTTACATAATGCTACATTGTGCTTTTAACAGAAGCAAATTCAGCACCTCGGAACTTTCTATTATACACTGATATTTGGCATCCTCCAGTACAGTAAGTAGCTTACACATGCTTTCTTTCCAATCACAAATGTATGATTTAATTGAGCACTTAATTGTTTAACACCACAAATGAGCGCAAAGAAGAATCCTCCTGTTTTTCGTCATGTTAGTTTTACTGCATCTTAAACAATAACAAATACAATTTTTGTTGTATGGCTTGTTTTGGTTTTGGAGGACATTGTATTGAGAACGTTGCCCTCAATTAGTATTCCCTGATTAAGTAAAAAAACAAAATGAGAAACATTAGTACTAGTGATGACAAAACTGACCATGCTGGCTTCTCGTCAACTGAAAATAAAAGACGAATAGTGAAAAAGCACTGCCTGATTGTTTGTGACGTGGTAAGAGCTGGGAGAGCTGTGAAAACATAATTTCATGTGACTTTCACATGCATGAGCATTGCAGACAGCCTGTGGTGTAAAGTGATGCTGGTAATGCCTTTCTAGTGCACATTTAGCATTTAGCCCTTTTAGTATGACAACATCAACTGAATGTCACATCATAGTAAAATGTTGTTCCTTGTTTTATGACCAAATGACCCTAAATGGAAACCACCAATGGGAAAACGATGCACGAACTAGCATTTTAATTGAAGTCTCTGAATCACAACCCAATAAACCATCTTTACAATAAGGTGAAATGTGCTGTTTGAAGTACACGTGCTGCTGAAGCATCCACAGGAATTAACCGACACCATTAACATATCATGGACCAGAAACATTTCTAGCACCTGGCTGAATCCATTCATCTGGTGAGCCCAGTTGTTAACTGAAGTTAGTGCATCATATACATATTTTATCAAGGTTGTCGAGAGCTGTTTCAATTGAACCTTTTAATCTCAAGCGCCAACAAGCTTATGTTGATAGGACAGAAGAGGCACTCCTTTTCTTTTACAGGCAGTCATATGATTTTCATACGGAAAAGGAGGGAATTTGATACATTTAAACAAACCTCCACCTGCAATAATAGTCTCTGCACATCATGTTTCTGCTGTTAAACCCCATGTTTTTACATTAACAGCAATGTCTGGCCATGACTGGCCACAGTGAAATTTGTGGGTGTTCAACGCTAAAGACATTTCAAAATATAGACAGCCACTTTTAAATAGAAACTTTATTGATCTGAGGGAAATTGAACCTTATGAGATAAAAAAAAAAATGTATTGATCCGATGCTCATTTAATACTCAATGAGTTAGACGAGAGCAGGTGAAAGAATAATTCAGAATAAAAATAGGGAATATAAATCAAATAAAACATAGGAATGATAGAATATGAACATAATGTACACTATTAATCCTCTACCTCCTTGTATGAAACTTTCAAGCACAATCTATTTCAAACTGATTAACCTATGTTCAAAAAGGCTGTATCAGTTGTTGTGGCCAGGACAGGGAGTGAGAAGGACTTGCCCATAGCCTTTAAAGTTACAAATTTAATAAATAATATATTTTTTCTAGAAATTGTCTGATATCTGACATAACATGTGTGGTGGCAATTTCTATTGTATAATGATACTCTATTGTATAATAATACACACATAACATTGTCTCTCGGAAAGTTCAATTCTAACACCTGCAGGTGGGCTCACCCCACACAGCCACCTAGTGTAACGTGTATAGAATGAGCACAGAGCATAGGAGAATCACTTCACTTATACATCATAAGCCCCTCCCTGCGAGGAGCAAAAGGTATTCTTCAGTCTCTTGATCTCTGACCAGGGTGGGCAGAGTTCCTGTCTCCGAGATCCCCTATCTTCATTTACAACATCAAAAGACCCCAGTCCTGTATACAATGCAGAGTTCCCCTCACCCATCTCTATCAGACACACTAAGTAACCTCTGCTGTGTGACCATTTGCTAAGTCACACATGTGGGGGCCATAAACACTTATAGTCCCCTCTGCAACTCTTGTAAGTCACAGAAAACATTTGTTCATACTTTCTTCTACATACACATCTGTTCTTCTATTAAACATTACACAAATGCAAATTCTGCCATTACACATGACTGATGCTTTGGTTTGTCCACTGACAATACTGATAAAGTTTAGTTGAGCAAAATGGCTGCTTTGCTAAGAGAATTAGCATTTTTCTAAATGACTGGAAGGCAAGAGAAGCAAGACAAAGGGCCTGGCAAGATGTCGGTTGTTTGTCTGTTCTGCGGTGAAGCTGAGTTGTTGTGGAGAGTTTCATGAAGTATTCTTATTGGTCCAGGCACCCTAGTGATTAACAGGTGAATATTATTGCAGCCAATTAGAAGTTGTGACCCCCCATCAACTATTCATCCGGACCAGCTCATTACTAAAAGTAGGTGTAGTCCATGCAGTGTCTGCTTTATTGGTCCCTGTTTGGGTTTCAAGTCCCTTAATTAGCAATTAACACAATTACTGAAATCGACTGACATGCTGTGATTGGTATTGGTTGGCGTGGGAAAGGGTTTATCAATGTGACAGGGACTGGTTGGTCTGGTTAAAGAGAAAATGCAAGCTATGCACTCTGAACTAGAATAAAAAGGCAATTCATGCTATTGCACTGCTGTCATTTGGTCTCTCGAAATTCAAACTTAAATACTTTACCTAGGCCCCAGAGCTGATAGTAGTCAGCATCCATTAATACAGTGCAGGCTTAAGATTTATCCCCTGGCTGCAAGACTCTATTAGTGTTTGCCAAGAGCCAATCACTGTCAAATTCAATTTCGACAATGGTCTATACGCTGCCAACAGCGAAAAGAACTCCAGATGGTCAAACTATGTAAAGAGTTGAAAAACAAAAGGTTATTTGATAAGTGTCAGGACTGACTGTGTGGTTTTAAAATACCCCTGGAAATATTTCAGACACTTGGGGCCCTATTTACCCACACAACTCTACCCAGTCTCCCAGATATTACAGTTCTATACAACTACCAGGCAACAGCACATTGTTGTGTAGGAAACCTACCCGCTACCGGGATTATGTTGTTGCAAGGTATGTTTTTTTGAATGGATGAAGCACTGCATTCATTAAAGGCAGTAGAATTGCCAGGAGGTCGATGGGGTTGATGACAGGTGAAAAATAGCCCATGACTGTGGCACAAGTGACTAAAGCATATTTTCCACTGTTCTAAAAACCCATTAATACCCACTAACATCTGGCTTTTTTATCTGCAACGGTAATGGATACAGTACTGCAGGACATGCACGTTTTTAATTGGCTCTGGCTTCAATTGTCATCGATAGAAACATGACACCAGGGTGAAAGTGATCATTTCTTCTTCCTTTTTTGGCAGACTAGACACTGACGCTGCACTTTTTCTGCGCAACGTTATGAAGCGCATTGAGCTTCCTGGTGTTGGTGCGTATTAGTCTCTCACCTCGCTATCTTGCCAACAATAAATATACAGTTTCTGGCATGTTCGTGACATCAAACAGATAATTTAGTTTTAGTACCGTTCATTCCCTAACCCTGCCTTAAACAGTTCCGCCTGACCTCGCCTGTGGTCCGACCCGACCACAGACACTGAGAATAGTTTATAGAAAAAGCCACTTTTCTCCCTGATTGTCTCCAATATCAAAACCAGACCGTTTAATGGCCAGTTAATAATCCCTGTAGTTATTCAAGTATCAAGATATTTGCAGTATAGCCAAATATGTAAATTCACATTACAACAATGTGTCAAAGTTTTAACACATGTAATTGCAGCAGACCTGTCTGTGAATGAATCAGTGTGTTGTGATTTATACGTTTACTCTCAGCCACAAGGGCCCATATTGTGTAAAATAAATTCTCTGGGCTTCTACTATCTGTAATGACTTGAAGGGGGTCAGTAGGGACCCTCAAAGTATGAAAACAGTCACTCCGGACTTTTTCACTCAGCCGTTCTAAGAAATATGTTATTGAAACGTCTCATTTCGTACTTCCTCCCCCGTATGAGTCATACGGGATCGCACTCGTCTCTCAGCCCCAACCCGCCGGTACCAGTCCAGCCTCCGAACCCATCCCCCCCGCCCCCCGTCGGGGCATCTTAGCCTTTGCTCTCACTGAGCAGCTGTGACCAGATAAACTCTGTGTTTCACTGTTCTTCTACAAAGTCACTGACTGGCTGCTTAACGTGAACAAGCTCTGATCTCACTGCGTGTGTCACTCTGAGCGAGTGAGTGGGGGCGGGTATATGTACATGGAGCAGGTCATTCTGCGCAAGAGTTAATGTGTTAAAAAAATTAATCATCCTGCGTTAATGCTTTCATTTTGACAGCCCTAATAAAAACGTGTCTTTCAGCTGTGTTTAACAGAGAGTCAATGCGCCAGAATGAGACCATTGATAGGCCTGGTCGCATGTCATTCAAAGTGCAGTCAGTCAATCAGAGGAGGGGCTCAAAAGGCAGGCGGAAACAGCCTGTTCTGTCTGCAGCTTCAGAGAGAGGCAGACGAGAGGACATGGAAATACACATTGCAGCAGTTTAAACCACTGATCTATCATCTTAGGGGTACCAATACCTCAAATTAAATCCCAGAAAGGTCTAAAATATGGGGCCTTTAAATCGTTGCACTAATTACAGTGATGCATGACAACAGCAGCTCAACAAATGTAAAGAGGCTTCTTGAGGAGTTCTATTGTATGGATACTGCAGAATAGCATGATCTGAATAGACACCGCCTTAAATCTGCTGCCAGAGGCTGAGGGATTTCATTTAACTTGTGCAATGATGATAGTAATAAATACTACAAAATGTTGACCCAGGCATTTGTGACCAAATCAATCCAACACTATTTCAGCTTTAATTCTACTGTATCTCACATCATAAGGGATTACATCATACAATGTAACAATAGCATGTGCACCAACATACAGTTTTTTTCTAAAGAAGAAAATTGTAAAGGAGACAGTGACACAGTGGATTGATGAGGCGATGTAATCCAACCGTTCCCACCTTAACAACAGAATCAGAGGAGCCCAGACTGTGTGATGTGTGTGTGTAGTGTTGGCATGGGATTGCTCAGCCTAGTGTCATAAAGACTTGATTTAATATGGATAAACACATGATGCAGCACTTGGCAATACTTGGCACTACTCCCTGCAGTTTCTCTTCAGTATTACATTTGTAGATGAAACCACCAGACTGGCATCAAAGAGATGCTGGTCCAGAAACAGAAGAAACCTGAATCTGACACTGTGTCTGCTGTGGCTCGGGGGAAAAGAGAGGGTCGTCCACAAAGCAAAGTGATTTCGTCCAATCCCCAGCTTCTCCAGTCTGCATTCTGAAGAGTCATTTGGCAAGATACTGAACCCCAAAATCGCCCCTGACGGCTGTGCAGACACTGTATGAAAGGTGGATAGAAAAAGTGCTGCATATGGAACTGTTGTATGAAAGCACTTTGAATGGGCGATAAGACTGGGAAAGTGCTACATACTGTAAACACAATCCATTTACCATTTACTTCTATCCTGACCTAAAACTCAGAGATACATTTTCTGCAAAAATGCCACCAAATGTCTTATTTAAATGAATGTCCCACCCGTTTGCTTTTCTACACTCTTTTTACCAATACACCGCACATCCAGGCAAAGTGATTTTAAGGTCAGGAAATATCCACATAATAATGCTACTGCTGCAGTCTGGTACGTGGGCCAATTTGGTATGCGTCACAGTCCCTGTGCACGTTTTCCACAATAATATGTACATGAATGTACAATATAAGGACCCCTATAGAAAACTTCTATGGAGACCATGAAGAGTAAATCCACTATTATTTATTGAAATCAGGGAGTATGGGGAAAAAAAGCTTTCAGAGACTCTGAGAATGTCAGTGTTACATCAGTGTTATGGAAATATTTAAATGGATTCTGGGAAGATATCCAGACCTCCCAGTGGGGAAAACACAAAACAACACCGTTGGCACATTTGATTTTCTACCGTGGGTGTATTCATCTTCAGGATACAGTAGAGTCAAAATGACTTAAGAATAAGAAGTGCAGACTAAACTTAACAATATCTAACCTATGTACTATGAAATCAACAAACAAGCAATGTTAAATCATGTGCAGGTATACATGGTACATTTGTGTGTCATAACTGAAATTAGATTTTAAATCACAGAATTGTTTGTGTGTTTTATTTGTGAAATTATTGTAAATTATGTCTTAAAGTAGAGCAATTTGGTGAAATTAAATATTAAGTGTAATTTTGAAATAGTATAGTAGTAGCAGTAGGGGAAGAGTTAAACTCAGCACATTAGTGTACAATGTTCAGTGTATAAAATATATAATATGAGTTATCTATAAGTATAATACATTTGTTCGGGCTAATATTTATTTGTGGGCAGCTTCATTACTCACATAATGTTGTGCAATTGATACATTTAACATGACACCATTAAATGGTGTGCCTTTGGGCATTCAATAAATTTATCAAAAAAATATATTGAGTATTAATATAATAAATATTAAATAATAACTTTGATTAAAGTTACCTCGGGGCACCACCCTTCAAAGGAAGGGAAAATATAGCAAATGTATTGATTAAGTCTCATGAAAGTACTAACTACAAATTTGGAACTCTGATTAATAATTAAATTAATAACTAACTGAAATTACCACATAAGTAGTTAGCAAAGTTGAAGGATATGGAGTTATTGACAGTGTAGAGGTTGGCAAAATTCACACTTATGCAACATTACTGAAAACATTTGAAGATAATAAAGTATAAAAACACAAATTACTAAAATTGTACTTACTATATAAATATGTGAGTCTGTGTGAGTGAGTGTGCTTTCAAAATGGCGGCTGGCCACTCTAAAGATAACGCCGCCCCCCTTTAGAATGTTTACGACAGGTGGCGGGGGTCAGAGAGATGTGTGGGGAGATATGTGTGTTGGTGCTAGGTTAGAGAAAGTAGCTAGTTGCATGCAAAGAAAGACTGAAGAGCATAACATCACTAACATTAACTTTCAAATAACTTATAACAAAATATCACAGCAACACAAATCAAACTTATAAACATCACACGGAATCAAATAAACAGTCTTTGCTTAGCCTAGTATAATTATTAAGCCCAGTTGTGTTACCCGTCCATGAAAAGGGGAAAAAGGTTGATGTGCTGTTCGAAGTCCAGTGAAGTCGTCTTGCTGGTTTGTGGCTCCTGTTTTTGTGGTTCTGCTGTGCGATGCAGCTCTTGTGCTGAAGTTCTTAGGCAGGCTCTTGCGTCGCTGCCTTTGGAAGGTTTTAGCAGTCTGCTCCAGGCAGGCCTACTTGAAGGTTGGTAGAGCCTGGATAGGGAGGATGTTTCCCTGGCTTGTGAGCTGGAAAGCTGCACCTCTCCTCCATTGAAGTTGAGCAGAAAGAGAGGTGAGCTCCTCTTGGAGAGTTGAGTAGAAGAGTTGAGTCGAAAGAGAGAGAAGAGAGGGGGGACTTGGCTTATATTGGCCTGGTGACCTCATAGGTCATGGGGCCCAGAGTTTCCAATAGTGGTTGAAAGTTGTGTCCACTGTCGGTTTTCACACCTCTGTGTGAAGTTGAAGCACCCTGGGAGACTGAGTTCTGGAGGCTCCGGTTTGTCTCCAGAACAAAGATCCTGTGGTCAGGATTTGACGAAACATGTAGGCCGAACTGTAGTTCACAAATACCAGGTCCCAACAATATAATACATAATTGCAAATATTTTGTGAATAGGACCGGATTAACAGATTTATCAAAAATATATTGAGGATGATTTCTAACCAAAGAATGTTTAGTTTTACATAATTTAAAAACATGCAAGGGTTTATCTCCCTTACACTGACTCATCAAACTCCTGCTGTAGACCATGACTTGACAGAGACTTCTGCCACATACGCAGACACACACCTGGTCATCATGCACAAAGTGCCACAAACTCTTTGTATCCTACTTCATCCAAATAATTACTCCTCTTGTCTGGTTTGTTAAACGATCTGGTGTCCATTGCTGTTTGTGGTCTGGGAGATGAAGTTTAACAAACTGTGGCACAACTCAGACTCACTATTGACTCTGAGTCTTTTTGCGGCTCCTCGAAGTCACCATCATCTCTCAGTCTTCGTTCCTGCCAATCTGCACAAGCAAATCTGACCAGCAGGCAGCCTACTGCCATTGAACTGTCAGGTTTCCCTTGTTTGCCAACCTTATCTCGGGCAACATTCGCAGGGGTTGTTAATGTGTGAACTTTACCAAATCCAATAAGGATAATGGCAGAGCTGTTTAGTTGCCCTTAACTCTATTAGGTTCCAGAACTGACTCCATAAAGTACAATTTAGTAAATCCTAGTTAGCTAACGATGTGCCCCATGGCCTTGGAGATAATGATCTATTGGCAACTGTTCTTTCTATTCTTCTTTATTTGTTAGTGCAATACAGCATAGGACTGAATGAAAGTAAATGCATCTTCTCAGGCCTGGTTCAGCAGCCTGTCTGTGAAAAATATAGTAGAAATAAAATAATCAACTGTTCATAATCAGTGAATTTGCCAAGCATCTCACAACATGAGAATATTCTAAATTTCTGACATTGTCTCCTTTGACTTAAATGGAGAATACTCTGAGGCAATTAGAGGCATACATAAGTCTGTTGATGTACCAAGTTGAGTGTGTCACTAATCGAGATCTGCAATTTACATGAACAGTGTCAGATTCACCACTCACAACAAGCTGTTTTTCATATTGTAGTAGTGTACTGACGATTATTAGTGGCAGAGTTAATTTGTAGCTTAGCTGATGCTAACATTTAGCTCATTTTAACAGAGCCTTAAATATACACTTAGTGGCAACATAATGGAACATAATATTACACTCTAAGTCTGATGCTAAAGCTACATGTCCCAGATAGGAAGGCATCATCATTACTGGAGATATTTTGAACAGGTATTTCCCCCTCCGTATAAAAAGAAAATCTCAGTTCACATGAGATTCGTTTTACAAAATACCTCCGTCCAGATCAGAACACCAAAACGACTTTGAAGGCTCAAAGACGTCTACACGATGATCTGTCAAATATCAGAGAAGAACACTGAGCATGCTCGGTGAGGTTTTTCTCCACTGAAAGTAGTGCTTTAAAACCAAAACAATAGTAGCTCATCATTTTGCTTATGAATTGGATGAGACACCTGTGAATGCCAGTAATTAGGTGCAGTGATTTTGCTACAAACCTAATTTGACCTGAACGTGCTTATTACTGTAAATGTAGACAAACCGGTATACAGCCGCCATAATTGTTGTTTCTTGTGCATGCTAATTACACAAAGAAAACGTGGGCATGTACAAAGTAATCTGTGGTATTGTGACGGAGCAGCTCCGTCACTGACCGCCAGCGGTCCACGTACACACGCCGACAAACATTTTCACGCTTCCTGTTTCAGTGCCTAGTTTATTGCTATTTAACCATCATTTATTCTGTTTAGCTGTGGTGCGACCGAGGGTGCACACTCGTCAGCTCCGCATTTTGGTTACACACACACGCTGACTTACCAGCCGTTTGGGGACGCTGCTTGTTCTTCTCGCCGTCAGTGTAGGAAGTTCGAGGGATTAAACATGGGCATAACTTCCTGTCGGTTTAAATAGTTTCCTGTTGTTTTTTTCAATGATAATTAGTTAGAGTTGTACTCTTTATAGTTGATACCTCTTGTTTCACAAAAGTAATTTGATTTGTTTAAAGAGGAGATATTTTGTGACATGTAAAGACATCATTGTAACCTGTTATTTTTGTTTCCATGCACTGGTTTTGCCCATAATATTGTTTGAATTGGTAATTAAGCCCAGTAGGAGGGGCTGAATGTATAAAAGGGCAGCTTCAAGGTCTTGGGAGGACTCGGAGTCTGGTTACAGAGGAGGTAACATCAGAGCTCATGGGAGAGTTAGGAAATAACTTTTCCTGTCGTTTTTGATTTAAAATTGTTTTGTTTTATATTCTTGTAAATATGTCCACGAGCACCTTGGGAGACGGCTGTAAATAAATTGAAAACACCACACTTTTCCGACTACGCCTGTGTTTTCACACTTTTAAGAGACCCCACCACAGATAGTTTCCAAAATGCTCCTTACATGTAAACCAGTTTTTTTTTTTTTGATACTGCACATTGGACTGCGTTTGCGTGTGAACGAGAGCTGTAATCCAATCACGTGATGCAATCTTTAGCTCTTGTGGGAGGGGTTCAGCAAAAAGTCAATTACAGGCCTTTATAAAACTAATATAAAACCCAGATGTGTCCATACTCAAAAGTTATCAATGTACACTCAGAACAAAGCCCTGAAAGTGATGGGGTGGATAAAGAATGTCTCACATTCAGCAAAATACCGCAGGCAAAGTGGCCGTTATTGAAGTTGGATAATTGGATATATATTCCAATTACCCTGTAATTTTCAAATGAATCGCAATAACGGCCATTATTGCTCCTCTGAGCGACCCTGTTATGTTGTTTCTCTTATTTCCTTTTTGATGCTCACACGTATAGAAGATTAAAAACATTCCCTGTCCCTGCCTTTGCTGACCTCATCTGATCTCATCAGCAGCAGCTGAGGAGAACAATAGCACTCACACAAGCACAACATTATTTAACTTGCCACAATGCCATATGTGGTTTATTCGTGCTTAGGTCTGGTTTATTCGTGCCTAGGTCTGGTGTATTCATGCTTAGGTCAAGCTATAGTTGAACCATCTTCAGTGGCTACTCACATGCAATGCAATACTCATTTAAACAACAAAATATGACTTTTAATACAGCTTACATTTGAAGTGTTAAAGTTATTTTTGCTAAAACCTGCACATTTTCAAATGCTCTGATCCGCTCATCAAAAATATTCAACTGTAGCGGAGCTCCACCTTGGCTATGGGTCAACCCTCCGCTCCAGCAGGTGCCTACCTTTTCATGCTGACACTTGACATAGCATTCATCTCCAGACTCAAATCCAAGCTCTTTCAACAAAACACAATTAAAAATGTTACCATTTCTCACTGACTCTTGACACATTCTCTTGTACTTGATTAATAATGTACCAATCTATTCCATATCAATTATCATCCTGACGTGAGATGCAGTTTAATCACTTATACGACACTTTTAATCAAGATTAATTAACAGTGAGCTCATTTGGAATTCACTGCAACGCACCCATAGGATTTACAGCTTTAATGAACTCAGACAGATGACTTCTGTGACATACTTTTTTTTTTTTAAACACAAGGTGGATTTGCATGTTTAACTGATTATATCAATTGTTTAACTGATTATATCAATTGTTTTACATCTGTTAACCTTCCACCTCTTACAGGTGACTTCCAAGGATGAACTGGTGCTGCACCAAAGCTGCTTTCAGACACTTTTTAATCTCCTAACATTCCCCACAGTATGTGAGAAGAGGGATCAGGAGTTTCTCTAGACAATTTATGTTCCAAATGAGCCAATTTGATAACCAGAAGGAGATTGACTGGAGGACTGACTGATGTCAATCCTCCAGTTGTGTGTAGGTGAGTGAGCATGTTGATGACAAAAAAACAAAACAGAATACAAACCTCTCTGGATGAAAAAGCAGTGTCATACACGTAGAGGACACCGACAAAGCGGTCAAGAGAGCTTTTGGTGATATTCGACAACAGCAGTGTTGATGTGCTGTGAACAAAAACAAAGGATCCCTGCATTTATACATTATATCCTGCCTGCTGCACCTCACCTGAGTACCCTGGAGATTTCTGTGTTGTTGTGAACACATCCGAAACAAAAATCTCCCGCTGCGTTGTTCATGTGTTCAGGGCAAACTCGAACCGAAGTAGAATAATGATGATACAGTCCCATAGTGTTGCATAATTCCACATGAAGACAGGGTATGAGTCGTCACATCTCAGAACCCTTTACAACATATGGTCTATGGTATATTCATATCAAATTAAATAACTTAGAAGAAACCAGTAGGATGCTTTTAAATGAAAAAGTATTTTATTAAACAACTATAGGGTGAACACAAAATGCCCTTCCCAAAACGGAAGGGGAAAAAGAAACACAGCAAACACCTAACAAGGAACAATATCCACGACTTCAAAAGGAACCTTGCAAAAAACAACAACACGCCGGAACACCAATACTGCACACAGTACGTCCACACGCAGCTTCTCCAAACGGCCGCTTGGCCCACTGTCGACCGCTGACGCTCTGCTCAGGGTTTTATTGGCTACACCCTGATTCCAGAGTGGCCTCAGCTGTACCAGTGGAGGTGCTTCAAGAGCACCCACCTGGAGGAGACGAGAGAGAGAGAGAGAGAGAGAGGGAGAAAAACACAACACGGCACGTAACACACGGCATTAAACATCATCTCTTTGTGTTGCTCTAAGTGTTGTGGCATTTCACTGGAGGTGAGAACTCGATTTCAACATAATCTCAGCTGTCGTTCCTATTCTGTTCTGTCAGAGTCACTTAGATCAAAGGATATTATCGACTTTATATTTGTTGGAAGAGGGTCGGCTCCTGAGAGCACTCCCCGGTGAATCCAAGTCGCACTGGATACGTAATAAAGCTACCCAGGGCGATACAGAACAGAGCCCAACAGGTGCTTTTCTCTGAGATACAGGAGACACGAAAGGAACAAGGAGAGGGATGCCATTAGGGAGTATGATAAAATGAAACTAGAACAAGAGAAAGCAGGGGGGCAGACAGAGATAAGTAGAAACAGCAAGCAGCAATGGTGTGAAGGAAGACTGACAGTACAGTGCAACAACTCTGCTGCTTCGTCTTCGCTCACAGTCTGCACACTTCATTTCAGAGAGAAACTGACAACTACAGGATGGGGTTGTGTGTACTGTTGGTTAACTAATACTATCTTATTCACACAGGTTGTGAGTCATACAAGAACTACATCATAATATATCACATTCACCAGCTCACGTTTACCACCCATGTAGTGCAGAGGGGGGCAAGCTGTGACTGCAGCAGTAATCCAGCATGCCTGGAGATTGCATTTCAGATTTGGAATGGGTGCTTTTTCGACAGATGATTGGGTGGAAGTCATGCACACAAACATTATGGCTCATTGGCTGAAGTTTATAGCTAGTTAGAAACCAGTGCAGGCCTCAGGTATCTCACTCCATGCACAAGGACATTGTTATTACATTGCATCGAAACCAAGGTTTGTGTGCGGCGGCTCAGGGACAGTCGAGTTATGCTTGAGAAAGTGATGAAGCAGCCGTCCCCAGTCCTTTCAGCTGACACAGTCACTGCTGGAGCCCGTTGCCAGGTGTGAGCTTCTTATTAGCCGCAGGCTTTGACGCTGAGCTCAGCCAGTGTTTCCCCCCTTCCCTCTGACTGCATTTGAAGAATTCAGTCACTGAGAAAGAGAGGTGGTGGGTTTATCTTCCTGAGGTGTTGGTAAGGATTGTAGCACCACAAGCTTCATTATTGTGGAAATACACCAGTCAGCAGGCCTGTAGAGTGAAAACCTGTGGTCTTTTTTTTAGGGAGATGATCATCCATTATACGGGTGTATCACCGCCGTTATGCAAGTGGAAAGTCATAAAAAGTATAAAATGGCCGGCAGATGCAAAAGCTTTTTATCTGCATCCAAGACCCAGGCCACAGTGGGAGCTAGACACCAGCCAGAAACCCCAGGGAATTCATTTCCTTTGAAACTTGATGAAAAACATCAGTGCACAAGTATGTTAATTAGTGATGGGCTGTCAACAACCCCCCAACACTCCAGAGTCCCAGGTGAGAAGCCAACAATATTCGCACTGCTTCTCGGATGTTATTATGATATTATTATGATCACTGTTGTCAAATTATCTTATATTAGTCTTTTGTTTAACTTTGCATTTATTTAATCTTTCGAACCAGTAATTCTAACCTAAGATTTTGATTGGACCAAGGCCAAAGGGAATCACAAAATACTCCTGAAATAATTTTCTGGCTATGTTGCCAGGCAACACAATTTCAGAGGAATAAAAACCATTTCTTTTATAATCTTTACTACAAAGCAAAACAGAGGCTTTTCAACACTCCAGGGACATCTAACGTTAAGCATAAATGAGCCTTTAGTCTGTGGCACAGTGTCATTGTCAATTCTGACAAGAAGTGTCATGTAATAAGAAATGTTTCTATTGCCCAGAGCTTCATTGAAGCAGACAACAGTTCAGTTAACTTAATGGATAAATGTCACTATTTGGTCTGGTATCACTTTTGTGAGCAATTAAGGCTGAAAGAAGTCCATTAATTGTTTAGTGGATTTATTTATCCAGTCATTCCCTGGTTCCATCTTCTCAAATGTGAGGATTTGCTGCTTTTCTATGTTAGTTATATTGTATTACCCCTCACTGATCCTGTCTGTTTCACTGTATCTGTGGTGGTGGAATGCTTCACTACTGTAGGTTAATATAGTGAATATGGTAGCACTCACTGATCAGGGCCAGATTATATACAGCACCTTCGAGCCCATGTTCACCTGTCTCTACTTTGGTGCATTTAAAATGATCACTTGAACTGTATCACCAGACAGTCAGCCTTTTATAGTGTTCACTTAATTTACTACCACCATTCTAATCTTGGTCTGAACCCTGCTGTTGTCCATCCCACATTTGTGTGAGCTGTTGCTGGGGCGCCTGAGAAGAAGAGGTCGCACGCCAGAAGGTCAGTGGTTTGATCCCAGGCTCCTCCATTCCGCATGCCAAAGTGTCCTTGAGCAAGACACTGAACCCCAAATTGCCCCTGATGGCTGTGTCAGCAGTGTATGGATGATGTGTGATAGAGAAAGTGCTGCAGGTAGATGCACAGTATGAATGTGTATGAAAATGGGCGATTGGCTGATTGTACTGTAAATACTATATAAATACAGACCATTTACCATTTACCTGTGTGTTGATGCCTCATATTAAGGGACACAATATTAAAATCAGTTTTTCTGCAGCATGGTTAATGTGGCTAATTCCCGTCTTTTCTTTAGGCTAGTGTCGGCCTCATGGTTTATTTTGCATGCATATCATTACATTAAATGTTACAACCACAAAGAATTGTGGGACAGCATTATCTCCTAAATGAGCTAAGACAGGAAGCATTGAAGCTCTTTTCCTCAGCATTTGTAGAAATTGACCAGCTCTTATCATGGCTGCCACTGAAATACTCCTGGGTCATTTCACTCAGTTCGGGAACCTTCCAAAACAAAATTGACTATTCAGCCGCTAATAACCTTTTGTAGATTATGAAACCTATGTATACATTTATCTCCTAAAAAGCTTTTAAAATAATCGGACAGAAACTCATCTGCCTCAAGAGATAAAGGACCTTGTTTGCAGGACAGATTGCTGATAGTCTGATGGAGGTGAACGGTGTCAGAGGAGAACCTGCTGGTAGAATTCAAAGTTCGGGAACAAATGTAACCGCTCTTTAGACAAGGTGACAAAATATAGAAAGTATTTCATTGAACACAAAACAGAGATTAACATTCTTTCAATGCTTGTGTGAAGCTGCTAAACCGGCCATCACTTTGTGCAGGTCAAGGCCTAACTGAAGTTTTTTCACTGACAACACAACAGTTCTATTAGAACACATTTGGTGATTTTTATTTAGTCCTGTCCTTCACATTTTTTTCTGAAGAAAGTAATTTAACCAGTTTCACTCTTATGGCCTCCATTTATTCATTTATTTCAGCATTTGACATCAAATTTATTTTTACAATTCAGTTACAGTCAAGGTTAGGGTTGTTAAAGCTGTTGCTAAAATACATCTGGGGAATTACATGGATAGTTGAATTAAGAACTATCTTCAGTCAAAACATAAGTTATAAAATAATTTTTATTTGAATAATATTTTCTAAATTTGAAAACACGAATTCAAGCAGAAATGCTTAAAAGCAGGGAAATGTTAAAACATTGACTCTAGCCCTGGCGAGCTCTCCTCAAACAGAACAGAAAGTGAATAAGGTTCAAATCAAAAGTGAGGTTTTAGTGAGGAAACTTAGTGCTAAGTTAATAATATAATGGAAGCTGCAGAGCAAACTTTTAATCGTCAGACTGTTTTGTGTAGCGGTTTGTTCTCACTCTCTCTCCTGTCAGGTGAGTGTGACTTCGGGGAGGGGGATGTAAGGGAAGCTGGACAATCTCTTTCTCTGTCTCTCTGCCATCCGAGTGCCAGCAGCCTGTGTCATCGTGCCACACTGTTAATTGTTTGTTTCCTTGTGAGTTGGCTTACTGGAGTCCTCTCTTCGGTTTTTGTTTCATGTAGATAGTGTTACTTAGGTAGACGGGGGGGGGGGAGTATCTGGATGCCATGGAACATTGCGTGGTTGGTCGAGATCTTCTCATTGTTTCTGTTCTTTTTGGCCAGGCCTCCACACTCCCTCAGATTAATTCTTTGTTTTTGTTCATAAACTCTTTGTTTAACTGTGACTCTGGTGTGATGTTTCTAAGAAAACTCTACGTCAAATTCATGACGCGTTCTCAAACTGCAGAATTGTTCGCATCTGTGTTCTGCCAGTTTTGTTCTGTTGTCTGTTGAAGTGGAAAACAATATTGCCAAACACAGAAGAGGGAGGGGGAAGGGCAAAGGAAGGTGCACAGAGTTGGAAACAAAGCACTGCAGGTGAACCCTCAGCGGAGCAACAGAATGATTTTAATCATATGCAGGTTCAGGTCCCGCTGAGTGTGCAGTGCACACACAGGAAGCTCTGCATCCACAGACCTGGGTGCAGTGAGCACCGTGTGGTTGCATCTCCTGAGTCATCTCTCGTGTGACACATTTAATTTGTAAACACCAAACCTAAAGATGGGTGACTAGTTTTGTGACAAAATGTTCTCCTCGTCCATGTTTTCATATAAAATATAATATGCACTGAAACGTGTCTGTCTTTTTTTAGAAAGATAAAAATGATAACATATTATGGTAACTTTTATTGTATTAAAGAACTGTAGAATTAAAAGTAAAAAACACAAGAACTGTTTATTCTAAACAAGCCTTTTGGTGGATGAGGCCTGATATCATGAATATTATAATGGAAATTTTAAGCAAATTTTTTCAAATTCTGTTCTTAAATATGAAGAATTTCAAATGTTCAAATGTGTGACAATGGAACAATTTATTTATTTTGATAGATGTGATTTTGCCACAGTTTCTACATCATTGTGTGTAAACTCTATGCTGTGAGCGAAACAGAGTGAACAGATAATAATAAAGCAGCAATGATGTTTTGGGCGCTAAAGAGCAACGTGTCCTGCTAATTCCTGCTTCTCCCCAACTGTCCTTCATTCTGTCGCTCACTTATGGCCACTCACTTCCTGTCTTAGTCCTCCCAAACACTCCCACGCTTAGCCATCAGCCCACAGGGAAATTATGGGATGTCAGGAGAGTGACAGGAAGGAGAAGGAAGAGGAAAAGGAGTGAGCCAAGAAAAGAAAATTAGACAGGGGGTGAAGTCATCCATCTTCTGTGACCACTAACTTCAGTTCCTTTCTGCTGTTCCTAAAAGAGACAACACACAGTGTGATATCAGCAGTACGAGGACCGATGAAGGAGCAGATGTACAGTGGCTTTCATTTCCCCCTCATGAATTACACCAGATTTGTGAGGCTGAAAGCAAAACATCTGGATGTGCTGCTCCTCAGCCTTTTGTGTTTTCACTGTCCAGTCCATAGAATTCACTACAACATACAAAGGGCAACTTATTATCCTCCTGACATCAAAGGCTCTTGTATACACCTAAAATTGTAAATATATTTCAGTTTCACTTTTACATAAGTCACGAGTCGCTATTTTGTAAATGTCACAGAGACCGCCTGACTGTGACAGTTTTTCATGGTTTATTAAACAACATAAATTCCATCAGTCTGTGCACATGTCATGTATTGCATTAGTCCTGTGGCTCTGTTCATAACGTTCCTGGCATTTATATATAGTGCTCCGTTATATGAATGCTCCTTAAACGCTCAGTTCAACACAAATGTGCTATGAGGTATTTTTGGTGTTCAGCATTCGAGAAGTGAACGTCCTGTTCGTTTTCTACATGTGTTTAGTGACAGTTAAAGCACTTCCAGGCCACAAAATATCAAATCCATGCATAAGCAAGTATCTGGTTCTATTAACAAAAAAGGTTAAATGTCACAGATACACAACAGTGTGTTTTGGTGAGACACAGATCTGCATTACTTGCCTTTAACTTCAGATTCTTGGAAACAATGAACAAAACCACGCAAAATATTGTTTAACACATCAACAGTGACATCGTATTTTCATGGCTCTTACTTGCATCTGTAGTAGATGTCTTCCCCATAGCATCAATTTCAGAATCAAAGAGTGACATTATACATACCAGACAGGATATTCTTTCAAAATGAAAGACTAACAAAAAAACTCAATTTGTGAAATTGTGTCCAAGGAAACAATTTCTCATCAAAATCTCTAAATATGACAAGACCTATATTATATAATTTGTTGATTTTTGTACTTACATTATCAGGTAACAGGGATTTTCACTTTGTTGCATCAGATCTGCTTTACCCTTGGTTTCTCCTGTCTCTGCTATAACTTCCCCAGCAGACGATATATAATGATATATAGCTAGATATGTAGCCAGTGGACTGTTTTGGTCACTCGTAATGGAATACAATAGTTCATTGCTGAACATGAATACAATTTTAATACATTGAAGATGATATTTAACGGCAACGGTGGTGAAGACCACTACTCCCGTGATCCCATGTTTATTCGCAATGTCATGAAACTAGCTCCTTTATTTTAATTGAGAGACCCCTAGCGGCTGAAGTTACATATGGTGTGTTTAAATGATCGGATTAACTGACATAAAGAAATGTTAAATTGCAAATAATTTTACTAATATAATACAAATGTAACCTCATTAAGATGTGTAAGCGCACTTATCTATTTAAATATAACCTGTAAACTCCCCATATAAACTTTTTGTGTGTTTTAATCAAATTGCTTTAATGCTTGTTACAAGGTTTGCTTCCAAAAAGTTTGACAGGTGCATAAAGCAGTGCCTCAGTGCCTGGACTGCCTTTGACAGGTTCAGATGTTCGGGCTGAATTGTAAGTAAGGTTAGATTAGGATTCAGCATTAAGTGGTTATGGATCCTCTCAGGCCTCAGGCAAGACATGTCAAGAAATACACCCAGGAGCGAGGCACAACTAACTAACTGTGTGTGTGTGTGTGTGTGGTGTGTGTGTGTGTGTGTGTGTGTGTGTGTGCGTACAGGTGGTTTATTATGAATCTGTCATACTTCTCAAATCAAGTGATGTTTAATAATTACCGTATTTGCTCCAATGACGAATGGAAATAAGAGTCAGTGCTCTACTGCATAAACAAGATGGATGCCATTATTCCACCTCTACTGTAGGTTGTGAATGTGTGTGTGTGTGGGGTAAGAGAGAGAGAGAGAAAGAGAGACTTGGGATAGAACCTAATTAAAGTTAGAGTCAGGTGACTCGTCTGCTGAACGACACATCCTAATTAGCTGCACAC
Source organism: Hippoglossus stenolepis (assembly GCF_022539355.2). Classification (NCBI taxonomy): domain Eukaryota; kingdom Metazoa; phylum Chordata; class Actinopteri; order Pleuronectiformes; family Pleuronectidae; genus Hippoglossus; species Hippoglossus stenolepis. Next base: position 3,656,659 of record NC_061489.1, read on the forward strand.
AAACACATTTATCCCCAGCTCAGAGACAGTGGCTACATCAGTCTTCCAGCCCTTATCTCCCAGTTAAAACTGAGCTCCATTATTCTGCTAATAAACCAGCGCAGTTGTTGTTCTCAGAATATGATCCTGTCCTCTCTCTCCAGGCACTTACACAGTTAAATTATTTCCAGTTGACTCTGTTGTGGATGTCTGGAGATCACCAGGAGGCTAATCTGCAGTTCTCTGCCAAACATGCTGAGAGCATGGTGAGCCGTATTTACTCACTGTTTTGTTTCTTCTCCTCCTCTCCGTCTCTTGTGGTTCCCTCATACACGGTGGATTTCTCCACAGAAATGCTGCTCATTCCCTGAATGGACCGACGCCATGCGTTGGTGAACTGCATTGTGGTTCCATTGTCTCACTTGCCTGTGCTGCCTTTTCAAGCACAGGCATCAGCCAAGCAAATTTTATTTAGGTAAATATTCAAGCACATGCATGAACCAATCAAATTATGTATAGCCCATAGAGGCTCAAATTATCAACACAGTGAAAGATTTGAAATGAATAATTTATCACTCTTAGAGTCTTGCTCGTACTACAACTGAAAAGTTTGTTTTGAGTGTCTGGTGCTGGAGAAAAGTGGTTTTGATCTTGAAATCGAGAGGATTATCTCCTCTGTGTATTTCATGACAATCCAAATTATGTGTGATCTGGATATAAAGTTGATATAATGGCCAGAGAGGAGAGCTCAGCGTGTGCAAAATGGAAAGGGTCTATCCTCCAGGGAAACTGAATATACTATTAAAAGTAAAAAACACAAAAACTGTTTATTCTAAACAATGTAATGTAATTTTCATGGACTGTAATGACATTTACTAATTCTTTCACACACATGAACATTATTAATATGCTACAGACAGTTTTATAGGGCTGCAGGCAAACGCAGCCTTGTGCTAAATGACAACATTAGCCTGCTAAAAGACTTGCGATGACAATGTGAGCTTCCTGATACTAACAGGTGTAATGTTTACTATGTTCCTAATCTTGGATTAGAGAATCATATTATCATGATTAAATTTGCTAAACTCAAGGTGCAGCTGTGGTTGATCGTAATGTCATAAGTTTTGGACGTATCTGGTTTTAAACCAGTGGTTTGGACACGTGAAAAACTGACGATGATAATGCTAGATGGAAAGTCGGGGATAATGAATGCTGTTATCAATTTTTAAAAGTCAATCCATTGAATGGATTTTCACAAAAAAAGAACCCAGTGCTCCTAGATGAAAGGTCAGGAGATCAGTGATTAGGATTCAACCTCTGGTGACCTTTTAAATATATATAAATTGTGTCATCTATCCAACCTGTTTTATTATAAACCAGGGCTAGTTCTGGCAAGTGGGGCTGGCCAAAGTAAATTCAACAAAAAAAAACCTGTGATGTCAAATAATAAAAACACAGATTTGACTGAGTCATATATTTGACTCGCAGGACATTAATATCAAGGGTGGACATATTGTATTCAGGCAAATAAATAAATTAGTATACCCTTAGCTTAAAATGATTCCACCATATCTTGATCCCATCACATAATAATATCTCCAGTGAAAGACTCCAGTTCATCTTAAACAGTAACAGTAAGCCAAGTAAGTGTTTCTTCCAGTGACATTTGCCAAAAAGCAAAGAAAGATTTACAGTATCTCTTATTCAGGCTAAAATGTTGTAGTATTTCAGGGACAATCTCAGTTTCCCCACAGCTGCTGTTCATACTGCAGTTCCCTGGGTTAAACATAGCAGTAAAGGGAAGCTGAGGCCCCACAGCTGATTTTCACTTTACTGAAAGGTTTTGCTAGTGCCCTGTTTTCTAGCCTGCTAAATTATAGTCATAAAATGCGAACATTTTACAAAATGCCACTGCTAGAATATTAATGTCAACTGGAAAATTACACCCAGTTTGACTTTTGCACATAAGCAGAGGCAGAAGTCAAAGTGGGGTGGAGTGCTCATATATAAATCATTACACAGAGTCACACTATTGTATCTATCCGACCTCATCATCTCTTATGCATCCCCTTGTGCTCTCTTCTGGCGAGATGCTGCTTGCTTTACTCTTGCTCTTTTTTTCTGAACCTAATGATTCAAAAATAAATCTTAATATAATTTGACACACCACACTTTTCTAGTTGAGTTAATACAAATTACCACTCACTGATTTGGGTGAGGCAGAAATAACACTGCGGCAGTCTGCTGGCCTTGCTTCAGTTAAATGGAGCTGTTTCACACATTGATTTTACCTGGCAGAGAAAACCTGCCACAGCTGCCAATTTCCATCCTACTGCCTTAACATGTTTCTCGCTGCGTTTTCCATTGTAATCTCACTCATGCATTGTCCTTCATCTAATGCATTGAGATGGCCTGGTGGGGATGGCATTATCTGGCTTCCACAACAGTGGCCGCTGGTTAATACGGGGCGCTGACAGACTTTATAAAAATGTTACAAATAATTGAATTAGATAATAATAGTTTACGTGTACAATGCTACTGGTTGACCGTAAACTCCTGTGAGCATTCAATATAAGTTATTTTCAAATTGTATTTGGCTCATTTTTGTCTACATATACATGTATTTCCTGGTGTGGGGCGCCAGCTGGGTGTGAATGTGCGTCCTTGAACTTTTGGCAACCACGTGACCTGAGGCTGCTCTTTAATTGGTTGTTGCAGATTTTCCACGGGACGCAGGTCTCTGTACCCCAGACACTCCCACTATTATTTACAGCGAATTTGTTTTGAGTTATTTTTTTTTATTTTTTTTTATCTAATGTTATTGGTCGACCCTCTAGTTACTTCCACTGTGAGCTGATCGGCAAATATATGGTGACTTCAAGTGGAACTCTGGCAAATCCGGTCATTACTTTACAAAAACACCCTTCATAAGTCGTTCACTCGGAGAAAAAAAGGGAGTTGGTCCAGACCGACCTGATTCACAGATTCAGCAAGTGATCGAGGACGAGCTTCTCCCGCTCTTGTTAGGAGAAACAGAGTTGGCTAACTGGATGTGCTGTAAGTGATAACTTTAATTGCTTCCCTTGTTTGTTGTTTCAAAGTGTAGGCACAGAGGTACTGTGGATGAAGGCTACAGGATTGACATATTGTGTGTTGTGTTGTTTTTGTTGAGTCTGGCTTCAGTTTGTTTGCCCTCCATAACACTACGCCCCCAATAAATTGTGTCACCCGCCGCCACTGTTCCACAACAGCCATTTTCAACGACATTGTTTCCCTTTGAGTTTTCTTCTTTACGAAAACACGATGAGGCTGTGAGGTTCCAACAGTGTTAAATGAAACACCAGTTTGTCCTCCTGTGTTGACTGTAGGTTTGGCAAACATGTGGTCAGTCCACCACTTTGGTGGTGTATCTCAGCAACTCTTGAGTGGATGGACTCTGAACTGACTCTCACCCTGCAGTTTTCACAGTGATCTGATTGGTCAGTAGTTGGGCTGTTGACAAGTTTTGATCTGAACAAATCTTGCTGTGTAGTGCATGCCTCAGGGAAGTCTTGGCGCGAACCCTGAAGATGCTTCTGAAGCTGACTCATAATATAAAGGGGGTTACGATTTGTGTGTGTGTGGGTCTTGTGTGAGTGGAAGAGGGAAAATCAGACCGTACACACTATTTAAAACACCACTGCACCCAAGTGCACCCTCCCAGAGATGTTGGCATGGCTGTTTAGGGTTACTCTGGTGCAGGGTGCATATGAGTTTAAGTTCGTGGTAAAAAGAATAAAGAAGTTCCTGATGAGGTGCAGTTCAGTCAAAGTTACCATCATGGGGAATATTTACCACTACACCTAAGGATAAGCAGCCCTTCGTAGGAACTAACGGATGAAATAGCACCCATGTGGATGTAAGCTCTCTGTGTGGAAGTTAAATGTCTGCATGGGTTTTCTCCTGCTGTTCAGGGTTTATAGTCTGTTCGAGGACATGCTGGTTAATGGGCCCATTGCATTATGACTCAAGCAGTCACTTGCATATTGTGCTTACTAAGCCGGCCTATAGAAGTATATAGTGTTTGATGGTGGTCCTTCAATTAATATTTGATTCTGTAGCAGAGGGTATTCAAGTGCTGTAAATATCTCAGTGTCATGTTTAATTTATAGGCAGTTAATTTACATGATCACAACCTTACAGCCCTGTCAGTAAACTGGAGTAGTCGAAGTGAAGAACCCCTATATATTATGTACTTTGTGCAGTTAATGTGTGACGCTTATATTGGCATTGTATCTCAGTTCTGGATCAGCTCACTGACAGTCTGTTAGGGACTCAAAATGTCAGAGGGATCTTTTTCAGTCTGTGGATTTCATCTGCTCTGGTGTTTGGCTCTTGAACTTGGATGGCTTTCATTCCACCTCAGTTTCTTTCTCTTCAGTTGCTTTTAAATAATTTCATTTGAATCCTGTTGAAAGATGCTTCATTGGCACAACTTTAAAAAAAACATCAACGAGCCAAGAAGCAGGTTTACTGGCGCAAGGTTGCCAAGAAACGTCACACATGATAATCACGTCACAATCAGGCAAAATTATTATGTTTCTAATTCTGGATGGAATTAGGATCAGTATGGCTGGAAATGAGTATGAATATGTATTGAAACAAGGATTAGAAAGTCCCTCCACAAGTGGGATTTAGTGAACAGGTTCTTTTTCATTTACAGAAAATGAGGAGACTTTTAGTTGAAACTGATCATCAGTGTGATGTGGTGCTAAGTGCACCTGGCTATATGATCAGAGGTGTTCGTGGTACATTTGATGCTTTAGGCAAAACTAGAACCCTCGACTGATTTTCATTTCGTAACTGAATATTCTGATTACAGAGCATCTGGATGGGGTATAAAAAGCATATTGACTCATTGGAAAGCCCGGACAGAGGTCAGGACTATAGCAATTGAGACCAAATGGAGCTCAGCTCTCCCTCATTCTCTATAATAGTCAGATATTCAGAAAAGGAGATCGACTTATTTAAATTTTATTTTAGTCTGGCTCTGATCCCTCTTCCCCTGCCCTGGGCTGCCAACTTTTGAGTTCAGCTCGGAGTGAGAGCTGAGTGTGTGGGGGGGGGTGTAATTTTTAACATTTGGAGAGCAAAATTGGATAATAACATATTTAAAGCCATGTCTCGGTGGGCAGTTGCAGAAATGAGCTGTCAAGCAGAAATGAGCGAGAATGAGGTTAAATGTTACAATCTGGAAATACAGAGGAGGCTAAATGATCAGGAAACATATGAAAAGTTATGTTGAATTGACTTAGCTTTACCAGATTAGTGAGAGCAATGGGTTGATTTTGTATGTGTATGTTGTATCTCTGTAAAAAACAAGGTCTGCACTGTTTGAATGGGATTGGGTCAGTTTTTATTTGTGTTGATCACACATGGACATCGATCACCTTTCTTTTTCTCTGTCTCCTCATCATGTCTCGTATCTCATCTCCTCCCAAAACTGGGCTGCGATTGATGCAGACTTTTTTATTTTGTCTCTCAGTGAAGAGAGTGAACACAGACTCCAAAGTTATCTATATGCAAATGTCATCTTACGATGGGAATAAAAAATATACAGGAGAAGCTCCTTCTAATAACCATTCCAGCCCTTTATACACATTGTCAAAAAAATTACCTGTACTTAAATCTAATTATATTTAAGTTTATCAGTCTAACATTGGATAGATGAAATTAATGTTAGATAGTTAATTAGCTACTTCATTTTCTCAAATGAAGCTAACTAATTGGCTCATGATACATGGCCACTGTTTAACATATAGGTGGAGCTAACATCAAGTAAAAGAAACCGCAAAACCATTCGCTCCACCCGCCTGCACCCAAGCAGTGATGCAGGGGATCAGAGGAGAAAGCTGACGATCTTGGGTGTTGTTCAACAATAAGCAGCAAAATAAAGTTATTTTTAGGTACGCATTTCCCCAACTTTTATGATGAGGTTGCGGCCTCATGGTCATACCTCAGTGGTGGGTACCAAAGGGGAAACCGAGTGTGACGAAAGGTGTGTGTGTGTGTGTTTGTTTGTGTTGCTTTCATGCAAATTTCTGTGGTGTAAAACGAGGCGTCCGAATGACCTCAACATTTTTAAGTGGCACAAAAAAAGCAATAGGGAATAACATGACTCAAAGGATGTTTTTCTTTGCTCACTTGATATGAGTAATTATATCTCACAGCTCAGTACCATCAACTCCTGTAAACCATTCATTAGTGATGCAGTTGTTATAGTCCTATAAAAGCTGTGTGCAATGCAGCCATAACCTATGATGGATTCCTCCATTTTGGACTCAATTGGTCAGCTGTGTTCCTGCCTAAGTTAAACCTCTGATGACACTCACTTGTGACAAGTGGATCAGCTCTTTTTTAGTGAGTTGGTGTGACCAGAACGTCTGATTAAGTGTTCATTGACACTTTGAAAATTGGAAACCCCAAAATGGTTACAAGTGGTGGGAAACCACATGAAAATAGGTAATGGATACATTTCTATGATACAACTACCTTCTTTAACAGCCATTGCATGTGAAGAGAATGTCTAAACTACTCGTCTGGGAAACTAAAGCCGGCTGCGTGGATTTTAGTGACATTCCTCTACTGATTACTGCATACTGAAGCTCAGTTTTTCTAATTCATCTTTTGCAATCACTTGGTGTTGCATGCTGCCATACAAATACCTTATGCAGGTTGACGCAAATGGATGTGCACTGATTATAAACTGTGGTGTAAAATGAAAATGTCTTACAAAACATTTTATCTCCCTTTTTTCTTCTTTGATTCTCTTCAACAAATCCATCTCTTTTCTTTGCTTCCTCTGTCTCAGCTGAGGTGTCTCTTACCATTTACATACAAATTCTGTCTATTCTCTCCCCCTTTCTTCTCAGGGTCTGTTTGCATCAAGGATTAAAAGTGTGTCCCAATTCTGCCATTGTCTCAGAACCAGCTGAGTTCTCCACCTGTTTCTCCAATGACTCCCTGACTTGAAGTGCTGCCTCAGGTAAACGTATTCATTAGAAATACCTTAATTCCCTTCATTTTCTTTCCCCCCATGTAATAAATCATTTGACAAGAATGTCAGAGGAGAGACGGCGGCAAGAGTGTATGTTAGTGTCACCGCGGATACGCATGCAGTTGCGCGTTTGAATGAAGGGAAATACTTGTGTATGTGATGGATTATATGTGTGTCAGTGTGTGCGTCTGAAGGCAGTGTCTTGTATGCCTGCCGAGGGAGGGCTGCCAGCACTCAGAGGGTTGCTGGCTCACTTCCCAGAGACCCAGAGGGAAAGGCACCTATTGATAGATGAAAAACTCCCACAGTGCTTTGCTTCCTGAGTGCACAAAAACCCACTGAGTCTGCAACCTCAACGAGCCCACACACTGGTTTGGAAACACAGTTGTCTCTCTTCTCTTTATACAGCTCCTACAACTTGAGGTTTAAAATAGCTTCTCTTATTACTTATTGTTAGATATTACAGTAAGGTGTCCAAGAACTGGTTTCAGGACTCGAAGCTGGAAGCCTCGGTAGCTTGTCTGCTTGTACTTTAAAAAGGTCATCGATGAAAAGAGTGGCTGTGTTCCACACTTTTAATTCTATACAAATGTACAACATTTTGAAATGAATTTGAATAAAATAACATTGTCCGACCATGAGGCACAGTCAGGAACATAGCCTACTACCATGGCTACACCTGTCGGTTCCTTGGGTTATTACTCCCTGAAAAGCTAGCAAGAGAATGCTGCACTTGGAAAAATGGAACCACAGCATCACATCCCCCCTCTTGTCAAAGCTACACCCCCGAAACAAATGAACATTAACTGCCAGACAGACTGTGAATGACTTGCTAACTTCTGGATATCGTCTCTGTTTGAGAGGTGGAGACTCAGGCTGGGAGATCAGTGACAGACAGTTAGGCCAACCAATCATTTCATCTAGTCCAAATTAAATGATTGGTCATGTTTATTGAAATCGTGCTACATCTTTTTTTGTCTTTATTTTATTATTATTATTTGTTGTTATTATTAATTATTTCTCTAATTTGACTTTATTTAGTGATGCCTATCCAGACGTGAAGATGATTTCAACGAAAAAAATAAATAAAAAAGGTTAAGAAACAACTTCCCAACCCTTCCTTTGAGGTCAGCTAGTTTAAAACCCTTTAAAACAACAGCTGTAAATTGAATCAAACATCCGAGTCTTAAAAAAAAAGTAAACTCTACAAAATATATAATACAACGGTACCTTTAAAGATGTGGTGATACTTTCAGAGGATATCATTCTCTCCAGTGCAGTAACAGCTATCACACAACATTTAGCCAGAATGCATGAAAACAGGCACATCTCTTTGATAAAACACTGTAGGTTACCTCCACAGATTCCTTACAAGTTGTTCCTTACATTTGCATCAGAGGAACAGGACTCCTGGGGACCAAACGATTAGCTTGAATCCAGAATAAGTCTCCTGCAGACAAGGCAAATGGTCAAATAAATACAGGGATACATGAAAAGATGGAGTGGGAGTGCGGAATGAGCTGAGAATATAACTGTGCAAGGCGAGAAATATATTTATAGACCGAGCGATGTTGTGGAAGATGCAGTTGAGCGATTCCTATATTTGGACGCTATGAGAGGGCGGTAAGCTGATTGCACACTTGATTCAGGGAAGCGTACCTTAAGGTGTGTGATTCATATTAACACCTGCCTAAACCCATAAACACTCTGGAGTGACAGGAAACAAATTCAACTACACTTTCCTTTGTGCTGTTCCGTGTTTTATTAGTCAAATGGCTTTCAAGAAGAGTCTTTTTATTCTGAATTCTTGACCTGTTGGAATTCTTCTCTAATTTGATATAATGAACATGTTCCCAAATGACCGGGACATCAGAAGCTGTCAAGCAGCTTGCAATTTATATTTTGAAAGTGTGTATTTTGGAGAATGACATGCTTTAAATGAGGCTCATTATCAGGTTTTAACTCAAGAGAGAGCAAGGGAGAGAAGGCAGCTGTCTGTATAGATGTCCCGTCACCATGGGAACAGAGAGCCTACAGATAGTAGCGTGATCTCAGCAGAGGAAGTGTCACACCTCAAAGTGTCTGAGAGTGTGTGTTAGTCCATGTCCATGTTGAGCTAACGTTAAAAAATTCTCCTTACTGAATCATATTAGTTGGACATATAATTGTGTGTTAGCGTGAATGCTCTACAGGAGATGGGAGACTGCTGATCCACAATCTCTCTTCTCTCCAACCATCACCCTCTGTGGTCCTGTCACCGGGCACAACAATTCAAAGTATTGATGCTGGTATTTGGCTGTAGTGCACAATGTGTTTATGCAGTTATGCAGCTGAGGATTTGGTGATATATGATTCTTAAACTGCTGGAGCCTAAAATAACCACATTTAACATTTAGGTTAATGTTGAGGTTTGACTTTATAGACAGACTGGTAGTCGTCAGAGGATACTGGTCAAAGGGTTAATGTGAAACTGACAACAAATATTGCATGTGATCACAGAGTGACTGTCAACAGGCTGGAGCAGTTTTTCAGAATCTAAGTTCAGAGAGGTTAGACAGAAACAACGGTTGGCAGGAGCCTAATATGGAAGTTTGGTCATTAGAGCTGGCTGAGCATGGCAGGAACAGAGTTCTGGTGGGTGATCAGAGGCATAGGAAAAACATTGATTAATTAAACAGAGGGATTCATATTCAGGCAGGTTACTTATCCCCCTTAAATGCTGTTAATATTGTGTATGACTTATATTTGTCTGACCTAAATTATGTTTCACAGATGGATGAGCTGAGAGGTCTGAAGGCCTCTACAGGAAGGCTTTAGATTGGATGTTTTGTATTGGGAGATGCCGTCCTGCCATCCCTGAACCTGGAGAGTCCAATGTGCATCTTGTCATGGCTTATAGTGACTCAGACTGCTATCTGTTCCCTCGCATTTGGTATAATACCGCTCTTCTTATATTGTACTTTAAGCTTTTTGGTTTAACTGTCCACATGTATGTTAGACCAAGAATCTTGTCTGTTAACAGATCCATGTTGTAATAAACTCATGTATTCAGGTAAATACAACTGAGGCTGATCAAGTTATTTTTTTATTCGCTACTGTGAACATCTATTTGAAATTCAGCCTTCTTTCATCAGATATCTGTGCAGAACATTTTTCTTTAGTTCAGAGACTTGAGCTTTGCCCCAATTCAGGGGCCACCTCCTTTGGAGGACGCAGCCTACGTAGCCCACGAAGGAAGGGCTAAACCGTTGGGCTACGGAGAATGTCTGTGATTTGTTTCACCAGCTAAGCCTGCACTTAAAGTTATCGCCTAGAAACAGAGCATCAGTTGGACACGATAAGAAAGTTTTGATGCCCCTTGTTTTTTTTTAACATGTGTACTGTTAGCCTGATGCTTCCATTTAAAAGTGTAAGCATTGGGTGTTCTGGGCTTGCCGCTCGCCATTATGTTTTTGCAAACTGCCATGAATCCTGGGATAGGTTGGCCTGAGAAGGATCCACACATTAGTTGCTTTGGGCTGGAAGGGCGGATTTGTTGAGGATCCTTTGACGTAGAACAGCTTAGTTGCGCTGCTGTGATGCAATTTGTCTTTAAATGCAGCCTCCAGAGGATGCAGCCCCTGAATTGAGACACAGCTATTGACTTGGACGATGCAAAGCATTTCTATCATGAAGAACAACCGTCTGGAGTCTTGATGAACGAACTGGTCTGTAAAGTAGTCCTGCCCAGCAAGCAGCACACACAGACAGGAACACGAGCCAGTCAGGGCAGGTACCAGCAGCAGGAAACTAGGAAGCAGAACAAAACAAACGAGCAGCTTGGTTTCAATTTGTGGCAATTTGTTCACACTGAATGGAGTATTGTGTTGTTAACGTTAAATGGATTGGATTGTGTGAAATTGGGCCAGTCATAGCATTTGCTTAATGTAATACTTTGTCGGTTGCATGAACTGACAACAAAACAAACGTATAAAAAAAGAAAAAAAAAACTCATTTGAATCACACCCCTTTGCTCCTATGAAAATACACATGGTCATGGAATCAGTGTAATTTAATTTTTTATCTTTAAATTACACTGTATAATTATTAATATAGTTTTTATTTGTCTTTCTTCGCGAAGCACTCTAAAAAGTCTGTTGTGAGAGCTGCTAAAGATATTATTAGCCTACTTTTTTCAATTAAATCCCGCGTGTTAGGACTGAAGATATGTAATTATAGTCAACAGCATCTTGGAGGGCTAGTGAAAAAAAGCTAATTTTTGATGTTAAAATGTCCTTTTAAGAGAAATGCAAAAACCGGAATGAGTTTCCAAAACTGTTAAATCCATAACACAGCACATTTAGTTGGAAATATTACTATTGCCTTTCAAATGTGTAACTGTAAATCACTTCTGTGTGCTGTTTTGCTGAAATGTAGCATTGTTTTTCAAAAACACTGGGAAGCTTGCAGGAAACAAATTAGTATGTTTCAAACAGTGGCTCCTACATTACCCATAATACCACTCAGGCAGGTACATATATCTTTAAAGTTCCACACCTCCAGTTTGTAACACACTCTCTGACCTGATAAAACAAAGGCATGGAACGTCCAATCAAAATGCTCTGTCCTCGATCCACTCATTGACAGGTAAGGTTCATACTGTGTGTTGAAACGCTGAGGACATACAGCGACAATATTTACACTCTGAAAATAACAATATATTGCTCACCAAGATATGTAATGACTGCTAACATCAGGTGAAAACTGAGCATAAACAGCAGAGGGTTATAACAGTGGGCGGCTCTACCACTCTGAGATGAAATGCTGTGTGTCCTTGTGTGCACACATGTATGCGACAGCCTGCAGTGAGTATGTGCGCCGTGTGCATTCCTCACCCTGTGTCAGTTCTCAGAGAGAGATCAGAAATCCTATTCCAGCAGTGACAGCACGGCACCGACAGATCTCCGCGCTGCTCTGTGTGTGAAAAGAGAAATAATCATGATGCTTAAAGTGCAATTTCCTTCAATCGCCGCTGTCACTCAAATGCATATGTGATTTTTGTGGCAAAAAAAAAGCCATTCGAAGAGTTTAAGACTGTTGACATCTGCCTGGAAAACTGTGTGAACAATCTAGTAGATCTATGTAAAGGGGGGCGGGGGGGCCCTCTTCCTGCTATGTCTTTGAAAAAGTAGAACTCAACTCCACTAGAGCTCAATGGAACATATTCAGAGTTTCAGGGAATGTGTCAAATGTTTGTGTGAGCAGAAGAAAGACTTCCAAGATTGCAATTTTTTTCCTTTGGTCCCAGCTGGATACTTTATATCCAAAGCTTTTTGCTGCTTCAATGTAATCTAGCAAAGCAGATTCAGATGCTAAAGCGCATTTTAAATTTGCCATAACATAAATTTCACTGAATCGCCACATTACCTTGGAGTACTTTGTGAAAACCTTCAGCTTCTGTGTATATTTTATAATATGACAAAACTCTGAGAGGCAGTTGTGTGCAGGAAATGGGTACTTCAAAAGAGTGCTTCCTGAAGAGAGGTCTTGAGAGGGCAGCGAGGGTTATTTTGCAGATTATGGATCACACAGTGACTGTTAAATACCACAAAAGATGTACTCCTCAGCAAAAGAAAGCGGCGCCAGTTTCTGCTTCGGCAGCAGAGAAAAAATGATATAGCTACGGTTGCTGAGAGCCTGTGCAAGGAAGATTATATGGATGGATGATCACTATGATCCAAGAGCATCTCCATCATGTGCTGTGCTGACATTTGACGACTGTGGTGTCATACTGAAAGGGTTGCATTGTACTTTGTTCCCATTCAAAATCGCTGAACAACAATGTGGTGAAAGAAAACGTCAGTTTTCTCCTCCTGGAACCAAATCACCAACAACTTGAAGATACAATTGGATTTCTATTGCATGTCACTATTCTCCCCTCAGTATGGTAAAATAGAAGTGGTTGAAGAAGTAGCTGGTCAATTTATTAAAGTTTCTAAAATGTTCCCAATATTAGTAACAGCTGCTGTGGTTAAGGTTCTGGAACATTTTGTGCATTTCTTGTTCATTCAGTTAGTCTTCACATTGTTGCTAAGTGGAGCTGATGGCAGCTAATCAAAAAACTTCTTCAGCAGTAAATTAAGCATAGCGTGAGGTCAGGCAGGACACAAAGTCAAGCTCAGCCACAATCCAGTACGTCCGCTGACATAAACCATCAGCTGATGCCTCCAATGAGCTAAGCTCCTATTGTGGTCTCTATTTAAGATGCTTTGGCTGCTTCCACTGCAAAACCCCTTTGCAACCCTTTTTAACAAGGGTTGATTTCCCCCCTTTATTAGACGGGAAAAAGGTAAGAGAGGTGTCTCACATTCATCAGGACTTGGCTGAAACTGAGTGTTGCAGTTTCACCAGTAGGCTAACAAGACACTTCAAGGTAGTTAAAGGTAGGGTTGGTAAGTCGTTCATTTTTGCATCATGATAGCTATCGATAAATAAAGTTTATAAGGCCGGTGTCTGTGGCCTTCGCAGGACGGTAATAACCACCTTTAACTTCATTCAGACCTAATGAGATGATGACCTGCCTGCCCAATGCACTCACTGCCCATGACTAGAGTGTTCACAAGCTGCAGAGACATTAGCCTGACAGTGGCGAGCATGTCACGGAAAAGAAGGGATCTAGCAGTTATCAGACAGAACACATTCTTTTGATTTAGGGGTGTTGCTTTTACGAGAGGACTAATGGCAGGGGGTGGGATGTATCGGTTGTATATTTTGAAAGTGTAGCCTGCTGTTGCTAGTTTTAAGGATTACCAGCTTTAAAAGTACTTGGGGGTAAAGTCATAATGAGACTATTATAAAATCTGAGCAGCAGAAAAGGCAATTACCTTCACGAATCTCACAATTCATGTTACTGTCTGTCTTGTGGAATTGTTGGATGTGATAACACATTACCTTGAGGTTTGAACTTCATTGCTGGGTATTCCCCATCCCTGCATCTTATTGCCTCCAATCATATCTTGCAATATTGCCTGCGACAGGAGAGAACTTCCAATATTGTACGCTGGTTTTGTTATTTTCACATTTAAAATGATTGATAATGTGATTAGAAGCCTATGTCACTTTATCTTACCGGTGGTGTATGGTGGTATGCACACAACTGTAGCACGACACTGGATCTTAGGCTTCTTTTGCTGTTAGATATTTGTTAAAATTAAGGACAGACTCACACAGACTGTCACATTTCTCGAAGGGGACATGCAATGTTGTGTCGGTCATTTATCTGGGATTTTATGAAACTGCTGACAGTATCCAGACGTGAGGAGACTCTGTGGTGCTCATATTTTATCAGACTAAAGTTCTGATATGTTGGCCAAAATACACCCTCTTTGCTCCTGATGTGTGTAAATCCTAATCTTACTGTCACTTTCTTTGTGACTTTTTTCTTTATATTTTTGGCTCTATAGCTGTCAGGCCTGTTTTTATGCCCATCTCCGACAGTAAATTGTCACTGCTGTCAAGTGTTCTTGTCCACCTTTGATGTTCAGCTCTTTTTGCTGCAACATATTTTGCACTGCCATTCTAAGAGACCATCTGCCCATTAAAACAGTGTGGGCGGTAAACTGACTCCCCTTTCCAGTTAATTTCTGCTGATGAAGTTTCTATGATGAACAACACCCTTCGGTTTGTGGCCTCACAGTCGCTCTGGGTGTCCAGCCCATTTCCTGACATCTGTTGAATAGCTATTACACTATGATGCAGAGTAAGTAGACTTTTTTTTATTTATTTTTAAAATTATTTTTAAAACAGATCCCCGACTCAAACTAAAATCAACTGAAAGAACAAAAGCCAACACCCATAGGGCTCTATTTTACCAATCTATGCTCATAATTTAGTAAGTGCATTTTTTCCACGAACATGAAAAATCCAAATCCACTTTTGCTTGTTTTGAAGTTAAATGTCTTGTGTGCAGAGGTGGCAATACCAGATGGCGATCCAAGGAGGAAAGCATTGGCCAAGAAGGAGCATAAGCCCGTATGATTGAGTTCAAGTAGATTAGGGCAGAGCCAGGAGTCACTCCGTAGGCAAGAATTAGTGACCTGAATTTGATTCTAGGTCATCAGTGGAGGAGGATGAGCAGTAGAGTTCCTTTGTGCATGTGATTATGTCGAAGAGACAAAACAAGATTGAATTTGACCTTGGGGTCATCTAGTGGGATGGACAGGAATAGGCAGGTATCGTAGGCACAGCAGTGATATAAATTAGCATACTAACACATCAAACTGTGGCTGAATTAACGTTTAAAATAGCCCTGCATGAGGAAAACAAAACGTTAGCTGGAAATGACTCCAAACCACCATTGACCAGTATTGGTAATGAATGCAAGGATTATCTATTTGAATATTTGTGAATTTGATCATTTATGAATTCTTTGTGAATTGCATGCAAACATAAAAATTCAGACACGTTTATACTCAATTAAAGGATTGTTATTTTGGCTGCAATTTCTCTGGGAAACTCTGTTTACGACTCAATCAATCAATCAAACTTTATTTGTATAGCCCATATTCACAAAACACAATTTTTCTCATAGGGCTTTAACAGGGTGTGACATCCTCTGCCCTTAACCCTCAACAAGAGTAAGGAAAAACTACTAAAAAACCCTTTTAACAGGGTAAAAAGAAGGTAGAAACCTCAGAGAGAGCCACATGTGAGGGATCCCTCTCCCAGGACGGACAGAAGTGCAATAGATGTCAAGTGTAAAGGAGAACATCATCAAGATAAAGGTTTTAGCAGCATTGATGAGGGTAAACATTTTGAAGCATAACTGAAGGTCAGTGAACGCACAATGCACGACTGCATTGTGCTTCCACCTGGAAGGAAATGTGCTACGAACATAAAGTTTTGCTTTGCCTTTAATTTGATTTGGTGAGCCATAAATGATGTGCACACACACACACACACACACACACACACACACACACACACACACACACACACACACACACACACACACACACACACACACACACACACACACACACACACACACACACACACACACACACAAACAGTGAAAATTCATTCCGACAGAGAAAAGAGCCACACCTCGGGCTAACTGTTCGCACACATCCCCAAAGAGAACAGCTTTGATGCGAAGCCTGAATGCCTGCTTTCATCTGCCTCCATTGGGTCCAACTCTCTATGCATGTTAGAGAGAGGATGAGATTGTGTGTGGGACAATATCCACACGAATGCTTTCAAAGTGTAGATTGTCTCTGGTGTTTGTTGTTAGAGACGACAAGTTTGATTGGTTTAGGATAAGACAAATAAGGACACAGGGCCTTGCTGTCTCGCACGCACGCACGCACACACACACACACACAGCCATATCAAGGGTCAGCATTCCACATGTGAGCGAGCCCAGTTCTTCCGGGCATTTGGTTGGCTGCACCACAGTAACCGGATGCCAATTTTCCTCTAAGACATTTGATTGTCTCTGCAAGTCATGCCAATCTGCAGTGACTGAAAGAGGCAAGATTGTCAGCTAAAGTTTGGACTGAACAGAGTCTATATCATGAACTGTGACTGCAGGGGATGGAGCTAGGGAGCTGCTCAGACACTTTCCTGACTGCACTCAAGATACGGATCAGACAATTGAGAACTCTTGTGTGGCACTGTGGCAAATTTGTGCTTGTTACCAAAACTTAGTCCTTTTAATGGCAAAACTAAATCTAAAAACTAAAACTAAAGGGCCCATTGTCATTCTGTATGACTATAGTGAGATCAGCAAGGCTCTGACCAGTCACAGGTAAAAGTATAGTTACATGTTGTTAACATAAGAAAATCAACAAACTACATATCTGTCTCTCTCACAGGGCAAAGTGAAAAAATACCAGTGTCATGCAGTTATGGGTTTCCCTTCAGTGTGCAAGTAGCACAAGGGATGACAGCCGTAGTTAATTAAACAAAACTGCAAAACAGACTGAAAGAGAAAGTCTCCTGAAATGTCTGTTTGCTTGTTTTGGTGTCGTGCTTCAATTGTTGACAGAAGTAATCTGAGATGCAAGTTGCAAGCAATCTGAACCACAGAGGTTTTTACAGACAGGAAAAGTTTATTTTGTAAAAAAGAAATGTGAACAAGAACAAGCAGTCATGGATGAGAGCGTTTGGTCAGGAGAACATATACACTGCAAACATTAAGGCAGCATAGTCATTTTGTTTGCTAACAGAAACTTATGATTAGGGCCACAAGTTCTGATTCCTGATGGGGAGAATAAAATGTACGAACCCTTTGGAATTACCTGTTTGTTTTATCTTAATTGTCAATGGATGTCATGGGAATAGACAAGGACAACGTGCAATCTTACTCAATAATTGCTCAAACCTATTTTTGCAGGTCTGCAGCAACTGGAACGGCTATCAGGCGAATACTCACCATTTGAGTTTACTCACGTGTTACACATGATTAACGAAAATATAAACAAATTATGTGTTGAGGGCATCGTTAAAATCGCGTCTCGTTCTGTGTGAATGCAGCATTAGGGTGTCTGGTGTAAATAGCTCATGTGTCTGCTCATTTCACATTGTCTTAATTGGGACCAAGTCTGAGCTCTGACTCTGAGACACTCCAACAGGATTTTCTTTGAGGTCATTCTGTTTGTTGTTGTTGGACGATGGTCCTGCTTCTTCACCCAGTTTATACTGAGCGTCAGCTGACAGAGAGCCATGCTCACATTTTCCTGTAAGATATTTTGATAAACCAGGGTATTCACTTCAACATTGGTGAAGTCTGCCCAGGTTCAGAGGCAGCAAAGCCCAAATCCGCTCCTCCACAGTATTTCACTGTTGGGATGATGTTTTCATGTTGGTAATTGGTGCCCTTTTTACACCACACAGTTCTCTATGTTCTTCCCAAACAAGTCGACTGTAAGACATTTTCCCAGCAGTGTTGCAGCATGCCATGGAGATGAGCAGCTTCCTCTGTGGTGTCCTGCCATGAACACCATCCTCCAAACAACCATGTGCCAAGATTTGCATATGGTTGACTCATGATCAGAGATGTTAACCAGCTCAAATGATTCCGTCAAGCTTGCAGCTGTTTCTCTGATCGTTTTCTCCCATAGTGAGCTCTCTGTGATGTGTTTTTGGAGTTGTCTCAGCTGGACACTCACTTCCAGGGAGACAAGCCACACAACTAAAGATTTCTATTCACGGACAGTTTGTCTCACTGATGAATGTCCAATAGCTGTGGGATCACTTTAGAACCATTTCCAACTTCAAGCAAATCAGCATTTCGTGACCGTAAGACTTTTGGAATCTCTTTTGTCTCTTGTGAGACGTATCAGCAGATGCTGTTTGTGAATAATTAAGTTATTTGTGTAGGTTCAGTAGGTCTAACACCTACATCTGGTTTCACTGACTGTCTCCAGGTTTTACTAAAGTCGGACTCCAGTTAGCTTCAGTTTATGTGATTAGCAGAAGGGTTCACATACTATGAATGTTGAAGTGAATTACTCCACACGGAAAAAACAAAAATACAGTGATTTGTGTGTTTTAAGTTAGAATGACTGTATTTAAGTTGCAGAACATGTGAACATATATGAAGATACTTTTATTCATTATTACAGATAATACCAAAAGGATCACTTACTTGTTCTTAAATAATATTTCTTCCTAAACGAATGACAGCAAAGCCCACAAAGCTCACAAAGACCAATGACAGAAACCATCAATGAGAGATTTAATCACACAGGCACACCTTGACCCTTCTGGGGCTCCATAGGAGACGGCCAGTTAGAAGAAAAGAAAGTAATGGACTCTGAATATAAACACATCACGGGCGAGAGGGACAATGATGCTGAGGTGAAGAGGAGGAAAAGAAACCGTGATGAATTCCAGTGAATATGAGAGCCAACCGGATTCTAATAGTTACTCTATCACCCAAACAGACTTCTCTGACAAATCACTTAATGTGCAAATAGCGCTGTATTTATTCAAATGACAAATCACACTGTCACATAAACAGACTTACGGAATGCAATGCACACATATACAAATACAGGTGCACACACAGGTGGTTTATTATCAATCTGTCATACTTCTGAAATCAAGTGATCTTTAATAATTAGTGTATTTGCTCCAATGATGAATGGAAATAAGAGTCACTGTTGTACTGCATAAAGAGGATTGATGCCAATGTTCCACCTGTACTGCAGGTATTGTGTGCGAGTGTGTAGTTTTTCTTTCCAGCAGGCCAAGTGTTATTTGTCCTGATGGAAAACTCACCAGCTTTTAACAATGAATGACCCATCCGTTGAATAAGCATCAGTATCTTTTCAGCAATTCCACTTTGTTTTCTTAAGACTTTAAAGTGGCTTGATGGTGTGACACTTTAGAAATGTTTGTACGAAGAGAGCAGAACGAATGTGTATATAAAGATGAATGATTTGTCTCCACTTCCTCACACTGTATGAAAATGAAGCCAAAGCATCCTGGATACGGCTGCTGCCATCATGTCCTGGTGATGTCATTTGGAGTCGGCACTGTAGCAATCGTGGAGTGGTGCTGCAGTGTTGAGGTCCGGCTGATGCACGCTTTCAATCAATCACATGTCAAGCTCAGCTGTCAATCATGACGTTTCATCACATTTTATAGCATTAAATATCTAATCACAACCAAACGTATTGTAAACATGAGCACTTGAACATGCATCAGTGTGATAAGAACCTAAAATGAGAGAATCTATCTTTGGGCTTACGTGGTTGAGCAACCCATGTACAGTATGCAGGCTTGACTTGTCCTGCAGCAGCAGCGTAATGGCCTGAGGCTGTAAAGTGCACTTTCATTTGGGGGTTTGGCTGCAGTGTAGGTCATAAACCGTGCCCCCTCCATGTTAGCAGATGGGACATGAAACAGTCTTGAGTGGTCCAGATAATATGGCTCCACTTTTTGCGATCGGTCATGTCATTAATCTTTCTATAAAGTCTACTGCCAAAAGGAAACGCAGTAAATCAATTTGCAGACCTGTCAACATTATATTGTGGTACAAAAAGTAAGAAAAACCATGTGAGACAAAAGAATGTTGTGTTTTGAAGTGAAGTTTGTTTATAAAATATGTGAAGATGGATATCTTTGACAGCGTACAGAGGATTATTCATTGCATTTTTCATTTGGCTAAGTGCAACTTCTCAGGAGTACACAGCCAGATGTCATATAAAATAATAGGTGCATCACTTCCAAACAACCAATTAACAGTGTGTTCATGGCCACAGTGGAAGATTAGAGTGGGATGTTGAGGTGTAGCCTAAGGGCAGCAGCATTCTGGACTGGCTTCAGGCATCTGTTTGAAGACACGAGGCCCCAGTGAGGAGGGAGCTGCTGTTCTGAAGACAGAAGGTGACACGGATGGATGAGGGCCATGAAAGAAAGTCCTGCTGATGTTACATGCTTATTAGTTGAACAGTGGCTTGAAAAAATAAGAATAAAAAAGCTGAAAGCTAACAGTGCCAGTACGCAAATCAGTTGTGAAAAATAACCAGGTCAACTCCATGCTGGATGGAGCGTGGGACATCCAATCACAGGATGGAGCAACTCTGCAGGCAACCAGTCAGCTGCAGCCACAAGAGACGTAAGAACATTCTGTCAGAGCCCCTGTGGAGCCACATGTGGGTTTGCCGCCTCTTTGCATATTTTTGTGTGAATTCTCATGTTCCTATACACCTCTTGTGATTTAGTGGAATTGACATATCTTAACCATACAGTATTTAGAAGCCTTGAACCAGCCCACACCGCCCACACGTTTGTGACATCGCCCATGAAGTCGTTCATGCAGACAGTTACACCTCAAAGTTTCAGTTGCAGTTGTGTGCATACTCACAAGTGGCATGCAACACAGTTCTCTCTCTAACCCGAGAACTTACCTGTCACTTTTTGGTCTGTGTACCTGTCACTCAGAATCGGTTGCGCGTGACAGCGGCATTTGTGTGTGTGTGCATGTGTGTCCCATCTACCGCCATAGATGGAATCAATTGGATTGAATTAATTCTGTGTGAAACTCTGAAAAGAAACTGAAACTCAAAGCCTTATGAGACAAATTGTGATTTGTGAATATGGGCTATACAAATATAATTTGATTGTTTGATTGAACTAAATTCCCGGATCTGCCCATTTACTCAAATCCACACCATTTAATTCCACACCGTTCTTAACTGACCTATGTTGCACCCCCAGTTTTAGGACAAAAACCTAACTTCCTTGGCAGAGGTAAATATTGAAACTTGCATATTAGCAAACTTTCCTCTTTCTGCTTTAATACTTAAACCAAACAATGAATAGCCTTAGCCTATGTATACTGGAGGAATAAGGTTACAGGAGAGGAAGGATGTCTTAATCATAAGTATTTATTTTAGCCACAATTGAAAAGGGAAAGAAGTGACAGCAAGCCCAACGCACAAAGACTTATGTGGTTAGGAGGTTCTATACTTTTAAGATTATATATGCAGCTACTCTACTGGACAATTATTTCCAAACATAGCTCAAATGTTACCTTATCCCTGCTGGAACTTCTATTGACTTCTGCCCCACGAAGAAAGGGGAAAGTTGGTTTTATCTGTATCTATACCGCTCCCAAGATCAACCTTGGTTGCTATGGTTACTACTGATGATAACACACTGCAGATAAATAGAGGACTGTGCTGACCTCAGTCTGACCTTGTCTTGTGTGCAGACTCCCACCGAAAGGGGGGGCAGCTGAATAAGACGGTACAGGATAATTAAGAGGGAGAATAAAACTGAATGAGAGGAATGGAAATGTCCTCATCAATTATTGCGAACATGATTCCATTCAACAAACTGCACATGAATACGCAACCAATTATATAGAACATTCATTTAAATAAGACATTATGACTATTAGAGATTAAAGTTTCATTTCCCCTGCTCCCTTTAAAATATTGTCTTGTAATCTCAACAAAAAGATCTCTTGAAATAAGAAGAAGAAAAAACAGTTTAAATAATTAAATATAGATTAAACCTGGCATTTTGAAATAAATGTGATCCCTTTTACATTCATCAATGTCACGACTTCAGCCAGATCTTAACAGTTTCATTGTCTGTTTTCTTATTTTTTGCATCACTAACTCTCATGTCATTTCAGATGTCAGCCACTCCCCTCTGCTCTGCATCACGTCGTCACACGGATCCCATTACCTGCCCCACCGCCAGACTCACCTGCTTTCCATTAGTCATTACTCACCCAGTATATCTACCAGCTCATTTCCCTTGTTCTCTGCCAGATCGTCTAGTGTGTTAGTGCCTAGCCTTCCAGCGATTTCCCTGCTTTATCTGTTTTGCCTGATCTCATCTCTGACCTGCTTTCTGACCCTGGATTCCTTTGTTTGCTACCTAACTGACTACCTGGCTTTTGACCCCCGGATCGTTCCAATAAATCCTGAACTCTTGTATTTCCGTAAACCTGTTTCTGTGTCATGCTTTTGGGTTCACGCTTGACATTTTGCCCACCCTGACAATCAATGCCCTTGACTCCATCCCACAAAGTACTGAGGGGGGATACTGAAGTAGGGTAGGGCCGATAATCAAACTAACCAAACTTTGCTTGATATATCAAATATTTACGTTGACATGTTACCACCTTCCCTGACGTCCTGAAGAGCCTCTGAGTGCGAAGACACCGCAGAGTCTTGCTGAGCGACTGGAGTTTCCAACCAAAAGGTTTGGCATCACTGTCAGTACAAGGATAACATTCCATTCATATTCAGATAATGCATCATCTCATTAGGGCTTTTGACATCTTGTATCCCACAAGTGCAGCCTTTAAATGTTATGTCCCAATTACCCTCTGTGCTGCTTTGTTTTTGTTTTTTTAATTTCGGACATCACACGGGTCTTGATGTCATTGACTTAATCCCGGCTGATGGAGCTGACCTCGAACCCAGGGAACGTCTGGATGCAGCATACAGACGTTCTTGTGGAATCATAATTTGCTTTCTCCAGCATTTTTATTTCACTAGCCTTAATTAAATCAGTGTCGTCTTCTGTTTGCTTCGAGAGCCACTCTGAGTCTGTACATACACTATGAACTGTGGGTAACACTGTCGACACATTAAGCCTTTTAGCAAGAGTTTTTCAGTCATCCATCTGACATAAGAGATATGATTCAGATTTCATGAATCACTGCTGTTCACATTGACTATGCTATAGTTCATTTGTCACTTGCTTTTAATGAGCGTTATACAACCTAGAACTTTGTGTGAAACTACACTGCAGTGATTGTGTTTTGCGCTCCGAGTCCTGTCACAACACAGTTAACCACAGCTATAATGACGCCTAGTTAAAGTTCAATGGGCACAATCCGTTACTTCGCATGTTTGTTTTTTTTCCTCTATGGACGAAAGTCTTTTAGTTCCTACTGTTTTATTTTTTTCTATCACCTTCACTTTTACAAGCTGTCAAAATCCCTACAGTCCCAATTTTGACAGTGCTGTACATGACCAATTAACCTTATGCCTGCATTTTCCAAGCAAACCAAAAAGCTCCACCATCCACATGATGGCTCTGCTCCACCACCCCCCACACCCTTAAGAATCAGGGTGAACCTCCCTTCATTGTCTTCACAGGGTCCGTCCCCTTAATGGAAATGCTTCTCATCAGCTGCTACCTCAGTAAATATCATCACACACTTACATTTTGTTGAAACAAGAATCTAGTTTGCTTATCCAGTGCATGTAAAGCACTTTGTTTTGCAGATAGTTTGCACAGTCAAAGATTTAGGTCTGCACGTGGTTACACATTTACCTTTGCAGACCCTCACAAACAAACCTGGAGACCATGAGTGTGCCTGAGGACAGTGGACCGTCACAGAAAGCTTCAAGCCAGCAGAAGAGCAAGACTGCCCACAACTAAATCTACCCTTGAAGATCCCACTCAGTTAGTGCTTCACAGATACTAACCAACACTTTGTGTAAAATGTTATCTCATCTGCAACATAAGCGTTACAGATTTTTACCCATTGGGGAAATTTCCATACGGTGCAATCACTAATTCTCACAATGATATCATACTGTTGTTTAGGTAATATATTGTATACCATGGTCACCATCTTGGATTACTATGTTAGCATCTGACCATTTGCTGACTAGTAAATGTACAAATGAGGCTGATGTGAATTTCAAACAATGTGTCAGTTGCTAATGTGAGAGGAAAAGACAGGGAATCACCATAGTCATGTGGACACTCTGTAACATGAAGATCTGAGCACAATTTCAACGTTAATCCCTCAGGTACATGTGAAGATATTTTACTGTGAAGTCTTAAGCACCTGAGGGAAAGTCATTGGATCACCAGAGTCAGCAGGATTCATCCTCCAGGGAACATGGATGTCAGTATAAACTGTCATAACAATTAACTCAGAGACTGAACGAGAGTCTGGCAGTCCTCTCTGTAATGGTCTCACTGTTTTATGGTAATCACACTACTTTCAATAAATTTATGTGTATGATTTTGGGAAAATGAAATGCAACACAATGTGTAAATGTACAGCAGCCGCACAAAGAGCAGCATGATGGAAAACAGGCAGTGGGAAATATCATCCAAGTGAACAACACTGTTCTGTTCTCTCTCTGTGTTGTTTTGTGGCTGTTATCTGCTTGCTGTTCTGTAGAGACCAGCACTGCAATAGCCTCACATCTCTCACTCACCATCACCTGTCACTTGTACATTCCATCTGCTTTATTGTCTTTGTTTATGTCGAGGATGAGTGGTCACAATAACTCCGAGTTATAAAGGCCTACATTGTCTTTTTCTGCAGCTGTGTGATAGACCACCACGAAATGTTACGCAAACACCAAAGTCAACCAGTGCAAGCCACCACAACTCCTCGAGAAACAATATTCAACAAGTGCCTGGATTCGGTTCAAGGCAGAGAGCACAGATCTCCTCCCAGATTCTTAACTATATTTTATTACAGATCGTAAAAAGTAACTGGTTCAAATGGCTCTACAGAATCGCTTGTAATTGCTCAATAGAAATGAAATGTGTTGACACTAACTGCCTTGCCACAGGACATTATTTTGATACTCAGCCAACAATTCAGAGAACTGTCCCACCCTGTAGCTGTATGACATCACGCTCCTGTAAAGACAGAACTGTTGTTACTAATAAAGTTGTTACAATAAATATCACTAAAATATCTCTATGCCATTTGTTGTGATTAATGCACTACAGTTATAATCCTTTAGATGTCTACTTTTGACGATCTATCCATCCTGCTGTACCACATACAAAGTTTCTCCGGCTGTTACTCATTTACACATTTGAATAACATATGTATCAATAGCCAGATGAGACTGACAGTGTTTTAAATAATGTCCACAGTTGAGAAGTTAACTGTGTAATGGATGCTATATTATATATTTCTGTCTACAAGGTTGTTGTATATTTGTCGTTGCAATTGCATTAACATGTTGGTCTTTTTCTTACTTGGTCTGTTCTGTGTCATGTTCTCTCTCCACATGTATTGCCGGTCTGTATTGTGAGGAAGTTTTTCTTTCATCAGATGATGTAATAGATCGCACGTTGTTCCGGGATCCTTTTACCACAGGACTGAAAGTCAAGGTATTTTAAATGTGGACAGCGTGTTCCACTTTCCAACAATCTCATTTTGGAGAATATATGTTTTCATTTACTTAAGAAGAGCCAATCTGCTTTTAATGGAGACCACTTTACTCAACGCTGAAAGGCATTTTGTATTTTTTTTGCATTTTGTAACAGAAGTGTTGATGAGGACGAGAGAGCTAATGACATGGCAGCAGGGAGTCCAGCTTAAACGTCAAATCAAATACAATTGTGATCATAGTTAATCAGTATTCAAACCAAGATTGAAATCAAGGTTGAGAGTGTGTAGGGTCTGATACATGCTGAGAAGAACAAAGACTATAATTAACAAACGAGAAGTCAAACTGTCAGTGATTTGTGTCATATTTTCTACAATGAAAAAAACAGGAATGGGTATGAACAATAAATGCACACAAACATATAAGAGGAAGAATAATGACAGACCTATATAGGAAGAAATATATGGAAAACGTGCCGATAGAGAAACAAATAATAATTGAATTGAGTTAAAAATGATCAGTTCAGGCCAGGTGGGCGGCAGATTAAAATACAGTAAAAAGGATTAGTATGTCAAACTTTAATCATTTGAAGTTCAAATGAAGAGAACGACCCAGTGCTCACCAAGCGACATATAAAGCTGCTCCTGAACACAGCGGCAAACCCTGCACTGCCGCCAAAAAGTCTGGGCGAGCTGATGAAAGTGTAATCCTTCGAGCAGAACTCAATGAGAGGGCCAGGTTCCAGAGTCCTGTGCCAGGTTTCAGTCAGGAAATGAAAGTCTAATTTCTTAGACATGACGAAATCATTTAGCCGAAATGACATGCGATGGAGTGAGCAGTCAGTCGTGCCATTTTGAGAGGTGTAGAGAAGCAGCTGTCGATACCAGAATTCCAGGGCTCAACCCACAGAGGTGATGCAAATAATGTCGGACATCAAAATGACCCTGGGCTGGGCCAGAAAAAAAGCCTGGGTCCTGCTCCAACATTGTGTCTAAGTACTGCTGTTTCAGACATTACTGGAGTCAAAGAAGGTCACTGGAGTCCTCCAATAGAGTTTATTCTATTAGACAGCAACCAAAATAAGCCCCAGCATGTCCGGCCCGCCTAAAGAAATCTGTGAAAACATCATCTTTAATGCAGTGGGGACTCGAGTGGAATCGCCAATCGTCTTTTACTTAAGTGTTTTTGGATTGGTTCTTTTTTTGTCGTGTGAACTCCCATTTGAAATCTGGCTGATTCTATTGGGTGCCTCCTGCCCGCACCGCCCCTAAAATGACCCAGAAGGGGCGCTTCATGGAGAAGCAGGACAGGTCTCCACTTTGCTTTGAAATGGTGCAGCAATGTTCAACACAGGCAAAGAGGCATCTACAGAGGTCTCCAAGGCACAGAGCCCAGAGGGCCCAGTACGCACCTCAGGGACTCAACCAGGAACACTGCCTCTGCAGTGCATAGCAGTGGAGCATCTATTAGTTATTTCTTAGCACCCAGAGTGGACAATGACATATATCAGTCACTATAAAGCCTCATAATACTCAGTTATATTAGTTTTTAGTGATATACAGCAAATATTGCAGTGAATAATGACGCATAGGGAATACCAATATGTAATTAATGACACATATTGAATAATAATGAGTAGGTTATGGTTTAACTAAAAAAAAGAAAAGATTATTGTACAGGATGTGAATGTAATAATCACAACAATGGCATGGCCTCTCACACAGGTAGATTCCACTCAACAAGGTGCTGCAGTTTGTGTGAACCAGAACACCTCTGCCATTAACTCATTTTAATGAGATTGCTTGATGAGTACCAAGCATGGACTTTAGAACATCTACTATTATTATTAATAGCTCATTGAATGTGTTACTTGCTCTAATAAAGAGGAATTACGTATATAAAAGGGGTTATTGTTACCTGGCAACCAAGCATGGACTTTAGAACTTAGGTGCTATATTACTGTATATTTTTCTCCAATTTGATGCTTTGGGAAAACAGAAAGTAAAAACGGCCTTTTTTTGTGCTCTATTTCTATTAGTTGTAAAAAAAAAAATTTTTTTTTAAAATCCAAACAGAATGTTTTATGGAACTGGAAATGCACTACTCTTTACTTGTTTAATGGTTTTCATTCTAAGATAATGCTGTGGAAAATAAAAGGTCAAGGAAACATGAAGTCCACATCATGTTTTATGATGTCTAACCCAGACCCAACATCACCACCAGTGACTCCTGACGTCAGTCTGCTTGAGTCACATTACTGTGTGAATGTCACATTCAGTCCTGGCGTTACAGACACTAATTACATTAGACAAACATAGAACTCACAAATGACATTTCAAGGCACGTATTCTGTAATCTCTAGTGAAATGCATTTCAAAAGTATTTTCATCATGTCTGCGCCCTTTAGTAGCTAATAGGGCTCTCCATCTCTAAAAGTCAGACCGGCATTCATTTTTTCTTTTTTCTTTCTCTGAGTTTTTAGCCAAACAATGTGGCTTCTTCACTTCACTTCATTCTGGACCAGAACACCCTGACTCTTACTTTATAAACAAGGGCCATTAGTTTTACAGTGTTGGACTTTATTTTTACATAGACAGTAGCTAAATATAATTTATAAAATATAATCAAAATTTTGTATATATAAACTCTAATGCTTAGGGATCAAACAATATGCAAAACAAGATCTAATAAAAAATGCACAGATTGTGTTTTTAAAAGTGTCTTTAGTGCCTCAGCTAAATGTGATTTAATGATTTAAAACAAAAACAACAAAACAATTATTTTCTTATCGATTGTGCAAACAGTTTATCAGTGTGGTTTGGATATCACACTGTCATATTTAACAGATACAGCAGTAGTTCCTTTTCTCTCATACATCTAACAGAGTAGTTACTTGAGGCGACTTTTCTCTCCTCGGAAAGTGAAAAAAGAAAGTTCGAGTCAAAGTATATAAAACCAGATAATAAAATGTTCCATGTTACAAGAAGGTCCCAAGGAAACACATAAAGGATTATGTGTTTCCTTGTCCCTGAACAAAATGAATGAAATAAAGTTGGATGTCTTTCTCAGGAAGCCATAATGCTGCAAAGAAAAACCGAAAAGAAACGAAAACATCAGGAGGAGGGAGTTTATAACCTTACCTGTAACTTACCTGCAGCCTATTGATGTCTTGATAAAGCCAGACACTAGGCTCAGATCAGAGAGCAGACATCTCATTACACACCTAAACTGTATGTTTTCAGGTAAAATGGTAAAACTGATACTGAGGGTTTAGTCTGCTTCCCTCAAACCAAAGGTCACACAGTTTCCGGCAGCTTTGTAAAGCTTGCGATGAATTTTCTTGACGTGGCTTCGTCGTACTGAACCTCCCCCAGAGAGCAACATAACTGCCAGTAAATACAATGACCTTCTGACTGATCCTGTTGATATATTTCATATTTGCACTGCACATTTAGAACCAAGGTCAGCGATTGTTTCACAGACTGAAGAGAAAAACAAGACAAATGGACAAACTGAATCATAATGACGGGGAAATACGTTGTATAGTAACCAAAGGCAAGGATGGAAATGACAGAGAAAAGCTGAAGGTGGAAATGGAAAAAATAAATTCATACATGAAAGATAAAGGCACAGATTTAAGTAGAAAATGTAAACATATATTTCTTTTATCTGGACATTTTTCAGTCTTGATTGTTTATTCATTCATCTCTTTGTGAGCTGATATTGCCATTCATAGAAATAAAAAGAAATCATATTTATAAAACTCAGCCATGCCTAGTTTTTCAACACAGTGCACATAAAACATTTGTTACAGCCCTCGGATGAATAAAGCAGACACAGGTAGCAGCTTTGAAAATATGATTTAGATCAGATTATGTTTTAGTTTGATATTGTCATTATATGACACTGGTGTCTCAAACCAGTCTGGACCGGTTCCTCCAGGTGTGTTAATGCAATGATTAGAAAGGAGATACGATGTGTGCATGTACGGTCACGTTTCTGGTTTCGTGCACAGGGCTCTAATCTCGAGGAGGAGACAGATAAGACAAAGTATATTAATCAAGTACTGTATGAAATGTACAATTTAAATTACTTTTTCACACTTTCACTTTATAGGCCACTTTATTATCCCTCTTCACTACATCTCTGAGAGACATATTATGGCATTAAAAACCAGAGACATGCAGGCGGACCACTGATACGCTACTATAATGAGTGTAATTCCAGGGATGCTAAATGCAGAACATACAGTCAAGTTCACATTTTACTGCATGGACAGTGAGCGTGCCTGTATAGTCACAAAGTGAATTGAAAACCAATCTCAAGTGTTAAAATATCAGTGGCTTAAATCCATGTTCTCTATCAGTGAGCTGTAGAGAACCACAGCTACAACACCCAAAAGCTCTCATTTTCTCTGTAGTTCATGTAAGACAGAAAATGCATCATTATTATTATTATTCATTAATGTCTTTGATTATAATAAAGCCTTGACAGGAAACGGCTATTTCCGTTGATTACGGCGCCTCTGTGGACAAAAGCGGTAGTGTTGTCTAAACCTCAGTCTGACCAGCATGTGCTTTTGTTTTGGAGGAGTGAATGAAAGACACACAGCTGTTTGCAGAATGCATAGCGATGAGTCATTAATCTTGCAATCCAAAAATAAATTAAACAGACTGTTTAAGACGAAGAAAGCCAGTTCGGGATCAGTATGAATCCTCTCTGATCATGTGATTCTCTCCATCTGTTGAACGCCCGGGCTTAGCTTGTGCTTCATCACTAGCCCTTTTAACTTTTCTTTGTTCTTCTGTCTTTTCTCTTCTATGTCTCCTTGCTGATCCTGCCCCAGCATCAGAACATGACTACAAAATGCAATGTCAAAAATAATATTCTCTAAAGAAAAGTCTGCTCCAACTTCTTTTCAACGTGCTACTCACTGTGAATGGAAGTGTAAACAAAGCCGGTTCAGACGTGCACTGAACTTAGCCGCTCCTCCTTATTTTCTCCGGAGGAGGTGCATTTGTGAACGGAAATGTGCTCTGCACTTTCTATGGACTTTCTCCTTCTGGCCTCCAAGTATAAAGTCTGTAGAAATTCAGGACAAGTTGATGATTGAACACAGCAGGGGATTCCCAGCTGGATTCACCGCGAGCTGGGATAATAATTCATGACTCAGATATCCTGGTTTTATTAAAAGACAAACACAAAAACCTGCACACTATCAGACAGACCAACAATATCCAACTTTTTGGGGGCGTGAGTGTCATTAAAGTCAGTTGGTCAATCAGTAATTTCAGTTTCACAACACTTACATTCACCTACAAAATATGTCCTATGAAACATGAACACTATGAAAACCAAACCGTACAAGACATTTAAACAACAATAACAAACAAAGAACATCTCAAACACATAAAATATCAATGGACAGTGTGAAGAACCTGTGTCCTGGTGACATTATAGAAAAGTGGCACTTGGGTCGATGTGCTGTGCTATTGACAAAATGGTATACATCACAAAGTAAAAATGTGATTGTCCCAATTTCTCAGATGAAAGGCTGAGGAGTGGAACTGATCATGTTTAACTGAGTCTTTAAAAGTTGAAAACCAGTGAATTTTCCATCACTACTGACAAACACTATGCATTTTAGCCAAAAGGTAAGGACACACACACACACACACACACACACACACACACACACACACACACACACACACACACACACACACACACACACACACACACACACACACACACACACACACACACACACACACACACACACACACACACACACACACACACACACACACACACACACACACACACACACACACACACACACACACACACACACACACACACACACGCAGCATTTCATTATGTGTTTTTATAATTTAGTGTATTTTGATTTAATTATTCTTTGGGGAAATACTCACTAAATGGACATGATGCCAAATTCAGTATCTGACATAATAGAATGTTTCACGTGGGTGTACACTAAAAACCAAATCTGTATGCACGAGCACCTTGAAAGCAGCAGCTACATTTGTTCACGTGGTTTGGACTGTATGACCCCCGCTGACTCCATCTTGTAACCGACACATGTTTTCCTTCTCTGTCCATGTTCGGCTTCTCGGTGCAAGGTCACACATGAAAAGAAAAAAATCAGAGAGCCCTGCGGTGTTAAAGAGCGACACGCTGGGCAGCTGCACAAGTCTCTACCTCATTACTGACGTCGATGGAGACGGGCGCTTTGGCCAAGTTGCCAGGGGTGCGAATTCAATCACATCACAGGATGCCTTAATGTCCTGAAAGCTAAAGATGCCACTAAATGAGAGGTGGGTGATTTCATTTGCGTTGATGATCATGCACAAAGTTAACACTTAATGGGGTTGTTCAATCTATGAAAAGAGATACTGCACATTTAAATGTATTGTGAGAAAATTTAGTAAAATAACGTTATTTCCTCTTGATCTGTTCAAACCTACACAACGGGTCAATGGTTTCTTTAACTGTCTATATTGCCTCCCCTGTCTCTCCAGTTGTTCTTGGCCTTTGACGCCCTGAGAGCCAATGGTGTCATTCACTCAGCCCTGAAGCCTGACAACAGAATGCTGTTAAATCACCAGAGCGTGTCCCTCAGAGTCAAACTGATTTTGGCGTTACCTTCACTTCCTCAAAAGAAAGACACCTGTGAACACAACTCAGCCTCAGAGTTACAGATCGGGTCGTTCTGCAAAACCCATCATTGAACATGTTTGTAGTTGTGTGTTTATGGTGTAAATAATCCGGGCCTCCCAGTCTGAGGCCAAAGACATAGGATGTTTACTGTGGACGACCCGCTCATGATCTTCTACCAGCACCAGTCACTAAGTAACCAAATATATCTTCATTTAAATGCAAAGATTGTTACATCCTGCCACTGACACATATCTAAGGGGATTTCATGTAGGATATCAGCTGATGTGGATCTTTATGTTTTCTCTCGAGGTGGGAGTATTGTAGACATGCCGAGCCAGCCAGCTGTGGGTGGGGGGGCCACCTGCCAAAGCTAAGAGGAGAATTCAGAAATTCTTCTGGTAGGGTAATAAGGATCAGTTTGGACTAAAACTACAAATACAAAAAAATCATATGAATGTTATAGGAGTTATTAGTGTTTTTGGAGGCTTAGGTGTTGTTAGATCTTCTGGGTGAGGAGGAGTAAGTGTTGCTGTAGACCTTCTCTGCTGAGGGATAGTTTCTCTTCTTCAATGCAGAAATTAATGGACCTCCTTTGAGAAGTAGAGAAATCCTCCCTCAACAGGATGGAGGTCTATGAACCCCCCAATACAGACCATTTACCATCTGTCTCTCTATATTGTACCTGTGATATACTGGCGACCTGTCCAGGGTTTATCATGCCCCTCGCCCAATGTCAGCTTGCTCCACCCCACCCAACAACCCTCAAATGATCAACTATCATCTAAAGATAGATGGGTGGATTCACACTCAGCCTCACGTAACCTCAACTGTCGTTACAGCAACCAACAAGAAACCAAGTGATTGCAATGACCTTGATAAAGACCCCACAGGTTAAATATCTGGGACTCCCATCAGGAATGGCTTTTCTTACTTCCTGAACTGCAGACCGACATTTTCACATTTCTTGTTATAAATTACGTCATTTTGAGTTGAATATGAATGTTGGGGCTGCCAGACATTTGGATGACACCACACGAGCAGTATGGAGGCATGCTGTTTTTTTTTTTTACTTCAATTGTATCAGATTCAACTGCAACAAAGTTTACCCCTAAAACTCAAAAAGTGGTGAGTAGATTATGAGTGAATTTTCATTTTTCTGTGAACTATCCTGAAACAAACTAGACTGGCACTCAGTAAAGTGCCTACCTCCACCAAAGCCCAACTGTCTCCAGATGAAACATATAAATCAGCTTGCTCTGGATTTTTATTTGGATCCGCACCAAATTTCACACACTAGTAAATAATCTCTTCAATATGCCTGTTTTTTGTCAGCAAGATCCATGAATTATACCCAGGACAATCTGTATAACACTGTGTCCTCATCTGCCCAGTCTCCTGGCCACACAATCTTAAATCATCACTGTGGACATAAATGTCTTCATTCTTCTTCCTT
Source organism: Hippoglossus stenolepis (assembly GCF_022539355.2). Lineage (NCBI taxonomy): Eukaryota > Metazoa > Chordata > Actinopteri > Pleuronectiformes > Pleuronectidae > Hippoglossus > Hippoglossus stenolepis. The sequence continues at coordinate 3,690,416 of NC_061489.1, forward strand.
TCATTGCAGGGGTTCTATCGCCACATTTTGAATGGAAATCCTTGCAGTTTATAAGTGTAACTGTCTAACCACCTCCATTGAGAGTAAGTATGAGTTTCTGCAAATTGTTATGGTTTTATTTGCAAATCCTTCAGGCTGCGAACTCTATTTAATGTACAAGTGGTTTCAGCACCATGGACAGCACCACTATTTCAGCACTGAACAGCCACTGCAGGAAAAGGTGGATGTTTATCAGAAAGCAGCATCTTTAACACATAACTTTTACTTGTAGTGAAACCGTATACATCAATTATTTCTAAATGTTACATTTCTAAATGTAGACTGTAGCTCCTTCCACTGCACAGAGCCTCCATGAAGCCAGGTTATGTGATATGTCATCCTACCAGATAAAGTCACTAGAAATACAATACGCATACTGAACCATTGTCATAAATTACATTACATATCATTTAGCTGACGCTTTTATCCATTAATAGATAGGAGGATCTGCTATGGTTTATTATTATTCTCACATTGATTTCTGTATATATACATATATAACTAGTTGTAACTAGTTTCTCTGCATAAGAATTAGTAAAACAGGCACACAGAATAGAACAATAAAATAATGTTATGAACATTCTGGGGCAGCACTTCCTTGCTATATTACACTGGGACAAATTGACACCAAGTATGCAGGTCTCATACACATCCCTGCTGTCACCTTCTCATTAAAACTGATGGCAGCACGTTGTATTTTATATTTGTTGTATGTTTTGATTTTAGTAGAGTGATTCAGCAGTCACACTATTGTGGTCTTTATTTTAATGTAGCATTGCCCCTGGAGTGCAGATTCACCTCACAAAGAGATGAAGGTCTGAAACTATGACTTTACCATTTAAAATTAGCAACATTACACAAACTCTTTAATCGTGATGTTCTCCTTGTGACTGTATCAATAACAAAGTAAGTGTGATTGTTCATCAGAATAGTTTATTCTTTTTTGTCTTATATCTTCAATTGAAGTGCAATTTACTTTTGTTTCAAGCTTCGGCTTAAAAAAGGACAGACAGGGACTGAAGAGTAATTAAAGAATCTAAAGTTGAACCTTGAGAACCTTGGATAAAAATGGCAGTTTATAAATAGGTCTACCATTTCTACGCACAAAGTGAGCCATCTTTATAAGTGGATGGATTACAATGTGTGTATGTAGGAAGTTGAAGGTCCTGTAGGTTGGGTTTAAGACTGTAAGAAGTTTTCTTTGACATCAACTGACAGCTCTGTGATGCAGTGTGACATGGAGTAGACAGGAGGAAGATGATCAGAAGGAGAAATGTAAAGCCTGATATCCATTACACATCTGAAGACAAAGAATACTGTCAAATTCTACGTTGCAGGAAGTTGATGATCGCTAATCAGGACATTAGAGTCGGGATCAAGGAAACAAGCTGATTGTTTTCCAAGAGGCAATTTAGAATTCAGTGTCACCTAGACGGGAGGAGCCAGGGACCAAATCATCGACCTTCTGCTTAGTGGATGACCCACTCTTCCTTCTGAGCCACAGCCACCTTCAAGAACATGGCAGTTATTTTCTTTGTCATGAAACAAACTGTTTTCACACACAGACAAGTCAAATGAATTAGTCATTTAGAAGCTAGTAGTGGTGCTGTGAGGGTTCTTATTCCTATCTTGCATGGCATTACATACAAGGAAGAACACCAATCTTCCTTATTAATTTGAAGAATATTCTAATATAAAAATTAAACCCTTTCCTCAGCTGATTTATTAAATACAAAAGCACCATTAACAGACTGGACAAAGCCCCACAGTGCACATTTGATCCAACATGAACATTTCTTCCACAGATATAAGTTATGGGCGACTGAAGTTATCGCACCCTCAAGCAAAGGTGCTGGGCTCCATCACAGCCTCACAAGCACAGGCGAGATGGATATTTAACATGGGAACTATGAATTAGACCTGCCTAGTTTCAAATAAACCCCTCTTGTACTATATTTTAAGGTGCAATATAGTGCTTTTTTTTCTGTATATAGTCATTATTTTCTTATTCCATATACATCTGGTTTGTATTGCTTGTTGGATGCATTTACACTCAGCTTTCATGTGATCAAACCAGATGCGTACAGGGCTAAATGGGGCCCTACACACGTTTGTTCTATTTATGGTACGTTGTATTACTTTGTTGCATTGTTTAAAGCACATTTTAACAGACACTGAGCTAACTCACCAGAGAAATGATCAGAGCATCTCAGAGGTACTGTCAGAAGAAAGGACTTTTTTAAATAATCGTTTTCACACTTTTCTCGGTACCACGTCTACTTTTTCAAAACTCTTGATGTGGTTTGATTTTGAAACATGAACCTGAGCACATCGCTTTAACCTTTGGGGCTAAATGCAGTTTAACACTTTCAACTAAAATAAAGCATATGCTCTCTCTCATAACAGCACTTTGTCACTTAATATAAAATGAACTAAAAAACACGAACTTTCCAACCAGAAACATTTCAAGATAAGCAGCTAAAGAAATGTTCCCTCTCACAATAAATACCATGACTGAGTGTGGTAGATTGACATTAAACTGTAAATGAGTTATTTACACAAATCACAAATGCAATAATATATTTCTTATTTGCCATACAATGTTTGACATCCTGGAGACAGTTGCAATCTAAACGCGTTGTGGTAGTTATCATTGTCGCTAGGTTCTAAGGGGAGTTATAAATAAGTGTCATCAAGTAGATGTTGTAGTATTGAAATATGGAGCCTAATAGTGTGATGGGCCCTTAAATGGAGCCTTGGGGTACTCCACAGGTGATGGAAGCTGACAAGGAGAAGAGGTTTCCGCACTTAAATGATCTTTTAAGAAGGAGGTGAACAATTAGAGAACCCTACCCCGGATTCTAACCTGATTCATTAGATGGTTTGGCTGCAAACGCAAAGCATTTGTTTCAGAGCATCCACAATGGTCTGAAGATCATTGAGTTTTAAACTGAAGGTTTTTGAACAGAGAATCCAAATGTCTCCAAACTTTGCTGCTGTTGGACAGAACTGGTAGTGAACACTGACTGACAGAGACGTTCATGGATTTTGGAAAAAGTGGGGATTGAAAGGCTTTGTATCAAAGCAACATAGAAGTACACAATTAAATTCACATTGTTTATGTGAGATTTTATTTTCTAGTTATTTTGCTCCACATAATCAGTTTCAACAATAACTTGTACAAAGCACTAAAGCAATAGGTAACACAAACTAAATGGAGCAAAGGAAAGTGTTTGCTTAAGCATTGGGTTATTGTTGTGAAAATGTGGAGAAACCTATAAATGTATAAATACACATAAACGGACACAGTTTTAGCTCACACTGCTATGATGCACTACACAATCCTTTATATTCACATTAACTATTCTTCTATATGGTCCTCCTGAGCAATTATTTTCCTGTGGGTGATCACAATTACCTATGGGTTCACGAGCATCCATGCACTCTGCGCCTATTGTCTAAAAATTGACTGTAGTGGGTTGCTGCTTAATTCAGCTCTTTCCACCCCTGCAAAAACCTACCACCATAACAGGCCCTGTGGAGGTGAGGCACAGCTTAATTTAGCTCCACTGTTAGATATAATGCAACCGTATGTGCTCGGGAAGTGTTTTTTATTTAAAGAACTCTCTATACTCACTGTGTGTTGTTGCTGCGAACAGACTTTGATATAGTGAGTTTCCCGCGGGCCTGATCTATAGCTCATGCTTTCTTTCCCCCTGTGGCCGCCAGTGATTCATTTCATAATAAGTATATAATGCTCATAAAAACAAAAAAACAAATCTCTATTTCAGATGGGTGCACTCTATCTGTACACATTCAGGCTGGCCACAGCCTAGTCTATCAGCTGTGAGGAGAGTGCAGTGGGTGAATGATCAACTGCCTCTCCACTGATTACATTAACAGGCCCTCCATCTGTCTCACCCCTTCTCCCCCGCACCCTCAGAAACACTTCCCTCTCTACAGTACATATTTGTCTCTATGTGTCTCTCAGCCCACCCACCCATGTGCCCCATCCCTCTGACCCACAAACCCCTTCACTCAGACTGTCTCTCTCAGTGAAAGAGTCAATGTTGCTAATTCTCCCCCTCTCTGCTTTATTTCTATGAGTGCCCGCAGAAAGGCAATTGCCAAGAGAGTCATAGAGAAAGGAAAAAATGCGCTGAAGGCTTTGGCCAGAAGGCAGCAAATTATATTATAGTTTAGGAGATTGAGTAATTCAGCAGTCCTCTCTACATCTATTTATCTAGTCCACAAGACAACCCTCATCACACATGAGAACTTCTCCTTGACCTGCGCTGATTGATTTGTCTTGAGCTGCAGCAGTTGTCTTATTGCTGGGAGGACGTGGGTGGTTGTTCCCCCGACAGCTGGATGACATAGTCCCATGTCAAGCAGGACTTGGTAATTGGTTCATTTCTATTTAGGCACTGAAGGAGATCTTGCAAGAAAAGTCTCATGGGCTGGATTAAAGGCAAAAAGAGGCAGTTTTGGTTGTAAGGCGGTTTGGGGGGGCGGAGCAGGGGTTTTACTTCAAAGTGTTGAGCTGGCTGAAGATCCAGTTTGATGAGTAGTCTGTCAGTTCAAGGCAAGTTCTGTGGTTGTGTGAAAAGTGGCCTGAGATGGTTGTTTTTATTTAAAAATGCTCCCTCTGTTCTGTCTGCACCAGGTTACGAGTCACATGGGCAATAGGTGGAAGTTAGGCAGTGAAAACCATATTAGTAACTGTGGCAGTAGACCATGCCACGGGGCTCTCCCTCACACAGCCAGAGACACAACTGTTGTTTTTAAACATACTTTATTAACAACCAAAACAAACTCCAAACATAAAGGGCCAGCCATCTCTGCTGGCGACTAGCTTTTCAGCTCAGTGTCTGAGTCCTTCTGAGTCCTTGCCCCTCCTCAGGCAGCTCAGACTGGTTCCTTTTTAAGTGTGAGGACCAATCAGCAAACAGCTCTCACCTATGCTGATTGATCCTCTGTGGTGCAGGGGCTCTCCCAGTCCCCTCACCTCCACAGTAACCCTTACAAAGTAGAGTTCAGTAATTGATGTGCATCTGTGCAGTCGCCATGTTGGGACAGCAAGTTAAGAGTGGAGACAAAGAGCATAAGAATTGAAAGTCTGCAGGCAAGTGCAGAGCTTGGCTGTACAAAGAGAAGAAATATTGAAAACAGGTAAGAGTGGCAATTTCATTGTATTAATGAGCCCATTCTAAACCTGCCTGTGGGGAATCTGTTGTCCTCTTGTCCTGTGTTTATGCCCAGGAGAGACTTCGGAATTGTTATTTTTCATGAAATTAAACTGAATATACTTTATTACTGCTTAAGTGTGGTCTATATATACACACGTTTGATTCATTTACTTGTTGTCTATTAATACATTGCATGGCGGCTAATTCTGAGGTCTTTTCTTAATCGACATAATCATCAGCCTAAATTCACAGTTTTTCAAAATGAAAGCTCTGTAATTCTGCTCATTAGAAAGCACTGCAACAACAAAATAAACATTGAGCTTTTACTTTGTAGGAACATTCTGTGAATGTTGCCCTGACGGAGAACGGCACCTGGGACACCCATGAATGTCTGAAAGTCTTATATGGTGGAATAAAAATAAAGCAATCAAAAGATATCATTGCCAGGCTGTTCTATCTTAGGACAAAGAAGAAGACATGTTCAACTCAGTCCACACACTGACTGTTAAGAAACCTGTGCCCTGCCCCCACTGACTGCAAGGTGCTGGTTGCCTGTTATAATGCAATTCCAAAAGTGAATTAGCAGAACTTGCGCAACTCCATTTTGCATTGGATTTTGTAGGAGAAAGTTGTGGTGACAGAATGTACAAGCCTGAGATTTTCTTAATCCAGCCTACTCCAAATCAAGAATGTTTTTTTTAATGGATGAGATACAAACAAGATATGAAAAAAATAGAAGGAAAAACAACATAACAACAGCAGCAATATCAACAGGCAAACACAGAGCACACAAACACAGAAAAGAAACAATACATTAGCTTGAGTCTCTGAGAGGGAGTAGCTGAGCAGACAGAAACACACACACACACAGCCATGCTCAACAGCACTGACGACACCAGGCAGACACACCGAGGCACGCTCACACTCAAACAGACAGCAGACAGAGTGTGGGCATTCAGGACGCTGCACTGACTGGGGTTTCCAGCAGCAGGTTCCTGCTGTCTCAACTCACAGAGCAGAAGAGGCTGTGTTGCTGTCATTCTCAGACACTGCTGGTGTCAGCACTGTGAAAATGAGAATAGATTGGATTTGATTTTAGGTTTCTACAGAATTTTCCTCCCTAATCACCAGAGGGAGATGATCCCAGAGATGAACGAGATCTGAAAAATCGAGGACAGGACAGTTTTCTCTGTTGCAACTTTATGAGCAGATTGCAGCTGAGGAGAAAGTTGTGTCATAGAGAACACACATGAAACTGGGATTGTTTAACAAAAGTAGGTTTTCTAGGCTTTTATCGTTGCTCTATTGTGTTGTCAAACTTAACACATTTTGACATCACCTTTTTGTCTGGTCTTTTCTGGATAATAATAATAATAAATAATAACTGTATTTAAGGAGACTTGTGGATATGCCAACTTAAACTATAACCACGAGGCACGAATGTGATGATTGTTAGATTTATGATGTGTGATGTGCCATAATGCATTAAACGTGATACCATAAAATGGTGTGCCTTTCGGCATTCAATAAATTTGGTTATCAAAATAAAATATTAAATATTAATATTTTATTATTAATATTAAATAATAACTTTAATTGATTAAAGTTACCTCAGGGCACCACCCTTCAAAGGAAGGGAAAAGATTATTAAATTTATTGATTAAGTCTCATAAAGGTTCTAACTACAAATTTGGAACTCTGATTAACAATTAAATTAATAACTATAACCAAAATTACCATATAGATAGTTAGCTAAGTTGAAGGATATGGAGTTATTGACAGTGTAGAGTTTGGCAAAATTCACTTATGCAACATTAATGAAAAAACATTTGTGAAAGAAAAACATTTATTATGAATATAATAAAGTATAAAAACACAAAATTACTAATGGTGTACTTACTAAACAAAGATAGGTATGTGAGTATACGTGTGTGTGTCTGTGTGAGTCAGCGTGCTTTCAAAATGGCGGCTGGCCACTTTGAAGATAACACCCTCCCCCCCCCTATTGTCTTTACGACATGTAGCAGGAGTCAGAGCTAATGAGGTGAAGGGATATGCGTGTGTCTGTGTGTGTGCCAAATTAGACAAAGTTACTAGATTGGATGCAACGAAAGACTGAAGAGCATAACAGACTAACATTACTTTCTCAATAACTTGTACCCAAAATATCACAACACCACAAATCAAACTTATAAACATCATACAGAATCGAATAAACAGTCTTGCTTAGCCTAGTATAATTATTAAGCCCAGTTGTGTTACCCATCCGTGGAAAGGGGAAAAAGAGTTGCTGTGCAGTTCGCAGTTCTGTGAAGTCGTCTGGCTGGCCGTGTGGCTCCTGCCTTGGTGATTCTGTTGAGTTCTGCAGCTCAGTTGCTGGTTGAAGTTTTCCAGCAGGACATCGAGTCGCTGGTTGAAGGGTTGGTAGAGCTTGGAGTACGAGGAGGTTTCCTTGGTGAGATGAGCTGGAAGCTGAACCTTTGTGCTCCTCTCGAAGAGTTGGATGGGAAGAGAAGATGTGAGCTGGAGAAGAGGCTCGACAGCCTTCCCTCCTGTGGAAGGATTGTGGGAAGAGACAGAAGAGGGGGAGACCTGGCCTTATATTGGCCTGGTACCCTCACAGGTCATGGGGTCCAGAGTGACCAATGGGAGTTGAAACATGTGTCCCTGGGGGGGGTTTTCACACCTCTGTGTGATGTTGATGGGCCCTGGGAGACTGAGTCCTGGAGGGACATGCGGCTTCAGGCTTTTGGCTGCACATATAGGCAGAGCTTTGGTCTCCCAAAAACCAGGTCCCAACATGTGCCATCATTCAGTTTATGAAATTATGAGAACCACAGATGTTAAAGTCATCTTTCAAATGCCTAATAATCACAATAAATGGTTAAAATATTAAAGATAATTAATAATTATTGTAACAAATTTGATAAAGAATAATAACTTTCATTTTAATACTGCACTACAGTAACATTATGAGTACTTTAATGTGAAGGAATAATATGATATAACATACCTAGTCATAGTAATATCCTTATTTTAACCTCATTCCACATCTAAACCCAGCTACCTGGATCCAGATCACCTTTGGACCACCCACTCTTTCATTCTAGTTACTTGTACATCTGAGAAGAGCTGAACTGAACAGACCTCAGGAATCCTCAGTATAAACTGACCTCTAAGGTCTGTGTCTGTTTACTGGTGACTTGAAACCTTTGTATAACCTTAATGGTTACTGTATTTTCACAGGGGGTTCATAGAGAAAACAAATTCACAGATTTTTTCAGAATAGAGCCAAAACAACACAACAATCAGCAAGCAGCAGTTTGCTGATGGAAACTTGTTAATGATGAGAGAGGTCAGATGAAGTTGTAAGTCACTTTTTATTAGAGCATCTACCAAATGAGTAGATCTTGATGGAGAATGGTCAGACTATGGAGTCCTGCAATGTTTTCAGGTACCCAGGGGATGCTGCCAAACATTATGTGACGTGTAATAAAAAAGATTTATATAAATTCACGGGTACAGGCACAGGTAAAAATGAAATACATGTGCGTAGACATCGGGTGCAGACTGAAGTATATGTTGTTAGTTTCTGGAGAAATCAGAAGTTAAAATGATTGTGCTGTATTTTAACATCTAAATCAGCTTTCAGGAAGCCCTGTCAGCTGCAAATATTGATTGTGAAAGCCTATGATATCACCTTTGACCACTTCACTTCTGCTCAAATAATTGTCACTGTGGACATCAAACAAGCTAGAACATCAAAATGGATCACATATGGACAGAAATAGGTGAATATGTTTTCAGTGGCTTTGTTGTTTGTAAAAAGTGACACAATGTATTAGCTTTTGAAAGCCACAAGCTAGGCACTGCGTTGAGTAAACACAATAAACTTGTCTAAGAACACAGCTCAACCACCAAGACAGGAGGAGAAGGATGCCATTTTACACAAGTCACTGTGTAGCATGTGTTTTTAATCATGGGTCGGGTTGCGGGTCACGTGTTAGAGCTTTTCAAAAATGTACCCGTGCAGGACTCTGGGTCAGGCTAGTTGGAGCGAACAGAATTGAAAGAGTAACTTAGATGACCACACGGCAGCACCACAGCATCATGTGAGGCTGCAGTGACAGACTTTTACTCAGTGTGATAATCCTTTTGTCCGTACAGTGTGAATGTGAGTGCTCGTACTGAGAGCAACATGACTTTCCATAATTCACATTTGCCAAAATGTAAACAGGATATTAGCTCAACCAGAGATGTATGTAGTTTTAGCTTCAATATTCAAACATTCAGGTTTAATCCCACCACACCGACTGACTGTTGGGACTGTTTATACATTTTCAACAGCTGTTATTACTTACATTCAACTGTGAATAAAGAATTTGGCTAGTAAACTACTCAACTGTTATTCAAATAAAAAAAGAGAACAAAGATAAACTCAAGTAGTCTCAAGAAACCGATACTACTATGAACTATTCTTGTGTTCTTATGAATGACTTAAAAATGATGTGAACTTTATTTGAAAACTCTATTTTGAAACTCTGAAAGACAGTTTTGGATTCTCTGTTTGTGTGGACATTTTATGATCATGGACAGTGCCTCGCTTTTCTTGTTTGGTTTTGTGTTGCGTGCAGCTCTGAGTTCTCCATTTCCTGTTTTATTTTGAAATTTCAGTCCTTGTGTGTCTTTCGCTGTATTTCCTGCCTTTGTCCTGTTTCCTGATCGGCGGCACCTGTTCATAATGTGGTTCACCTGTGTTCAGTTACCACTGCCTCTTCCCTTGTGTATAAACTCTCTGTGTTTCCCTTTGTCTCAGTCAGTTTGTCCTGATCGGCATCAGTTGAAGCCAGTATTTCCTCGCGTTTCAGTTTTTCTTTCTTTAAGGATTTACCCTTTTGTTTCTATGCTTAAACTTGCCACCATTGACCATGAAAGACTTTATTTAGTTATTTAGTTTCTTCTCAATAAACTATCTTTCCCAAACCAAGCTGCAGCTCCTGCATTTGGGTCCACGTGCTCACCACACCTTGACACTTTACATGTTAGCATGTCTGACTATATAGCTTTCGAACTACAGTCCTACCGTAGCATTACGTAGGCCAGAACTGTGTGAAGGTTGTGCTACAAAAAAAGAAAACATATTCATGATTAGGACAGCCACTATAGTATTACCAAAAAAAGCAGAATCTGAGCTGATGAAATCTGTCATCAATTGGCAACAAGTAAGATAGGAAAGTGACTTTTGTTTAGATGTGTCAGAAATCCCATTGTTTTAAAATCTAAAATAAAACATCTTATATTTGCTCTTATTATGATAAACATGAACACAACACAAACTCTTTCAGGAGTCGGCAGTGATGGACAGTGCTTAGCAAAGTGTATTTCTGACAGTTCAAATGTGCCTCAGCTGCAGCTGTAAACACACACACACAGTTTCCAGGTTACCTCACAGCACCACTGCAGGCGGCATGATTAAAAAGACATTTGCCCTGAGCACAGAGAGACAGACGAAATGTTCAGGAGCTGATTAGACTTAATTAGTACTGTGATCATGAGAAAACATACAGCTGACAGGTGGAGGGATGGAGGCAAACATGAAAAAGCAACGATGTGCGTGGAGGAGGTTGACTGCAGATGGAGCAGCACAACAGAGCAAACACATCAAGGTAGTTATGAGTCAGGGAGCAGCGCGACTGCTGTAAAGCATCAAATACACCCACAATAAGACAAAGACACAAAGCAGGCTGTGGTTGACTTCGGTTCGATTGGAACAGCTTTCAATTACTGGGAGTGTTGTGCTGGCTTTTGGCCTGCTCAAGACACCCTGCGGTCCACGGGGGAAAAACCCCCAAAAAACAAGACCTCTTCCTGTTCAACAGCCAAGACTCACTTCTGTATTCAGCTCGATACACCGCCTCTGTCAGCATCCATTAAGAACAGTGTTTACTCCAGTTGTGGCAGTGTGCAGACTGAAAAATGAAGCCAAGAGAGATACATATTTAGTGTGAGGCTGGTCTCATGTATGATATAATGCACTGCAGCTACAAGCTTTGAATACCATCACATGCTGAGAGGTAAAAAGGAAATTTTGCCACTCATGAGTGGGTGAGCATGTTCAGAGATAAAATAGAATAATTCCAACCGATAAAGTAGTCATTTAAAGTTGCTGCCGGGTGCTCTGAGTACATGCAAAACAGAGCAACTCAAAATTAGAGAAAGAAAGATTGATATGATGATGTAATCAAGCTGAAACTGAATGCATTGTGTTGACAAAATAAAATACCAATCCAAACTCAATTATCCAGCACACCAGAGAAGGTCAGATAAACAGTTTCCATTATTCATCCTTACTTTGTGCTCTTCAGCAAACATTTTAACTTTGTTCATAATGAGATCTGTGAGGTATCATGACAAGTTCATAAATATAAAAACACTTGCAGACAGTTTTTCTTGCCTGTGAGGGTCACATGTCAATATAGAAAATCCAATTTGATTCACAATATAATCTCATTATTCCAGCCACTGGAATGTCTCAAACCCAAAGAAGCCTCATATCAGATGCCTTACTGCAATTATTATTGGGTCTGCAACTCAACTCAACGGCAATTTTACATATGAGATTTTAAACCAGCTAACAAAACGGCTGCGTAAAGCTTCAAAAATTGGTCAGCAAAATTATTCCCATGTCAAAAGATATTAGGTAGTAAAACATTGCAGATGTCCATTTGGGCGACACGGTGGTGCAGTGGATGGAAATCTTACCTCAGCAAGACTCTAAATTGACCGTAGATGTGAAATGTTGTTTAAGGGTAAGGGGTTAAATTTAACCTCTTTTATTCCATATTTTCCAGTCATTAGAGGATGTTTATGCTTTAGTTTGAATCATTTCACTAGTGAAAAGCTTGGCTGATGCAAGATTCAGTGTATTATCATCAGGGCAACCTTGAAAAAGAGAGTTCACAATCTATTGCCTTTCGCTGTACAAAAAGATGTGAATGAAAACATAAACATAGTCAAATAGAATTGGGTTCGTGGCCCCTGTTTTTCATTTCCTATTCTGAATTGAGCATAAAATCAATAGTACAAATAAAAAGATGTTTGCTTTTTGTGTTGATGATAATTTGTTTCGGTTTTCCTTGTTATGATGGAGATTTAATGGCAAAATAAAAAAACAATCAACTGTGAAATCCCAACTCAGAGATAGAATCCTGAGACAGGGACAAACAGATTAACAGTTCCATGTGGATCAACTTTAATCAGCAAAGAGTAATGTTCAAAAACTACACGTCCCATATTTTATACCTTTCTTTTTCTTTGAACCTCTCCAGTGTTCTGACATCAGTCAGTTCAGTCAAATAGAAAAAGAGGCTCAGAACCTGTTCTTGATGATTGACTGCCAGAAAAGACAACACCACTCTGTCTTTTTTATTCATCACTTTTATCCATGTAGCTGCTAAAATAGATTCTTAAGGCCCATTGAGGATTTCCATTGAATAAGTGTTTGAGTGAATGTTTAGGCCAAATTCAAGGCTTGTTTTACATTCATATTTTTTACTCTGTTAAGATTAAAGAATTTATTGGTAAAATAATGGATAGAAAAATATTAGCGTTGCATTAGTGGCAGACCTAGAATTAAAGAACTGGGCACTGTTTGTGCTTGGAGTGGAGATTTTTCCTTCATGTCACACACCTAACATTTTGGCACTGCTGATGCATACACCAATGGACAAGCTGGAAATTTCATATGAGGTAAAATGTGATTTTACTGATGTAACATTAAATATGACAGCACATGCTGCTAAGGCTTTACAATTGAGGCATCCAGTGGGTCTAGCTTAAGGACTTATCTGACTATTCTTCATAAATCACTCAGCTCCTTTCCCTCATTGACACGCAAAGTCCAGAAAACTAGTCACCTATTTGAGCTCCACAGGAAAAGACTGGTTCAGATGAGGAGATGGACACTCCTAAGGACAGACCTCATGCAGGAACGACTGTTTAAAATGACAGGGCCAGTGGGACATACAGTATTTATATACATATCTTTTTAATAATTCCCCACTTGCTCATGTCTGGCATTTCCTCCAAGCCCGGTCCTCTGCCAGAGGAGCCTGAGGGTTCTCCACAGTATCTTAGTTGTTAGGAGTGTCTCTACTGGACAGAAATATCAGATGTTGTTCCTGGAATCTAATGGTGCAACTATCCCAGTTTTGGGGTTACAGCCCAGAGTGCTACCTTCCCTTTCCTCCTTGTCAGCCCTTGGTATTTTTCTAGCTTCTCATGCTTCATGTTGCAGTCAGCATCAGGGGTTGGAAGGCCGCATCGAGGGTTGAGGAGCCAGGGCAACTGGAACGAAACCTTCCTGGACTCAAACTGGGATATGTGACACTCCCCTGGCTACAGTGGAGATGATGAAGGGTGTCAGCATCTAAAATAATATATTTTACTGCATTCCTGCATAATTCCAGAGCATTTTGGAGAAAAAGTGATTACAATGTCCGTTATGCTGAACTACAACATGGTGCATGAAGCCACATGGAACTTACAAGTGAAACTGTCAATTGCTCCATCAGTAGGAGCTGAGGCTACAAACAGCTCTAGTGAGTTTATTACTTCAGTGTATTTGTCATGGTGATTTAGTACTGGTATATTTCAGTATGCAGTGCTGCAGTATTAGTACTGTTCCAGATGGCACAGTGAAACAGATGCAACAGTAGAAATCAATCGTTACCTGGTTGAAACCAACAATCAAAGTAGTGAGGATCTGCTTGAGTACAGGTAAACACTAAAACCTGTGTGTCCTCACCTTTACCACATGGCACTGGAGTGTTCATCCTCAGCAGATTTAAGGCTGGCAGTAAACCTGTGAGCAGAATTCAGAGACTGGAGGAAATAGTTTCATTTACAAACTTGCTTGGCTGTGAGGCAGGCTGAGAGGCTGAGGAAACCGGGCCAGAACACAGTGGAGAGCAGGGCTTAGCTGAGGTCACATCCAGTGCGGAGTGGAAACTGGGTGAGGTTGGAGGGCTTGGTGGGATCCAGTCCAGGGGGAGTGCGGTCCAGGGAGCAGAGCTGTGCATACAGAGCAGGTGGCTGAGGAGGGAGGGAGTGAAGCCGAGTAACTGCAGGCAGAGAACAGGAATCAACAACGAGGCAAATGCAACAGAGCGAAAACTTCTAGAGGTTCTGAAAACACGACTGACTGAACAAGAGATGTGTGTGATGCGAGTGTTGAGGTGGGAACCAGCTTTTTGAAGCAGAGTCGATGATGGTGATGAGGGCTGGCAGCTGGTGGCCCTGACTCGCTGCTGTAATTAAGAAGGAACAATCTCTCACACACACACACAAGGGGGCAGGGAGTGGGGGGAGGCTGCCAGTTCAGGTGTGGACTTCCTGCCACCTCAGTGCAATTTGAGAGGAACCACCTACAGTGAGGCACAATGAAGTAGCTTCTGTTTTAATGTCACCCTGTTAATCATCTTTGGTCAGGTGGTGCTCTCGTTTTTGACCCGTAAACTCAATCAAATTCCTGTTCTTGGTTTCCAGCTGACGGTGTTAAGCAGCTGCTTTCATGACAAACACACGATCATGCTCACAGCGACATACACAGTTAAGTTTCTCGTTCATCTGGTGGACACATACACACGCTCAACCCCAAATGAATGCTCCTCTTGCTCCATATTAGCTGGATGTCTAAATAATCAAACTCATTTGATGATCCACGTTGACAGCTTGTTGTGCTGCCTCTGTACAATGAATTATAAACTATATACTGTTGTTGCCACTTACAAGAAACAGTGAAGCACACACTTCTTACACAGAACATTGTTGGACTTTTGATTCCGTGTGGTTATTCCTAATATTCACTCTACAACAGTTTCTCTACAACATCTCTGCCCTTGTTGAGTGCACATGTGCTGCCACTTTATAGTTCAGCATTTTAGTACTGGTGTTACTACAACAAGTACAGTTGCATTGAAGTAAGCTCCTCCTTAACCCATTAATTCTCCAGCTCCGGTTAAATAAAGTTGCAAATAGCATTTGACACAATGTGCTCAAGTGTGTTTCTTTTCTTCGAACTTCATTTAAATACTTGACTCCAATTGAATGAACTTCCTTATGCTGATTCAGTCCTGTGTGGCCCACTGAAAAACACAGGCAGAGAAGCTATTAGGATAATGGCAACCAATTGAGATGTTTTAATTGTTATTCAACAACTGGAGGACCTCGGAGACCTCCGAGCGTAGAGTTGACCTCCCAGCTGGCTCACAGGAAAATGGAGGTTAGTGATAACTGAATACTGTAGCAGGAAGCTGAATAATAGCCGCTATAGAACACCAGCAATTGGAAAGTTCGAGGGTGGACAAAGAATGATAATTACCTCTTTGTGAACGGTAATGACATATAGAACAGATACAGGCACACAATTTAAATACCTGCCACCTTTTCTCATTTTTTCCACGGCATATTTTCATTAATATACATTGTTTTCTCTCTGTTGTTACCCACAGACTCATATTATCCTGCTGTCCATCAGAACATTGAGTTAAATCTATTAAAAATCTTTAGGGATGAACGTCATTTCATACAGAAATGCGGTCTTATTTTCTGTGTCCAGTCACTTTTAAAATAAAAAATTTGGACACAAGTACCTCCCATTTTTGTGTGAATTCCTTTTGACGACACATATATAAGACACTATCAGTACTTGCATTGTGTACATTTAATACTTTACCTTTTGAATATATGCAGAATTTCTTTTTATATTTGCACCAAAGCATGTACATAAATCAAGAAATAAAGCCAACAAATCAAAGATATGAACCCTGACACACAGAGGACGTCAGCAGCAGTATGTGTGTTTTAAAAACTCCCTCAAATGACAGAAGCCATCTTTGAGGAAACATTTATTTGACATGTTTTGACTTTTTAGTTTGGCCCATGTCCCATCCACTAACATAGAGTTTATGACCTGTTCTTCAGCCAACCACCAGGTCAGAGACGGTTTGGCTTCCGTTTCGGGGACAAGACATTTGGCCCATGTTTGTATGACAGTAGATGGACAAGGCCTGACTGTTTGAGTTCAGCTGCACCCATCAGGGTCGGTGTGACCGCCTGAGGCCCTCCCTTCAAACTCCTTATAGTCCACAATGTTAAAAAAGCTTTTACATAAGTTTTCCAAAGACCTACTGTAGTATTGACTAAAAGCTGGAGATATTGTTGGGACATTTAGGACCTTGTTGGCCTAACCACATACATTAATAACACAATTTATGGTAAATGGTCTGAATTTATAAAGTGCTTTTCCAGTCTTATCGACCGAACCAACCTTCTGGCTAGTGGACAACCCTCTCTACCTCCTGACCTACTGCTGCCCAATTTTTCTTAATATACCCTGGAAATGATCATTAGAAACATAAGTGCACATTATTATGTTTTGCAAGACATAAGGGAGTAAGTCAGATGTGTGAGCAACGCTTGTCGCGTTTATTCACAATGCGTCAAATGACATCATATAAGGGAGTGCTGTGCACGGCAGGGGGTAGACAGTCTGAGTGGTAAATAATATAGTTTTACTTTGCATTCCATTGTGGTTAATTGCTGTGCAGGTCATGTGTCGTGACCATCACACAGCAAGAATCTACTGACTACAATCACCTAATTTGACACAGTGACCATTGTAACAGACAAAATGATCAGACTCCAGCATCAGTCAATTCCTGTGAAACACCAAAACACCTGCCCAGTTCTCTGCTGGTTCTCTTCACACAATGACTTCATGTCCTGCTGTTGGCTATTATTTCTAATAATCCCCATCTGTTCTGTTAACTTCATAACAAAAACTACTGTCATGTCTATATAGTTGTGTTTTTCAAACATTCAGTTTCTACATCATTTACCAACAAACAGATGCATTATTGGCCATTGTCGTCATATTGTTGTTACTCTTATCATCAACATAATTACACAAAGTTAATCATATTACAGGGATGCATGGGAATCTGCTGGTTGTAGGTGAGCTGACATGAAAGGAAATATATTGGAACCTAAGGCACGATAAGGACATTTATTGAAAAAGTTAATGCAGCAAACGCTTTGATTTTGGTCCATTTAGAAATAATCATTACTCAACCAATAAACCAGGAAACACAATTACTCTCCATCACTTGCTATGAATGCAATAAAGAGAATGTAAATTGAATTTATAATATTTTTAAATTTGGATTCTATCTTTCGACGATTAGGATACTGATAAAACTATCCATCAGCGGAAGGGAGTGAAAAGGTTCAAGATAAAGATAAACGTGTCATCATAACATCTGTCTAATGTTTATTCATTGTTGCCATGCAGCCCATTTAATCACCACTTTCTACAAAAAAACATCCTTTTCTAATGGGCACATTCGTTCTGTGTAAACAAATGTGTGTGTCAGTGACTCAGTCGTTTGTTTTCAAACAGTTTGGCTTCATTCATCTGCATTAACCCAGACTAATATAATTATACAAACCAATGAAAGATCAGCCACTGTGAGTATGTGTGTGTGTCTGTGTAGGTGGGTGGGTGTGTCTATGCATGTGTGTAAATAAAACCTTGCAGCAGTGGAGGAATGTGTCTGGACCTTATTTTGAAAACTGCTCAGCACTTTGACTGTAAATAGTATAAATGCTACTAAATACTTTATTTATTAGTCTATAAAAACATTGATCCATTTCAGTTGACCTGTTTTTTTGAGTTGATCTTTACTTGTAAGGACAAACTCCCGTTCATGAGTTGTCAACCATGTACCAATTTACATCCAGATAAGATGTTAACCTTGGCTGCACCCTGTACTTCTTGTGACCCCCTTTTTATAGCGTATCTGATGATTGCGAGGATGGCAGCGATGATGCACCCTCACACTTGAGCGGGTGGTACATATTGAGCTGTAAAAGGCCAGTAGGCCTGTCCTTGGATCAAGTCACTGGCTCATTCAATTTAATGGCACATATACCCTTCCTAGGTTTTGTGTATGTGTGTTTCGGTGTCTGTGTGTGTGTGTGTGTGTGTGTACGCATTTTTAATGGTACCTATAACTTGTAAGGAAAGGAGTAGAGAAGAGGTGAGTGCAGGGAGGTGAAGGATGCAGTCAATGCCAGAGTTCAGTGCAAATCAGCCGAGGACAAAGGGTTTGTTATTCTGAGAATGAGTCACACCTAATGTTTCTATCAGGGATAATAAGCCCCGATGTCACCCTTTGCTCAGAAACGCTTGTCGGAAGTGACCACTCACAGCTACCTCATATCTCCAACGATGTTCATTTTATTTCAATGTCAAGCGAGTGGTCAAACTGAAACTAAAGTGTCTGATCATAGAAAATAATATTGAAAAAACACCAGCAGAAAAGTTAAACAGGAAATAATATAAATATAGTAATTATAACCAGCATGTGCCACTGTTTTCATGGGAACTACTTTTTACTTAGTTACTCTAAAAGCTTTTGAGAGAGATTTCCAGAATAACCAGGACACTGCGCCTGGACAGAGATGTTGCTGTTTGATTTTCTAAATGCCATCTTTCAGCATCTGTAAACGGCTCCAAATTAAATTTGATTCACCTCCATTGTTGAAGACCTTTCTCGTTGCAGAAACTCGCCGTCGAAAAAATATCTTGATTGACACTTTGGCTTTTTATATCGGCCTAAACACTGTAAATGATGACATGATCACATTAAAATGATTGCATTCAATGTAGCTAAAGAAGGTTCAGGGTACTGTTGGGGTAAACAGAATTAGTTTGATCTGTGCTTTTCCTACAATGAAAATACAAGAGGTCACATTTCTTCTTCATCTTTGTTGGCCAGCTCACAAATCTGTTCACAATCTATTTTATCCTGGCTCTCTATGAATCCGGGTTGGCTCCAGCCCAGACCTGAACCTCTTTGGTAACTGCCAAAAACACCAAAGAAGAAGAAATCACTTACTTAAGCAGTTAAGTTACAATGAGATTTTTGTAACCTAAAACCAAAATATGAATGATTGCATATGAACAATGAACAAGACTAAAATGTCTTTACATGCTATAACTCAAATTGCTCCCTCCCCCAGACCAATGTATTCCCCCCCCCTCACAGAGCATTAAATAGTGTTTGATCATCTCAGTCAATTCAATCACATTTTATTTGTATAGCCCATACAAATCACAGTGTGTCTCTTAGGGCTTAACAAGGTGAGACATTCTCTCTACCCTCAGCAAAAGTGAGGAAAAATTACCCCCCCAAAAAATAAACTATTAACAGGGGGGAAGACTTAGAAACCTCAGAGAGAGCCACGTGTGAGGGATAGATGCAGCGAGTAGCAGAGCACATCATCAAAATAACTTAACATCAAGATCACTTTACAACATTGATGAGAAAAGACAGTGTCTATTATAAATGGAGGTGTATTAATGTTTTAAGTATTTGCACATAAGACGTCTGACAGAGATGAAGGGAGCAGTAGTGACTGATGTGATCATAGAGATGCCGTCAGTAATGGTAGAATATGTGAGGACGTAATATTGTATATCTTTAGTTGTGTGAAGAAATCACTTTATTGATTTACTGTGAAGCTTTAACAAGGGGAAAAAAAGAAGCTGTCGTAATCATAAAGAGGGGACAGGCCCGTATGGCCAGAGGATGGTTATTTCCCCCGATAGTATACAGATGCATATAATAATGCATTTTCAAGTTTTCAACATCTGGCTAGAATCCACCTCGAGGTGATCTGAACAGTCAGATTTCACTCCAGCTTGAGTGCTTGTTGGATGCGGTGATAAGGTGAAGATAGACATGCCAAATACCAAAATCTAGAATTACCACACTACAGTGCAGTTTCTGTGTACATCATTCTACACGTTTTTTTTCATATAAAGGTCACTGTAATCTTTACCTGTTAATTTTTTAGTTCAAAACATAACTTTTGTGAGGCCACCGTGACCTTGACCTTTCGCTTCCAAAATCAAGTGACTTTATCAGTGAGTCCAATTGAATATTTATGGCAAATTTGAGGGAAATTCCATCAAGGCATGAGATATCACGTTCACGGTAATGGGACGGACTGATTGACGGACTGATGAACGTACAGTGCTAAACAAAAAGCTCTCCAGTGTACAGAGATATGACTATGAAACGAAACATTGGCCACACATACATTGCATGCAAATCCATCAGAACCAAGTGAATGTATTTGATATGTACTTTGACTTTGTTTCATTTTGTTCCATGTCCCATCCTTTTAACATGGCAGGGTTTATGATCTATGCTGCAGTCAACCACCAGGGGCCGATCTAGATGCTTTGGCTTCACTTTAGGGAGCCATTATGTCCTGCATCTTTATATATACTCTATGGGACATAAAAAGACAAAAAGGAAGGCAGCTACAATTAGGGAATATAAGTGAAAGAAAAAGAGAGAGCGAGAGAGAGAGAAGACAAGACACACGGAGTCACTGTCAATTTATCTTTTCCGAGCCATTTAACTGCTCCAACTAATGCCTGCACCTCTGTTTGTTTTGGGGAAGCAAACGGACCAAAACACAAAAACCTGTGAATTTGACTCAAACTTTAATTTTGAACCATCTAAATGCACCTTATCCTTGTCTTCTGCTGCTGTAACATTGCAAATTTCCCCATTGCGGGACAAATAAAGGACTTCTTATCTTATCCTCTATTCTTCAGTCAAAATGGTTCCATTCTGGCCTCGTACTTGTAAGAAGTCAAAGATGCTGCACTCTGTGAACAATCAGTCCAGCCCTGATGCACCTGGCATCGAAACAAAATAAGAATAGGAAGATATTCTGTTAGTGTAGGGATAGATCTAATTAGCTCACAGGATTTATCTGTAACCACTTATTTATCTACATCCGATGGTAGATACATCCAGCATGCAGTGTTACAAATAAGTGCACACAAATAATGATTGTGCTTTGAGTCCAAATCCGAATGTCTCTCTCTCTCTCTCCCTATCTCTTTTCTCTTCATGCTGAATAATTTTCCTCTCCCACTGCCCTCAATTAACTGCTGGCCTCGTTCTTCTATTTTCATATTCTCATTTTGGGCTTTAACTACATTCTAAGCATTCCCCATTTTTACTTCAGTAATTAGGGGTGAGTGCATATATTGATTATTATAGCTTCAGGATCTGCTGTAAAAACTAAAAGTTTGATGACAAGTCAGAACACAGATGTCTGAATTAATTGGAAAAAGGCATGGCTTACTATTTCCTTAACCTGGTAATTTTCATGTTTTGAGTGTGCTGAACACCTTGGTCAACTCCGAGGTCCTCCAACTGCACAGTCAATAATTAAAATGAAGAGGAGGTCGTTCTTTTTGCTGGCATACAGCGGGAAGTGGAATACACAGTGTGCCTTGACATTCAAGTGGTTCAGGGGTGAGAACACTGCTGCTAGTCAATGGCAATATGGATGCTAATATGCAGTCGGCATCTATAAGCCACAAAGGCTAACATTTAGCAGGCACGTGATGTAATGTAAGAAATGCAAAGACTTAATGACAGAGGGCAAATATGTGCCCATTGGCAATATCAGCATTTTCCTCAGGCATATTATATAATTCGATATATACAACTAAATTAATAATATATGAATGTACCATAGAACTAAAATTGAACCCCCATGGCCTCTCCCATGTCTCAAAATGTTAGCAAACATGTCACAACTCATTGCATCTACTTCTTACCCTTTTTTTTAATTAATGCTCTCTCCTCTCCCATCTTTCCCTCCTCGAAACAAACAAATTTATATACACTATGTCAGCTGTAAACACATTTCCAAGACTTCCTATCATAACTGGAGAGGCAAGACCTTACTTCATTAGCTGTGGGATCTCATTTCCTTATTTATGAAAGGAGGAGGTAGTGAGGAAATGTTTGTTTACCGCAAACTAGTTTAATAATCATTTATATACGATTATTTCACAGTCATTTACTATATCACTAATAGGATTTCTACAAATGTTATGACTGCTATTAGATCTTGCCATCCATCTCCCTTCTATCCCTCATTTCCCATTGCTGGAATTTCTTTTTTCGCCCTCGTCACTCCCTCCCTCTCCTCCTACTCATTTGTTGGTTGATGCTTTCCTTACTGCCAGTGATGTAATTTTCCGGCCTGTCTCACCTTCTTTCATTTCTCATCTCTAATCATCTCTGCGTTGATGTCATTGATCTTAAACTGTATCGCTGTAGACTGGTCTCCACCAGGTCTCTCAATGTATGACAAGTACATTAGCTGGTGATGGTCATTGTGGAAGCTGATTGGACAATAGAATGTTTCACATGGTTACATCACATCTTTGACACATCTCCTTTCTTGATTGGCTGCAAGCGAGATGTTCTGCGTTTGTGTGTGATGGACGAATGAATGAATATCAGCATCAAATGTTTTAATGTTTGTGATGATATGCTACATGTTTTAACTTCTTATCACTGGCACACACATACCTACTGTAGACTGTCAATTGTAAAAGACCTTTTATGTGCTGTAAGACATGTTCTCGCCATGCATGTCAGTCGGTCAGTTGGTCTTTGGACTGACATATCTCAACAGCTATTAGATGGATGTTCATGAAATTTGAAAGTTACACCTGGTTCTCAGGCTACAGAGACTTTAAAAACAATGTAGGTCCCATTTTAGTTTGAAATTTTTTTTGCTGCATTTTAGTCTGGAAGAGCACAACTGTGAAGTTTAGGAATGATGCAGTCATCTGCACTTGCTCTTTGATTGGGTCTAACAGCGATGAATTCAAAGTTTAGCTAAGAAATCCCTGCTCTTATTACTACTATTTTACTGAGTAAGTAGAAAGAGATTACAATAGGCCCTCGAACCCTGAGGCACCCCCTACTTAAACAGTGCTTGAATGGAGGCAAAGCCATAGATGGTTACAGCTAATTTTCTATCAGAGAAGTGTGTTGGAAACTTGACTTGGCGAGGCTTCTAAAATAAAGAGATCTGAGAATAATGGTCTTTGAATACTTTATTCCTTGCAAGGAAGGTCAGACAGATCTTACAGCATGTAAAGATGTGAAAGACGAAGAAAACACTGGCAGTCGTGCTGTTTATGCAGATTTAGTGAAGGGTGTGTGTGTGTGTGTGTGTGTGTGTGTGTGTGTGTGTGTGTGTGTGTGTGTGTGTGTGTGTGTGTGTGTGTGTGTGTGTGTGTGTGTGGCGTGAGAGGTAACATTCCAGGAGATAAGACACAGAACAAGGGCCTTTTTCCAGGTGTTCGTGGAGGAGGCTAGCACAGTTAGTTCAGATTTGTGGCTGATACCTAGTGCATCTGCTGTGAGGCAGGTCATCAAAGGTAATTTGGGCAGTTACAGAAGCAGAAATAGTATACATCAGGCCTATTCAACTAGCGGCCCCAGGGCCGGATACGGCCCGTTTGAATTTCACTATGGCCTGCAAGACTGCCTGCAAATCAGTATAGCTTGGTAAGAAAAAATAAAACTAACGGACATGCCTCTTATATACTTTGAGACCATAGACTGTATATATCTAGCATTTTTTCTCTGGTGAGTGGTTAAGGGGCCTCATTTGGTGTACACACCAGAGAGAACACTGTTGCGTCAAAGAGAACACACACATCCAAGATAACTAAGCAGCTAGTCTGACATCATAGCACCAGGCTTTCCAACAAGCCACGCCCCCAAATATTGACTGTTGCTATAGCAGCGGTAGCTACCTTGGGAAGCCATGGGTTCTTTTGACTTCATGTGACTCTGCACTGCACTGATTTAACGTGATGCATGCTGGTTAGAAATTTTGTCTGACTTTACCAGCGCTGCAAAACATCACCATGTCACATGACCTTAAAATATTGTGGGAGCAAGTCAGCTGCAATCAGACCGTGCAGTTGTTCTCCTTCAGCTGCAGCACCTGGGTGCATAAAAAGTACATAAAATGACGGAAACTATCGTTGTTTAACTTTATTCAACATTCAACGGCCGCAGTAAACACCAGAACATGTGCAAACTGCATCATCATTATAACATCTGTCAAAACCACGCATGTTCACAGTAAGACAAGCTGGAGGGTTTTACTTTACATTTCTTCTTCACCCTTTAAAAGTCCTCTCATAATTTGTCATTAGGGTACAGATTTTATTGCTGCAGCCGGAGGAACTGTACTGTGATCACTCTGCAAGGACTCGGCAAGGAGCTGCCTTTGGGCAATCAAAAACACACATTCATTTTTAACATCTGCTGTGGAGAAAGAGTCACTTTGCTGAAAATCTTTGTTCAAAAGCCTTCAAATGTCGGAGGCAACGACAATTAAAATGGAAATGGGAATCTGTGGGGACTAAAGACTAAAACTTATCCAAGTTACACACTTTCATTCTGGTAATCTGGTAACAAGATTCTTGATTAAAAGGTTTGGAGAAGGCGTTGCACAGTCTGGAGAAGAACCTGCTGATGGCGCTGGATCTTGATGGTGGTGTCACAAGCAGATCTTTGAAGACAGAGACAATATATTTGTCCAGTGTTGGGTCTTCCATTTCCAATTCTAACAGCACACTTACAACCCCGTGCCACTTTTTGCAGATTTTTTGAAAACGGCTTTGTCAAGTTGTTTCATCATTTTTGGGGTGATCTCAAAATCTTCATCCTTGATTTCGACCCATATGTTTTCGAGTAGACGCTCGATGATGGTGTTTGGTGATCTGAGAGTTTCCACAACTTTGCTTTAGCAAAGATCCTCGAAACCAGCTTCAGAACAATTATCCTGATGGGTAATTTCCTTCCTTCCACTGTTGGTTCTTGCTCTTCTCTGTATTCTTCACTGAATTCAGGAGTGGTCACCTTGCTTTCTGAGCCAGACCCGTTACCAGGTGCCGAAGGCAGACTGGCCCCACCGATCGGGCCCTCTGACACAGCTTTTTCTAAACTATGTGTTATCACCGTGGAAGTGAGAGTTTCTGACTGTGTGTGAAGCCACCACCTCATTACCCAAGGAAACACCACACAATGGCAAGGATGTCAGCTGATATGATAGCACGTGGCGGACAAACCGTTATGCTTGTGCACCGTGGTTGTGAGGCTTTTGGTCGTGAGGTCATCTTAAATCTCATCCTATCTATGTGATTGCTGAGGATATTATTCAGCTCGTTGGTTAACTCGAGGGTTTCACCACTGAAAATATCATCCATCCATTGAGACCCATTCTGCCCCTGCTGTATCTCACCAACTGCTGTTGGAAGCAGAGCGTCAATATCACTCATGACAGATTGCATTGACTGCCTACCCAAAACCTTGTCAAAGGCCGGGTTGTAAAGGCTGTCAAAGTACTTGTTATTCAGTCTGCCCACAATACGACAAATGGACGCTTGGGCAAACTGCTTTGCAGCGATTGTCCTAATCCTTTCAGACACTTTCTTCAGAGAGGGTGTGCTCTGGGCTGTTTCTGGATCATCTTTGTTTTGCGACATGATTTCATCCACAATCACCTCAGCAACGTCATCTGCAACATTCTTAATCTCCAGAGTGGAGCCAGATTCCAACTGATGATAATCATAGTCGGATATTTCATCGTTAGTAGATTCTGTGTATTGAGAGACCTCCTCCTTAATGATCTCCTGGACAGTTGTGGATGTTGCAGACAGAAGACTTTCCCTGTCTTCTGAGATTGTCTTCTGGGATGAGGATGATGACTGACTGTCATCTTCATTGACCAGTTGGTAGACCTTCTTTTTGCTCTTAGAAGGTGCACACATACGTTTCAGATTCCTCATGAGTCCCTTGATCATTTTGCCGGCCTGTTGAATCATACCTTGTAGTCTTTTTGGAGGTGTGACACGAGGAGTAGTTGCCTTCACACTGTCCACGCCCATGGAAAGGACAGAGTTGACACACTCTGCAATCTCTTTAGCAGTCAACTGGGTCAAATTCTCTGAACTTACAAGATTGATTTCATCTGGAACATCAAGAGCCAGTGCAAAAACCTGAGGAAGTGTGTTGCCCAAAGAGCAAATCACACTCTCTCAGACACAGGCACAGCTGTGCTCTCAAGATCCTTTAGGATGGATTGTGTCATCAAAATGACAATTTCCAGCAGTTTCTCTCCGAGTATGGTCATTGTGGCCACATCAGGTTTGCCTTTTTTCGAAAGATTCCATTGTTCTGATGTCATGCCTTGGAAAAAGGACGTCACAATGGGCAGAATGCTGTCGATGTCCATCTTCATGTTTCTGATATTGTTTTTCAATACTTCTCTTAGTTTTTAAAATCCGACTATTCCTGTCGGAAGTGCTCTCTCTGTTCTCCGTATTACCCCTACCATACACTGATCAACTAGGACAAAGGAGATATCAGAAATGAGATTATAGCACACACCAAAGGGAACACACACACCAAAGAGAACTTGGTGCTAAAGCCTGGTGCTATGATGTCAGACCAGCTGCTTAGTTCTCTTTGATGTGTGTGTACACACCATAGACTGTATATATAATATAATATATATATGTGGGAATTGACTCCTTCTTGGAGCCAGCCTCAAGTGGCCACCCAGTGAACTGCAGCTTTTTGCACTTCCGTATTGGCCTCATCGCTCAGCCCGGGATGTTGCCCCTTGTTTGAGACATCTAACCCAGAGCCATTGAGTTTCACTGTTGCCTCAACCAAACCTGTATGGTTACGTCTTTATGTTACGCACCTGTGTTGGTTGCCGCAACCCACTCCTCACTTGCGCTCTGGTCTGGCTGCCCACTGAAACACCTGCGCTAGCTGACGCTACCAGTAAGCTGCGAAATGTCTCTCTCAAAGCCGAAGCGTCGTAAAGTTGACTGTGAAAACCGCCAATTCCAAATTGAATGGACTGAAAAGTATTTATTTACTTTGCCAGCCGTAATGAGCAATAAACCAATGTGTTTATTGTGCAGCGAATCCATTGCTGTGATGAAAGAATACAATGTGAAGAGGCACTACAAGTCGAATCATGGCTCATTTTCGAACAGTTTTCCCGAGGGCTCGGATGAACGGAGGAGGAAAGTAAACGGACTGTTAGCATGTTTTCAACAAGGTCAGTGTGCCCTTAGTCGCTTTTGCACGGAACAAGAGAGAGCCATGATAGCATCTCTACGCGTAGCCTGGACACTAACCAGACAGAAGAGGCCCTTTACCGAGTCGGAGACTGTTAAAGACTGCATGCTTGCACGCACCATCGTTTAGTTTGATCCAGACAAACTCTTTTGGTCCGTTTGGCTGGACTACGGTCTAAGACACCGTTCACACTTGTTAACAAACTAAAAAGTCTGAAGGTCTGGACCAAAAAAAGTCTGAAGGTCTGGACCAAACAAGGCATGTGTGGATGCCTTTAGTTGATACCAAAGTGTCAAAAACTTTATGATTGTTGATGACAGATGAGTGGAATATTTTGTATTTTATGGGTAATTATTTTTCAGTGAATCTACGATTGATCTGTGCACTGTATGCGACCCTGTGAGCTCTTCCTCCCACTTCTGCAGGACAATTTGTAGATTGCTTTCTTCGGAATGCTGATGAAAATGGCGCTGCACTTCCATCAGGCTGCGTAGTTTATTCTCCATGTGTTTCATGGCAAAGTTTATGTTCGAGTCGTATTGATGAAATGATTGTTGACGAAAAAGTGAAGGAAAGCGTCACTTCATCCATTAAAAAAGTGCCTCTCTCGGACACATCAACTCTCCGCAGAGTGGAGCTACTGGCAGCGGATGTCGCAGGGAAGCTTTTGGAAAACCTTCAAAAAGCAGAGTTTATGTCTATCGCTGTGGATGAATCGACTGACTGTACCGACATGGCCCAGCTGTGCATATATGTGAGGTTTTATGATGGAGTGCGCCGGGAGGAACTACTGGGGCTCGCTCCGCTGGAGGGACACACTACAGGTGAAGTGATTTTTCAAAAGATTGCCATGTTTTTAATGAGCATGAACTGGATTTACAAAAAGTCTGCTTGTTGGTTACGGATGGAGCTCCAAGATGACCGGTAGAGTGAAAGGGCTGGTGGCCAGGTTGGCAGCCGTAGCCCCGCATATGCAGTTTTTACACTGCATCATTCATCAGGCTGTACTGTGCGCAAAGCTCAGCAGCGATCTGAAAAACACCATGGACACTGTTATGAACATTGTGAATTTCATCCGCTCAACCTCCAGCCTTCAACATCGCCTCTTCCGTATGTTGCTTGCTGATGCATCTGCAGAGCACACTGACTTGCTGGTTCATAGTGATGTCAGGTGGCTCAGCAAAGGAAAGGTTTTGGACCGTTTCTGTGAACTCCGCCAGGAGATTTTGTCTTTCCTTCGCACGTGTAAACACAAACGGGCAGCACACTTCTTGGAGCGCATGTTGGATGCACAGTTTATGGCAGAAGTCCACTTTCTGTGTGACATATTTGAACACTTTGAATCTGGAAGTTCAGGGGCGGGAAAAGTCTATCGCTGATTTGGTTGAGAGGCTGTGCGCCTTCAAAACAAAGTTAACGATTTTCACGTCAGACCTAATGGCAGAAAGGTTGCTGCACTTCTCACAACTCCGTGCATTCTTGAGTGCAGCACCTGGGGCACACATAACGCCAGTCATGACAAACCTTATGAGAAAACTGACTGATAACTTCACTGAGAGATTCCAAGGCTTCAGTATTCCTGAGGCAGACTTCTGTGTAAAAGCAAAAGAGGTAATGTCTTGCATTGATGAGAGCATCCTTCAGATGGAAATGGTGGATGTCCAGTCCTCATTTGCTTTAAAGCAGCACTTGCTGTCTGAGGGTGCAGTGAACTTTTGGTGTAACCATGTTAGCCAATACCAGTACCCCACAATCAGAAAAGTGGCGCTGCTAATACTAACAATGTTTGGATCCACCTACACGTGTGAGTCTAGCTTTTCTCACATGAATGCAATTAAAACAAGGGCACGTTGCTCCATGACCAATGAAAAGCTACACGAGTGTCTCAGGGTTGCCCTTACTACTTATGAGCCAAACTATGTTGAAATTGCCAAATCAAGGCAATGTAATTTCTCTCACTGAGTCAAACAGGCTCAAAACAACAGAGGTCTGATAAGTAAGGTAGTTGTGTAGTAGTAAAATACCCTGACTGAGGCATGTGATGCTATCGAACTGAAAATGCACAGACTACAAATCTGTTTTATGGTTCAGCAGGCTCCCTTTTGGTTTGTCTGGAGTTTTAGTTTTTACCTTTAACAAATATGGACATGAACCTGCTATACGCACCTTATTTTTGGCTTGTTTATGATAATATCATGAGTTGGCCCATTTTTTGTTAATCTGGTGGATGCTGTTTTACCAGATTCATACTGTTTCAAGATGTTCAGTTTACATTATGCATTTTGGGATATGGACCTGCTGTAACTACCTAATTTCTGCTTGGAATTGTTTTTGATAGTTTCCTGAACAGGCTCATTTATTGTTAATCTGATATCTGAATACTATTATACTATTTTCAAATTGTTTTCTACATTTGTGGATATGGACATGTCAGAAAAACACTGTCTCATTTTTTGTTTGTTTTTTATGTAACTTTTGCACTTCTGTATCAAAGCTTGATAGCCTTCCTGTGTTTTGGAATGGAATGACAGTCTGTAACTGATTATATAAAGTGAAAAAAAAAGAGATGCGAGTGTGACTGTTTAAAAATGAAAAACAGTAATGTATATTTCCACAGGTAGCCATTAATTGATCAATATTCTGTGCGGCCCTCACACCCCCCGTGATTTTCTTATTTGGCCCACTTGCTACTGAAGTTGAATAGCCCTGGTATACATGAACAGAGACAATATATAGTATAGTATAGTGGTATAATTTTCACCACTTTCTACCACTGATTACTGCATCATAACATGCTAAACAAAGATGGTGAACATGGTAATCGTAATGTGCCAAACAGGAATGTGTTATCATTATAAAACATTGATTTATGAGTCTGAGAGCCTGACACATCAATCCCTCCACGGAGGAATCCTGGCTCCAATTATAAAACCAAAACCCACGAAATTTGGATATGTAATAGGTCTATTTGCTGTAGAGAGTCACTCACCTGCTGTTTCTCTCCATCTTACAAGATCAAATGGTGACTCTCTGACTATTCACTAATGACATTTAAGCTGTGAAGCAGTAACACAGAGAAAATTACTAGGTCTCCACTGGCTGTACAATAATTGTGGTATAATCAAAGTAATTCAATCTCAACATTGACACGATTTCACAACTCTAATTGGTAAAAGTGTCATTATTCAGCTAGCTAAGGTTTCAGAACTACTAATTGCTCAGTGCATTGATTAGGTGTCTTTCAAAGTAAAGGATTGTGAGGTGTTGCTGCTTTATCTTACCAGGACTTGCTTATTAAGACACAAGTACATCCACATACTCCCCCACACCAATGTAGATCTACTCAATTTGCCTTTATGCATCAACCTGTTCTGCCTTAATTTATGAAGCCATGATTAACAATATAATGCCTTCTACCTAATGTGACTATCTGTATCTTGCTCATTATATGCTATTCTTCTTCGCCCTTAATTGGCTTTGACAGCATTAAGGGTCTCATGTATGACTCACTTTGTTTGGCAGAAGTTTGACTGTGCGCATGAAAGAGGAAGTCGTCTTTTAATCAGTTTTAATTAGTTTGGGGGGGGAAATAATTATATCTAATGTGTTTTGGTGTTAATAGTAAATAACATTTATCTACCTCCTTAGTATAAGCATATCTTACATAATTGTCAATATCGGAGGAAAAAGCTTATTCTTGGTTCTTGGTGGGAAAAACCAATACAATAAGAGATTTTATAAAGGCTTTTAGTAATATCATTGCATTTTGGATAAAGGGCACCACTGTGCAGCACTTTTCATTAACCCTGCTGAAGCTGTTGATGAAGTGTCTAACTATTGAATCATTGCAGTGGTTTATTATTTATCAGGGAACAATTTGTGCAAGTGAAAGGTCTTAAATCAGCGCCCAAATGCTGTGTCATATCTTATGGATTTTCCTTTTCACATTTACACATGTTTTGATGCTGCAGGGCGGCACAATCTGACCTTTTTTAATTAACGTTGAATAAATAATTACGATAAAATTTAAATTCTCAACACACATTAAGCTGCGGAGTCCTAAAGCTCCATACTTTGGTTGCTTAATTAAAGTCATATCTGAATTATTTTACAGTACAAAGTATGGTGACATGTAAAATCTGTGATAGTTGAAGTATTGGTATAGACGGATTTCGACTGATGTCCCCTTTCACAAGTATTTGCTCTCAGTTTATCACATAAGTTTTTCAATCAAAAGTTGTGCACACTTCTCCACACTCCACACACTGACAGTCAGGTTCTTTAACTGTCCACTGCATTGCGTGTTCATTTCCTACAGACTAAAACTTTTCGCTGACTGCTTCATTCCCTGCCTTTTACAGTTTGGCTTCCTTGTCCAGGGCATGAGATGCTGTGATGGGCTGTGACATTTTCTCCCAGTCTTGAAAATTATTCTTTTTTTTCCACGCTGAGAGGGATGAGTGTCCCTTTGTCAATTTAGTCAGGTCAGAGTTTTATCACAAAAATATTACTGTATGTTTGAGAGATAGCAGCAGCAGCAGCAGCAGCAGCAGCAGCAGAACACTACAGTCACATTTCCGTGATTGCTGTAGACAACAGAAAAAGAACAGTCGGCCAGGGTCTGTCTCAGCCTGGGAAGGTTTCCTGTGGTTTAGTCAGCATCCTCCCATCGTTCAAAGACAAGTTGGTTAACTGCCCTAGATGTGAATGTGAACATCAATGGTTGTCTTGATTTGTTGGCCATGTGATTCATTGGTAAGCAAACCAGATTGGCTTTAGGCCCCTGTTGCCCTCCAAAGGAAGTACTAGCCAACGGATGGAGGAGTGAAGTTCACTCTTGAGGGCTTTATGGTAATGATCTAAGCTCATGCTTTAAGTGCATGTGGGGCATGTATAGGGCAATATGCCTCACCACACTGCGCTTTAAGACCAGCACACCAATGGAAGGTCAAATAGTCTTGGTTAATGTTTGTCAATGTGTATAAAAATGTTTTAAAGAAGTGAAAATTAACAGCATTATATAGCCTATATGAAAGGAATGGAAATATTCATTGGTCATCCTATAACAAATATTAGTTTTTCAGATTAGCGAATGAATCAGGAGACTTTATTCTTTTCAATGAATATCGTTATACAGAAATCAACGACTGTAGCTGTGTGAAAAACAACACAGTGATGCAAGAATGTAACATTGAGCCTCAAGTCGTGTCTGTGCTGTATTGGTTGTCCCCGGCTTTATCCGGAAAGCTCCAACAGCAGCTACTCTTGTTCTCTATTTATTCCACCACTCTGAAATGCTTTGTGGGTGGAGGACAATCCCTTTACATTTTCATGGCTTTTCCCAAATCAATTTCTCAGACACAGGAAAGAATGTGTATAAATCATAAATTATGTTTCTTTATCATTTTTTGAGGAGACAGATAATAAAAAATAAGTGAAGCACCACAGGAGTGGAAGCCATTACCATGTGTAATCGGACTGAACGGGTTCCATCAGACTGCTTATCTGCTCTTAATTACCATTGTAATAGAGCAGAGGGGAAGGATTAAGTCTCTCTCTCTCGGCATGTTCTCTGCCCTCTATCGGGTGCTGAGACGTAGAGAAATGCTAATACATACCAATTTATTTCACATCCACTTCGTCCCCTCTCCCTCGGTCACACGCAGACATACACCGGTTTGTTGCCCTATTCAAATGAATCACATAGTGATTGCAGCTCTGTGCATCATAATTAGAAGCTTCCTGGAGCTGCACCTCGGATTTCCAGTCATGACAAAGCACCATTAAGCCAACTTTTAAAAAATGGAACAGTTCAGCTCAAGTTCAGTGTAGACCGAGGCACAAATTCTGCCGGAGTTGTTTTTCTGTGCCAAACATAACTGCAGCGCGCTGTCACTTTGTATCATGACTTACATTTTATTGACAAGCCTGTACTGTTAACTGAGGTCACAGCAGCTCTACTTGTCTTTCATACCCCTCCCTTTTTATCCTGTCCTTTTTTTCCTTCTTGTTGTCAAGCGGTGCAGGAAGAGTAAGTTGAGAATGTGCTCAAAACTACACTGTCGCTATAAATTTTTCATTACTAAATGTGTATCCGGGTAGCGCAATAATGTATATCTCCACAGAGTTTCTATCCCCATATTTATAAAGTTAACTCTGGTTCTTGGCATTTTTCAGCATACTCCTTCAAAGCTTCTTTGAGGCCCTGTCCTCTCCCTCATGAAGGGTACCCCTATGAAGTGCCTTTTGCTGCGAGTGTCCCCCTCCAAACGGAGCCACAAGGGAGAGAGCTAGAAAATCTTAGGAATTGGGACACCACTTGCTTCATCGTCTGCAGCTGACCAACGTTATTACAGTGACAATATCAACTAACGTTATCATATCAACCAACATTACAGTAGTGACACGGCTGACAACTTCAGGACGGGTCAGTCAGCGTGTTTACTTTGTTTATTTCAATATAACGTTAGTTCGGTCCATAGAAACGTCTGCCCCGCACTGACAACATTATAGCATGAGTGGAGAAGTTTGCAAGATTTGCGGCTTGTCAATTTTGATGGCTTGAATAGTGATTTTCCTGAAATGCTTGTGACAGCGATTCAATAAATTTTCATTTGCTACTGGATTAAAATAAGATATTCCACTGGATTTAAACAAAACAAAGGGGTAGGGCCAAGTAAAGGGCTAAGGGGTGACTTGGGACAGGCCTTCAGTTTCAAACTCAAAAACAGGATCATACCTAGCTTCCCCGATTTATCTAATACATCACAATGTTCATCATGTTTTCAATTATATTTATTATACCTTTTTCATTTAGAAACTGTTTTTTGATCAAATTCGATTTAATGTGAACAAATGGTAAATTGACTGTATTTATGCAATCCTTTTCCAGTCTCATTAACCATTCAAAGGACAATGTGTGGCTCTGTATCTTGCAGAAGGACACTTTGGACTGCAGATTAGAGGAGTTGGGGATCGGACCACAAATGTTCGAGTGGACGAGCCTCAGTACCTTCTAAGCCACAGGCACCCAGATGGGTCCAGTGGATCATCCGAGTCATGAGGATTCATCCTGTGGGGCTACGGAGTGTTTGTGCCAAATTTAATGGTGATATTTCATACTGAGCCAAAGAGTTGGACAGCTCAGGTTGCAATCTCTAGAACCACACTGTAAAATACACGTTACCAAAGCTCTCCTTGTTATAGCCCATACATGTATCTTACCCTGCTTACTTGTCACTACCTTTTGAATCAGCTTGAACAAAAAATAGCAATCTATCTCCAGCACAAGCCCAATTAGTTAGCTGTAATTGGTTGTAAGAATGAACTATAGGGCAGGTGCTCGTGCCTCTGTATCTACTTCCCTCCTTTTCTTCCCTCTTCACTTGTAATCATGCTGCTGCACCCGGTGCTTGACACTTACTTTCATCTCTTCAGTCTTGTCTCTTTTGCCGTCCTTCCTCTGGGAGGACAGGATTGGTTGGAGCGAGCTAACATATTTCAGAGTGATACAGATTAATAAAAACATCAAAGACATGCGCACAAATATATGAATATAAGCTGAATAAAGGATGAAATCCTGCGGGACTAGAGCGAGAGGAGAGATGGTGACAAAGACAGCATACGGAGCAGGAAACGAGACGTTATGTAACAGAACTGCTTTTTTTCTTTTTTAATAAAACCCTGCTCAGAAAGTTTGAATTGCCCGGTCATCATAGCCACTGCAGTAGATTGAAGTGGATTAACAATGATGGAACTCAGGCTGCCTGTTGAATATTGATTAATGCAGTCATCAGTTGAGGAGCCTACCAATTCAGAGCTTATGTTTTCAGTTGAGCCATCAGCCAATGATTTTATATAAAGATGGATGACATTGGGCCTCATTTACTAACAGTGCGTATGCACAGATTTGTGCTTAAACAGTGTGTACGAAACGTTTGACGCATGAATCTGGGATTCATCAATTTGTTCGTACTCTGGGAACAAATTTAGAACTTCCTCAGACCATGCGTACGCACAAATGACGAAGGCCCGACTGTCCTGGAAAATGTAAACACACCCTTTTGACTAAATGCGTAGTATATTAAAACATTTATTTAAATAAAAAAAATAGATAGACAGCAATAATTTTATTTACTAATGCATTGACCAGATGTATTAAAAAACTATGAAATAGACGCCCTTTCATCTTCATCATCAACATTCATATTCATGTTTCTGGATAAACGGGGCGTCGCTTCTGCAACAATGAAGTTGAAACACAGCGTTAAGTCGTAATCTGCGGGAGGTACTCTTCTGTCTCTGTGTGTGTGTGTGTGTGTGTGTGTGTGTGTGTGTGTGTGTTGTCCTCTTCAGACAAACTGATAATCACATGTATTCAGTTATTAATAGATGATGTCGGATCATGACTCCGAATTCGTTCCACTCACTTTAACCCTGATGACTTGACTGTGTGCGTCACGTTACGTCTCGTGTTGTGCAGCAGGTTTAAACATGTGTCTCACAAACTCTAGAGAATCGAAAAAACACAAAGTAAACATCAGCACTGTACGTGTATCTTGTGATCAGTGTTTATTGTTAAAGTGTAAAGTGAGCGCAGGTCAGAGGGAGTGAGGAGGAAACAGACTCTGACAGAGACACAGGATGACCGGACCTTTAATGAGCGTCTGTCCTGATCCTGGAGCAGCGGTGTTATAATTATTCAGCAGAGTCCACGTCCGCGTCGCGATGCCTCTAAGAGAAATGTCCACAGCTCTAGTGCTCAGCTCTGTGCAGGACACAGCATTCACCGCCTCAGTTATTGCAGCCCAGGTTAAATTTTTTTCAAACTTCGTCCCCCGAAGGACACATTACAGAAAAGTGCGTCTTTTGTGTCTTCCACCTCCGACGCCTTCAATTTCTGCTGTTGTGAGATTCTTGTGTTTTTTACCTGTTGGGGCCGTCTCTTATAACTTCAACTGTTCAGCACACCGCTCTCTTCATGACAAACGTCCTTACATGGAGAAATAGAGGCGTGACAGTATGCTAATTGCAGAGAGCAGACACGCGCCTGTCGATTTAGAATGATTCTGCTTGATGAGAACAAAATCATCTGGTGCGCACGTGTCATGAATCTGGCGGCGATTTTGTGCATGCACTTCCTGCGGAGAGTAAGAACATTTCTGCACATATGTTAGTAAATGAGGCCCATTGAAACTAAAACATCATAGTTGCCCCCTAGTGGTAGACTGTAGCATGGGTCATAAACCCCGCCCTCTCCATTTTAGCCGAAGTATATCATAACATGGTAATTTTAGGTAGCTCTTATGTAAGATGTTTATTTACTCCCAATAATTGTGCATACACAAATGACACCAACAAGAAGCGCAAAACCATATTTCTGCTCTGCGTGCAACCACGGTTCAGCAGGCATGGGGCTGAGACGAGTGCAAACTCGCACTAACCTATGTGCTAGCAACTGCTCGACGCTGCCTGGCAGTCACTTGCTTGTCAAGTAGAGGTTTTAGACTTTCAGGCAGGGACAGTGGCTGATGCCAATTCAAGTCTGTTCCCCTGTATTTGTGTAGCAGTTGTGAACTTTGTGGATCGTATCTACCACTGCTGTCGACACAAAAAGCCTATGTTACATGTTTTCTCCTGGTGAAAGATCGTGTAGTGTCCCTGTCCCCAGTCAGTCATATATTATGAACACATAACGGCTGCAAGACTCCTGACAACAAGACAGGAAGTCGAGTATAAACTGCACAGCGATCAAATGACTTTGAAAGAGTGTGAAGTGTGAACTCGGCTTAACCCCTTCTTCACAGGAGAACGATCAATAATGTAGTGGAAATGTCCGAGTTGGAAAGGAAAGAGGTGGAGTTAGACTCTTCTATGATGCCTTTCACACAAGTAAATAGCACACAAAGGAGGATTGCAGTGGTATGATCCACAAAGTTAGGTCTGGTTTGTCATGATTGACAGCCGAGATTAATTTAGGATTGGTTACAGGGGTGTATTGGCAGGACTTTGATACCATGCCACAAATTTCTGTTCCATTTAATGTTGATGTTTGTTTTTCATATTGATTCAGCTAAACATTTCCATCTTCTACATCTTCTTCCATGTGTTTGATTACACAAGGTATTAGCATACAGTTGTACTTCCACTTGAAATTGGGCATAGTATATTAGTGTGCACTGTATTTGTGTCCTTAAAATGCACAATGCCCATTACTGGAAGAGTACTCAAAGTACTCAGCATACTCGATACGTTTAGAGGTCTCCGGCAGCCTGGCAGTACTCCCCATCCATAAACACTCACTTTGGATTACAACAGGAATGCCAATGCTGTTGACTAGAATGAGTTTAATTAAAATGAAATCAAGTCAATTTATAGTAGTAATAGTAGTTAAACTCCTAGAATGTGTGGTGATAACTCGCTGCAATCTACTACTCCCACCACTATCCACCTGCTATTTGGAGACATTGCAATGCTTGAAAACTGAGTTTATTACCTGAAATAAATTACTGCAGGAGAAAAAACCCACCTTAGCCTCTTATATGAGCTTATGTTTTTACATTTACTTTGTGTCTAGAGGGTTTTAGTCAGCATAAAAACATTGCTTGATAAAGCAAGTGAATATCTTTTGTTTATGCCTTTAACTTAACAGACATATTTAACATTTTTGCTGGAATATATTCAGGGTAGAAAAGCCTTGTTTTCTTTTTGATAGTCAGCCGTTTGTTTGGTGGTGAAATAAGATGTCATAAGGGACTTTAAATACCCTTTTAATGGCTTCTGCCAATGTGCACTGGGATATAATAAAAACAGAAGGAGGGTTGGAGGATCATTTTATAAGTCATTGCAAAATAGTACAACCTACAATCTTCATTTTTCACAAGTTTCACTGGATAACATTTATATAAAAAAAGACAAACATAATATTTTGTTATAGTTACATATAATATTCTTGGCCAAAACACTTGTATTCAGGGATACAACATAAAGTCATTACCTTCTCTCCTCTCTCTGTCTGACTCTAGCTCTTCCTTCTCAAATGATACTTGACTTATTCATGTAATTATCACAGGAGAAATGGCAGATCTCCCTTGGAGCTCCAGCGTCAGTGTTTTCTGCAGGAAGCCTAATCGTGAAAACTCCAACTTGGACATTAGGTCACTTTTTGTCTGGTGTACACCTGGTTTCTAGTACATGTACATAGAAACCCATTTTATTCAACTCAACAACAGGGAGATGTTTGAATGGGACTTGGCTTCACATACATGAATATTGGCACTAACAGATTCTAATTCACATGGAAGCCAAGGCCCTACTTTAGTATAATGTGTCATAATGTAAGGATCATAAAAATTTGTTCTAAATAACTTCCAGAAACTTTGTGATAACAATTCACCATGTG
Source organism: Hippoglossus stenolepis (assembly GCF_022539355.2). Lineage (NCBI taxonomy): Eukaryota > Metazoa > Chordata > Actinopteri > Pleuronectiformes > Pleuronectidae > Hippoglossus > Hippoglossus stenolepis. The sequence continues at coordinate 3,729,115 of NC_061489.1, forward strand.
ATTACAGAATCTCAATCTGTGGGTCTGCCTGTGTTAGGTGGGTTGATTAATGTATAGCTTTGCGGGTATTCAAACACCCTGACCAGTACATCCCGACAGCTTCTCGGTGTTTGCATCATAATTACAATCACCAAGCTAAATGACTCACAAAGCGCAGGACATCCATGATCCTTTTAGTTGAAGCTTTGCCTCCTCTAGCCTCTTATTAGTTGCCTATGCTTTAGACTCGGGCAGTGATAACCTGTGCACTAGGGCAGTTGCACATGTCGGGTAGTTCTCACCCTTGTTAAACTGTTGTCAATTATCCAATCAGCACTCCTTGTATTTATAACACCTGTGGTTCACTTCCTGTTTGCCAGTTTGTCTCTGTTGTTATAGCTGTTCCTATACAGCCCTGTGTATGACTGCTGCCTGTTTTTGAATGCTGATTATTGCCTTATCTGCCGAGTTCTGAAACTTTGTGAGTTTTTGTTTCATTCCTTGGACATCGTTACCCCTCATCTGCCTTGTTGGACTCTTTTTCTGGCCCTCACTACCTGAAACAAAAAGAAAAGTCATATTTCCATTCTGTAATGGAAACATTGCAATAAATTTGCCTTTTTTCAGACTTTCTGGAAATTGGGTTTAAATTTGACTACTGTGTTAAAAACACAATTAATACAGTTACAAATCTGTAGTTACTACTTTTCTTTGAACTTAATTAACATTGTCAATATCAGCAGGGGGTCACGCTGCTTCTTCTTCAGTCGAGTCTTGTATTCTTCATTTATTCATTTATGCTGCAAACCAAGGACAAGGAAGAACATAATCACTGACTGACAGTCTTTGAAATAAACTGAACAAAACAATGTTAAATCATCACAGTGGCCAAGAAGAGCCACTATTGGCATGCTATTTGTGGGCAGCATATTTGATAGAGGTGCCATCTATTAATCCTATTAAAACAATGATAAATAACAGCTGCAATAAAAAAAAGAGGTAAAATGTGTCTGAAATTCTGTTTATGAAAAATGTACTTACCTCTCAGCTCTTTACAGCGTGTATGGCTTAGTTTTATGGCAGTGAGTGAGTGAACCTGCACTATCAAAGAACGTGTGTGAGGAAACTCTAGTACCTTGTAAGGGATGTGTGTTTGAGTGTGTGTTGCTACCAGAGAACAATGAATACAAGCATCTGTGGGCTGAAGCCTGTTGACACCCTCATCTCCATTAGTAACAGCAGGAGCTATTATGGCACACGGGCAGAACACCACGGCAGATTGCCTGTGGAGCGCACACACTTGCTCACTGACACAGGAAGCCATAATTAGCGCCCTCCTCTTGCCGATGTGTCTCTCTGTAACACACTACAGAGTATATTGTTATCAGATGAATGTCATGCAGAATATGTGCTTAATTACACTGTGCACAGTGAAATGCAGTGCATGGAGGGGGCAAAGGTCAGGAGCTCAGGTCGAACCAATATCATAATATTTAAGTGGCAGCAGCCTCCCACAACCCTATATGATGAACGCGTAAATACTGATGAAGCTCTATGGATTAATGTATATGAAGATTCTGAAATGTTAACTTCACTTGTGTGTAATGTTTTCAATTTGCTGAATCAGACTAAAGATGTCATCTCAGATAAAAAACCACAAAGATGGACAGTTCCCTCCGCATGAAACTCCAAAAGTGTTTTGTGGACTCAAACACTTCACCCAGAGTTTCCGCAGTAGCAATCCGTTTGTTTCTGTGCTGTGATGGATTCTGTGATGGATTCTAAATCCTGACTGTAAGATCCGACATTGTCTTTGCATGACTACACTCCGAATCAATATAGATTTTTGTGACCCCTGACTGATGTAGTTGGATGTCGTTACTGCCGGCATGAATAACAATCTTACTGTAATAACGCCAACCCCTTACCCAGCAGTTTTAAATATGATTCTATGTTGCCCCCTCGGGCCCCTTGAATACATTTGACTGTGGTTTGCCGGTGGCTCTAACTTCACATTTCTCACACAGAGGAGTACATCAACATTTCCAGTGAGTGACAGCAATGACCAGTTGGAATTCATGCTCTTTGTGTACATAGTGTGAGTGTCCAATTATTCCCCCAGGACCGTCCATTTCTTCCTCCTCTTGCAGTGTCTCCAGGTAACCAGGGCAACTGCAAGCATATTCTCTTTAATGTGGTAGATGTGACTGAAACCATCCAATTTGCATTTTTAAAGTAGGTTTTCCAAAAGCAAAATAACATTATTCTGAAAAAATATTTCTTTGCTGGTCATTGGAGGATTAAAGTAAAGTCACATTTAAAAGATTAAGACAGTCAGGAATCGATTTTCCATGTAAAAACAGGAAAATCTCAACTGAATTTCCACTTTTGTAATTTGACTCATGGACCACGGTGGTGTTTTAATAGCAGAAGATTATGGATCATTGTATGTCACATATTACAGCACATTGTTACACACAGTAAACATGATGGTCTCCTACATCATTTCAATATAAAAGTCACTGCAGTATATTAACCTCGACCTAAGAGGTAATGTTTTCACTCCTGTCCCTTTGTTTGTTGCTTGGTTTGGTTGATATCTATCAGTGTCAAATTTGGTGCCACTTGATTCAATTCAAGGTTGTTTGACCTTGGAGTTGTTGAGCTACTGAGCTCATATAAAAGGAAAATGTTCTGCTTAACAAAACGTTTCATGAGGAGGGTCCTGTGTTTAATGGTAATGCAATTCATTAATATCACTGGCCATGGTTGTGACAACCTGTAACACGCCCAGTCTGTTTTTTTCCTGATCCCACCCTGTTCCCAAGTGCACTGTGGGTAACCTTGGCACGCCCCCAGTGCAATGGGCAGGATACATTTGACTGTTAAATAGTCTGGTACTTGACCCTCATCTGGTTTTGCTGCGATTAAACAAATTAGATATAACATGTGAATTATTGAGAGATGATGGGAGCTGAGTGTTATTACTTTCAGACGGAGCCAGGCCAGCAGGTCAGAGCCGGTTAAATAAAATACTAAGTGAGCCTATTTGAAGTTGTGCAAGATTCGTGTTTTGAAGTTGATACGGACAGAGCGCTGTGCTCAGGTGAATTAGTTATGTCTGGACCTTGATGGATATTAATTGTGAGCTGTAACATCAACTCAGCATACTTTCATGCTGCTGCCAGGGAGTCGTGGGTAAAAACATGATATGGATGATTCGGGCTCATTATTTTTAATTTACCCCCCCCCTGTTCAATCTGTTTACTCCTGCATGTCAGCACCATTTGTGCTGCAGATAAAGTGCATTCAGAAAGTGTTCAGAGCCTTTGACTTTTTTACATTTCGTTTTCAAAAGCTTCGACTAAGATTCAGGTCATGCAGTCACTCTGTCTTTTACTGTTTGTGGTGTTGTTTTTGCAGGGAGCACTCCATTCGATCTCCCCACATGCAAAGATTTCATCAAAACAAGAACCACCACAACAATACTCTGCAGGGGCTCCATCGCTGCATCCTGGGCTCAGTGCCGGCCAATACTACTGCGATTGGTTTACTGAGTTCTGAACATGCCACAGCCTTTTTTTGCCTACGGGAGAATGATAATGGGTGCAGCCAGACCACTCTCCATTGCTGACACAGCGCTGTGCAACTGAGGAGGTTATGCAAGAGTAGTATGCTTATGCATTTAAACTTTTAATGTTAATGTTGTCCTCAACTACAGCCATTAACCATGGTGCTGTGATTTTAACACAACACATTATTAAGCATTAAATAAAGATAGGCTTCAAGACTTGGCTCAAAACTGCTTTTGCATTAAGGGAGTAATACATGCAGAAGCACAAATCAAGTATCTGCAAAGACATGTGAATTCTTCATTCTTCTGAAAAACAGCATTATGTCAACATATTGTAAGACATGTAAGCCAAGGCATTTTATCATTTATTTATAAAGCACAACATTGCTCCTTGAATTATGAATGTTTCTCTGTCTCTTGAAAAAGTGTTCTCTGAAATGTGATATACATTCATGTTAGCATTATTAAAATGTATTTTTCTAATCAATGGATTATTGGTTTTGAACATTTCAAACAGCCACCACCAAGAAGGTAGGGCAGCTCGTGCTGTATTTTGCAGGAGGCAAAATTCTCAGAGAATATGTTTGCATGGATTGGAACCTTCTTTTAACTTCTTCATCCAGTTTATCAGCAGTCTACCTGGGGTCTGGGTTATTTATTTTGACAGAGCAAGTGATTTCAGCTGTAGCAAACCTACACTGAAGTTGATTTATACCCACTTTCTCCAATTCTTCTGCTATGGCTCATGACGTCATGTCCGATGCCACATGCCATAGCGCAACTTTGTTTCAGGTCAGGCGCAGCTAGCCTATACACAAACATGGATCAGCTGGAGGCTCTCTACAGACATCTGTATGAACCATCATTAATAAGAGAGGAAGAGGTTCTTGCATGGCTCCTGGGGGGACTTCGAAGATACTATTTAGAGACATTCTGCAGGAAATTGTGGAAAAAAACTTTTCTCAGCAGTGACAGATTACTTGTGCCTCCAGTGTGAGTAAGAAGGGGATAGGTGGTGTGTTGACGTCACATTTGGCGAGTGCGACGACCAGTCCATCAAGCATTAATACAGCTTTAACTGCAGCTAGGGTAGCCAGATGCTAAGTGGGGCAAGCAAGGGCCCAATAAAATGATATTACCTTCAAGTCATGAGACAGTAAATGATAGAGAAACAACAAGCTAAGGATTTCCAATATGGCTGCTGTGTGACGCACTGAGCCAACCTTTCGACCCTGCCGGATGACAGCTTGACGTGTCCTCTGTGAACCCTCTAGGAAAATGAAGCTAGACAGAAAGATCAGGAGAGACAAAGAAATGAGTCCAGACGACATGCTCCATCTGAATGACAGCACGTACAAAGTGTTTTAATGGAAGAACTTTGTCGCGTCTTTGTTCGGGACAGTAAACAGGGCATTCAGTGAAGTGCACACAACTCTGATTCCACACACAAACACATCCTCATGCATTAATGAGAAGGTGACAGTGCAGTCACACAGGCCTTTTCTGCACAATATCATCCATTCACACTGAATTGCTGAGTGTATGGGACAAACTGTGTGTGTGTGTGATGTGATGAAGGCGATGTACTGTTATATAACAGGAAGTAAAGTATTAATGAAGAGCATACTCTAGAAACCAGACCTACATAGTGAGATCTCAGTGTTTCATTTCTTTCTTTTTTTCATCCTTCACGTCAGTCATTGGTCTTTTTCCTTTGATTTTCTGCATTTATTCTTCCCACCTCTTCACCTCACCACATTTCTCTTTGTTTCATCTGAAACTTCAGGACAAGGGATATCTAATGAACAAAATATCTTAAGGCAGAAAAAGAAACTGGAATCTGTATTCAGGGACAGTGCCATAGCAGCATTGGTTTGAGATATCTGCTGAAATGAAACACACGTTGACAGGTTAGAGGAAATAAGGATGTACAGTATATATTGTACAATACAGAGACAATAGTCAGAAGTAAGACGTGATATTCAAGGAAAACAGGTTTTATTATTTATTGTATTATACACCAAAAGGAGGATTTACACATATATGAATAAGGGTATGTATTTGATTTAGTATAGTGCTCATTAATCAACAGAAAAACACTAAATGAGCCAGAGTTCGGACTATTGGCTCATTTTCCTCTGTTGTCCCCTGCTTCTTCTTAGAAAATTGGGATAACATGATTTATTACAAGTGACTGATCACACTAATCTACAGATAATAACAACACTCTTAATGTTTCCCGTGAATAATTTAGGCCGGACTTGCAAAGCAGAACAGCAAACTCAAAGAGGCAGAGGGGCTTTAAAAAGGTTCATTATCACAAAAGGTAATTAAGTTCACACTGGAATTTGCTGAGGCCCTGTAATGAACAGGCAGATGAGGTTACTACAGGAGCTGAGGTAAGGGTCGAACAGGGAGTGGGTAACCAGAAGCCATGGCCAGCTGGGCGCTAACTCATGAACACACACATGCACACCCACATACACATAACGTAAAAAGGAAAATGAAAACAATAGAAAACGCAAAAAAGGGGAAATGTCCACTAGCCATAACAAAAACATGACGGAATACAATATAACAAACAAACCTGGCCACACAGACAACTAGGATTCAGTTGCAATAGGAAATAGCAGGGATAAGCGAGTACACCATTATCTGTGTCTGAATCTGTATCTGTTCAACCAACCAAATTATCTGTATCAGTAGCCATACAAAGTGGGCAAGGCTTAAACTTGAATTGGGCATTGCCTAACCGAAAGTTGGTATTTTAAGCCTGAGATTACATTTCATTAAGCCGACACTTTTATCCAAAGCGACTTACAACAAGTGCATTCAACCATGAGGGTACAAACCCAGAATCAAGCAAGTACAATTTTCTTCAAGAAAGCCAAACTACAAAAGGGCTGCATGTAAGTGCCATATAAGTGCTACTAAATATAGTATTTAAAAAAAAATGTTTTTATCCAAGGTGTAGTCGGAAGAGATGTGTCTTTAGTCTGCGGCGGAAGATGTGTAGACTTTGTGCTGTCCTGATGTCATTGGGGAGCTCGTTCCACCATTTAGGAGCCAGGACAGCAAAGAGTGGTGATTTTGTTGAGTGGTTAGCTCGCAGTTGCTATATTTATTGTTTTTTTAGAAAACTATTAACAGAACAGCCTTAGAATTGAGCTTCAGATCAATGTGTTTGATCACAAGAGTAAGAGAACTCTTCAGAACAAGTTTTTTATAAACTTCAGTGAATCAATGAACACAACACATGCAGTATTATGAAGTATGAAGTAAAATGCAGAATTTCATACTCAACATACTCACCTCAACGAGTTTTCATCATTTTCTTTTTTATAGATTTAAAAAAAAAAAAACATTTAAACAGTGTGATGTTTGTGTGTGACTGATCACAGGGATTTTTTTCTACTTCTTGTGTGTCTAGCCGGGTGTGGTGCACTCTGACTCGACCAGTGGACGCTGAGAATACTTTAGTTTGCAATGTCTGCTTTTGTACGATCCACTTGTCTTTGTCCGTCGTCATTATAGTGTCTGTGAAACTGAAGTGTTCCCACACAGTGGACTTAAATGATGAGGGAGGGTCTTCACACTCCTTTTTGTCTGCGGCCACTATGACCACGAGCTACAGCACATCCAGTCCTTCGTTAAAATTCTCCCTCAGAATTTGAGACATGTATATTCGGTTCGGATACATGTTACAGTCAATCCTGAACTCCACAAACTCCCCATGCTGAATCTCTATTCCTCCTATAAATGTGTATGTCTTCATCCTGACCCACGCTCTCGCAGACCACACCCTACTGTGTTTCCATGTAGATGCCACAAAATACAGCTAAACTCTGTTTAACTGACACAGTACAACCTTCTACAACTGTGCCTCAGCCAAATGAACATTAATAAGGATGCATGTTGTATTGTTCTTGTTTTGTCTCTCTTTTTTAACTTGCCATGCAATGGCACATCAATTATTAATATGTCCGCTGTTAAGCAGTTTTTACAAAAGCTTCCTGTGATGATAAAGTGGAAGTGCTGTAGTTTATTCTAATATGTGTTTCAATGTTCTGTGTTTGTGATTAATATTACTTCCCAGAATCCCCCAGTTGACTCAATCTCATTCACCGTTCATACACTGTAGGTACAACACATAGTAGCAATGACAAACCAAGATCATTTTGATTAATGGGCTCTTTACCTTTTTGTCTATGATGACACAAAAATCTGAAATTTGAATTAAATATACACATTAGACAAAAACAACTGTTGAAATCCAAATCCCTTGTAACCATGTAGGAAATCCACATGAAGAGTGTGTTATAAGGCAAGACTAATTAATAATCAAAGGATGTCATCGATGTAAATGTTTGGTTTCTGGTTGTAAGTACATCCATGGAGAGGCGGTGAACACCCTGGACAAACAGAGGTGGCAAAAGTACTCAAGTATCTTTACTTCTACTTAAGTAAAGAATGTGTGTAAAAAAAAGGCTCTGGTAAAAGTAGAAGTACAGATTCAACTCCTTTACTCAAGTGAAAGTAAGAAAGTACAGGCTCTGAAATGTACTTAAGTACAAAAGTAAAAATTAATTTTTAACTAAAATGATACACGATTTTTGATAACTTTGGATAACTCTGCAAAACGAAAACATTTCTAAGCACAGTTCTAAGCACACAAAATAGGATAGTTTTCCTCTTTTGTGAACAACCTGCACAGTGCTGGTACAGAGAAAAAAAATCATTGAACACAGACTAGTTTTGCTGTAAGCCAAATTTCAGACAGAATAATAAAGACTGAACTGAACAGAGGTCCTGCAGGAGCACCTGGATATTTTTTTACAGGGAATAAATGGATGGGGATTGCCCTTTGTACACACCGCCCGTCGCTACTACCGATTGGATGGTTTAGTGAGGTCCTCGGATCGGCCCCGCCGGAGTCGGTAACGGCCCTGGCGGAGCGCCGAGAAGACGATCAAACTTGACTATCTAGAGGAAGTAAAAGTCGTAACAAGGTTTCCGTAGGTGAACCTGCGGAAGGATCATTACCGGTACAGCCTGATCGACCTCGGTCGACCACGGCAGACCGACCAACCTCCGGACACTTAGGGTCTCACGCTGCCCCCCCGACAGCACACACGCCGCCGGGCCGGTCTCTCAAGGCAGGGGGCAAGCAAGTGAGTGAGAGGTGCGCGGTGCAACCTCAGCTGCACGTGCAATGGATGGGGAATGTCTTGCTTCTACGAATCCGTTCCGTCGTTGTCGGCATTATTTCCTGTTTCACTTTCTTCATCACTGCTGGTATTTTTCTCTGTATCACAAACTGTTCACTCACTCGACGCCTTCTCTCCACGGTTGACTTTCCCTCTCTGTGTTGTTACATATCTTACATCGTGTTGTCATCCGTGGAGGTTGAAACAAGTAACGAGCCAGTTTTGAGAATGTAAGGAGTAGAAAGTACAGATAATTGTGTTCAAATGTAGGGAGTAAAAGTAAAAGTTGTCAGGAAAATAAATACTGAAGTAAAGTACAGATACCTGAAAAATCTACTTAAGTATAGTAATGAAGTATTTGTACTTGGTTACTTCCCACCTATCTGGACAGGTCATCAGCCCACCACAAGACTTGACATACAGACACAAGTAACCAATCCCGATCACAGGTTGTGAGTGTAATTTAAAAGATGTATATTTTTAAAGGGCGGGCTGGGTTGGTGAGGGTGTATAGTTTTATACTGGTGAGGAAGTCTGACACAGTCCTGGAAGTCCAGATTGAGGACCAAGCTTGTATGAACAATTGCCCCCCAGCCGCCCCCTGCCCCCTCGATCCCTCCGCCGCAGTGTCAGTGGATCGGGCTTCTAGCCATCTCTGAGTGTGACACTTGTATGTGGATGCATGTGTGAGCATATAAGACCGAGACAGACAGAAGGTTACTCTAAAAGAGAATTCAAGATGACTGCGGCAGGTGAATTGATATTCACCTCACGAGTTCAGGGTCAACCTAATACCATTATCCGACATACACTTGTGACTGCCAGCGCCCACACGCTCTATTGCACATGGAGAGAGAGACACAACTGTCATATCTCTCTCCTCTCTCTGTTAACACTAGAGAAACATTTAAGGACACCTCGCTCAAGAGTGTTTCAAGAGACTTTTGGGGCCCCAGGCAGAAAGGAGCATTGTCATGGGGTCTCCATGGTGTCATTTTATTCCTCTGTACATTGCTGATCATAGAATTTAAGGGGGTTCTCACAAACTTGCCCTTGCTATGGACTCCTGTAACCATCCGTACTGGGTCTCTCAGCTCAGGGCTGCAGACTATTGTCTGCTTAGACTCTTGTAACGCCCCTGACCACACTAACCCTGACAGAACAACCTAACCCTCAACCCAAACATAACCCCAATAAAGCAAAAACTATCATCAGGCAATGATTTAATGACACAAGCTCCTCTTCTACGAGACAAACAACAACAAACAAAATTAACTATCAACCTTTGCCGTCAATGTGTTTACAACCCATAACTAAAGTCAAGTTACATTTTGAATTTGAATTTGTCCTGTGGTGATGTGCGTCACGTTTATTGCGGAATAGGACCCAAATGCGGATTTATGAAAAAGGCAGGAAGTGCAGGAAAGATATTGAGCAAAAACTGGCAGGCGAACCGAGATCCCAGGAGATCCCAAAAACTCAAACTCAGGTAACAGGCGAAAGCCAAGGAATACCATACAGGAAGGAACACGACCAAAACTGAGGAAAAACAGAACAGTTACAAAAGAGATGATCCGACAAAGCAGAGAGGAGTGCACAGAGACCAAATACACAGGGAGAGAGATCCCCTGGCGGCATGCAGTGGCACTCTAGGAATGTGACAGCCTTGTCAATTTGAAATGAATTTTTCTTGTGAAACCTCCCTGCAGGTGGTCACTGTGGGATGCAGCTAAAGACTGCCTGCCGTGTTTGTGTTTGTGTTTGTGTGTGCACGTAGCACATAAAACACTGAAACCCATGAACAGTCCAAAGCACGCGTGTACCCAGAGACTTTCTCAGGCTCTGTAGGGAATACTGAATACAGAGCAGCTGTTGGCCTCCACTCTGCCCCCCCCTCCTCTCTGTCAGACTCTGATGGTTGAGTTCAGTTAATATATTAAATATTTATAATATACCATATATTGCATTATATTAAAGATTCCAATATCGTGAATTCTACAATTTTTACACACAGGAAAGGATTTAGGTGTGTTTTTTAAGTAATTAATCTGGTACACATCTGACTGAATTGTGCTGAACACATCCTATGTACACAGGAGAAGGAAAGAAGCTGCTGCTCTATTCATGTGCTGTCTCCATTTTGCATCCTGTTTTGACTCGCCCCGCTGATGCTTTTCATTATCATCGTAATTTCATTTTTTTAAAATAAAGTTCCCTCAGATTTTTCTTCCCCTCTTAGCGGAATTTCAAAACAAACACTATCAAAGCTTTTGGTGACCTCTCTCTCTCTCTCTCTCTCTCTCTCTCTCTCATGAATGCCAATATTCCCAATCGTTTTGTCTTGGTCTCCACCAGGTATATTTACATATTTCATTTATGCATGTAGATTTTTTAAATGTATATTGTGACACGCACACACACACACACATATAGCTTATGCTATAAAGGCCTTTGTAGATAGAAGCCAGATCAAATCAAATGATTTAGTTCATTTCTAATCAATAGCACACAGCTAATCTGTGTTCACAGGAAACCGTAGACAACACCTGCTTTCACAGATAACAGCATTAAGTGATTCAGATGGATTCCGGTTTAAAACAACATTCATTTGTACTGAAGCCGACGTGTAAATTAGTCTACATACCGTGGAAACATGTACTGCACTTTTGTTAGAACTTCATATTTATCCTCTTGTAACCACCACTGTCAGTAATGCATGCATGCCGTTCCAGCACATATAAGTTGTATAAAGGGCTCATTCTAAAGTTATGAAAATATGTTTGTTCCATTTCTGCCAATTGATCCTCCTAAATCCTACACATTAAAACCATTTAAATGTTTCTTGTAAAAAGTTCTGTGCTATTTCAAAAAACACCCTCAATTCGACACAGCCATACTTTGGCCAGTGTAACCAGAAGCCTGATATATAGTATATTGCTGCAGAATGTCAGTTTCACAACAATATACTGTAAAGCTGAGGCTGTTGGTTGACTTTATGACCCTTCTTTTACTGTTAAACCCAGTTTAATCATGTGGCAGATAAACATTCAGTGCTTTTATTACAAAAGTAAAGACAATGGGAAGATAAAACTGTCAACCCAGACTCAGACATAACTGAGCCCTCGCAGGCTTTGTTGTTCATGTTCACTGTCATCATGTCAAGTCTGAGGGGTTGCTGGACCGCGAGGAGATGGAATGCAATATATTATATGGGATTCTTGTATTTCCATGGAAATAAATTGAAATTCCTGACCCTTTTGATTTGAAATCATTAATCTGAATGGCTGTTAATAGTATTGATATTGGCAATCTGTGCATGATGTAGGTCAGCACTGTCAGATGTGGTCAGAATGCACAGTAACAGTTTTTCTTCACGTCAGCTACTAAAATTAGCATTATAGCCTCCTGCATCAACATGAAGCCCGGTGTCATTGTGGTGCAGTGCCACAGAAATGTACCTTGATGGCCACTGGTATACCAGGGTGGCCCTGTCCAAGTAAAGTCTGTGTGTGGGAATAACTATTAAAGTGATACCGCACACAAATGTGTTTTTGGAGATTTCAAATTGTGGGCATGGAGGCAGCTGGGAGAGCATCTCCACCTGTACCACAGGATCGATCAGCTCAGGTGAGAGCTGTTAGCTGTTAGATCCTCAGGCTTAAAAGGCAGCATGGAGCTGCCAGAGGGCGAGAGACACACATGAAGACAGACACACGAGGAGAGCCGGGAAGAGGCTGACATGAGAAACCTAAAATGGTTGTGTGGGACAATTTGTGTGTGTTTCATTTATTGCTCACATGTGTGGTGACAATTAAAATGCTGAAAAGCAACATGTTCCTCTCTGGTTGTGTCGGAGAACCCGGTGGCATCGGACAATGCCACAAAAAATAATTAACTTTTCTGTGCGTGTGACAAAATCCTATGTATTACAAAATGTATATACAAAGATTTGGATTGAACATTGCTCATAACGCTGTCTGTCTTTGACCTTCACAGCCATTGCTTACATAGAATCAACCATTTGGGACGTCTCTATGTCGTGACATTTATTCAAAAAAGTTAGCAATCTCTGATCAAAGGTGGGCAGCCCCCCCCCCCCTGTTACCAGCAGTTGCACGTGAGTGGGAATCTAGAAATCTGTCAGCCCCACCTCCGAGCACTGTGCTCTCAAGGGGATTTTTTTCTTTTAACTTAAAGCTTAAGTTGCACTTTATGTCCTTACTTAACCTTACTGCATCAATACAACGTATGGCATAGTGATGAAAAAAGCTTTATTTATTTACAGCGTTTTGCTAAAGGATTGATTTAGTCTTACCTGGTTTGCTGGCACCGTATGTGTTGGTTCCATTGAGATTGTGCATATAGAAATTTAACCCCATTAGTGAGTAATGTTTTATGGAGGATGTGATTTTCTGAAGCCTTTCCAGTTTGTTAGTAAGTAATCAGTGCTTATCAGCAGTAAAGAGCAGACCTGTAACTTGCTGCACTCATTTATGCAGCTAACCCTTTGAGGGTGGAGGGGGAGCTGGAGCAAATCCCAGCTGACATTGAGCGAGAGGCAGCGTACACCCTGAACAGGGCGTCAGGCTTTCACAGGGCTTTGCCCGCATTATGTGACATTTCATTTCAATGTATGGCATGTTGTTTATATGCACTTTCTCTAATGTGCTGCTTTGTGTTTGGATGGTCACTTTATTTTGACATGGCTCAGGACCAAGAAACAGCTGCAAGAGATTACGGTATCGACCCTGAACCAGCATGTATCGGTTGGCTATGACCAATTACTTGGACTCTGACTGGACTCACCTGAGGGGATGACAGGGCACACTCAGCTTCTTGGAATAGTGGATGCACAACACCACCCTGAAGAGAGCCAGACTGGCAGATTGAATGTGGACAGTAAATCAGTAGAGTGCTGGTTTCTGACACACAGACTGATTGGTGTCTGTGTTGTGCTGTTGAAGACAGACTGGAGCAGCCTCAGAGCAGAGATTTGGAGAAAAGCCTGCTATCATGAATAATGGAGGTTTTCCGCTGACTCATTTGAAACAATGAAGATCAATAGGATATTAGTAATATACGTATTGCATCACTAAGCAATTCATATGTTTTTTATTCACTGTATTCATAACAGTAACAGTTGTCCACTTTCAGTAACTATGACAAACTGCTGCTAGTGAGGGGCAGTGTGTGACAGAACAGAGGATATGAATAAAACATCTTACATCCCGTGCCAAATGAATCACAAATGTCTTTGCTAGTTTCAGACCAATGCAGTTGTCATTCCCCCACCCAGCACTGACGCTGTCACCCCTCTGAGGATCCATGGGCCTGTTAGTATTAAAATGTGGTGCATTGATGGTGCATTGTTGGCACATTGCTCTCTTAAGGCAGCAAAAAGGAACTGACCTACAAAAACCTGGTCTGAGGTCAGTGGCACAATATGTAACTGTCATTTTAAGGTCACATTGTGGAGATAGTAATGCACTACATGTACTTGCACCATGCATTTTAGACCATGAGCTTAGATGATTAAAATATACACTAAGGCTGTCACCATTTAGCTTTTAGGTAGTATGTGTAGAATATCTAAATGGTCTGGTAAATGGACTGTATTTAAATATAGCCCTGTTTTAGTCTTAATGACCACTCAAATTGCTTTATAGTCAAGTTTGGCCATTTACACACATTCATACTATGCATCAATGTACATCAATGTTTTCTCACAATCACACTAGTCACTCAGCCATCAGAGGAAATTTGGTATTTTGCCCAAGGATACTTGGGCACATGGCTTTGAGGAGCTGGGAAATGAACCATCGACCCTCTGGTTAGTAGCGCACCCGCTTAATCTCCTGAGCCACAACCGCAATCAGCTCTCGAAGTTGAATTTAACTTTATTTGACATGTACTTTGACTTTATAGTTTGGTCCATGTCCCAGCTGCTACTATTGCAGTATGTTTACTCCTGCTACTCTCACTTGAATGCCCATGATCTTGCTTCTTCGATCTTAATCATACACCTCACTGTACACATAGCAGACAGATGGACACATGCTTTTTTTATTGTAAAGCAGGTGCTATACAGATGCTGTATCAAAGTGCTCCATCTTCAATCCACAGAAAAATGCACACGGTCCATATTAAGAATATGTGCCGCTACACCAGTTACGCCATTTGGGTGCCCTAGGCTTACAGTAAAAGTAGAATAAAAGTTGGGTTTTGCATTCGACTTAATGCCAGGACTCTATGGTATGAAGCCATGCATCTCTTGGTCTTGCAATAAGTGTCTCTGAGGCTTCTCAACCACTCACCAATTCATCATTATGACTGATTAATATGATGATGATCATAGTTGTGGTGGTTGGTGTCCTATGTACAGCGTGTGGTGGGATCGGTGGCCCTGATTTACACTATTCGTCAGGTCTTCTGTAACTTTATGATGTCACAATGGAATATTCATTGACCTCGGCTTTGCCTTAGCATGGTCCACGTGGAAACACTGCATCCTTACAGGATTAGTTTTTCTGTCAGTTAAGTGGTTAAACAGTCTCTATCAAGGACTCCTAATAAGTTTCTGTTACTTTCTCTTGGTGTTTTAAGTTGTGCTTTTTATCAATAATCTTGTGTTATGAGTTAAACTCAAAACCAGATATTGTTATGGATGTACGTGCGTGTGTGGACCGCAATCTGTTTATTCACATTTAAGGGATGCTATACAACACCTGGAGTAGGAGCTCCAAACCAACAGGTAGGCTGCTGATGGCTGTCTCTCTGAAGCTGCTACCAGGGAAAAGCACTTCTCCATATAGGAGGGATAAAAAAAGTAGAGTCCTCCTTCTCCTTTTTCTTTTAATCCACTTGACATATTCCACTCTTGCTGTCCCTGATCACACACCTCCCTGATGTCCCCTATGGTTATGGAATGAAAGGTTCTCTCCTGATTGGCTGACCGACCGAGAAAGCCTGAGAGAGGAGATGTAAAAGATGTTTTTTTCGGGGGGGGGGGTCCTTAAAACCACAAATGTATCCCCCAACGGATGTCAAAACTTAAAATATAGCACAGGCTAGGTGTAAAAAATGTCTTTAAAAACAGTTTGCTCTTTTTACATCAAAATGAATGTTGTCTAATCTTTTCCAATCTTTGTTCCAAGCAGTTGACTTGAACAACTCAATGTTCGATCCCTCAAAAATAAAAGAAAGTATCTGTCTTGCCCGCACACGTCATCCCAAGCCACTGGCACCGCCTTTGTACTTCGGTACTTTTACTACACTGAAGAATAACAGGTGTCACATCCTGCAGCAGGATGCCACCATTTGAAGGAGAGAAAACAAGATATATACGAGAGAGACAAACCTGGAAAACCACCTCCCCAAGATGTGTCAATAAAAGACATTAATGTCAACCTACTCACCTGCAGGACTGTGGATGGCTCCCTGCTAAACTGAGGCAGCGATGTAATGCTGTAACACAACAGTGCAGGACACCATTTCACCAAACAGAAAGGGGGGGACGACTATTTGGTGAACTGTTCAATTGAGTCATCTTCCTCATCAACTGACCGTGAAACACAAAAGCATTGTTTTGTAATACACTTATAAATCAACAGTGGTAGCAAAATAAGTGGCTAATGATGGATAACCTTTAATTCAATCAGGAGAGACTTGGATTCAATGTTTTAACAACATATATTGACATCCGCGCAGAATGTGATGTGACATTTTTGGGCCATTTTAGAACCCTTTGTGACGTCATCTGATTAGATGGAACTTAAGCAGAACTCAGTACAGGAATTCCCCCCCGGGGTCTAGACACTGGTGGTGGTGGTTGAGGATCTAAATAAGGTGATGATGATTCTCCTGAAGACTGGGGGAGATTGGGGTGGAGGTGGGTTATGCGCGTCACTGAATGACGAAGAGAAGGGATTTAAAGTTTGACAGCAGCCGCATTATTGGCTGAAGGAGACTATGGCAGAATCTGATTGGCCATTTAGAAATGCCCACAATCAGCTGATCAATAAGCCTAGAGAGTGTGAGAGAATTGAGATTGATCGAATTGGGGGTAAAGTCTTCCTGACTGAACTTACGCTGACCTTCATTACTGCTGACGACTGCCTCAAGGCTCAGTGACATAACAGGAACAGCAACAGACTCTGCACTCAGGCTCTTTTCAAGCACAGTTCAACCCAACAGTTGGTAATGTATCCTCAAACAAAGCAGAAGCAAACACTGTGTCAGTAAAGTCCACATCCTGGGTCTGTTTACAGGTCTGAACTCTGGTCTGCAGACACATGAGGATTACTCTGGGCCAAGTCATCATTTTCAGACTCAGAGTCACAATGTGAGTGTTGTGAGCCACACTGCAACACTGTGATCAGGTGCTGGTCCTCAGCCTTTCCTGCGAAAGACACAAACCCCTCTTTTTCAGATCCTGCATGTGCCCCCAAATATAATAAGTGGCCAAGATCTCGAGAACTGACCACCTGAAGGTCCTTCCGCCGTGCACAGTGAAACCCCAGAATAAGGAGCATGTGAAAGGGCACATGTCACTCTGCTGCTCACCAATCTCGACTGGCACCTCACGGCTGCCAGAATTCCATTTCAAGTCACTCATCATCAATCATTATGCTCCTTCTCAGCTGCTCTGCTCTCCAAGGAACATCTCCTGGCATTGCCATCCCTGCACCGAGGCAAATATAGTCTTTCTGGGAACATTTAACCAAATCACCTGCACTTTGTCTTGTTAAACAGATTTAGCACTTATTGCTTACCTCAGGGTCTCCTACTCCACTGAAGCTTAAGTGTCGTCCCACAGTTGTAGGTTGCTTTCGATATTGCACCTTCCAAATTAATAATTGTGAAAGTAACCCCCCCGCAAAAAAGCGAAACAACAAAAAAACCTATTCACTATACAAAATGGGAAGATACAGTTTGAAGAACTGAAGACAAAAAAAATTGAATGCAAATATATATTAATTTGGTCTATAGTTATAGTATGTAGGCCTATGTGGAATAGAAACACAAAGTAGATCTCCATGAAAATGCCATATCTAGCTCATTTCCTGTCGGGGTGTGTGTGTGTGTGTGTGTGTGTATAATGCAGCTGCAGTGTTTTAAGTCTTTTTTCATTCAAATGTGTGCTGCACATTTTATGTTGCCGTGTGTGTGTATGTATAACAAGAAAAAAATGCCATGATGAAAGTCTGTGTTTGTTGGGGGGTAATTTGAATAACAGCATGTGAGCTCTCAGTTGCACAAATAAACATTATCCATCCTTGAGTGCACCACCGTATGTGTTATATGGAAATGTTTAGTAGTAATTATACTCACTGTAGGGTACAGGGTTGTATTCACATGTGCAAACTTTGTGAGGTTTTAAAGGGTTTATTGAAGTATTGCTTATGCTGGCAGCTGAGCATTGATAATCTATATTAAAGGACAATTGCAGCCATTTTAAACCTGGGCCATACACAACACATATCTTCCGAAGTGTAAATTCTTGGTGCAGTTTGGGTTTGAACAGAGCGGTGCTGGCTCATACAGGGCCAGCAGCTAAAGGCACAAAGCAATTAAATCATGCCAACTGTGCTTTGCCACATACTTTGTCACGTCCTCTCGGTTAATGGTAGCCATATTTCTTACTTGATCGGGTTGATTTATACTTTAAATGTAACTTTGACCCATTTAAGATCTTGGTGAAAGCTTTAGATGGTCCACGACTGACAATCTCCTAATTATTATCCTGACAAATGCTTGTCTGTTTTTGATCCATGGCTGTTTAGTTACAGGGGACTGCAAAGTTGGTGAGAACATTTCACCTGTCTTACACGATTAAGTGAAGATCTTTAGTTTTTGGATTGAAGCAGGGAATCACAGCTAAATCACAAGTCATGGCACCACATTTTCCTAAATACACTTGTAATGTAAAAATGAGTAATATTATTATTATGAGCCTGCCCCCCATCAACGCTCAACTGGGCGCAAATGCATTTGCAATTTCAACAACATGGAATGGATGTTAAGTAAGTGAGTTATAAGTTAAGTCCCTAAAACTCATCCCAGCAGATTCCTTCTAGACATGCTCCTCGCCCCTCTATGTTGTTGAACAGTTTTTGCATTTACTTTAACAATGAACATGATTCACATATGATTCTACACCTCTGCCCTGTTTAGACCTGCTATTTACATCCATCCTGAGAGATACAATCGCAAGTGGTCGGCGATACGTTCGTCTGTTCACATCTGGTAACCAAATGTTACCTGAACATGTCTCCTTCAGTGCCGTACATGTTAGTCATTTTTGTTCACAAAGACCAAATGATGTTGTATTTTCCCAGTGTGAGATGCAGATATGTCCGATGTCAATGTGTCTTTGTGTGCGCCTGTGTGTGGGCACTAGCAAGAGAAAGAGTGAATCAATACGCTGTGCACAGCTAGAATATGATTTTACCCATTTGAAAAAAATAGAAATAGAAAAAATAGAAATCATGATGTGGTTTTGGCTTTGTTCGTATGTGGCCCAGACCACCTCCGAATGTGGTCGGTGTGATGGGATTTAAGAACTGTGCACTTGTAATCAGATCACTGAGGACAGATGTTAATACCAGCACTGAACAGGGTCACAATCACTTAGATTCTAGACTGCTGGCTCGACTTGTTCATGTAAATGTAGCAAGATCACATGTTAGATTTTTTTTTTAAATAACAGACAAGCTGTCTACACAACACATTTCAGTTACGGAGATGAAGTTTACAATACTTTGTTTGCACAAATGTGCACTATGTGTTCTTCATAGTGTTTCTGAAAATATACTTGAATTGCTTCGATATTGTTGCACACACTATGTTTAAAAGAAAACAGCAGCAGGCCTATTTGAGTAACAGAGTGTTTTACAGATAACACTTGGCACACTGGACAAACCTCTGCAGAAGGTTTCTCAACACTGTTCTCTATGGTATGAGGGCAAATCCTGGGCCTCAGGAGGGAGAGCAGTGAAATGAAGTTCTTCCTGTGGACTTACAGAATTGTTTACCCATGTCTGGAGCCAACTGGCACAACCCTGAGTCTCACTCTGACTGAAGCAATGGGAGTCAAGCATCATGTATGCCCAAGCCAAACAATTTAAAAACAAATTGTCTTATTTCACATCTAGTCCAGCATGCAGCTTTGTTGAGGAGCCCTCCTCCACATAATAACACCAACAAATATATTGGAGATCTAGGATACAGTCTGCTGTATCTTGTAGCTATTCAATTTCGAAATGATCACATGGTGTATTTCAACAGGAAGACCCAAGATAAAAATACTAAGTTAAACTGGACAAAGAAATCTGTGTCATTTTTACCCCAACTTGGAAATCCCAGGAAATGAATTGCAAACTAGAAGAGCGCTCTGGGAGCACACACCTTCATCAAGGCTAATGGCCCATCTCACCATGTCAAAGCACTGCTTCCCATTCATGTTCTAATCTGTGGCTGCTGAAAACATTGTAGTTTGTCTTGCCACAGTTTCATAATGAACCAAACATGTTTTGAACAACATCTCTAACTTGGTGTTTTGCTCCATTGCACGGCTGTGTACAGCGCTATTTGCCGTCTGCTCGCTCATGCTATCCTCCATGAAGTTTTTACCGTCCATGCAGACAGCCAGACCTCACAGCTTCAGCTGCAGATGTGTGCATACCCACAAGTAGCATGCAATGCAGTTCTCTCTCTCATGCAAGAATTTCTCTCTCACTATCGACTGTGAACATGTCAATCTATTGTTGGATCCACCCATTTATTCAGATCTTCACCTAAATTTGATGGGTTCCCTCCTGACCTATTCTGCATCCTCCCACCAAATTTTATGGCAATCCGTAAATCAGTACATTTTTCATAATCCTGCTAATTTACAGACACATGGGCAAACTAAATGAAAACATAATCTACTTGACAGAGGGAATTGCTTCATCAGTTTAACTATGGGATAGATCTTCAACTTTGATTTGACATACAATAATCCTCATTGCTTACTTGAGTCTTGCAGTTTTGCAAGACCAAACTTTTAAAATGATAGTAAAATGAAGAGTTAACTTTTAGCCTTTTATTTAATAGCATAAAGCCCAATAAGGTTACTTGAAATCCCATGGCTGATTCCTGCAATTGGTATCATAAATTACCTTCCCCCTAATCCAATATGAACATACAGGCATTGTAAGTTGTAAAAAAATATATATATATTTCTAGATTCCGTGTGACACAAATCATTAGGGCATATATCCTTAACCAATACATTTCTAAAAATCCTTTTGGAAACAACAGACAAAATAAGCTCTTTATCACTGCAGAACCTGCCAGGGGAGAGTCATGTTTTTACTTTTCTTCAGTACTTAAGTGTTTCAGTTGCTGTTGTCTGTGCACCCTTAAGTGCATTGCAAACAAGAACTGCTAATAGCTGATTCAGCAACATTCTAAAGTCAGATCCTGTTCTTTCAGTGAGAGAATGTATCACACAGTCTGACATAATGGAGAGACCATAAATATATGTCTTATTATAATGCATGAGAAGGCTGATGGAGGGCCATAACTTTAACAAACAAAAAGCATCACTGATAAGACTGACAGCCTCATCTGCACTGGGCATTATGTTGGATAAATGCTGCTGAGAGGAAACTAATGTGACTGTCTGGGTTCCACACCTGTTCGTGTGCACATTATCTTGTGTTTGTGTGTGTGTGTGTGTGTGTGTGCGCGCACATGCTCTTGCGTTGAGCAAATGCATTTCCCTCAAAGTCACCCCTGTTAATGTGTGAGCTGCTGATGTGTGTAATTCTACTCGACACACATTCCCACGCGTCACTTCCTTGGTGGCACAATTTGTTCGTTCACTGTCAACTCACATGCAATCAAATCCCCTTTTCTGCCATGAAGTGTGTCATCTTAATCTCTCTCTCTTCCCTCTCTCCGTCTCTTTCACACTCCCTCTTACTTGCACTCACCCTGAAGGACATGAATCCCTCCACACTAGCACAACTGCACTGAGTTATGTGAGACAGGTGTGAGTTATGACACCTTCAATTATGTATATTTGAATGCAGAAATGTGTATGTCCGTGTGTGTGTGTGTGCGCGCAATGCATAAATCAGGCTTTCTTGGGAACACAGACTTTCAATTTCAAATTGTTTCCTGGAAGGCTTTTTAAAGGAAGACAGCTTATCAGCAATGTGGGGAAGTCCCTGGCCAGATCTCTGATGAACATGCTGTTGTTCTCTTGCCTTAATTTACTGCTTGTGGAGCTTTTCAGCTTCATTAAAACCGCTTTGCTGGGGCTCAGTCGCCATGATTTGCATCATACAATCACTCAACCACTTTTTTCTGTTTTGCAAAAAACTTGTAATATAAGGACAATGTTTAAGTCTTTTCTGCCTTTGTCTCCATGGAAAATGCTTAGCAGAGCAGCATCTACATCTGTTAAAGCTGTCACAGTCCTCTGCCACTGGGAGCTAGCCAGCAGCTATCCATTACTTTGAGGGGAGGTGTTATGGTCTGTGTCTCACCCTAGGGCCAGGATTTAGAACCACTTAGTTTAAATTAGGATTAAGATGGTGAAATATTCCAGCTTTTCAAATCAAACTCCAAAGACCATGGTTTTTCCATAACCTTAAAGCAAGTGACTGGAGTTACCAAAACAAAACTGATGCAAGACTATGGGCCCTCCCTCACATTTCGTGCAAAGTGGCATTAAGTGTGATGCCCTTGTTATTTTAAGTGAGACAGCTGTTATTTTCAGACAGCACCCGAATTATTCAAATGGCAAATGCATTGGCTAATTGCATATGACGCCCATATCCTACTCATGATTAAGAGACTAAGTACCCTTTTGAACCATTTGTCAAATTGGCTAGTGGACCTTAAATGTACTGTTGACTAGTGTTGACAGTCAGTTTAAAATGGGACAACAGTCCAGTCAAAGTCTAGATATTTAGTTTTGCTGACTCATTCATCCACTTTGTACTGCTATCTATTCACACGCTATACGGTATATCATCTGACTTCCTCCTTTGCTCCCATAGTTACCAAGGCCACCAGTGGGCTTTGTCGCCGGAACGTAAACATGTTGGTTAGGGTTAGAGTGGCACATTTAGCTAGGTTTAACTTGTCATCCATCAAAGATCCCAGGTTATATATCCTGGTTGTAAAGTGCTGCTCTTTTCTGCTTGACAAGCCCCACACTTTGTCACTGGGACATGGTCAAACCCATGAACCTAACCACTGTTAGGAAGTGATGCTGTATCATATGACTGCTGCAGAAACAATTTGGCTTTTTTCCAGTAGAAGGACAGTATGAAATGATTTCTTGTGCTGATAATACTACACTGTGCACATCTTACTTAAAAATCCTTATGCTTCCAGAGGAAACCAAATTGTTTTCTCATTCCCATACAAGCTGTCCTCTTGGAACGCTTGCATCTCTTTTGATGCAACAGTCTCAGTTGATTGTGAGCGAGCATCTGCGCTTTGACAGTCAAAAAGCAACTTGGAGTAAAGAGAGGCATCAAGTTCCAAGGCTTTCAGCCCAAAGAATGAACCAGCTGTCTTTGTTTAGGACGCAATGTGGCTTTTTTAGATTTTATGATACATTTCTGCTTTATTACATTTCATATAATGAAATCTTATTCGTAAAATGAAAACAGACGGAGTGAAGATACATGGCTGCAACAGCATAGATGATTAGATTTTTATGTAGCTTGCAGGAGCTGAACCTAAGCGACGCACAAAATCTTTTTCCCCTCTTCTTCTCTTGAACTGTGTATTGTGGTCATTGGGTCGTCTGCTTTTTTCTGCCTCCCTCGCATTTTCTCTGTCCACCCACCTAAACCTGTAAACTGCATTTATGTGCTTAAAGACGTTTTCTTTTCCTTCAATTAGCTTTGATTCTGATTATCTTGTTTCTCACTCTTCCTTCGTTAACGTTTCCTCTGTACATCTCTTTCTTATGTCTCCTTGGCTCATTTACCATTCGACACACACACGTACACACACATAAAAAAGGAGATTGGCTGTTAATGGACATTGAGCAGACAACTTCTTCAACTGCAAGTAAAGCACCTCGAGCACATGACTTACACACACACTGTATGTGTGCAACACTATTAGCAAAATGCAAACTCCTCACACTCATGGATGGCTGAACACACACACACACACACACACACACACACACACACACAATAGAGAGTGAACCAGGCAATGCTGGGAAGGCTGCTGGCTGAACCAATTAGCCGGGCTGAAATCAAGCCAACAGGAAGACATTTCCTTCTCTCACCTCTCTCTACCCCTCTCTTCCCATCTTTTGTTCCTTCAGCAGTCCGGTCACTGTTGGCCGAGATAGCGCTGGATGCTGTCAAGGTAAGGCGAAGAGAGATGGAGGCATGGTAAGTGGAGAAAGAAGGACAAAAAGAAGCAGTAGGGTTGGGAAAAGATGGAATTAAACAATTGGTGAAATAAAGGAGGGAGAAACAAGTGGAGTGTGTGTGAAATGAAGCTGGGGGGATGAGAGAGGACAGATGGAGGGATGGAGACACTGAACAGTGATGGCCGTGGCTGGCACTGACTACTTCCAGCTGCTGAACTGAGAGAGAAGAGGAAGAGAGACATAGGAAGAGCAAAGAGAAACGGAGAGGCAGTAAGAGTGAGGGGAATGCCAATGTTAGGCCATACAATCCAGGTAATGAGGCATTCAGACTCGCTGGAGAGACACGGCTGAGAGACTCTTCAACTGCAGCTGCTGGAGAAAGAGAGAGACAGAGAGGGGGGAATTAAAAGGTGCTGCACATCATGTCACTGTTACCTTGTTTGATGGGCGGCTCATCAGGAGGAGATGGAGAGAGGAAACGAGGAGGACGCTGATGGGGTAAAGCAGGGTGACAAGGAGAGAGCGACATTCAGATGGTTAAGAGGCAGCAGACAAGGACAGAGGATCTGAGATGGGTCCACCTTTGCAGTGTGAGTGAGTACAGTTGGTTCACTGGCTTCTCAGTCTGCAGATTCCTGGTGAATATGCAGTGACACAGCACAGTCACCATGCATTGATGCAGCTCGGCAGAGCAGCTTGGAGTTTAAAGTACAGGAAATGGTTCGTAACGTGACACAAGTCATACAGCAACTTTTGCTAAATAGTGTCATGACTGCTTATTGTTACACATCTGATGAACAGAATACTTCTTTAGTGATCTGACTGACAGTGATCTGTGGTGAAATGGTGAACTGTTCAGTAAAGTCAAGTACAGTAAAATCCGTCACATCATTTCCAAGTTGTGTCTGTGGTTGCCATGGTCACACCACGAGCTGTGAGACAAGAGGGACTCAGATCGCTGTCTAGCAATGACTATGGATCCTGACATGGAACAGATGATATCTGCACCTAGGTGTCTGTAGCAACAATACGACTTGCACCTGGAATTAATAGCTAATGTGTCTATTTAGAAAATACTAAATTCTATTTAAGTGGTTTTGTTGCTAAATCCAAACCACACCAGCTGAAAATGAAATTATAAGTCTAAAAACAGTTCGACATCAACTTTTTATTTCACACAGAGGTTGAACTCTTGTCTCCTGGGGGCAAATCCTGTATTTGACCCATTCATCCACCACTCTCTCCTCTCTAAGACTCAGTCTCTCTTCATACGACCTCTCTCGACTTCCTAAAGCATTTGTGCTTAAAAGATTTTCGGTGGAATCACTCCAGGTGAAGGTGAAAAAAAACAGGCACTTACAGAGCTATTTGGTTTTCCACATGGGTTTAAACGGCTGTTGTGTAGCTATTCTCACATTGGTGCAAACTGACGCTGGAAAATGCCATAGCCTGTTTACATCTTGTGCTTGTCTGGCACATTTGATATCTGTTATGGAAATTAATAAAAAAGGTCAACTGTGTAAGTACTTTACCTCTAAAAACAATGTGGATCTGTGATTGGTCGTTGAGGTACAGTTATAATTCATCCATGGTCGTGTCTGGCTGATGATTGGTTGACTGAGTGACAGAGTCATTCCGGAGAGCCATAGCCATCTGTCTTAGAGCCCATTAGTGTTTCTCCTCAAGGGTAATGAGTTAAAGTTAAGTCAAACATTTTGCTCCATGTGTTGCTTCAATGCAAAAAGAGTTTTGTACAGGCCTTAAAGTGAGGTCTGAACATAGTTTATACATTCTGTATGCTCTTAGCTAGCCTAATGAAACTTCACTCAGGACTTACAGGTTATATTGCAATACAGGAAATCTATAGATGCAGTCAACTTTGATATAAACTCATTATACACATAAAAATGTCATTTTGGGGTTGACGTCACTAATTACTAAATGATGTTAGCCTGTCCTCCTGCTACTCTCTGCTTTATGAGATGGCATCACAGCAGACTACACGTCATCAAGATCATTTGAGATGCCTTTTTTTTTTAATCACAATTGTTCAGGTTTTGGTGAAGCACAGAAACGACTATAAGTGGACAGATGGAGCTAAAAAAAGAAATGCAAGAAGACAAATGAGAGTCAGAATCAATTGGCTTTGAAATTCTGCAGTGGTGCCTGTCATTGTTCAAAAATGAAACCATGCACCAAATCCTGTAACAATGAGACAATGGCTGCACATGTTCCAAAAGGCTGTACCCCTGAGTCTTTGTATAAACAGGACCACGATAGTTAGAGATAAGAGTTAAATGAGCTGGGATCACTTTGTACAAGAACTTTTTGAGGCTTAGCTGCGGTTCAATTTAGATTGGCCATATTGGAGTCAAGTTACAATCTGCTCTGAAATGTCTCGTCCTCTTTTGATGTTTAATTTAGGCAGCTGCAGATAAATGAGGTATGTTCACGCTAAGATAGTGAGGTAGACCCCGTGGAGCTTAAGGCCCCACAACACTGCCTACATCCTTGGTTTTCATTCCGTTGACCACATTGACAAGTGAAAGCAGCCACTCACTCCCTGCTTCATGACCAGATACCTGGAAGCAGTGGGACTTCTCATGTGGTAACCTGTGGTAACCCACCATCTTACACGTGTCTTTTGGATGATAGATGCTACTCTTTACTCAGCACCAACAGCACCTTTCTGAAAAATATTGAGCACTGAGGTGAATCTGTGGTGCAATGTCTAAAGTGGTTCATGCATCCTCCAGCCACATCGCGACATCAACACATCCCTTCAACATTATCCCAAAAATAACCTCTCCTGTATCCTTACCATGACAATAGACCTAACGTTACAATTTTAGTCTTAAACTGAACATCAAAGGTTTTATACTGCTCTGACAAATGTCTCATTGTCCACTTTACCAAAACGCCTGCCAGTGACAATCACACAGCAAAAACATGTTGTCTACATTACAGAGATTTGTGTCCCATAATCTGCGGAGTTTGACATTGAAATGTCAAGCAAATTAAATTAATTTCTGGCAGAGTGGCTTTCATACAGTGGCGTGTCATCAGGGCAGGTGAGTCGAGCAGTTGAAGCTGAAACGTACTCATCAATTAGACGATAAGTAAGTGATGGTCTCTAAATATCTGTCTAAATATTGCCTGTTCACATTCATTGCCCACTTGTGGTGGTAGCAGGCTGTTTACTATAGAAGGCAGGTTGACTACTAAACAGCCTTAACGTTGTTTCTGTCATGTTCATGGGTTTGACCATGTCCCAGTGACAAAGTGTGGGGCTTGTCAAGCAGAAAAGAGCAGCACTTTACAACCAGGATATGTAACCTGGGATCTTTGATGGATGACAAGTTATACCTAGCTAAATGTGCCACTCTTTTGAGTGGGTGTGCTGGTGAGACTGGTGACTGGAGCAGAGATTTAGAAGTTACCAGTATAGCTGTAAGAAACCAAGTTTCTGTCCGGTCATTGCAGCTTTGCTTGGTTGTGTGGAACAGTCACCACACACCACTGCCTCTTGGATTCCCTTAATGTTTTGAACTCGTCTATTTTAACCCAAATCATGATCTTTTCCTTAATCTAACTCATTTTGGTACCTAAGCCAAAAGTCTGACTGAAAACTGATAATAATAGAAGAAAGTATAGAGAACAAGCTAGAGTCTAAAAGTAAATCAATATGATTTTGTGATTTCACATCAGATTTGAACCTCAGTATCTGCAGTGAAAGTCCAAAGTGAAAGTGCAGTGAATTAAGAATAAAAATGACATTTTTATTCTTAATTCACTGCAGTTCCTTGGCCTTTCTTCTAGAAACCACTCTGAAAAAAAACTTCACATATGGAAAAAATGAACTGCCACAGGTTGAGCCCCGTGGTTTATTAAACCCCTGATGGTACTAAGCCAAGGTGCTTTGTGACCCTTTGGTGTTCCACAGTCATGGGTGTAACTGTGTTTTGCTGAACCCCAGCTCTGCATCCAGGGGGTTAATAATCTTTCAAAGTAGCGAAAAAGGTCAAGGATGCGAGATCATCTTATTTTGTTCTCCCATATTTCAAGGGTCCCCTTTAATGTAATTGCTTCTGTCATCAGGCCAACCGAAGCCAACAGACAAAGAAGCCTGCCATACTGAAAAATGTGAGCAGCCTGGATGATTTAGTAAAGGAAGTGTAGAATATCAAGCAGCATATTTCCCTGCTGTTCCTGTCCTCAGTGTCCTCCCAACACTTCACATGTCATTACTCTTTTGCCAAGAGAGGAAACTATTTTTCACATGAAAGCTTCTTCTTCTTCATCTTCCTATTGTGTCAGGTTTTCATAAAAAGTGATGCTGGGTTCAGACATTTCATTGGTTGTTAATGCTTCATCTACTGGACCTTGTTCAGTCTCTTTTAAACCTACTTTGACCCTGACTCATTTAGATTTTATGCTTTAGATCATTTCATTTTTCCAATTCTTGAGTGGGAAAAAAAACCTTTTATTCAAGGTTGAAAAGTGAGTGTCGTCTATGCTGCTATGAAGACAGCAGTTTTTTTTATTTATTTTACAAAGCTCTTAAAGACCACTGTTGTACCTGTGGTACACTTCACTTGCTCAGGATCAGAGAGGACTAAATTTGGACTGGATTTATTTCCCTGGAGGAGGTGGGGAGTGATTTTAATCCTGTGCGGAACTTTTCACCCCCAACCAAAGTAATATATCCATCTGGAAGGGATTTAAATGGCACAAAGTCAGAGCAATATCCTTGTTTTTTTTTCAATTGGATCTGAGTTTTTTTGACAGATGCTGCTCGTCCTTCAATTTATTTATTTAATAATTTTTTTGAATTTCCTGTTATTTATCTGGTCATCAAGATTTTTTTTACAAACTTCTGCTATCACAAAACTCTGTGTATGCTCTGCTACGTTTTCACCTCACCAGAGTTCAAAGTACATAGCCCTGTTGTTGTATACATATCCTGGAAACAGATGCTGCCATTTCAGCATTTGGATTCCGGTAAGGAGCTGTGGCAGTGAGGTCCCATCGATGCACACCTTCGTCCAATCTTGAGTCAGTCTCCGCTGTCAATTATGAAGTTTCACATCTTTTTTATAGCATTAACTAATTAAAACTAAACTTACCAGAAAGAAAATTGCACTTGAACTTACAGTAGTGGGATAAGAATGACCTACCTGGGGATGCTTCAGCTCAGGAGCGAGAGCGGGTCATTCACTAACAAGAAAAGCTGTGGTTCCATCTCGTTTAATCTACCTGCTGAAGAGTGCTATAGGGCAAGATACTGAACCCCTAATTGTACATGGGGAGTGCAGTGTGTGAGTGATGGTAGTGCTGCACATAGATGTACTCTATGAATGTGTTTGTGTGTGTGAATTGGTGAATGGCAAAACTAAACGACTGGAGACACACTATATAAATACAAATCACTTACTATTTACATAAAATGACAGAAGCAGTCTTAGAAAGAAAAATAAGAACTTTGACTTGATGTTTGGGTCCATATTCCGTACACTAACATGGAGGAGGCATGATTTATGATTTGTAGTGGTGTCCATATGTTTGGAGTTATATATATAGTGCACTTATTGTTTTCCATAATGCATCATGAAAAATAGTGTACAACCAATGGTCACTAACAGTGAAATATCTACCATCATGCATTGCGCTCGCGGTGGAGAGACGAGAGGACAAAGGGCAGCAGGAATAGCTGTCATACTAATGTAAACACGAGCAGAGCATCACAGCACAAACTGCAGAAATAGGTTTATTCGGTTTATTAAGGTTGGTGTAAACTAAACACTTAAAATGTATCACTGGCCGATGTTGTTGTTGTTGTTGACGTCATAATCCTGCGACAATGACATCATCTGCAAAGAGAAAATGCACAGTGTAGTGTCCGAAAAGGTAGTTGTCACTATATAGTGAAGTAAGGAATAGTGAGTGAGTGATTTCTGAGACAGCCTATGTTTGGTTTACACCAGCTTATTTTCACAACTGCTTTCAAGAAGGCAAATGAACAGGTTAAGTGCCCATTTTCTCCTTTGGCTAAAAGTTGTGTTGGTGACACCATTGGTTTCTTCTATGGACTTTATCAGCAACTGGAATAAAATTTGTGCTGAAATTGGCCCCATTTAGGCATTTCTTTTACTTTAGCTAACATTTGTCTTTAAGTCGTTTAATATGTTGCACCATCACTCTTGAGCACCAAGGCATCTAAAACTAGCAACCCGCACAGACCTTTAAGCATTCGGCCGCACAAACACTCATTCAGGAAGAAAAAAAAACATCTTCAAACATCTGCAGTGTTATTCAAGCCGGGGCTATTCATCACACTTTGCCTGGATGTTGATCTTTTCAAAAGCTCATTGATCACTGTGTTTAATCATGGTAATTGGAAACTGGCAGCTGCTGGGTCCGACCTCATGTGAAGGCTGCAGCTTCACTCAAGGAAAAATGTGCTAAATTGTGGCAGGTGTTCCAGCAGCCATTCATTTGCCACT
Source organism: Hippoglossus stenolepis (assembly GCF_022539355.2). NCBI lineage: Eukaryota > Metazoa > Chordata > Actinopteri > Pleuronectiformes > Pleuronectidae > Hippoglossus > Hippoglossus stenolepis. The sequence goes on from NC_061489.1 coordinate 3,759,775, forward strand.
GCATTTTGCACCACGCAAAACTGTTAAGTCACTTAACCTTACAATTTGAAATTACAGGTGATGATCGATGCTTCGTCTGTCGTCGTGCCACTCTGTGCAGCTCTTAACATATTAAATAGCTGTGACTCAGATCAACCGGTTGAAATGGACATGCAGGGTAAATATGTTTCTCCATAAGATATAATAGAGTAGAGTTGTAAAGTAGTAGTGCAAAATGTGTTAGGACAAATAAAAAGAACAGGACATATTGAGCCATAAAGACATGAGTAGGAATCAGCACATCATGGATTTGATAAGCCAATATTTTCTTATTTACTGTGCAATCAGTCATAGATCTTCATCAGGATCAAAACCTTTCCAAAAACATCATTATATTTTGTAATTCAACTAAATGAAAAGAATTAGCAGGTGCTCAGTATTGAATGCCAATGAGAAAACAACTGGAAATCCAATAACAATAATACAACACTCAAATAAACAAGTAAATTAGTCAAATGAACATGTGTTTACCATAATTAAAGCTTAGGGAAAAAGAAGGAATCATGTTTAAAATATACAATAAAACAAGTGACGACATGAAGAATGCACGATTAGCCAGTTGACTCACATTGGCACATGTGCAGAAATGGTGATTCATGTTAGTTGCACTAATACATAAATACATCTAATCAAAACAAAATCATATTTAATTGTGTTTCTTGAAAAAAACGGGACATTTTGTCCTCAAACCTTCCTCTGATGCATCTAATTAGGACAAGCAGTTCTACTCACAACTAGTAGATGAAAACATTAACGAGCTCTGACAGTACGGATCCTGGGCACTGTTGGCTCTCTCTGACTGGTGGGCCCACGCTGCTCACACAGCTCATATTTACATATATTTCAAATATGTGCTTGTCCATATGACTTTCACCATCTCTCACCCACACAAAAGACCTGTGGTATGACTCAACATCATACTCAACTACACACATTGTATTTGCTAAGGATGAACTACAATGGTTGGCCCAACCGGTTTGAATGGCAACTTTATGTGAAGGCCATGCGCCACTCAGGTGTCCAACCACCATTTCCTAAACATCCGGTTCCACTAGGTTTACAAATTGACTTTAGGAAGTTAGGAACCGTCATGTACATATGATAATAAATCATGTCCCTTGACCTGACTAACAAAATAAAGAACATGGTGTCAATATGAATATTTGTGGGTGATGGTCATCATGGTGGGAACCCTCCTATTTTTTTCTGTTGAGATGAGCAATTGAAAGAAGAAGGCTCAAAGCACTTCCCTCTTTACCTCCACCAACCCTCTCAAACCAGCCCTCTACACACCTGTTTCCATTCTATTATCATTTTGAATGTTCTACATATAAACGAAGTTGATTCTAGAGTAACTGTAGTTGACGAGTAACAAGTTTCAGAAAATAACAGATAACAGAAACAGACTTCATTGCCAGTGTTTTCAGAAGTTGTAAAAGTGTACGTCAGCAACTGGACTTGCTTGTGTTTCTTTTAAGAAATACAAGCAAGTCCAGTTGCCGACATACACTTGTTCAACTCCGGAAGATACCATGACCTGGATAACTGAGAATCTTCACAGACAGATTCATTTCCAGTGGTGATTTGGTTTATTTTTCATTCATGTCAAGTTCACCACCCAGGGGTCTGGTACTAATCCACATACCACCAGCCTGAAATAAAAATTGACAAACACTGCCTGCTGCTGCGGTGGTATAATTTATAGCTCAGTGTATGAAGTTCATTCATGTGAAAAATAAGCAAAACAGAACACACAATGGTGGTGGCCACCACAGGTTCACATAATAGTTGAGCCTGTCAGTGGTACTGGCTGCCTTTTTCCTCTCAGTCACTCAGACTCAACATGGTGTGGAATACAAACCTCTTTCCATGGTCAGGTTCCAGCACGGTACATGTGATTTGCTTTCCAGAAGCGTCCGTGTCCAAACACTGCAGGAGTTCAGATTTTCATAGAAAGTTTCAATGTTGCAGTGTATGTTCTGTAAATCTTCAGTCTCTAAGGCTACATGAATAGAACTAGATGTTCTAATGGGGTATAACTGTACCTTAAATCACAGTTTAAGTAATAAAGTAAGACCGGTTCCATACATAGATCTGGTCTGATCTTCACAGACTTCAACTGGTGTGGTTGAAATGAGAGAAACTGGCGAAGGTGAAAAGAAAGTTATTTTTTCCCTTCCTCTGCATCGTGGTGCATGACAGAAATGTTTTGATTTGGCACACAGTGCGTCTAATGAAACATGGATTGAGCTGAAAGAAAGAGCCTGTGAACAGGTCTGTCTCTACAGACCTCTCTTAGACCCCTCATTAATGTCATAATGAGGGAGCATTGCGACTCCTAGATGGCTCCTGGAGGGAGATTACAGAGACTGTGGGTAATGATGAGGCATTCTGCAGGAAACTGTAGCGGAAAAAACCCACCTCAGACTGGTTTGTCAAGGCAAAGAAGTGCGCACAAGCCTGAAGCAAGCGCTTCTACAGGAAACAAGCAGCTGCCAAAACTGTTCTGTTTGTGCATCTTCTTCTTTGAGTTTCCCAGCAGTGTTGTATATTTGTCTGCGGCGACACCGGAGAAGACTGAACAGAGTCACTTGGGCCTCAAGCTGTCAACGTGACCATTGATTGATGGAGCCATTAGATCACTACTTCTACTCCGACTACTTCAACAACAACAACTACTCCTACAGTCACTTCCTAGAACTACATCCCTTGGTATGCACCAACCTTTCAATGTATTTATGCTCTGACTGCAGGCAGGTGTCCACGCTCGGGACAGGACCACTCAGTGAGCTTGTGGTGTTGGAGCACGTCAGCATCATGCAGGTGACATCTGGATGGCTCGGTCGACAAACAGAGGCGAGAGTAGGCCAGCTGGGCAATGACACACCACTGCTCCCAATTAACCTTGTCCTATCTGTCCACCACTCTGTGGAGAGACGTGTGCCGGACCACACAAAGGATTATGTTTGGCTTAGACCAGGACAGCACACGGGCATGCCTAGCTTGATTTATATTTTCTTAATAGCCAGGTGCCGGAACACTGAGCATTGCTGTGGTTCCAATGTAAGTGTTAGTAAAATGTTGAGCCGTTTGATTTTGAGAAAGCAAGGGAATATCATCAACTGGATATATACCCCAGAGCATATGTGCATGCGCATTAGAGCACCTGGAGCCAATTAATTGATATTCAGCTTATTTCTAAACATAAACTACACCGTTTCATTATCATTTCAAACATATCAAACTGGCATTATCAACTGACAAGAATAATAATTAAATAATCCCACTTTTTTGGAACAAGCTTCGAGTTGAGTCCAATCCTTCAACCTTCAATGGATTGACTGACAGGCAGGGAGGCGCAGAGCAGAGGCTTTTCTCACCATGTTGAAATTCAAACAGTCAAATGTTAAGAGGAAAGTGACTAATTTAAGCTTTATTTTAGTTTTAGTCTTTGTCAGACTTTGGATGGAATGATTCTTAACTACGAAGGCATGTTGTCCTGTGCAATGATCCTCTCATCAGCTTCTCTGTGCTTTCAGTACAATGATCATTCTCTCATTCTCTCATACAGGATCAATGTGAGGTGCAAGTTTACTGTGAGGGCTGATTTATAAGTGAGATCCTTTTTAGTCTAGAAGCAAAAATGACTTTTAGTAATTAATGATCATCACTAAGTAATTATTATTTTTCAGTAATTATTATTGTCCTTGATCTGAGAAAATGTAATATAAAATGATCTGCTTTTGTTGGTTTTGACTCATCATCCCTGAGGCAACATCGAGAGCATCCTGTGTGTTTTCACTCTGCATGGAAACTTTCTGTACTATGTTGCAATTAGACTGTTAAGATGCTTTGTGGGTATTGAGTATATCAACCCTCAGGTTTAACGTTGTTTGTCCAGGTTTGATTATATAAATCAGATTTTGATGAGCTGTACGACTATTTCATTTATGTAAATTATTTGGCCTGGTTTGACCTTGAAGGTGCTACATAGCCTGTAATCTACCAGCATTTCACATTCTATAACAATCGTTTTCCTGTTCCAACCTTGCTGTTGATACATTATTGGTTTTCATAGCAGCCTGAGTCTAACTAATCAAGACAGGTGCAAGTGGCTGCTCCTAAAAAGAGGGTAAGTCGTGTATTGTTTTGGGCCATTTTTGTTTCTGGGGGAAGACCCCCTGAACCCCAACTAATACAGTATATTTCCATGATTGCTCCCACTCTTAAACATTATCGGGCACCCATGCTTCCTAGTTGCAGTATTGTTTGTATAATAATTGGTCTCTGTGCTCTTTGGGCTGCTGGAAATTAGCTTTTTAGCAGAGGGAGGGAAATGTGTCCCCCAGCACTTTCCCCTAGTGGAATCACATTATGAAGCGACCTCTTAATGGCCAGTATGAACATGAGGAATGAGCACAGGAAGCAAAAAATGCTTCAGTGTACATATGTGCCACTGACCACTTCTGTTTCATTAATAAAGTACTATTCTCCTCTTTCAAATTGTAAAAAAAAACAAGAAGTCAAACATCTTACTGGTTTAAAACCAGGACTTTAGTTCTAGGTGGTTAACAGCAGAGAACAGAGATGCCTGATTGTAATATCTGTCTGTCTGGTGTTCGGTCCACTCCTGTTTTGTCTTAATATTAACAATCACATCTCCATGAAATGTACTCATGGTCTCCAGATGATGAATCTTGCTCACTTTATGTTCCCCTGATGATTTTTCTAGCACCAAAGTTGTTCTGCTTGATGTCAACTATTGGATTGCACACTTGGATGACATTAATGTCTTTACATTATGTCAGTTTTGTGGCTTTGCTGACATGCATCCTAAAAATTTAAGTTAATCTACAATCAGTAACCATGACATTTCTGCCTGTCTCAACTCAGTGCTAATTATCAAACATCATCATCATCCTAACTTTCTAAAATACGGTGGTAAAAATTGTATTAATTATTATTGTTGATTATCATTAGCATGTTAGCGTGATCATTATGAACATTTTAGCATGCTGATGTTAGCATTTAACCACACAGTGCTGCTGGCATTGTCTTGTTAGATAATGCTAGGCATGAGGGTGTCTCCACAATATGAGAGACCTTGTAACAATACTTTCCTTTTAAATGATGGCAGCAATACAGTAGACAGAACAAGCAAGAACAAGTCCCTTACATTTATCGATCAGTCAAGGGAAGCATAAAGTAAACAAGAACACTTATCGTCAGCGAACACAATAAAAAAAACTAAAACACAATCCATACTGGAACAATGCATCATGTCACACAATTCATCAAGTCTGTGTCTGTATTGAGAGAAAATATTATTTCTTGGTGACCTGTTTTGAAAGGAGCTTAGGTTTAGCATACCTAATGAAGGCAACATTCAATTATTTCAAACACGTTCATTGTATCTTTTACACCAAGACGGCAATTGTTAAGTTACTGTGATGATGGTTAAATAAAAAAAAAAATGCAGACACAAAGTTTAATTGAGAGGATCTGTGGAAACAACCCATAAATAAAGAGGTTTCCAAACTGAGTGTTATCTCCTTTATGTTAAGGTGCCCAGAAATGATGATGACAGTGTCAGGATTTAAATGAATACACAGCTGTCTGTGCAGTGCTTGCTCTGCAGACTCACGCCGAAAAACAACTGTGCTTAAATTGAAGTGTTACAAATATATGGCACCCATTTATTTCCCCCCGCAGAACAGTAGCGAATGTGCTTTTTAATGCCTATAACTCTATTGTGGCTGCAGTGTTTTAGTATCCACATCAGAGAATGGGAATGAGTCATAGAAACATGACACCTCATTAGAAAGTTGGGCCTTTGTTCACAGTGGTACTGCACTGCTGTTTGTTTAGTACCTGCTGACTCACTGGAGAAATGAGTTTGGACTTTCTTACTCCCACATGCCTTCGATCCTTTCTGGGTTGTACAGCGTGTGAGGGTGGTGTTTGCTGAATTAAGTGTTTTTTAAAGGGTAAATATAATATCTGTAATAGATGCAGCTGCTGCAGGGAGGTGAAAGTTTGGTTGTGTAGAATTGCCATAAATTCAGAGAGCCAGTGAACTGAAGTAGCTTTTCCCAAACCCTGTTTCTCTCATTTTCAAAGACTCCAACGTTAAGGATCAGACTAACGAAAGGCACAAGTGAACTTTTAAAGAAAACTGTGGAACTTCTAACCTTGGCTCATATTTCCATTTGTGGACAGCAGACTGTTTTGTCCAGCTGTCCTTTTTTTTACTAACAGTTAGCTTTGGTGAGTAGCGATGGCCAAGGACACCACCATTCTCTTTTCTGAAAAGTTATTATACAGTCATGATGGCCTAAAGAGGGGTATTATGCCAACATCTGCAGTATTATTGTACATTACAATCAAAAGTAAAAAGTCATATTCACATTACAGCATATTCTCCTAATTAAAAATATCTTAAAATATAATAATTTCATGCTGATGATGCTTGTCCCCAATGGGATTGTAAAGTACCAAAGTTGACTTTAATCAGTGTGTGTATTTGTTTACAGCTAAAAGTGACAATTATATGGCACAAATTTAATTTCAAATTAAGTTGAAAGAAACCTAAATCTGATTTGGAATTATTACCATATATTAAAAAGGGATTGAAAGTCAGAATCACTGCTGAAACTTACAATTTCCCCTCCAAATAGTTTAGAGCCTCTGGTGACCACAGGCAGTATAACCTGTACAGCACCGCCTGAACTCTGATACTGAACACTACCACACACAGCTGTTGTGGTAGGCTTTGGTTGGCAGTAGTGTGAGACATGGCATGAATTCATCTTTATAATATTACTCTTACAATTGAAAGTAATGTTTTTATTTGCAATGAACTGAAAAGCTTTGTAACAATATTGTCTATTCATAGTCAGCCATTATTTTACACTTAGCATTAATACTTCAGGGTAAAAAAACAACATATTGAATGATCATCTTTTGTTTCCCGCACTTTGTGCTGTGATGTGCTGCTCCGCTCCTATTCACATTTGTACAACAGGTCGGGCTGTTCCTGCTGCTGGTCTCTCCGCCGTAAGCACAAGGCATGATGGTATATATTGCTTGGTTAGTGCACACAGTCGGTAAATGACATCATGAAGACATCCCAGTCGGTAAATGACATCATGCATATTTGAAAAAGGCATCTTTACATTCTTTAGGACTATAGATATAAGCTAAAGCGGAAATGGTTAAAAAAAAAAGATTTTGATCATATGGTAAGAATTACATTATCATAATTTCACTATGAAGTCAGATGGCATCATATTGTGTGGTTTTGACGAGAGACACAATCTCATCATTTCTCATCCCATGGTATAAATGATGTCACGATTACACCATTATAAAATGGCATTGGACAGAAACAAGTTAGCATTGCCTGATATGGGTATATAAAGCACACAAGCATCCCCCTTCTGATGCTTTTCATTTCTGATTTAGAGCCCTTCAACTGCAGAGTTTGGGAGATTTATAAATTCAGGATGCATAAGTAGTGCCAGGCCTTAACAGGAAATACAGTTAAGAATCATCCACTTAGCCATGAATATCATTATGCTCTTGTCTACACTATTAGCCCCAGGGGTAGTAAGTAGTGTGGCCAAAATGAATGGTACTACTCCATTTCAAAAAGACAAAAACACTTCTAGGAAATGGTGTGAATTTTTCACTTTGATCGAAGGCATACGTACTTAACAGCAATACCTGTATTCCTATGGATGCTTTAGTAGATGTATTTACTGTGTTGCATTTAGAAAACCATATGCTTAGTTAATGAGTGTCACTCAGACCCGCTCAGCCCCTAGTCGCTCTCTTCTGGTCTTGCTATCTTAATAGTATCTCCAGTATTCTGCCGAGATTCTTTGGCTTTGTGCCTCACTGCATTTTCACTGCACGCTCCTCCCTGCTCACACATTGCTGAAACGCTGTAGATCAGCCAGCCAGTTGCTGTCGTCACACACACTCAGGTAAAATACACTGCAGATCTGAACACACCAGCTTAGTAGAGTTTCAGCCTGGTGAGAAACCCTGTGAGCTGTTAAATGGAATTTTTCACTGTGAAACTCAGAGGTTTAGTCTCTCTGTTTGATTTCTGTGGTGGAGCTATCACACATAATGCATCTCTGTCAACATCTGTATGCACGAAATAGTTTCCTCCGACAGACAATTCTGCTCTTTGATTTGGAAATAAAACATTATCATTCCTTTGATGGTATAACTCATGGGATTACTCTTCTTGAAACATAAGCTGGACGGCTCAGTGGGGCAGTGGTTAGCACTGTCAACTCCCAGCAGGAGGGAGCCAGGGCCTTTCTGTGAGGAGTATGCATGTTCTCCATGTGTCTGTGTGGGTTTTCTTCATGTACTCTGGCTTCATGACACAGTCCACACACATGCAGCTGAGGTTAACTGTAGATGTTGTCTAAAGGTGTGAATGGTTGCAGGGAGCAGGAAACTAGAGGGAGTAAAGTGACCTGATAAAAGACCAGAAGTCAGTTTCAAAATAAAGCAGGAAACGGGACCAAAAACATGAGGAATCTCAAAAAGTCACCTTCACTTGAGGAGTAAACAACTGATACACTGATACAATAAAAAAACAAACAGAAGGAAATCAGAGTGAATGTCCATAAACTCATTAAGTTCAGCTCTTCAAGTCCTTAACCGAGGCCCAACTGTGACAGTATCTCTCTCACACTTTTGTCTCCTGAGCTGTATTTATTGATTCACACACTTCACCAACTCTGCACCACTGTGCGTCTTATTGCTCGCACTAGTTCTGTCTCTCGCAATCTCCTTGGATGTACGTCTTCCCCTTCGTGTGTGTGTGTGTGTGTGTGTGTGCGTGTGCGTGTGCGCGTGCGTGTCAGCAGCAGCCTCCTCTCAGTCCAGCCGCTGCTGCATTTTAAGGAGAAGATGATTAGACAATGCAGCTGTGCCTATCAACTCACCTGTTACTGCTCCTGCTGAGGCAGCTCTGCACATTCTCTCCCCCACAGCTGAGTGCCCGAACCAAGCCCACCTCCACAACATGTTTCTTACAATAATACTAAAACTAGTCTGCTAACCCACACACCCCAAATAATGTATTTTCTTAGAAACAATATTTTCCCACCAGATTGAGCAATTAAAGTACAGTACATCTCTCAACATTTGATCTACTAAACATCACTATTTTCTATAACTTAAATACTATGCAGGCAAAATTGTCACAGTAGATGAGTGGTGTAGTAAAAAGTGCAGTGAGTGCACCAAGGGAATTCTACGTTTTTGTTAATAATTACATAGTTTTTTGTCTTTCTAATCTATTCTACAAAATATAGTAAAGTGTATGTATGTATATATGTTTCTATATATATATATGTACATAAATTCAACAAAATTTTGTCTGTTACTTAAAACACACATTGTGGCGCTTGTTCAGCTCTTAACCTCAGTCAGTACCATCTTTACAGTGGCCCTGACTTCAACATGGAGTCCTTTCAAAGACCTGCACTGTGTGAACTGGACTGTATGAAGAACCACAGGCTCGTCGTGACCTCCCCTGTTCAGACGCAGCAGCAGCTTTCAATTTGTAGTGCTGTTGACAGCAGTTATTTAGCCAAGTTTTAGAGAGGCCCGGAGAGGCTTCAGCTTTACACACTGAGATCGATCAGACACTCAGTGGAAGATGCAATCCTGCGCTGATTGATTTCTGGTAATACAGATGAATGATCAGCCCTGGATTTGAGCGCTATTGACAGGCGGGTATGCCCAGATCAATAAACGATAGCTAAGAGCCCAAGAGGACAGTGCAGAGGATTGACTTTGGGTATCCTTTATTACTGTTTTTGCTTTGAGCTTTGTGTGTTATTAGTCCTCTTTGCTGTTATTTCCGTACATGTCTCTTTGAGTCTCTGAATTTCCTCTTTTCCGATTAAGTTAAAGCAAGTTGAACATGTTCTTCACCCCATGGGTTTTGTTCTCTCTGAATTGTACGGTGCAGCTGATCACTATACAGGTTAAATGGCTCTATACATGCTCCATATCGAACTGACCTCCACCCTACACCCCGCTCAGAAGGCTGCAGTCCTCAAACACAGGCTTGCTCTCCATCCCCAACACCAAACTGCCAACCTTTGGAGACAGAGCTTTCTGTGTCGCAGCCCCCACCCTCTGGAACTCTCTCCCTGCCGAAATCCGCAATGCTCCCTCTCTGGACAGCTTCAAAAAACTCCTCAAACACCACCTGTTCACTGAGGCCTTTGGAGTTAATGTTCCACCCTGCCATTAGTGCTGTTTATCTCTGTCCTGTGAGGTGTGGTTTACTTTCTTTTCTTTTCTCTTTTGCCCCCACTGACAGATGTAATACATCCTTGTGTCTCTTGAAAGGCACTATATCAATTCAAGCTATTATTATTATTTGTATTATTCATGAATGCCGCTTTTCTTTAAATATTTCCCTATTGACAGTGGTGACAATCTGAATGATCAGCCTCCAGAATGATTTTTCATTTTTATTTGGGCTTTGCTTTTTTTTAAAGCTTAGCTGCAACCAGCATATGGTCCTCCAGTGCGGTAAAGTTGCCAAGTCCAAGGAACAGATACACTATGGTTCAGTTTGAAATGCTTGCTGGTTCCACCTCAGCGGTTCCCAAGTGTAATTATAACTCTTGATCTGCTCAGGTGTGATTAGACCCTTGTCTCTTTAGACATCCACCCACGCTAGTTTGCCCTGTGCACAATCAATGTCCTTCTTTCATTCACCACATATCTAATCTCTCATCCTGCTCTCAAGCCCACCAACCTCTCTGAGGCCGCTTTTCAAAAGGGTCTCCAACTGGCTGCTGAGCACCACTCATTTAGAAACGCTTCTCTTTCTAGATGTCTCAGATCTCATAAATATAATTATGTTGGACAGCATTGTAAGAAATGTATGTAATAAAATTGTAAGAAATGTATTCAAAATGAGGTAATTAAAATCATAGGTTTAGAGATGGGCGTGTCTGAAAAATGTCATCTCAGCTATGATGCAAATATTACGACATCCCTGAATTGACTGTAAAATGTATTGACCATAATAATTTATAAAAGAAAGCACAACAGGTTACAGTAGCTCTATGCCGGTCCATATCACTAACAGCTCTTAAATCACTCTGTCTTTATCATTTCATCTTCGTTGGTGTCTTCTTCATGTATGGCTCCTCTTCAATTTTGCATCTGTTGCGTGTTAGAAAAGTCATCAACACACCCACATGAATCACGATTTGTTCTCAAGTAGGCTCCTTCAGACTTTTCCAGAGTTTGTACTTGGGAACAGGCAGAAACAAACTCAGGAGAGAGTCTAAAGCCTTTGACTATGGAGTTCTTGTCTGAAAGCAGCTTAAATTGCATGTCTTTGGACTGTGGGAGGAAGCCGGAGAAAACCCATGCAGGCACGGGGAGAACATAGTGCCAACTAGGATTTGAACATTTTGCTTACCACTGCACCACCGTGCCACCCAATACCAGTTGCATATATTCCCAAATGTTGTGTCTGTCTGTGTAAGTTTACTCAAAATAGGCAAGACTAAGTACAATAAACCTAAGTCTCATCACAAAGTGGGACAGCTAATCTGTGTCCATGTGCTAGAAGATTGATAATGATTGATAATGTGCCATTCACAAGGACAGTTGTTAACAGCTGTTTCTGACACACAAACATATATACCATCGAGGAAGGTGCCAGGCTAGTTAGTCATCACTCTAAAAAGGCTGAATGTACGAGCATGAATATACACAAAGAAAGGCAGTTATGCAACTTTATCTATTCAATGCACAACATTCACATTAATATCAATTCATATTTACAGCATCTGTTCCATTCACTTAGTTTCTCAGTTCAACAACATGTTTTGCAGAGGAGCTGCTATTGCAGCACAATGTTTTTACATTGGCTTTGCCTTGAATAAGGCCATAAATATAAAAGTAGTTCTGTGTACTCAAATAAATACCAGTACTATACAGTATGAAGCCGTGCATGTTCCGCTCCTGCAAATATTTCACAATAAAAAAAATGTTATTATTATTTTGAGAAGCATTGCAACCATTTATGTTTGTGACATAAATTGAACAGTTAAACATTGAAACTCAGGTGAAAGATCATTTTCTCTGTTTATTCATCTGGGAACCACAATGTTTATCTGTCACAAATGCATTTACAACACTTCCCAAACCCGTTTCAAAGTAAAAGCACTCCAGAGTTTAACTTTCTGAATCCATTCATTTGTTTTAACGGTGTTTTGATTGTTATCGGCAGACCGGAAGATGCACGTCTTCATACCGTAGAGTCCGGACATTTAGTTTAGTACATAATCCGACTTGTATTGAAGGAAATGCAGTAGATAAACCAGCAGCTCCATCGCCAGTACCGTAGAAGTAATTTTACAATCCACTTCTGTTTGACAGCTGCCTAAAAAGCACTTCCTTTATGGAGCAGCTTATTCTGAAACACTGAAGACAGGTTACAACAGCTTTCTCTGCTTTGGACCCTTCAGTTCTCTGCTACGTCATAGTTCCGTTGTCAATGCATTTCTATCGGTATACAATGCAAATCTGTACCTCATAAATGGTCAATGTTGAATGTGACACAAAAGATTGATGTGAAATGAATTGATTTTGCTGTTTTAAAGGCTGGCAAGGCTTCCATGAAGGAAATGCAAAAGTAAGTAAAATGTTCAAAAAATCTGCTTAATTTGCTTTGGAAAGTTCAGAACAGAGTTCTCATCTACTACAGGTGAAATATCTGCTTTTTGGCAGTTCTTCCTAAGGACCCTGCTATTGGATTCATTTACATCTCTGCTTGTCTCTGATAAAAGATCAAAGAGTGATTGATTCCCGTTATCAATGGGAATTAATCATGAAAATGTATACAGCCAGTGATGCAAGGAAGCAGGGAGCAGCTATTTACAGGAGGGACTGAGCAGGAAACATAAAGTTAGACTAATCAATATGGAAATGTGCATTTGCATTAAATTAAAACCAATATCAGCAGGATAACATTCCATCTTGGAAATGAGGCGGCCGTCTAACAGCTCAGACTTTTTAGATGTACTGCAGTGAGAAATTCAGTTTCATGTCTCCGGGGGAGATCAGCTTATTAAAAGAAATGGCGGCTGTCAGGCATGAGCTTTTTTCAAAGTTTCATTTCAAAATAAAATTCCTGTCATCGAGGCACCCACTGTGAACACTGTATTGCTGGTGAGAATATTTTTGTCTGATGACTTTCCCTTTGGGCCACACGGTTTTACAGTGCTTAGCACTGTCTGCACACAGGGTTCAAACCCCACTTCAGCAGTACGGATTGTACATGTTACCCTACGAGCAGTATATGCAGTTCCATCATTGCCATTACCAATTACAACTGGGATTTATATGATAATATATTCATAAATGCAATAAAACATAAAACTGTTTGTATTTAAACCACAAATAAAAAAAAAGGTGAAATCTATATTGAGCAAAAAACATTTGTATGTAACCTCACCTTCTCCCTTAGAGTTCAGTCAGTGCGCTTGCAGTAGAGAGCGTGTTCAATCTGTGTGAACTCCAGGTTTGGCAGAGTGTGAGGCAGCTCTCATGTGGTTGTGATTAAGGCCTCATGCTGGCAGAGACATATGGTTCACCTCTTTGGCCAAATCCTGCCGCTTCAGTCACAAATGGAATATGTGAAGTGCCGCTGATATATCTCTTCAACCAGACCTCATGCAGTTATAATTTTTTTAATCAAATCCCTGTTAAAGTTATAGTTCTCAGTGTAGGCTATCTGCCCTTCACTTGTGTATTTCTGCCCTTTGTGAGCTTAGTGGTGGTTGAAAAGACGAATGTTAAAATCAAGCTGCTTTCAGACAGTGCTGTGAGTGGAGAATCTCCTTCTGTGTTGTTCATGTGTGAAAGGCAACCTCTAGAGAAGGCCCGGACCCAATTGTGCAGACAATCTCCAGAGATTGTGTCTGTAAACACCACGCAGCATTAAGATAGGAGTAAGAAGCAGGACTGTGCCCGAAAACCCATTTCACAGGCTTTGACTATTACCTCCACAAAGCAGGTTATGTTTTCTGCACTATACTTTTTTGTATAACGTTTTTTTTTATGGCCTTTTTCAACAATTTAGTTGATTTCTCAGAGAATAATTAATGGGTCTTAATGTTTGTTTTTTTTGTGGAATATTTAGGGGACTGATATTTGTGAGTGTTTGCAATTTAGTCCAAATAAAAATCTGGATCTTGTGACTTTAAATGTGGCCCCATAAAGGAACTGTCTTAGCAGAGGTAAGCTATAGTCACCCACACAAACCAGACTATGTGAAGCAAGGGATGTTTGTTAGTTCAAACAAAACCCATTATTATTGTATGAATCACATGAATAGTGTCAACTCAACTGAAATATATTGGGATGCTGGCAAGCACCATATAAGATCATATATTAAATATTGTTATTATTTCAACACAACACTTATAACTGTTACACTGCCCAATGGCTTAAGGCACCTAACATACAGATTCTTAGTCATCAAGCAATGCCATCAGGGTGGCAGGACCGTTCCCATAATTGCAGCATAACAACAACCTCCCACTTCCAGTCATGAAGAACTATCTTCGCTGATCAGATGAAGAGATGGTCCCACGCAGCCCTGATCTTAATAACAAGTCGTCAGTGTGGGGTTTTACAAAAAGACACTGAGAAAAACTAAATCCATGGAGGAAAACTGACGCTTTAAAACAATTCAAACAAAAATATTCTCCTTTGAAAGCAGTCGTGGTTTTGCATAGCCCTGTAGCAAAGCAAATAATACAATTTTTTTTTTTCCATATTGATTTTTTTTTTATGAAAAGGGAAGGATGTAGAGATGTCAAGGTAGTTACAGCCATGGTGCGCTGTAATGCAGTGCTAAATAAAGAAGTGTTACTCCTTTGCAGTGTCTTTGACATTCAGTCAACAACACTAGAAGTTTTCACAGCAGAAATTCTGAAACAACTGGAGCCCATTTTATGCCGGCAACAGCCAGTGGCCGGAGGCCTTGTGTCCAGGATTCCTTTGCATTCTTGTGAACATGATATCTCAAGAGCACCTTGAGGGAATTTGCTACATTGTTCGGTTGGACTGACGGATGAACTGATTCGATTTTGAATGTTAAAGTTCGCAGTGACCTCTCAAAAATGTCTTTCCCCTTGTGAACATGATATCTCCTTCTGGGTATTTCTAAAAATTTGGTACAAATGTTTGCTTCGACTCAAGGATGATCTGTTTTGATTTTGGTGGTCAATGGTCAATGGTCAATGGTCAAGGTGACCTCACAAAATCCTTTTTTGCCTTGTGAATGTGAGAGAGAATCCTTTCAAATTGGCAGAAATACTCTCTTCAGCTGTTTTCAGATATGACCTCTGGTGGATGTCCAGTGAGTGCGTCTGGACGTTGCCCTTCACCCATGAAGACAACACAAATATCTGGTGCAGCAGGCAGACGCAGGCTGTAATATATTAATTCCCCTTTCGAGAGCGTGTTTTTTGTTAACAGCACATCGACAGCAATGCTTTATTTATTGTTATATACTAATTTAACTCCAAGACTGAATGAGGATTTGTACAAAGCATTTGTACTTCATCATTATTAGAGGTGAATGACTGCTAGCACAGTGGCAGTTACATAAGAAAAATACTTGTGACCATGACTAGAGCTCTAACATTGTGCAATAAATAATTAAACAATAAAAATCTTCATCTGACATTAAAGCCCTGTGATATTTTTTCGTTTCCTTTATTAATGCTGCTGCTGGTGTGATACATCATGCACCAGTAAAGTTTTAAACAAGGGCCTTACATAACCACAAGTCACCCTTTTTTTTCCAGGCACGCAGATCCCACCAAACTACTTCAACTTTTGAATAAATGGGCCTCTGCCTGCCACAGAAAAGTGAGGTAATAAAGTGAAAAACAGGCAACACAAAGCGCGCCTCAAATCCCCCTCTGTGATAAAATAATGAGGTCGGCGGCAGCTGATCTAAAGCGCCGGCCATCATGAAAGAGGAAAAACAATACCCGCTAAAGCAGCCCCCCTCTCAACCCCACCCTCGACGCCCAGAGCCAGAACAGATCAAATGTCTGGCACAGAGATTACACGCACTGCAGTCATATCTATTAATGAGGTTGACTGAATAATTGAACGAAAAAAAAACAACAAAAAAACTATTAAAGATAAAGAAAAGCGATAAAATATGAAAACGACATCTGGACGTTGTTTTGAAGAGACGGTCTGTTCTCTTCCAGAATCAGCATGTCACTTTGTCTCCGCAATAATGATGAATTTTTGAATGCTGCTTTCGTCTGCCACAGTCACAGGGACACGGGGGTCAGATGGACTCAGTGACTGACAGGAGAAAAAACAGAGGACTCCTCTCCTCTGTCTCCTTTTGACCTGAATCTCTTTCTCTTCCTCTGGCGTTAGGTGTCATCTTGCCGTCTGGTTCCTGATTTGTTCTTCACTTACTTCTTGCTCTCTTTTAACTCATGCAGTCTGCCTCTGATTCAGTCCATTTCTACACTTCTCCTTTCTGCCTCTTTCATCATTGGGATTTAATTGGGGTACTTCTTCCTCTTTACTTCTTTCTTTTTTTATTTAATTTTTTTCGCTGCAAATGTGCTCCAGTTCTCAGGCTGAGCGTGTGTTGCTTGAAACATGGACCGTATCAGCGAGAACAAGTAGAATACTGATATACTGATCTCGATTAGGACGACTAGATGGAATAGAAAAATGTAAACTATAAAAACAAAAGCAGGAAAATAAAAACATTTTTGCATAAACTGTAAAGATAGCGTTATGCATAGCCTTCGAGTTTCCTTTTAAACATTCACACTAAAACAATTTGATTTTCGGACGAGTGCAGTGCTCAGTTATCTCTAATGTTCCACTGATGAGCCGAAGCACATGCTCTCACACCTAATCACCCTCGCAGGATGTCTGAAGGCCTTTTGTGGCTGATTTCTGTTTTCCTGCTCAATTTAAATGATTACTGGTATATTCTGCATGACAATGGTATCATTTCCCATCCGCTTAATTTACTGCGCTAGAAATTCAACTGATTGGGTTTTGATTGTTTGTGTGAACATGCAGCGCTTAACATTTTTAGAGGTGGAAATTGATGCTGTCATTTTGGCAACATTGTTATAATACAAATGGGCCTGATGGAGTATTCAGGCCCAGCTTTTCAAGGGAAAGTGTGAGGGGGGGGGGGGTTCTCCACACGCAAAGCACATAATAGCCTGTATTATTTAATGGAATTGGAGCCATTACTTGGAAAGGGATGATTTCACTGAGTCGTGACTGCTCTAACACATCATAACAAGCAGCTTAAAATCATGTCTGGTAAATGTCATGTGGGCAGCGTAGACTCAAATTGAAAATTGTAATTGATTAAACCTTATGAGTCTTAAAACTGTGTCCTCCAAAATTTGCATGCTCATAAAACTTCCTTGTTCCTTAAGTTTGAATGTTTTCATCCCAACAAAGTTCTTAGATTCCCATTGAAAGCAGCAGTTTTTTTCCCCTCTTAACACAGTAGTACTTTATAGTATTTCTGAGGTGTATATAGAGCTCTACGGGGTTGACCTTACTTGTCATGTGTCTTCTGAGAGGTGTGTATTCATTCTGGGCTCACATACATGCCCACGGTTCCATTCATACTAAAGTGAGGGTCTGTGTCGGTCTGTCTGTTGGCATTCCACTCCAAAAACTAGCAATAACTGATTTTAAAATCAATTCTGAGCGTGACAGGTAGCCAGCGCAATGCGGCAAGAATGGGGGTGATGAGTTCATACTTTCGAGTTTTTGTAAGAACTCTGGCTGCGGTATTCTGAACAGGTAGGAGACAGTTTCTGGGGCAGTCCTGCAAATAATGAGTTACAGTAATCTAGATGTCCCCATCTAGCTGCCAACTACTGTAGTTTATCCATGGATGTAGAAGAAGACATGTTCAACTTGTTCCACAAACTGAAGGCACACTGCTACACCCCAACTGATTGCTACAGCGGTGGCGAGGAGTATTGCTTGTCCAAAACACACCAAATTCGACACTCAACTTCCCAGGTCAATTAGGAATACACATGCCAAGTGTGAAGCCGACAAGATGAATGGTTCGAAATGGAATTCGAATGGTATATAGACAGACGTGGAGTCAGTAGGTTGGTTTTAAAGATTAAAGAAAGAGCTTTTCTCAACAGTAGGTTGTGGGTTCTCTTCATATATTTAGATAAGGATGGTGAGTGTCTTTTAGACATGTCGATAACGACAGCAAGAAAGAGAGGACTGAATGCTGTAGAGGAAGACTGAAGGGATAACATTTAAAAGGTTGACGCCGTGATTTAAGAAGACAGATTTGGTGAGTTTTATGGACAGGATTGTACACTTTGATAATAAAGGGGAAGAAATAGGCAAAACTGCAAGAAGAAGGATTTGTCAATTCATTTCCCAAAGTGATTTGAAATGAGATTTTTTTTATACTTTCAACCCAGATGTGTCCAAATGGCTGGGCAGCTCCAAGGTGTGAGGGAAGAAAATATATCATTTTAACGGTAGGGGAAATTAACGGGACACACTTGTATTTTTGGGAAAGTCCTTGATGACTTGATATATTGATCTCCTCACCTGGCTGTGGGTTAGACCGCAAACAAGTACTTTCCCGAAAATATCAATGTTCCATTTTCTTACGAGATTTTGACTATAGAAATGAAGCTTATGAAAGGTACAGTCAGGTAGACTTTAGAACTGTATATCTTATAACCCATTCATTCACAACTCCCTCTCTCTTAGTGAGTCCCTCCACCTTTTCTCATCAGCTGACTGTGGGTTTTTCGTTTTTTGGCAATCCAATCAGACATTGCTGCTATCCCAAATCAGCCAATCACATTGTCTCCTCTCTGTTGTCGGCTGTCATTTCAGTGATTCACTGCAAACCTTCTCCTAAGTCACTTCCAATTTCCAAAGCCAGAGCCTCGGAGGAGTCCAGCTGAGTCCACTCATCTTCTCATTTCAAATCGTCAACATTCACTCCATCCCATCAACCACCACCCGTGTCTAGACCCCCGGGGGGTTCTACTGTGCTATACGGACAGCCACACCCCCTGTCAACCAAGATTACATCACAAGGGGTCTAACGGCTGCGGTTCAGCCGCGGTTCTGCAGCAGAGCTGCTTCTGTCAGCGCTATGTTTTTATATAGGGTTTGCTTTGAAAATGACTATAAATGTGCGAGTGTGTGTGTGTATGTGAGCTAGAGAGATACAGAAGGACAGGGGGGGAGAGACTACTAAAAGAAAATAAATACCAGTACTATACAGTATGAAGCCATTCATCTTCCACTCCTGCTAATATTTCACAATAAAAACCTTTTTTAAAACAAATGAATGAATTCAGTCAACATAAAGGATCTTTTATTTTGAAAACGGCAGGCTACAGGAAGTGTTACACATATTTATGTTTGTGACATATTGGACAGATGAGCATTGAAACTGTTCTGAAAGATCATGTCCTCTGTCTGTTCTGCTGTGAACTGCGCGCAGAACCTGGAAGAATCGGCAAGACCCTAGAATCTGTAAAAGGACAGCGTGACTTCCGTGACTGAACCACAGCCGGTGTGTCAGCTCTAATCTGTTAACATAGGGAAGGAAATTAAAAGTACACCTTTCTGCATAAGCACCAAGCAGACTCATTTATATCACATCACTTCCTCCCTGATGTGCAGTAAAATGTGCTCGGTTTTCAATTGATGTCTCTCCTGACTGATATGATGAACGCTTCATGACATCAAGACTCATCCCATGTAATTCTCCTGTTGCATATTGGAAATGCTCACATTATATGTATGCATGAGCTGTAAGAAATTATCATCACACACACACACACACACGCACACGCACACACAGGTACAAAAACACAGTAAGTGGACCATCGCACAAACAGCATTCAACACCTGTTCAACACACATCAGACACACAAGGATACACCGACACAGTGGGAAGTGCCCCATCTGTGGGCCACCAGATAGCACTTCTGACACTTCACATATCTCTAGTAAACACACACACACACACAGTACATTCAGTGTGAACCATGTCTCCTGCATAGTAGATCACACTTGTATCACACAACATATACGCTGTCCTCTCTCCAATATCTGTGCCATGAATCCCTACAGATTGCAAAGACTGTACACGCTTATGTTGTTACCTCACGATGAACTTTATGTAAATTGATATTCCAGAAACGTTAGATTGAAAGGATTCTCTACACTGAGCATCTTGAGCAGACAGATATGCGCGAAGCTTGTTTACATCTCGCGACCTGCAATCTAAAAGGGAGCTTTAATGTCAGTATAAGAAGAAATATAATTTGGCACATTCAACATTCCTGATTACTTTGCCTCAGCCTGGTTCAGTGAAGCATGTAAAATGCTTGTTTATGCATGGGTAAACTGCAAGAGGAGCAACATCCTGAAAACTGTGTGAAAAAAGGCTAGTAACTGTGAAGCTAGTGAAGCTAAGCAGCTGTTGATGAAAAACAGCTAAACTTAGCATCTAACCAGAGGTTTAACTTTCTACAGACATTTACGGGCTATGGGCCTTTAAAAGGAAAGGAATAGACATGTGGTTTAAAAACGTCTTAACTGTTGGCTTAAAAGCTTGGATTCCCAGAGCAGTAAATGTAACTAATTTTAGAAAAAAAATTTAGTGAAGGCTGACCAAAACATGTGAATGTCCCCTCTAAGGAAGGGACATTTAGTTCTTCTGAACAGATCGAGGACTTGAATATCACCCAGGCAGATTCCTTTCGGTATAAACAGGTACGCAGTGGCTGTTTATGCCCTGAACAACCTGCCTTGACCAGCAACACTATAGCAGGAATGAATTGACGGACCTCTCAAGCAAGCAAGTGGCCTGTAAATGGTTTTGTACAGTACAGTTTTACATTCACCCATACACACACACATTCATACAGCAGCACTTTTGTTGTTCTATGAGGGGCAATTCAGGGTTCAGCATCTTGCCCAAGGACCTTCTCCACACTGAAATTAGTAAAGAACGGCCTAAGAAGCTCCCTCACTCAAGAGAACCTAGAAGCATTTATTTTGATGGGAACATTTAAACTAGTGTATCTCATTCACTTTTTAAAAATATAGCCTAATTGTTTTGTGCGTCTAGCTTTGTACATTTGTGTGCCCTATGATTGCTGTATTCCGAGTGAGTATTTGAGGGTTCAGCCATAGCAGACCTTGAAAACTCAGTCCTTAGTTGGTATGTCTCATAAAAGTCTCCTGATGGGAGAGTTTGAGATGAGATGAGCCGGCATCCGGAGATTAGGTGGTGCAGAGGTGGGTCACTCCATATGTACAATGAAGGGAGGGAGCATTTTACCAGCGATTGGCTAAAGGCGAGTGTGATTGGATGAAGAGCAGTATGAGGTGATGGAGTTTAGAGAAGCTTGTGAAGTATTTCTTCCCTTTCTCCTCTAACTGTGGTAACTCCTTCATATGCATCCCCCTATTCCCTAAACATATAGTTTCATAGAGTTATTGCTGCAGAGTTATGCAGAGAAATAGGAAACTGCCATGTAGACACCTATAAACACAACAGCAGTAACATTTGACTGTGAACCTTGATGTTGATCATTAAAACATTTTAGGATAAACAAACAAACACACAAAGAACACACAAGTAAGCAGATCAGTATTTGAATTTGATATTGAAATGACTGGAGCCAGTAGAACCTAAAGATTAAATAATTATCAGCTTATCACAAATTCCTTTTTTTCGAATCCAAATTTATCTATAAAGCATATTTAAAAAACCGAGTTGACCAAAGTTCTGTACATCAATAAATAGATAAAACATAGCAAAATGATAATAACGACTCAGATTTGTTTTTATTGCTTCACAGCAAACAAAGCCAAGTGTGTTAGAAACATCACAGTACAATGAATGTGTGATCCAGATCCTTTAACAGAGCTGACTGATCCCCCAATGTGAACTATCATCCCATCATGCTGTTATTGATTTATTGTTTTATTGTAGACCCTCCGCAGGGAGGCTGGCGTCAGCCTCAGTCAGGGCGAGGATGGAGCTCTGACATCTGCCGGGAGCTTGATGTAGAGCTGCTGCTTCAAAACAGAAGCCAGTTGAGGCTGTTTGGTCATCTGTCAGGATGGCTCCTGGGGGCCTTCCATTGGAGGTCTTCCAGGTACGTCCCCCTGGTAGGAGACAGAACATGCTGTCTCATCCGACTTGAAAACACCTCAGATAAGTGGCATGAAAATGGATGGACAGATGTATCCTCCCGTCAAACCACATTTACATATAGTTATAAGATTTGACTTTGAAAACCAACGGTTGACAACAACACATTCAAGCATTATCTCCTGTAGATTGAATATTGCTCATCTTTATCCAGCTGTCGTTGGCATTTTCCAAGAAAGTCGCTTAAAGAAAGTCTGTTTCATCATCAATGCTCTTGTGTTAACAAAGAATCAGTAATGTAATATGAAATATGCTGTTTATAATGACCAAACCCACACACAGATAATTATTAACAATGTCTGTAGTTCGTCTTAATTGTTTGTTCTGTTGTCTGACCTGCAACCTCTGCTCTCACGTCCTCATTCCTGGGAGGAAAACTCTCCATTAAAGCCACTGTACTGTTTACCTGCACGGTTAGATTTAGCTACAAGAAAGGCAGATGATTGCAACAAGAGTTAATTGCGTACTTGTGTTTGCCAGGTGGCCAGAAACTACAAATGACAACTTCAGCAAATTGTGATGATGATAATAAGTCAGACATTGTGTTTTCAGCTTTTTTCACCAACCCCAAGCGGCTTCAGCTTAAACCCTTATTAACAACGCTTTCTATGACCATGCACTGTTGCAAAAATGTATTTTGCGGGTTGTTTTCACAATTGTAATTCTTAAAATCCCACAATTTAAAACATTTGAATCTGTTTTGCTACTGGTCCAATAAGCCCATAATCCTCTTTACAGAATCTAAATGTGTATTTATAGTTCACAGTTTGCTAGCATCTCAGTGTACGTCTATTATTCCTAATGCTCATATTGATTTTCAGGAACATCTGAATTACACACACCGACAGGAAATTGAATACCTGGAACTGTGCAAGATATTTTCTTCCACAGCTATATTATCAGCAAAGTCAAAGTCATTCTAATCAAACTCCAAAACACCATAATGTCTTCTCTGTGAATGTCTTCATTTTATCTTTCGGCAGGGCACAAATGAATTTCACTGTGGACTAGGAATGTATGCCACTAACCCAAGAGGCCAGGGCTAATTCTATAATTATGTTTAATGAATTCAATCACTAAGGTCCCCACACAGAGCTGTGGAAGCAGGGCTTGAGGCAAGCTTGGACAGAAATGTCCACGCAGAGGTTTGAATGATAAATCATTGGTCTGCAGAGTTTAATCGCCATCTTAAAAGGTGGAAACTCTGTGGTCTAACACCCCCCCACACACACACACACACACACACAGTGATCCTTTGTGACATGGTGACATTTTGGCAGAGCGCTGCCTTCACAGCCGCCGTGTGACTTTTCCACGGTCGGATGTGAGGACACATCACTGTATGGATGGGTAATGATGGTCCTGCCAATAGTGTTAACTGGAACAAAAGGAGGAGCAAAGCACTATAAAGAAATGAGGAGGGATCAGTGATCAGTCCAGAATGTGTGTGAAGGTGTGTGTGTTGCTGCGCTGCTCAGGGAAGCAGCTCGGTGCTGAAGAAGCTCACACACACATGAAGGTGTCTTTGATGGTCCTCATTAGTAGTGTTTTTGCTCTCCCATCACACATAGTAGTTATGCTGTCATTAAAGTAGGGCTGGGCAATTAGCCCAAAATGTTTTGAAACTGACATTTATAACCTGAATTGAATCTAGCTCATGTCAGTTAATATGTTCCCCAATGTGTGCATTCACAGACTGTCGGGTTTCAGCTCGATCATTTTGCAGCAGTTCCAGGTACCTTGTTGTACCGTATTACCCTGCATGTACTCCCTCCTCACCCCCGACTTGTGCTCACTTAACACGTAAATAGAAATTAGGAACTGAACAGTACTGAAGTTTGCTTTGTGTTTGTTTGATTCACTCAACAGTTTATGAGAACCGTATTTAGTTCACATTTAAAAAGTCCAACATTTTGTGCGCACGCGGATCATCTGCCACACACAATACGAGACATAACGTGACACGACAGCCAGGACATCAGGATTAAATGTACCGGAGCGATCCGGATTCATGTTCCAAAAAATAATCGTTTATTGATCGAGTAATCAAGGTAAAAGTTGGAAATAATCATACAATTTCATTTAAGACATATCGCCCAGCCCTACATTAAAGTATTGAATTTCTGAGATGGTATATATAGTGTGTTTGTGTAAAATATGCACTGTTGTGTCTTGACTAGATGAGAAATCAGTCAAGGATGAATGTAAATCAGTGTTTGTTTTCATCAACCACATTCTAACACAATATGACAAGATTATACAACCACTGACACACTTTGACATTTAATGTGTTGCTTCACACATAAGATGACATACTGTGTGTGTTTTTGCTAATTTCTTTTTGTGCTGGTGATGTAACAAGGGCTGAGGATGTTGCAGTTACGCAACCACCACAACACCTCCAGTCTCTTTTACTTTAATGTTTTCTTTTTTTTTATCTGGAGTGTAGCCATGACACAGTGACAGGACATGAATGATTTGAGACAGAGGCAGGCACCAGAATGTCCAAGTGGTTTCTGTTTCCATCATGTTTGACCTTTTAAATATATCTATTATTGTGGCTATTACAAGGACAAGTTGATCAGGCTGCCAACCCAGGGTTTGTTTGTTTGTTGGTTGGTTGGTTAGTTTGTTGGAGTATGCATACGACATTATATGAAGACCATGGTTTTGTTTCCATCTCCTCTAAGACAATCAGTATTGTCCACCCTATATGAGGTGTTAGAACTTTCATATGGTTCCTTTTCTAAAGCCAATAACGCCAGACTATAAAGTCCTCAAACGTAACATATGAAGGTCATACTCATCAGAGTATGTAAAATTAAATAAAAGATTATTATTATTATGGTGACGTGAATAAAGGATCAAGAGTTTATGAAAAGTGTTATTGTCCTATTGGGAATTGTGATGTAACAGACAGTGAATAACAGCATGATGCAACAGTGGTAGCTTCCTGGTTTCAACAGTGTAATTAGATTATAGTTCAGTGAAATTACATAGGCCCCCGAAAAACACTATCAAAAACAAGGAACTGCAAACACACTTTATGAGTGTTAATTAGGGAGTGCACTGAGTAGATTGTTAATTAAAATGTGATTAAAGAGCCAATAAGAGACACAGATTTAGACCACATTAAGAATGCATGGGGGTTGCCATGGTAATCTGTTAACTTCCACCAGAGGGAAATAACCACATGCAAATGAGCTTCATATGGGGAGTTTTTTCCCCCCCTTCTTTTTCCACCCAAAAGAGGTTATGATGAGATGAGCTGAGATAATAATTTACCAAGTCCCAGAGCAGAGGATTATAGGATCTCAGAGCTTCCAATACTCCCTGAACAAACTCAAAATAATGAGATTGTCCCAGAAAGGCGGACAGTTCAACAAACTGCCAATAACCCATAAACCATGCCAAATTTACTTTTAATAAATTATATGAGCTACCAACAAAAACAAAGTAAAGAGAAACATCTGACAGATTACAAAATAACGGATCAACAAACTTGTGGCTCATACAGCCTCTTGGAGATTGAGGTAGATGAACTGCTTTGATCACTGGCCCTATTTTACACCCAGCACCAATGTAAGAGCAAGATTCAGATGGAAACATCTTTTCTCCATGTTTTCCAAATAGCAAATGCACTTGGACCCATCTGAGTGCTCATGGGCGTGTTGGTCTTAAAATGATATGTGGTCAGGTGCATTGCTGGTGCATTTAGAACCTCAGGGCAGTGGAAGTGGTTTAGCTTTTGACCAATAAAAGCCTGGTCTGAAGTCAGTGGAGCAGCATTTCACTGTTATTTCAAGGATGTATTATAAAGACAGCAATAGGCAAGTGCGTAACACATTTATACTCCGCTTGTTTCATACACAGGAATGTGCAGCGCCGATGAAAAATGAAATTATTTGACCAATTGTGGCCTAACACGTTTAACATTTTTCATCAGTGGAGAAGAATTCTCTCCTACCTGCCAAATCTACCATTGTGATCAATCCACCTATAAGTGCACCTGCATTTTAAAGTCTTGAACGATGCATCCAGTAACCTTATTTTATTTATTATTATTTATTTATATCTGAACATATCCTGGTCACAAGGCATTTAAACCGTCACACCTGATAAGGTGTCTGCATAAAGATCACATTTTAATGCAAGGTGAAAACAAGGTGTGAGATGGATATCGTTGATTAGATTTATTGTAACAAGCACATCTTGAATGTACAAAAGACATGCAAATGTTTAGTGAAAATTTCAGAAATATAGATTTTTCTTGTATGGACAGATTTGACCGACGGGCCACAGTTTGTATAGCACTACAGTAGAGTGACAGCAAGGTTGTACCCTTAACTGTAAGGGCTTGTCCACATAGACAGCATTTCAGTTGAGTTATTGACTCGTCCAATTTACACACATAACTAGAGTGATTGTTTGTTGGGCACTGAGTGTTCCAATAACGTGACGTCCTTCAACCCGATACAATGCTGGAACGTGTCTCTGTAGATGCAGAAGTAGCACCAGAGCTTCTGCTGCTGCCCTGGACAGGCCCTGTATTGTCCTGCTAATGCTACACCCTCTCTGGGGACACTGTGATTCTGGCTGAAGATTGGGGTAGACTGATAGAAAACAGTGGTTGTTAACCTTTAACTCTGTCTGTTTGCAGGTTTTCTGTTAGAGCACAAGTGAAAAAAGTTGTGTAAAAGCCTATTGTGGCTCCAGTGGGAGCTGAATTAGGCTGGTAAATTGCCTCAATTGATGTTACTTGGGTCAGCATGAGTTGAGCCTAAACAAAACAAGTGGTATTTCAGTCTGCTGTAGCCTGCACATCTCTACTACATTAGCTGTCACTAGCATAACACACCCAGATCTACAAACATACATCAGTGTAGGTATGAGGTCTTGACAATGGAGAAGAATGTGTTGAATAAACAATGAATTCAATTTAAAAGCTAAAATAACTTTCCATGCATGTACAGAAAACTGAGTCACTGAATTTCTTACAGCAAACTTTATAAAAGCGGATCATTCTGCACTTATGACTTATTCATATTTCTTAAAAGTTGGTTACACTGTGACCTCACAAAAATACAATTTCCCTTCATGTTTGGTAAAACCATTGGCTATGATTCAAGATTGAATTGATTTGATTTTGATGGTCAAATATCACGCTCACTGTGGTTTCACAAAACATATTTGCTGGCAACATTAGCATAAGACTTTTTTTTTAACTAAGCATTTGTAATAGGTTGTACTGTTCCTCAAGTGTGTCTTCTCTGTTCTTATGTTCTGTCGAACCTGCGTCATCAACAGAATGTAATTCTGCCTGCACCCGACCTGTGTTCCTTAATACTAGACAAGTTTGACGAGAGTTGCAGGACTTACAGTGTTTGAATTTATGACCATTGTTGGCAATAAATGGTGCCCTAACTAGGCTGTGCCTTTTTTAAAGGCCCCTGTATGAATTGGCCTTAAAGTTCTTCAATTCAACAGTGCACAAAAAGTACTCTCCATAGATGCACTGTATGAATGTGTGTGTGAATGGGTGAATGGCAATGTACTGTAAAATGCTTTGAGTGGTCATCAAGACTAGACACGCACCATATAAATATAAACCATTTAGTCAAGCCTTTAAAGATTATATAACTACAAAGTGTCATCACAATTTTTCCTCACAGAAATTTGTCTGGTAAAAAAAAGTCAGAAGGGTTTCAACCACTGCGCCACAGAAAGTTCACTTCAGGAATTCCAGAGCTGCATGTGAGCACATTCACACATGCACTGACACAGCACATGTTGTTGCAGACACTTGCAGGTTACATATGGTACATCTGCACAGCCATGCATGTGCTAGCACACCCAGTCTGACCGTAATTACAAATGGAGTACCTGTTTTTTTTCCTGCCGTGCGCAATTACAGCACAGGAAGAACTTATCTGCATATGTGAATAATTTAGCATAATAACGCATCTCTGGAGTCTTTCATCATGCCTCAGGTGGCATCTGTGTGTCTCTGTCTGCCACATATGTGCTCTAATAATAACACCAAGCAGCCCCTGAAAAGAGGGATCAGAAAGCGGCAGCTGGGGCCATATTCTGTCGGTGCACAGAACCACACTCAACAGTGAAGTCAACCGTATGCATGTTTGATTGTGTCACAGTTTGACGCCATTCCCTTATTAAGACCTGCCTCTGACTTGGGTTAACACCTCAGTGCGGAGAGTTGATTGTCAGCTGCATTCATAAACTGTCCCTCTGAGCAGCAGCGTGATTTGGCAACAACCTGAACCTTTTATTTTTATCCTGAAACTGCCTTGTCCGATTTTGACACAAAAACTTAAATCTATTGAATATAGTATTTTTTTCTCTTTACATCAGCGTCCAATCTTCATGCACAAGATAACATTTCTGAGTTTTATTAGTATGAGCTCAGATACATGCAGGTATATCATGCATAATAAATTATCCTTAAAATTGAAGTCCTGATGAATTTGGCAGCAGTTGTGTTTACCATGGTAACAGTTAATGTGATTTGAACATTACAGCAAACACTCCCTGTGCTACTACTTTGTCACTGGGGAGCTACTGGTTTACAGTATCTGTTCACAGTGCAGACAGAGGTACTCACTCAATTTCTATTGGTGACGATCTTATTTGTTGTATTTTTCCACACAACAGCAGGTAAACTGAAAGAGAAGCAGGTACCTTGCAGAAGAGTTGTGTGCAACCTGTTGCCTGTATCTCTTTGAGTGGCTCTGTGGCTGCTCCTGACTCTTCCTTTGCTCTGCTGACAACACGTACCTCTGCCAAGACCCAATAGTCCCCTTAAATTCAGAAGAGCCACACCAAATTGCACACACTCATAGATATCAGTGCCCTAAATAGGCCAGCTTTTTTCCATTCAGATCCATGAATTATTCTCAATGTTAAAGATGGTGAGAAAAACATGTCTGCCCCTTTGTTCGGATACATCCCAAAATGTAACTTTTTTTCTTCGCCCACATTTCATCCTTCCACCCAGTTTCACAGAAAACTGATTTACTGAGTTTTTGCTTGAACCTGCTGACAGACAGAGGTGAAAACTGCCTCCTTGGCAGAGTTAATTATCATGTATGGTTAATGAACATGATCGGTTAGTGCTCAATTTGTCACTGACAAATAAATTGTGCTTCCTGTGATGTCTTCACACTGAAAGCACACATCTGGATTTGAACTATTTTAATATGATGCAGCAGCAAAAGGATGTTCCATTTGCATTAACAGTAACTTAACAAAGCTATGATGCAGTGTAAAGTGAACAAACAGTAAAGTGTGGCTTACCTCCATGCTCATCACTTCCTGTGAATTATTTATACATATGAGGGAAATTCAAATCTATTCTTGGGGTGGGGGTGGGCTTCACCACTAAACTGCACAATGCGTACACATTGAAATGGTCTTTGCAGAACCAAAAAGTTGACAAATCTAGGAACAGGTGTTAACTTCATCACACGACATTGATTTTAGCATTGCCTTTATTTTCTATTTTTGCTATTTTTGTTGTGTATTGCACATGTGTGTGTGTGTCTGTATTTGGGTTGGGGGGGGTGTGTGCTCTGAGTGACATGTGAGTTATGATGCCTTTATTTGATAGTGATAGAAGACCGGAACAACCTGTATGCCTGATGCTGGTCCCATTATGTGGACATGTCAACACAGCCGAGGGCAGGACGTTAGTCAGTGGACCTTGAGTTTGAATCAGCACAACTGTAATGGACATAGCATTGCACACCACTTTATGATGACTTTGAAAGCCCAGGTTCAGTCACTTTGGTTCTTTGTAACGCCTCTGCTGAGTGATCAGTTAAATTACTTTTCTCCCTACCCTGCAAACAGATATTGCCCATTTCCTTAAAAAAAAAAAAACAGCTACATTTTAATTTGAAATGTAATGTAAAATGTCATGTTGGCTTTGATGTAACCCTTTCTTGCATTGCCTTTACAATGTGTCACCTAGAGTGCATATCAGTTAGCATATGTGAAAAACTAACTCGATCAATGAAGCAGTTAGCATCTGAAAAATGTGGCTTTTAATGTCAGAATATAACCAACACCCAACCACTTACAGCAGTTGTTTCAATCATATGTCCAGTGGGTTGCATTGGAGTACAATGGCCATTTTGAATCACTAATAGGTAAGGGGTCGGTTTCAGAGCAGCTTCGATGTGAATCAGGCAAACATATTGTTATCCTCTAACATGTTCAAATCCATCATGCCGCTTTAATTTACTCATCCATTCATCTGGCTCTCTACATTATTTGACCAACCAAGTGAGTGGGACCATGTTGGACCAGCTGTTGGGCAGTAGGTAGAACAAACTTCCTCAATCTTGATGATGTAAGCACCTTTCCCTTGTAATTAGCCACATCCGTTTGAGGGTTTCATCACTGGAAGCCACCTACAGGACTGCAAATGGACACCATCAACAGACTGTCACCTCCTGGAACACGTAACCCCACATCTAATAATCTCCTTATAAGTTAAATGTAAGACAAATGGATCTAGAGATTTAATTCAAGTGAACCAATACTCATGGAGAGACATTGTTCAGCAGTGAGGGCTGTAGGTTTAGGGGAGGTGCCCCGCTGATACTTCCACTTTTCAAAGATGACTTGTACTGATTAATGTGTTGTGAAGGCTCATCTTAATTAAAGATTAATATGTAAGGGTCATTGTATTGCTCCTGAGGATAAATCAGATAGTTGCAGCAAGAGGAATCATTAAAATGAGAAAGGAGGTGGGAAACAAACCACAAAAAACGTGAGCATTGTTTCTTGGACTTTCTCTTGTTTCCTGATTTGTGGATACCTTGCATCATTGATGCTCAATGAAAACCTATTTGACCTTCGTAAATGTAATAAAATCATCACTTTATACAAAATCACAGCTGTATATTCTTCATGGCCAGTACAATTTTAAAGGTCTAACAAACTTATGATTGATTCCCATAGTTGAGTATGCCTAAAGTGTGTCGTATACTTATGATAAACTGTTCAAACTAATCAAATCAAATCACTTGGCCCTGTCGGAAACACGTGTTTTATTTAAGGCCAGTTAGATTCTTGTGATGACCTCCAACAAGACTTTCTTCAAACTCACATGGCTAATAAAAGAGACCAAAATGTTTTATGACTGAAATGATTAATGGTGTCACCAGCTGCCGTTTATGTCCCACCAAACCTGTGTTCTTCATGTTAAACCTCTATAAATTAAACATGATCATAATTTATTCATTTATTGTTACACTGCATTATGAAAGAAAGTAAAATCATTATTATTTATATAAATAATAATAAATAATCAAGAAAAACTATGCCTTAGTCTTAAACCACTGGAAACCACATTTACCGGTCACACATACTTTATTGCCTGAGACCAATAAATATCTTCTGTGCTGGGACAGGGCTGGTTACATTAGATGTGTTGGTCTGGTCGCCATTTATCATTATGTTTCTGGGGGTTCTCTTTTTAGCATATATACAGCAGTGTATTATTCTAATACAGCAGCCCTGCGGTAAATCACTTATAAAGCTTGCTGTATTTTTGAGACCGTAAGGAGAGGGTTCTAATTTAATTCTGTGGACATGTTGATGACTGTAGTTTTAGGTGCTGCTGAATTATGTTACTGTGTACGGTCTTTCTAAGTTTTTGTCCTTCCCATCTACATAATTGAAAGTGGTCTCAGTAGAGTCTTAATCTTAACTGAAGGCAGTAAACTGCAGAAAAGTAGGTTTTATTGCAGAGCTGCTGTGTGAGATTACATTGGATGTAGTTAGGTGCACGTAGAATGGCAACTCAGTTTATTTCAGTGCAGTGCAGGAAGATGTAAAAGAGGCAGAATCCCCAGAATAAAAGTGAACACAGAGTCAGATTCTTCTTCTAGTATTGTGAGTCATTTGCAAGAAGAGGGAAGTGGACATGTGATTGATGTATTTGTGTCAATGGTAAATTCATTCTTGCATGGCTTGACTTTACCTTTTATAAACCAGAAAGTTATGTGAAGATTTTTTGGAATGTATTCTCCATCTCAAATTCAATTGCTGTGTTCTCTTTAGGGGAGGGCCTTTTCCTAAGAATAGCCAGACTTAAACAGCAACCTCCGGTATTGTAATTGGCAAGCTGGCAGCTGAATTGTGGCTGACTTCATTTTGACGACAGCTGACAGTAAATCTCTTGCTAAACTGGAGGCAGTGATTTGCTGGTTTCTTACTAAAGATGGAGTCAGTGTTGGGCCTCATAATGGTGACAGGTTGGTATAGCAACAGCAGAGGCCACCCTTCACATGTCCCTGTCGTTAGAAAAAGCTTTTGACATTACTTCTACAAAGATCTCCTAGGAGTCCATTGTTTATGTTGTATATTTTGGGGAAGGTGACATGTCTAGCAGTGTAACAATAAAGCTCCTTGTCAGTTTTATTTGTCACTGCACCCGCAGTGTGTGTTGGACCTCTGTGGCGGCAGCATTTCTGTCGCTACCAGGAGCAGGATCCCTGACGTAGTAAACACCATCTGTTACATGAAGGGGAATTATACTAATCACTGACTGGTACACGACAGGAGCCTGGAAGAGGGAAGAGGCAGAGAGGAGATTGAGGGGGAAACGTACAGAGAGAGGTCATGACAGGAGAGCTGGACAGAGTGAACAGACGGAAAGGAGAGAAGGAAGGAAGGTATCTAGTTCGGTAATAATCACATTTTGGGGGGGGTTTCAGCACTCCTTCCCCAATCCCTGTTAACTTGATGGCACTCTGCACTCCACTGTACATTCAAACACAGTTAGCTATTCTCACTAAATAATTGAAGTAAAGAGTCTATATTTACCATGCCATGTGCTGCATTTAGCTCACATTATGACAAGCAGATGATGAGGTGTCTGTGAGCTACATATAGGAGATAATGAGGTAAATGGAATTTCTTGGTTGCTTGGTTGCAGCAAAATTGGGCCATACAGCATTTAAATTCCTGTGACTTTTGACAAACACACTCCTCAATTACTCATGTGTGAGGAAGAAGATGATGTTGAACGATGCTGAGATTAAGTTGACCTGGAGGAAAGTTGCTAATGGTAAATGCGTTATGGGGCAATTTGGGGTTCAGTGTCTTCGGAATGCAGACTGGAGGAGCCAGGGTTCAAACCACCGATATATCTTAATCTATATATCTATATACATGTTTATATATATAGAGAGAGAGATACTGAAGGAAATTTATATATACATATTATACTTATATTAAATATCTTTCGTTGTTTGTTTAAGCCATGTTCCAACTTAAGAGAAAAGGGAAAATATGGCTTCCCACTGGAGATTTGAGACTATTGAAAACCAACTTGAAACCCAGACTTTTCTTAAAATTTAAATGTGTTTAACTTCTCCTGTTAAATATTTTAGATGCAAAAATAAAACGGAAGTCTCAGCTCCATGGGCAATCACGCTACACCACATCCTCTGAAATACGGAAAGTCAGACTTTGAGTTAGAGAGAGGAAAGAGGGAGCACAAGGAGATTGGAGAATGCTGGACAAGAAGGAGTGGTGGAAAAGAAGAGAATCCAATTTGTGAGAGGGGAAAAACTATTGGCAGGGGTTAAATTGGACGAGCAACTGAAGGGTAACGTGGCACTTAAGGAGCTACGGGTGACTCAGCAGAGCAGCCGTTTTTTTCAACATGAAATGCAGATGAAAAGGGAGAATAACGTGAGGTATTACACAGAGGGACAGAGGGCATTAAGGCACATGCCATGGGAAGAGAGCACAGTGGATAAGCCAAAAGAACATTACAGGCTTTCATATACCCATTACTTTAGTCCATGAGAAAGCCTTGAGCCACTCTCCTTGAGGAATACTGTATGCAAACTTAAAAGCGATCAGATCATCAGGGAGGAGATCAGCCCTTATTAATAGCCCAGTTTTCAGTTATACAGTTCTCAATGAATTTGAATCTGCAAAGTAAATGATGAAATAAAAAAAAATTGATAGGAGTGAGGTATGAGTGAGAGATTTCAGATGAGATTATTCGTTTTTTTTATTTTTGACATCAGATGTGTAGACGTTTCCCCTCTCAACCCTTCTTTAGTTTTATCTGAGGGGTGGGAGTCCCAGGTATTTAACCTCTAGTGGGGTTGTTAACTCCTTGAGAGTCATTGACCCACCAGACTATCATGTGAGTAGTTACAGGGCCACATGAGTCATGGAGTGAATGGGTGTTAAGCTGCCTGTAGAGGGATCTCAACATTGCATTGTAAGTGGTTGATAAGTGGAGCTGTAGACCACTTCCTTTGTTTAGTGATAGTCCTTCAAGTTTATTGAAGGAGGCTTCCTACACTCCTCTTTGGAACTGTCACTCTCCTCTAGCCAAGGCATTTTATCATCTCAGTTTATATGAGGGTTTTAACTTTGTATCAGAAAACGTCTCTGTCCATAGTAACACTTCATTCATGCTCATGACTTTACAGATCATCAATTCTGTAGTTAGTTGTTTAGTCCCAGAAAATTCTACAAATGCAATGGTGAAAGGAAGACAACAAATTTTTTTCACCTGGACCGATGATGACGAGGTGGAACTACTACTCACTCTAAGGGTCAGCAGCGCCAGTAATTCCTTTTCCATGTTGAATTCATCACTGGTAGTCAGTTGCTTTCGTCAGTCCAGACATAAATTCAACCCTTGCATGTTGACGTTTGTTACCCAGTGGGTGGTGTAAATAAATATTGATCAATGTGTGGGGGTTTTCAGTTTACATATCTGTTGAAATGTCTCTCTTTTTCAGTGCACACTGTACAGCCCAGTTGGGTGCCATCCACCTACCAAAACTAGTGGCTTGGATCAGGTGTTGTACAGGTGATCATGACTTTGCTTCTCCCATAAAGACACAGGACAGAAGGAGGAAGAAATCAAGCTAGACTCAGGTGTAATTATTATATCTTACAATGTCTGCTCCTTACATGCATTCCCACATCAGAAGCAGTTATAAGGACACATTTGCTACATGACAGAAATCCAACTGTACCAACCTAACCCTGAATGACACATGTTCCCTGAACGACCTCTGAGTCAATGAGGGTTTCTACAGACAAGGCACGGTTGTGCAAAGGCCTCACCAGTGTCTCCCTAGTGGCCAATGAAACATTAGGCCAGAGAAGTCCAAATAGTTTGAAAGAGGCTTGTAATAAGCCATTCTCATCTAACTGCAACAAAACCATCACTATGCAGAGGAGAATGTCTACATCCTTAGAATATGGCCGAGCTGAAGCACTACTGCAAGGAAGAATGTTCCCACCAGCACTTGTTGGAGGTCAGTGCAGCCAAAAGAGATTCAAGTTCATTTGTGTGTTCCAGAACGACATAAAACATCACATTTTATGATCAGTTAATCCTGTAAAGCGAGAAATACCAATCGGTTCGCATACTGCACGTCTTCATGTAAGTTTGTGCAATCACCCTGCTCAAGACACCAAACGCACCAAGATACATATTTATGATGTAATTACACGATTCAGTCAGAAATGTTATTGTTCTGCAGGCTACGAAAACTGTCCTTATGATATACCAAAAAACTAGCAGCCACACGGCCTCTGAAAACCATTAGCCTACTTTATTACTGGCTTGGACTTTTTTTATGTGAACTCAGCCTAGCTGTGGGTGGTTCAGCCAAGTCACATCAATCTTTTCCAGATGTTATGGCTAGCTGCTACTAGCTCCATGTAATGTATCTAAACTTTCTTGAACACTAGTAATCGAAAACAACCACTACAACTTCTGTGAGAGTTATCGTTGTAGTTCACGAAGCAAACTATATTCTTCCTCGTCTTTAAAGAGATACTGCACCAAAACATTTGCATTTTGACTGTTGGACATGAATGTTGATTTTATTATCACGTTTATAACCAGTCTTTGCTGAAAGGAAACCCCTAAACCACAGCATTGTCTGACATTCAGAGACGTCCCTCATCCTATCTGTCCCTTAGTCTCTCACACATACAGGTGTGAAGTGTTGTCTTCTTTGTGGTAAGGTCCTTGGAAACACTGTTAGACACTCCCCGTGTACATAACTTAGCATGTCCATAATGGTGTTGATTTGGGTTTTTGAAACTCCCAAAAAAGTGGCAGGCAGATTCAGCTTGCAATTGTAGCTGCAACATTGAATCATAGGCTGCTAGTGTCAGGCCCCCTGAGAGTTCCAAGTACACAGTTGTTTGCAGGTTTTTGCCATTTCAGCTAATTAGTGTGCCAGTCAGTCAGCACAGAACCGTGGGCAGCAGCCACCCGGTAACACAAGCCTGGCCCTCATGACTTTAAGAGGCAAAGTCAACAAGTACCTTGCTGATGCTCGACTATCTTCACCAGCCAAAGTGAAGAAAGGTTTTCTCTGGTGGAACATGACAATGAAAACAGCTGGCTACAATTTTCCATCTCATAGTGGTCGATTCATCAGACGTTAAGTGTTAAAAAGAAACTGCTTCAGCTCTTTTCTAAAGGTGCCTTTAGACTGAACTCCAACAATGATTGTGTAGGCGTGTTACATGTCGTACTGTGTGAGATGTGTTTTGAGTCACACAGGGCACAGTTGGTGTTTGTCTTTATGACTGTTTGAATGTAAAACATGCTGGGACAGTGTGCTCAGTCATAAATAGAGAAGAAAATATGAGCAGTGGAATGATATCAGGTCGCATCATTCACCTGAGCTGCTCTTATGATTTGAAAAGGCAGCACAACAGTAAACCTGTTCCACAGCGCTGACACTGCTATGCATCAAGCCAGCTTTTGATTCATGCGTCTCCCCCCGAAACCTGTGTTCAAAATGGCACTTGTAAAATGTTGCGCCAGCCAGTGTGTTCTGCATCCTGTGGATGTCCATAGGAATCATGTTCTTATCCATTGTTTAGTAGACATGGGAGGTAGCAGCAGTAATGCTGCGGCAGTTAGGTCCTAAATTTGAATAAGATACAACATCACAGAAGACCTGCTTGTCACTTCTTTGTTGTTGTTGTTGTTCATAACCAGATGGGCTGACACAGGAATGAGCCCACTACCACTGCTCCATGTTTGTTTACGTGTGTGTCTGTGTGTGTGATGGTTAACGACTTGCCTCGCTTCATGTTTGTTTATGTGTGTGTGTGTGTGTGTGTGTGTGTGTGTGTGTGTGTGTGTGTGTGTGTGTGTGTGTGTGTGTGTGTGTGTGTGTGTGTGTGTGTGTGTGTGTGTGTGTGTGTGTGTGTGTGTGTGTGTGTGTGTGGAGCTACAAGCAGGCAGTAACAGTTTGCTAGTGAGTCCAGGTGGAACCATAACTCTGGGAACCGACCTCTCAGCTGAACAATAATAAATTTTGTGTGCCTGATTGTGTGTAAATGCGTGTGTGTTCGCCTGTGTGTCACAATTATGGTGCTGTTTGTGTCTGTGAATCTGATTTATACACTATTGTGTGTGCCTGTGTACTTGCACCCCACAAAATCATTTATTCCCGTCTTTGTGTGTGTGAGTACTTGTTTTTGTTGCCTCTTTAGGACCTTTTCCAGCATAAACACGGACCTTGTCAGGACCAGTAGACCTAATGTGAGTGTGTGTGTGTGTGTGTGTGTGTGTGTGTGCGTGCGGGTTCCATTGCATCTGCCTTCCTTCAAAGGCCACACTGTTGGAGCGCTTCTATTTGAAATGGAGACAAGCAATTTGCCCTCTTGTAAACTGTACAAAACAGCTCCTTGTTTTCCACGAGCAGGGGAAATGTCATATTCGTGCCTTTGTAATGAATCTGGTGACTTTTAAGAAGTGACTTCAAATCGAGAGGAGTCTGAAAAGTCAAATGAAAAATGCTGCAATGCATGTAACCACCTATTGTTCAGGTTATCCTTTACACTGTGACATTTTGGCTTGGAAATGTCATGTGCGGCACAGATCCAGTACAGGAAGAATAGGGGACAGTGCAAGAAAAGGCTTTGACCATCCTCATGGACCATTTATGTCCTTGGCCTGGGCTACCATGACATTTACATGGTTTGTTTTTCTTTCTTTTTTTTTCAGCATGATGCCCGTCAGCACATCTCGACAACATTCAAGTGCCAGATTCAAGAGGAGAACAGAGAGTAAATGTTTCGTTTAATGGAAAGTTCAACCTTAATGTGGGCGCCCTCATTAAAGAATGGGCAGCCATGAGCACCTCTGAGCAGCTGCCTAGCACTCTGAAAAATCAGGAGACAGCTTTAAAACTAGCATTGATAATCCTGGAAAAGCTAGCAAGAGCAGGCTGGACTTTGAAAATATGCAACTGATAATAATAATACGACTTATTAATGGCTATTAGGACATGCAGGATTTCAACAAATGAAATACAAAGTGTTTCTATCCTGTGCTGCTGAGAGAGAAGCTACAGAAGATGCAGGTAGCTCCCATCAATACAATAGTTTTTCCTCTGTGTCTCTGCAACAGGACACACCCTCCTTTATCAATCACATTATGTATCTACCTTCTGTATATACAGTATATCAGAGGTAGCCAACACGGTGCCCGTGGGCACATGGTCGCCCGCAGGGACCCCGCGAGTCGCCCGCAAGGCATGCTCTAAATTAAAAAAAGAAAAAGAAAAAAAAATTTTAAAATGAAGAAAAAAAAGAAAAACGGAAATTTGAAATTAAAAGAAAAGTCAAACCGCCATCTCACTCTATGCTGAGACAAGCTAGCGGGAGCAGCAACGATGGCGAGCTAGATGTGGTTTTTACCCCCCAAACTAAAGAAAACATGGCAGAAAAGCGAAAGAAAACATACTATTTTCATAATGATTGGGAGGAAGAGTTTTGTTTTTTACGACAGTGAAAGAAAAATGTGTGTGTCTCATTTGCGGGGCAACTGTTGCGACGGCAAAGCGGCACAATGTGGAGAGGCACTTCAGTACGTGTCACAAAAGCTTCCATGCTAACTACCCACCTGGCAGCGCACTACGGACAGAAAAAGCCCGTGACTTAAAGGCAGCTTTGGGCAAACGACAGTCTTTTTTCACGAGGCCGGTGATAAAATCACAAAAAGCAACTGAAGCTTCGTTTAGAGCTGCACATTGTTTGATAAAAAACAAGAAAGCCTTTTCGGACGGGGAGGTCTTGAAAGAAGCAATGATGATAGTTGCAAACACTGTGTTCAAAGACGAGAAGAATGGTCCCGATGCCATCTCCGCTCTCTCCGATGTCCAACGGGGGCAAGTACGATGGTTAGAAGAGTGTCGGCTATGTCCGAAAACTTGACGGAGCAACTGGACCGGGATCTGGTTAAGTGCAGGTGGTTTAGCATCCAGTGCGACGAGTCCGTGGACAACACCAGTACAGCTCAGCTGATGATGTTTATTCGAATGGTGTTTGATGATTTCTCCACAAAGAAGAAGTCCTGACACTTCTGCCCCTGAAGACAACAACGAGAGGAATTGACATCTACAACGCGGTGAAGAGGTTCTTCGTGGAGAAAAAGGTACCATTAGAAAAGCTGGTGTCGGTGACAACAGACGGGGCTCCCGCCATGACGGGCCGGCATGCAGGCTTCATTGCGCAATGCAAAGGTGACCCAGACTTCCCAACATTTCTACATTACCACTGCATCATTCACCAGCAGGCGCTATGTGCAAAAGTAACCGGCTTTGATCATGTGATGACTCCTGTCGTGAAGATCATAAATGGCATCCGCTCCAAAGCCAAACAACACAGGACATTCAAGGTGCTATTGGAGGAGCTGTCAGCTGAATATGGTGACCTGCTACTACACACAGAAATCCGATGGCTCAGCAGGGGACGAATTTTGCAGCGTTTTTTGTCACTTTTGGGCGAAATCAAACAGTTCATGCAATCGAAAGGGGAAGACGCCTCGCTGCTCGAGGACACTGAGTGGATATTTGACCTTGCATTTTTAACGGACATCACTGGGAAACTGAACCATTTGAACTGTGAGCTGCAAGGCAAGGGTAAGACTGTCGCTGACATGATAAGTGCTGTAAACGCATTTAGAGCTAAGATGAACCTTTTCTCTGTGCATTTACAGAGAAAAAAAGTGCTGCACTTTCCCTCCGTACAGTCAGTGTTGAATGACAATGCTTCTGCATCTGCGGCTTTTGACAAAGCTGTAAAAAAGTACTCTCAAGTCATAAACAGACTAGGGCAAGAGTTTGAGAACAGGTTTTGTGACTTTGATCAACTTGAGCCATGTTTGTCATTCATTTCAAATCCTTTCATGCAAGTGGACATGACATGCATTGCTGAGCAACTAAGTGCTATGTTCAACTTGGATGCTGGACAGGTGGAGATTGAAATCATAACGTTGCAAAAGACCTCCACCTCAAAACCCATCAGTCTGCTCCAAACCTTTGGTGCCTTGTGGACACAGAAAAGTACAAAGGTGTATGCACAGCAGCTATGAAAGTTGCCTGCTTTTGGTTCAACCCATCTCTGTGAATCAGCCTTTCTAACATGAACTTCATCAAGAACAAACACAGAACACGCCTTACTGATGCACATCTACAAGACTTACTCAGAGTTGCAGTGTCAAATTATACACCAGATTACAGTACATTGGTGAACAGGATGCAATGCCAGGCTTCCCACTAACAGACATCTCCAGACAAAGAAAGAGATAACGTGTTTTCATTGAAATGACATTAAACTCAAATATTGCACAAAAATGTGAAAAATAATTTGTTCAAAAGGTGTAACAGATGTTATGATTTGTTAAAAATGCTACAGATTTGGTGATTAGTACTAATGTAATAGGATTCATTTAAAAATGTGAAAGAGTTTATTTTTTTTATCTTACATAACTGATAATTTGTATAAACATGGGACAGAGTTCATGATTTGTTCAAAAATGTTACAATGGTAGTGGTTAGTACAAACGAGACATGATTTGAAGATATGACAGTTAATGATTTCCTACAAAACAGGTGTGATTTTGAACAAAATGCTACAAATGTGCTTATTCATACAAAACTGTCAAGAAAGATATTTACAAAATTATCAGAGATGTGATACCTCTGACTTTCAAATGTTGAAACAGATTAACAGAAATAAATGTTGCATGTTTTAATATATCTGTTTCCTACCATCATTGTTGTGGAAATCAATGTTAATAATTATTGTGAGGAATAATTAACATTGACGTGATCAGACAGTCTCTTCACATATATTATTATTATTATTAAAAGGTGATCTATGCAACTTTGTTATTCAGGAAGTTTGTATCAAACAAGTAGCCCTTCGTACTACTCAGTACCTTTGAAGTCGCTCTCAGTTTCAAAAAGGTTGGTGACCCCTGCAGTGTATATATATATCGTGTAAAGTAGTGCCTGAGATGGTCACAAATGAAATCACAACTAGAATCATAGGAAACTGAAACAGTTGTATAAACAACCCAGTTTCTCATGTTCTGTGTCAACATCGTATGCCAAGCAAGATTTAAACCAGGACAGGGGAACACAAATTATCCGCTCATGTAAACACACTCAGTAGCTGCCAGTTGATGAAGAGAACTGTAGAATTGGAGTAATGTGTGTAAATTCCCTGCCAGTGGACTGGAGTGTTTATGAAAGTCAAAATAAAAACCTTTTATGAAATAATATCTGGATGTAGACGATGCCTCAGAAGAGGCTGAAGCTCTAAAATAAAAGGTGTTGAATTTCAGGTCAGCTACATCTATCTACCGGTGACTGAGTTGGAACAGACTTATTTCAGCTCCTGCTGCCCTACAGGCACATCAGCAACATCTCCTCAGACATCAAGGATCAGCTCGAAAAATTTGGGTTTTTTGTGCCGCTTTAGGCCATTTTCAGACATGTACTTCAGTAAATGTCCACTCCTGAGTTTTCTTACACATATGAAGAACACAGCAGGAGATTCCCTGGTCAGACGCGTTCACAACAAAAGAAAAATTCTGTCTATGCTTCTTTCAAAGACCTGTTAGATAAAAAGGTCACCTGTAAAATCAGGCAAGGATTCAGAAAGTTCCGAAACAGCCACAGAGAGAGGGGTGTTGGTGATGATAAAACATCGTGTTAGATGATGCGTACATGTCATTTCCCATCCCTGTGCATCGTGTCTGTAGCAAGCAAATGAGTCCAGAGCACCAACTACTGTTGTCCTGTAGCAACTGGCACGTAAACAGTGGGAATCCCTCTGTTATTCCTTTAATCTAATTTTAACAGTGAATAAATAGAGAAGCTTGTTTTTATCAGCCTGTAAAATTATAACATGAGCTCTCAACTAGATCAGTCCAGATGACGGGAGGCGCACCATGACCAGCACGGCAAGGCATGACCGAGGGTAGTCGACTGCTGGCTTTTTAGAATTTGAGTATTTTCTTTTTATTAATTCTGCCTCTTGTGTTTACTCGATGCAAATTGGCGAGATAACATTTCCTCAGTCACTGTTTATTCTGAGCATCCTTATTTCTTAGTGCTCTATTAAGCCCTTTGTATGTGAGCTTGAGAGTGAATGAGTGTGTGTAGAGGGGGGTTGTTTTTATGTGAAGCACTTTGTGTTACATTTTGTTTGTGTGAAAAGTGCCATATAAATGAATGCTGATTGATTCTAAATGTATTCAGAAAAAAATGTATTTTAAAAATAAAACAAATGCTGTTCAACCAAAGACATAAAGCTGTTCCATCCCACCCTGAACACATATATTAAACACAGTACACAATCGTCCTCAAGCATGATGTCCTGGTGCCACATTATATTGTCGCCAAAGTGCTGCTCATTATGGGAACTGTTGGGTTTCTCTAAAAATGGAGGGTCTTGACCTTATTATGTTATGATTTGGCACTTTGTAACCTTGTTTAGATAAGTGCTATACAAGTTAAGTTATTATTATTATTAATTTTATTATTATTAAATGCTTAAACAACGAAACTGCTCTGGTCCTCTGTATGCTTAAAAAGCTTTACAATAATATAGTTTTTGGATAATAGATAGATGGATGGATGGATAGAGACAGACAGCCCTTACTCAACAGTCATCTCTGCGATAAATATCATTACTAACCTTTAATGGGGGTTTTGTCCGATAATGTCAGGATTAATAAATGATGATTTACAGCAGAATAAAATACTGTCGAGACACTTTTCTTTTTGATGGAATCTTTTTTTCTACTTCACCCGAGCGTAGACTTTTAAGAGGCCTATTGCGGTTTTAATGTGTTACAACCTAACATTGGATTTACTTCTTATAAATATGTATAAAATATATATAGAAGAAATATAGCATAAATAAAATGTGTTTTGTGATGTTCCAGTTTCAGGCTCAGAGCCAAGAGTTTGTTTGATATAGCGGGCTGTTTGCTGTGTGTGTCAAAAGGTCAGGTCCACTCGGCTGACTGAGAAATCTCTATTCTGGAGTCATGACGTTCTCTGACAACACAAACAACAAATGAAGAAAGGTTAATGACAGCAGCAGGACTGTGTGGTTACAGAAAACCTCAGGGAGAAGTTGTGAGTGGGTGTCATGAGGCATCATGAGCTCGTGTTCGAGGAAAAAGCTGCGGTTCAGCTGAGGAAAAGTTTGGCATCAGCAGGGAATGTGCTGCCTTTTCTCAGCTGCTGTTTACCATCATTTGTAAACAATGTCAAAAATGTATCCGATTTATGAATCAATTATGAGATTGAACAACACCTTAATATCTGATTTTGCTGGAGCCTGTAGAATCTATTTACAGAGACCACCAGGGCAGCAAGAAGGTTGCTGGTTTGAATCTCGGTTCAGCCGGGGTCTTTCTGTATAGAGTTTGCATGGTGTCCTCATGTCTGAGGGGATTTTGTGCAGGTACTCCGGCCTCCTCCCACAGTCCAAAGAAATACATACTGGGACTAAGTTAATTGGAGACCCTAAATTGTCCATAGGTGTCCATGTGGGATTGAATGGCTGCTTGTCTCTATATGTTGGCCCTTTGATGGACTGTC
This sequence comes from Hippoglossus stenolepis, assembly GCF_022539355.2. NCBI lineage: Eukaryota > Metazoa > Chordata > Actinopteri > Pleuronectiformes > Pleuronectidae > Hippoglossus > Hippoglossus stenolepis. The sequence continues at coordinate 3,804,079 of NC_061489.1, forward strand.
GTACTGTCCAGGATGTGCCCGCCTCTCGCCCAATGTCAGCTGGGATTGGCTGCAGGTCCCCCCACGACACTCAAGAGGATAAGCGCTATAGACGATGGACAGACAGCGTTATATAACTGTTGTGTACATTTTAGGCCTCTGTCCTGGTTTAATATGGGAAAAACATGCAGTGACCTGACAAGCAATGAGTTTATAAGCTTTTTATCAAAATCACCACATTTCCCTTACTTCAAGCTCTGGTGCCACAGTCCTGCACTTTGTGTACCCACCATCCACTTGAGACCATTTGCTCCCCTCATAGTACATCAGTCATTAAAAAATTACAATTCTGAACCTAATCTATCCATGGATTATAATTGCCATCACAATTTAATTGCTGGAATAATTAAATGATTAAACCACAGAAAACCTGAATCCTTTTATTGTCTTTGTCTAGGATATGACCATATTTTACAGGTGTCCACTCTTCTTTATTGGTCAGATGTAATATGCTACTAGTTCGTCATTATTAACATGAAGAGACAACTACATCACAATCAACAATAACTAAAATCCTACTTTTCAATGTAACATTCATTTAGCAGACTTCTCATTTCTAATGAGCTCTATCAGTTTGTGTCTGTCTTCCCTGTCTCTTCCTGACTAGTCATCTGCTCATGTCATCTACCCTACATACTGTATATGTCTGTGTGTGGGGGACACTTCACTCATATATGGGGCAAACATGTTCATTCTGGTCTTGTCTTGTGTGTGTTCCTGTGTGTATATATTCATTCCTGTGCATGTTGTCTCTGTGTACATATCTCTGTAATGTCAGACTGGGTGCGTGGGTGTGTTTACACTCCTCTCCCCAGTCGAGCCAGCCGCTAACAATCTGGGTTAAAGATCCCTGGCTCTGTGCATCGATCTGTCCCTCAGCCTCCATTGGCCTGCCTTTAACTCTTAATGAGAAAAGCTGTTTGATGAATATGGGCCACCCTCCTCCCTGTGCAATCTATTAACGCTGCTTTACATTCATCCATAGGGCTGACACACACACACATGCACTCACTCCCTGCTGTGTGATATCTGGGGTATTATGCAAGTTCGCCTGGCTATGAAGGTCCACAGCCACCGTTATTTGGCTTTTTCTTTCAATTGCTCTGGCTCTCCTGCTGAAAATCGCAGCATTAGTGGGCAAAGCAAACAGTTTCTAAAGGTAACCAACCACCAAGATTTCCCATTTCCAATTTGTGGGTCTGCCTAGTGACAGATGCCCGCTGTTATTGGCATGATGTCTGTTTTTTATAGCTGCAGAAAGTACAAGCTAATGCTTTGCCCCATATATTTCTATAGGATTTTTGTGGGGCCAATATGATAACATTTGTGATACTGGTATATCAGTTGATATATATATCAATTTTTTTTAAATGGCAATGATAACAGGGATGTTGTTCTCAAAGCCTTATCACTTAGATCTTGATGTAATACAGTTTAACCGTAAAATGTACTATAAATAATTTTCTCTGGGTTCCTCCCACAGTCCAATGACACGCAGTTTGGGAGTAGGTTAATTGGAAAGTCTGAATTAATCTAATTGTGTGAGTGTGAATGGTTGTTTGTCTCTGTGTGTTGGAACGTGTGATATGTTAGTGACCTGTCCACCGTGTGCCCGCCCTCTTGATCAATACCCCCCACTGACAGAGTATAAGCTGTATTTTTACATTTTTATTTCAATTCAAGGGTTATGTACTTTTTCATTTTTCCATTGTCTTTAGAGTGTGATGATAATGATGATGAAATTTATATGTATATGACCATAACAATATGGTCATGCAAAAGTGGGGCTGGATATCGACAAACATAAATACAGACACTGCTATGTCTGTGAAAAGGTTCAGATCAGTTGATCAATCAGTCAGACTCTTGTAGAACTAACTTAGTTGAACTAAATAACTAACCAAACAGGATTTTGTGGGTTCACATCCAACATCTGCTGAGCAATTTTGATAGTTTGTGGACTTCCCTCAGGAGGATTGAAAATGGTTCTGACCATGATACCCTGAGTTCCACAGCTTAAAAAAAAAAAACGTGACACACACACACATCGATTCTCAATTCAAATGAAACAAATGTAAAAAAAAGAATAAAATTAATAATACTTAAATAATTGGGCTATATTATTTAAAAGACATAGAAGTGAACAGGGACAGTGAGAGTGTTCCTGAGAGACAGAGTAATGGCTTGTACGACCTCTTTAAAGGCAGAGGTTTATAGGTTTTACAACAGAAATAAAATATCGTTCCCTTCATTTTGTCATTTTGATAGAAATGGCTCTGCTTGAGATGTGTGGAATTTTTAGGTTTTATGTTTTGGATTTATGTTATGTATCATGATTTTATGCCGTATGACAAATGCAGTATTATCACACTTTGTTTGATCAATTTTGTCCACTTACAGTATGTTATAGTGAAATTACTGTGAGCCGCAAGCGTCTTGAATTACTCACACAAGTAATACTTATTCATAGCATCGTTAATCATAACTCATTAATCAGCAGTCGAGTGATTTTATTATACTGAGATGTGTACAATTAATGAAAAGGATCTGATGACTGCTCTGAGTCTCCAAAATCTCAGTCGTACCCACTTCTAGTTTTGGTTTTGATGGTTCCTAGCTTAAGGACAATGATGGCAGCAGCTATTGAGATATACAACCAGCAAGAAGAATCCAAACTTTTATGGACTTATTATATAACAAAAAGATTCACCTACAGCATTAGAGATGAGATGAGTCTCCCACAACCAGATCCACAGGAACAGGGGGACACAGTTGTCTGTGTGTATGTATGTGTTTGGGAATTAGTATGTTGGACCTGTTTAGTGAGGGGATTCATGCGGCTTCCTGATAGCAGCATATGTTTGCATCTATCCACGTCTTTACATTAATGTTTTATGTAACAATCTCATCGCACAAAAACGTTGCTCTGCACCATGACCCCTGTCTTAGACTGCTGTGTTCTTCACATTTTATTCTCAACCATTGTACGGAACAAGGCTGAAGTAATTTATGTTATTTCACAAATTCAGTAGTGGTTGTATTAAGGATGTTCATGTATGATGTGCATGAAGCCTCAATCCTGACCTGGTCCTTGGCCCACTCAGTTCATCTTTCTGAAGTATTTCAGCAGACAACAGAATGAATCCCCTCAATAGAGTCCACTCTTCAGCAGATGTCTGGACTGTCACGGTTCATTTTATCATAATTGGTACTTTCACCTCAGGGGAAGAAAGAGAGAGAGAGAGAGAGAGAGAGAGAGAGAGAGAGAGAGACAAAAAGGGGACGAGGGGCCGAGGAAGAGACAGACAGACTGGCAAAGATGGGGAGGGTCAGACAGGAGAGGACGAGCAAGGATGGGTGAGTCGAAAGGAAAAGGATGGATATGGGTCTGTGCGATGGAAGGGAAAGATGGGGAGGGTCAGACAGGAGAGGACGAGCAAGGATGGGTGAGTCGAGAGGAAAAAGGATGGATATGGGTCTGTGCGATGGGGGAGAGAGAGAGAGAGAGAGAGAGAGAGAGAGAGAGAGACTACAGCCAACAGTCAACATTTTAACAGGGTTGGCCTGGCATTTAAATGGTCAGGTCTCAGAGCAGATGGTTTAAAGACTCACTGTGGGTCTCACATTAGCAAGCAGAATATGGCACAGTGAGGATGGACACTGCTGCAAAGTTCCTCTGCCAGTACACTCTGCCATTAATCATTAGACTAGGTTATATGGATTGATACAGCAGTGACCATCAATTTTACAGGAGTAATGGTCAGGGTTGAAATGTCTCTTCAGCAGTGACTACATTTAATCCCCAGCTCTGCTCTCCAGGTGTTAAAGTGGACTTTTGACAGGGTAATGTATAAGTGATACACATCAGGAGACTGATGGACGAGTAAGCTAAATACTGACAATCTTGTAGTGCAAATCTGGTAGTGTCTTCATTGTTTTGAATATTCCCACACTACAGGATATCATTAAGACTATAGCTGCAGAGGCAGTGACACACTACCTCCAGTCTGTCATGTGACCGTATGGGGAAGCAGACATTAGCATTTTTTACAAACAACTTGACAATACCACTCGTCGTTTATTTGTGGGTCCAGTAATAAAGCGATGGCAGTGGCATATACAGCAGATATGCAGCAGGGGGTGCTTTTGTTAAGTCGTTTACAAGTCTTAGTTGTCATGCGACTTTACCAGAGCAGATAAAACCATTAGCTGCCATAAAGTACACCATCAGTGCCATGCATAACTATCCATACCTACAATCGCTTAAAGCTAACGCTAACAGGAGCAATATTAGCAAGAAACGCCAACAGAGAGGACAAGGAAGGCAGACAACAAACGGAGAAGGCTCTAACAACCAATCACCTGCCAACAGACGTCCTGTCTCTCACACACATTTTGAAAAGGGTTGCAAAAAAACTCCTAAGTTTCCAGCAATTAATTGACTACTCAGCTACTTTTTGGTAATAGTTGACAACTACTAAGATGCAGTATAGTTGTGAAGGCCCTATCAGATGTAGACAAAATGGAGAGTGACATAGAGCGACAACTCACTCTGATGTTATGAAACAAAAGTGGATGGATAAACGAGTAAATAGTCAACATGGGTCTATTCTTCAGATGAGATTTTAACTGTAATGTATCTTTAGTTTTTTTAACTGTATTGTGTGGCTCCACCATCAGCTGCCCTGGTTGATCTGTCTCTCACAGTGGCTATTGTGGTTCAGCTCAGAAAGTACTGACATAATCATCCTGATTTTGAATGCTAAAGATCAAATATGTTTCATAATTATTGGGGTGGCCCTGATGATTCAGTTTGGGAAGTTTAAGAATGGCTCAGATAATACAAGATAATGTGGGCCAGACATTGGTACCAACCAAGGTTACAGACTAGATTTCTCCTGTGAGAAATCTCCTCTAATACTAATGTATGAGTAAGTCATCTGCGAAGGAAGGTCAAAGCTCTACAATTTTGTGCTCACACTATTCTGTCTGACTGTCAAGCCAGAACCTGCCTGCTCACACTGTTTGTACCTGTTGACCCCTCTGGACTGGTCTGACCATTGTCTAATGTATGTTTGTTCGAGGTGTGGACATTTTCTCAATTATTAGACGCATCGTTATACGAAAAAGCAGCTATGTGCAGTAATATAGAAAATTGTGGATGTGATACATTGAAATACATCGAGATGGAAATACAAAAACAGAGGCTTAATATCTCTCTGTTATGTGGGTCTATAGGATGAGGAGGAAGCATTTAACAGGGAGGTATGCTGTTGGCCAAACCAGACTGTCCTTTCTGTCCATATGATGCCGTGTGTCACCATGTCCTTGAGAAAAACGGGGGACACCCTGGACAGGTCACCATAACATACAGAGACAAACCACCATTCACACTCACATTCACACCGATGGACAATTTAGAGTCTACAATGAACCGAATCCCCCATCTGCATGTTACGCAGAAAAAATCCATGTAAACACCAGGAGAACATGCAGACTCTACACAGAAAGACCCCAGTGTTACTGTGATTGGAACCGGGAACCAGAAGTGGTAACCACCACAGCACTCTTCCGCCCAGCCCGAAGACAGCCGACAAAACGTTTTGAAATGTCAGTATGTCAAATGTCAAATGTATCTGACCTTAAGGAGCATCTTGTGTTGTACACTGCACAACTAACAATGCACAACTCTAAAATGATTCATGCATTGTATAAATCAGGTTAGAAATAGGCTGATATCATAAAGTGTATGCCCAGCTAAATGCTGCCTCCAAATAGAACATATGAACTTGTCATTACAACATGGGAAGCGGGGCACAGGGTCATGGTGTGCTTGGCATTTCTGTGGTTACGTTGTAAGAGCAAGGCTTCGAGGCAACGGCAGCATGGACACTAATATTGATGTTATTGTCAGTGTCTGCATTCCACAGAAGCTATCAAGGTATCAGGCATAATGATTGAGGGAAAAGATGAGACTTATGAGATTATCACTATTTTTCTCATACATATCCTAAAATTAACAAAAAATCAACATCCCTGGCCTCCACCATATCTGAAAATGTTGGCGAACACATCACAACGTGTGGAGGTTTACCACTTGAGGGGGGGGGGGGTGTTAACATGGGCTTTTCTCGTAAACACGGTGAACACAACGTCATATGAAGGCAGCATCCTGCTCCTCTCAGCTTGATTTCACATGAGTGGAGTCCACACTTTAGAGGCCTTAAGCAAAGACAGATGAGGGGAAAGCAAAAGAGAGATAGAGAGAGAAACAGTGGGTGTAGTATAACGACTGGCTGGAGAGAAATGGTCCGGTCCCACAGCAGATGGTTATAAAGCCTCTCGGGATGTCGTATTATCAACAAGAGCTGCGGTGGCTTTCAAATCAAAATGTAACTACTCACTCCTGAGTCTGCTTCACTGCTGTTTTTTGTTTTTTTATCACAGCACCAGCTAATTATCTGAATCAAAAGCTCATATTTTGTATAACCCCAAGAAACCTGATTCCAGAATTACAAAATTAGAATTTCAAATATTAGACAAAGCACTGCATGCTGTGTAGCGGGTAGGGTAGAGAAGAAATTAGTCTGTCTTCTTTGCACAGCGTCTGCAGCAGCATGGATCACAGGAGAAGCCTGGATTAAATACTTGATCATAAAATAAGCGGAATAATTTGCTAACAGTAGGAATTCAGTTTGATCAAAGTGAGATGTTTGTGCAAATTATTTGTTGTTTGTCTACATTGCTGTGTGATTGTGTGTATTTTCACTAATGTTTTAGAAAGAACACTGCACTAACATACATACATAAGTTTTAACAATGTGCAAGATGGAAGGACATGTTGGCAGCAGTTGTAAAAAAAACTAAATGTCTCCTTATCAGGGCTACACAGACAAATCACATGTTTGCACCATGTGATTTGTCCTGGTATAATACAGAAATATTTGCCATCTCCCCCAATTTATACTTTGGGTTATTGTTTTCCTTTTTCCAGTCTTTATTAGAAACAAAATGATTTGCCCTCTTAAGGAGCAAATTGTTTTCAATATTTTAAAGAGAAACTTCACGCTAAATCCACTTTTCTAAGTAAAGCTGGATAATATAAGTGAGAGAGCGACAAAACACCTTCAACCAATTTTGAAAAAGCATGTCTGTTACGCCAAAGACGGTGGTTTAACCCCAATAAGCCAAATATCTGCTCAATAACAGCGAGCATCAAGCATCAGGTCAGTCGTGTGTTGCATTAAACCTTGTGCATGCATAGTTGAAGTGGGTCTATAACCTGCCAGGCAGGGGGAAGGGTCTTTTAAACATTATGTGTCATCAAATTTATTAAGGTTCTTTTATTTTCAAACATCCCTGGGGATTCTAAACATGCAGTTTTTTGGTGTTTCACCAGAGTTGCGGCTCCCTCCCCACTCATTAAAACAGGAGCCTCGTTTAGTTGGCCCAAAATAACTCCCTGGATGCATTGCCAAGATGACTGCCAATACTTGTCAGGACTTTAGTACAGCTAAAGAGCTTAATTTAGCCATAGGTTTGTCACTTCTGCCTTAGCAGCCCTGGACAAAGTCTCTCATTGACCCTATATTGTACAGATCTGAACAATTGTGTGAGCACATACATGAAAATATGGGCAGGGATCTAAACCTAATGTAACGTGTGTGTAAATGTGACCATGTGTACGTGTATGTTTCATGTATTCTGTATGTCTCAGTGTGGAATATGCACTGATTGGGTAAACCAACTCCCTCTGGGACAGTAAATACAAATTATTTTTATCTGCCATCACTTTATTTCATCATCTGCTGGTCCAAGCATGCATGTCACGCTTCAAATTCATCTACTGGAGTTGTAAAGGCGACATGTGGAAGCTATAACAGAGTGTTCAGCGGCTCTTTAAACCTATTATGCTTCATTTACTGGTGGTGCGTTTACTACGACAGGTCTCAGTGCTGGAATCAAAGAACAGCTGCTTCACACTGCATGTTGCCAGCCCAGCTGTGGCTGCTTCCCAGTGAAGGTCACCCTGTTGTGAGCAGGTTGAACTCTAAATGTGGACCAGCAGCTACAGAACACGTTCAGTTTGCCTTGGCAGGACCTTAATACAGCTCTGATATGACTGTTTACGTTGGTCACCATGCCTGTGTCGTTTGGGGATCCAACTAGGTCAATAAGGTTTGAAAAATCTGATGCACCCACGAGGGTGATACATTTAAAAAGCCTCTAATATAGCTTGACTCATAAAGGAAACAAAACAACAAACTGAGATAATGATATACATACAAATCACATTTTCAAAACAGGCAGGAGAGTCCATATAAAATAGTGCTACCACGATAGATTTTGTTGTTGATGGGTTTGAATAAGTAAGAAGGAAGGAACAAGCTATAGTTTCCAAATCAAATCTTCACCCAATTTATATCCAACATAATCAACTGAAAAAAGAAAGAAACAAAAGAAATAAAAGACAATCATGTAATTATCATTATATAAAAGCAGGCACAACAAATATATTTACAATGATAATGGTAAAGATATATGTATATTTTAGAGAGGATTCTCATTGTATATAGTCACAATAGGTGTTACCAATAAACACCTTTTGGTAACACCTATTGTGGCACACCCGTGTGTGCAGCAAATCCATCCATCCAACTATCCATCCATCCATCCGTCCGTCCATTATATATACCACTTACCCTTTGAGGGTTTCTAGGGGTCCGGAGCCAAGACATCCGATGTTATGTTATCTTGGCTGAGATGAAAAAACAGTTACCATGTCATTTCAATTAGTACTTCATATATGAATGTTACCATCAGAGATTATTTCAGGTATATTACGTTGATCAGCGGCGCCTCCTACTCTGTATCAGCCCCACATTTAAAAAGGAGCACTTTCAAAAAGCATGTGAAATGTGTCATCACAGCTAACCAGCTGTCTGAAAAAGACGGTTTTCACAGTCCCCTCAGTGTTCTGTGCCAAAGCAAACCAGAGGCAGAAGATCTGAGGCTGCTGAGTCCTGCTTTCCATGGCCAATGCTGCTGAGGAGACTCTGACCAAAAATAGATGAATAGAAACTTCAGAGAGAAGAATTTTCACTGCATCCATAACCACCAGATTTTTGGGGGGCTAAACAAAAAGAATATCATGCATCTCTGAGGCGGCTACTGTTTCTGGTGGGTGAGGCTTTAGCGAGCAGGATGATTACTTTTGTGTGCCACCATACCCCGTTGTTTGTTGTCTTGTTCAAATGTCCATGATACCAAGTCATACATTTCTGGGATAAGGGCAACATTTTCACTCAGTTAGAGACATTTTCAGTATTTTACCCAAGCTGCCCAAGACAAATTCTGCTTCTGGTCGCACCTCTCCATGATTAATGGACACAATCGTGCCGTCTGTAAAATTCATGGACACAGCTTAGAGCTGCTTTATTAGCACTCTCACTTTGTCCCCAAATTATTTAGTTTTATGGCATTGAGACAGCCTAATTAAGCATATTTTTATTTATATTCCCTACATGACTGCTTGTCAGCAGAGTAACGCCAGAAAAAGCTAGGAGGCATGCTAACATGACACTGCTTAAGTTTAAACAAGGTTTTGAGCCCACATCAACATAACCAACAAGCCTGGAACAACGTATTAATTTGGCCCTTTTATGTGGCCATTTACAAGTTAAAGTTATTATAATATTTAACTTTGTAGAAAGCTATATTATTTGCTTGTTCATGCAGAACAACAACATTTTACTTGTCTTTGTACGCTGTAGGGTCCTTCACATGCATCATGCGGTGTTTCATTTGGTTAAGAAAATGTTATTACTGATAACAGTACAAGAAATATCAATAACATTAAGACACATAAAGAGGCTAGCAGGCTCTATTTTTCTGTTGGCTCATCACTATATCCTCAGTTATTTGATTCAATATAAAGGGAACTTGAAATATCTTGTAACAGTCCAGTACAAAATAAGCACAGGGAAAGAACCCAAAAGCAGATGTTGAGGCAAAACAGTTCATAGCTTTAATCATATCATTATATCTATCTGCGGATTCCACAAACATCTGTCTGCATGTGGAGTGTATATCTCACAAACCACTCATCGTTTTGGCTTCTCACTCAGCATGTGTACTGTCAATGGCCCAGGGAAGTGCAGGGTCAAATTTGTTGTCATTTGGACATGCAATACTTTCAATATTAATACAAATTTAATTAACAGGTGTCTGGTGCTCTGTATCTGTCAGCAGGGGCGGGGCAGTGTGTCTTCAGTCTGCACACCATGTTGAACATGTCTTCTTCTACGTCCTCGGATAAACTACATCAGTTGTTGGCGACCGGGTCAAACCTCCATGTCCCCACCAGATCATTTTGGTAATCTAATCTTTTTTCTTTCACCTTTTCCGACTGACACAGACATTCATGGGTGTTGCGGGTGCACCGTCATTTCAACAACATTAATAGAATCACTTCCTGTTTGGTACTTTGTCTTCAAAGTAAAAGTACAATTTTCGTTTTGTTGCTGCACTGCTTTGCATCGAGCTGATTTAGAGAGCTTTTTAAAATACATTTTTAAAATGTGTTAACTTGGGTCAGAAGATTGCGTCGATAGATTTCTAAAATAGTATGTATAACTATATAATATCAATGTATGAAAAAATAAAACAGCAGTTGAATAAATCATTGAAACTTATATTTAAACCACACATGTGAACAGTAATAATGCAAATACGCAAAATTATCATCTAAATGCCATAATTTATATCGTACATCTGGCAACACTGTGTGCAGCAGAAAACTGGAGGGAAAACAGACAGGAAGTGATACAGAAATTAGCACTCAAAATAAAGCAGGAAGTCCATCCAAACGGGAAAGTGTACTGCAAATGGTCTTTATCTACCCACTCTTCAGGAATTAATAACACTTTTTACTTTTTACATACTAATCTAACTATATTAGCTGTGGTGATAGTTGGCCTGGACCTTATATGATAGGCCCTTTGCCATTAGTGTCTATTCATGTGCATAGATGAACAAGAGGCACTTTGTTAAGCATTATTAGTAAATTGCAGTGTATTCATCATTATCGAGACACACTATGTACACATCTACCAGTTGGCTGCTTGGTTGATTAATCGATTGGCCAATTCTTAATTGTTCCAATGGCTCTAGTGTTAGACCACTGTGTTGGTTGCTGAATCTGTTGAACTGCAGCCATTCTACAGGTATTATACTGTGAAGTATGGGACAAAATGTAAATGTCCCAGCTTCAGCACCATGACTGCTGTTTTTAAATAAACACAACTTGTTTCAGACAAATACCCTACACTGTTCTGTCAAAATATCACGTAGGAGTTTCAGCTCTGTTTAGTTCGGACAATTTGTTTTCTTCCTTTGTCTTAAAGCACCCACCTCAATCAGCCTTTCATGTAAAAACAAGACCTGTTACTTGATTTCTGCTGTCTGTATCTATGTGGCATAACAATGTTTGCTGTTGAAGCCGTGACAAAATCCAACTGTAAAGCTGAAACATTACTTTTTCTGATACCTGTGGTTATTTGGAACAACACCATTAAGATCATTTTTGATTTTAATATGGTATTATTGTGCTATTAATTATTGACTACAAAATGCATTTTAGTATGGATACTTTCAGTGTCACTCTACTTTTTTTGTACTTTACTTTACATTATTTCTACAGAGTTGTTCATTAGCACATCACAGATATGAGGATAACGCACTTGCTCTTCACTCTACTCTACTTCACTCTACCTTGTCAGTTGAAATGGTTCTTTGACTTCTGAGGTTGCCGGTTTCTTTTCCGTCAGCTTGTCGAAGATAAAACGCGTGTGTAAAGCTGTATGTACTAGAAGGTTCAGACCGAAACTTAAATTTGCGACAGTGAATTACACATCTCACCTGTAGGGAGAGCCATAGTATAGCGAAAAAGGGAATCTTGCATTTTATCGCTTTAAAGGCCCCATATTGTACACTCTTCTGGGATTTAATTTGAGGTATTGGTACTCCTAAGATGATATGTCAGTGGTTTAAAGTCGGAAAAACTACTTCAATGTGTATTTCCATATCCTCTCTTTTGCCTCTCTCTGGAGCTGCAGACAGAACAGGCTGTTTTCGCCAGCCTCCGCTTGCCTCATTAATTATTCATGAGCCACTCCTCTGATTGGCTGACTGCACCTCTGAGTCACACATGACCAGGCCTATCACCTGAAGCCTGTTAGAGTATACGGTGGAGCTCGCTGATTGGCTGACTGCACTTTGATTCACACTTGACCAGGCCTTTCACCGGAAGCCTGGTGAGGCATGGAAGGGAGAAGAGCTGAAAAGCCGGTAAACAGAAATGGCGACGTCTACAACTGTGAGTCACGCAAATAGACCCTACATGTTTGAGCCAGAGTCAGACCCTGTCACGGATACGTAGATGGGACAGTAAGTTTCCATGCCGTTATTTCACTAGTAATGTCACTTTTTCCTCTACAGGTGCAGCTGTGGTAATTGTGCCAAGATGCCAACTGAAAGAGAGAATTTGTGCTGCAGGGAGATAAACCTCTATTTAAAACATGCAAATAAACTGAAATAGAAATTGATTAAAAAGACCATTAGCATGCAGGTGTGTAAGATGTAGTTAAAGGCTGCAGTAAGGAGATTTTTTTAGGTTTTTTAAGACATTAATTGAAATAGCTTCTCTGATTGATAAGAAATGTTGTTTGAAATAGTTACTCATGTGTAGCCTTCATGATGTAAATTGAAATGCATATTGACAATAAATGTATATACTGGTTATTAGCAATGTTAAATTCATGAAATGTAACATTTGAGGCACTTGTGTTTAGTAGAAAATTACTTTATTACAGGAATTACACAGTAACAGAGCAACTTGCACAAATCACAGACTGTGTTGTGTAAAAAAAAGCTTTGACAGAGAGTTAAAAAATGTAATAACAACTGCACTGAAAAAATGTCTGTGAGGTCCAGACATTCAGTCAATAAAGTGCAATAACTGTGTCCCCCTCCCTTCCAGGTGTTACAGGCATCAGGCTACAGGAGCTTTGTCAGCTGCTGCTGGGGCCATCTTGGGAGAAAGGTGAGGGTGGTTATTCTCTTGTGTGACTACTTCGAATACGTGAGGAGTTCCCCGATGTTGGCGGCAGTTATGTTGGTTTCAGACCGTCCCTCGACTGAAACGACTGATATAGCCAACAATGACCTCTTCCATGGGTTGTCGCTCGTACTGAGAGGACATATGAACTTTTCAATGTTCACTGCTGAACCCCCCCCTTTCAAACATATTCCAGAATATGTAAATAGATGTGGTCTGTAGTAATTGATTTTCAAGTAATTCATTTCTGAACAATGAAATTCTTTATAAATGTGGTCACGTTTCTTAAATTTTGAATGTCCCCTGTAAAATATAGATTTAAAATCATTTCTAATTCAAATTACTAACTATCCAATACATTAAACATTTTTACATTAACATTAAGCATTCCAATGAACGGAAAGACAACATTCTTTGGGGCAAACCGTAGTACAACACTGTGAAACTCCTCCAAAGATGAAGTCTGGTAGTGCGAGCTCAATTTCTCCACATCCTTCAGCACCCTCTTGTTGAGCAGGGCCTTCTCTACCTTGTAGAGTGATTTTGAACCAGATTTTTCCAGGGGGAAAAACACACAATTGTTTCCATGAGATGTCCAATTAGCACATGACAGTTTGCTAGATAGACTAGATAGTTTGATGCACAGTAGAGATCCATGAAACGATACAGATAGAACACAAATGTAGTTGGAGCATTGTGCAGCATTTACAGTTCACAACATGTTCCGAGTGAAGTTGCTCTGTGCTTACTCTGCTAACACTTAGCAATACGCGAGCGCTAGTCTTACAAACGCCAGCAAAGTAGAAAGTTAAGATAGAACCACCAAGAAACAAAACTGTTACATAACGTTACATGTGTTGTTTCTATGGTTCACAACATGTTCAGAGTGGAGCAACTCTGTGCTTACTCTGCTAACACACAAGCGTTAGCATTAGCATTTCAAAACCAAAACAAGAGGGAGGTGCGTTAGGTGCCGGTGTTCGGAGGCTGGACTGGTACTGGCTGGGTGGGGCTGAGAGAAGAGTGCAGGAGTAGCTGACGCCATCCTACCCCCGAAGACTGTTTTCGTACTTTAAGGGCACCTACTGACCCCATTCAAGTAGTTGAGGATAGTAAAAGCCCAGACAATGTATTTTACACAATATGGGCCCTTTACATCATCTTGCATCTGAATATATATTGTCTTACATGTGTCATATTCATTAAACTTGCATCTGTATTGCCTGATATTTTACAATTCACATGAAAATCCTACATTTGTGCCACTACAGGGACATTTGCAATGTTAAAGCAGCAAGAGGGCAGTCAACAATAGACATCAGTAATTACTAGTAAAAAAGCACAAAATTGTAAGGAAATGTAAAAAAAATAGGGAGGTGCCATCTTGTAGGCCATGTGATTGCACTTAGCAAATTGTATCATTCCTACCCACTTCTTATTCACCTTAGGTACATTTTCTACTTATACATATGCCAAATGTGTAAATAACAATATATGGAGATTAATCTGAACTCCTGGTGTGCCTACAAGGGTATCATTGCTCCAAATGATTGACTTTATGACGGTTTTTGTGAAGGCTGTGAATAAAAAAAGAACAAAGAAGAGAAAAGGCTGAATTTCTCCCTGAATGAGCAGACAGCCTTTTCTCTTATAAATGTCCCATAACACAAGAAAGAGTCTTGTCTATGTGGAGTTTAGTCCCAGAGGGATGTGTTGGAGCGCAGCAAATCCGAGACCCATCTGTGACCGTGCATGAATGTAGCCCGTGGGGCACAAATGGACTGGAGCGGGGTCTTGAACTTGTGATCGGCCAGGTTGGCCACTTTTAGCCAGCATGGCCTGTAGCCCTATCTTATTTTCTGACTTGGTTTTTTTTACTGTCTTCTTACTGTCTGTCACTTCACTGTCTTTCTGATTTCATCATATCTCCTCTCACACGTCCTCACTTTGCATGAACACGTTCTTTTGGCACTATGCAGGTTTACAGTTCTGTGTCATCTAAACCTCGCCTCTTTTGCCATTTTATTTTCCCTGGTTACGCCCCTCTTTTAATATATTGTCATCCTGTCTATTACAAGGTTAAAGAGGTTTCAGCCATTTTTCCTATCAGTAGGAGTACTGTAGACCAAGTTAATTACTTAGCACAAACACCGCGGCAACAATGTTCCATGACCGTGATAAATCAATCTTTAAGAGAAACACCGTACCCTGAGCAGCAGAAGTGCTAAACAGAGGAAACTGGCCATGTGGTTGAATCGGGATTGGGCCCTATTGTCCTCCCACTGACCCCATCACTCCCAATTAGAAACACCAAGCTCAGCACAGCAGGGAGTGGGGGTGACAATTATTTCCCCCTCCAACAGGTATGAAGAAACACAGTGCATCCACATGATGGTTAAATACATTTAAAAAAATCACTTTACCTGAAATTGTGGCCTTCCATCCACACTATGCAAATTAGGAACGTATAGGAGAGGCTTTCTAGAGTGGATACACCTTTGTGTTTTAGAATGTAAGTAAAAATAGAGTTTGCCAAACAATGGTTGAAGTCTGTCCAGTCACAGCTGAGGGAAGTGTGACACTACAGAGAATAACCCCACATTTTCCAGTCCAGTTATTTCCAGGCAAATACTCCTTTAATGGCATTTTAGCTTATCATCTGTTTTAATTAGAAGTGTTTACTTGATGAACATCTACAGTTTCTTTACCTCTCTGCCTCTTCTTCTCCTCTCCCCCTGCCTCACTGCTCTTTCCACCTCAGCGAGCGCTCGCCCCTGTTTACCTTCATAAAAGATTAACGATTGTCCATGAGAGCCTCTGAAAAACCTGCTAATACTTCTCTTGTCTGACTCGTTTCATTTAACCCACATGAATGATTCATCAATGGAACGGTCAATGCTCATTGTGGTGTGCGAATTGAAAAATGATCTTCACTCTAAAAACGAAGTACACAATGAGTTAGAAAATAAAACTCATGTGTTCGAGTATCAGTTGTTTGAGTGGAATGGATGGATGCAGGGTTCTTGCACCATTTTAAAGCCACATTTAATGCTTTATAAGACCTTGATAAATGTAATCTAATACCCAAAATGTCAAAAGAATTTATTTGATAGAGAAGACAATTTATTCAAACCTGTTAATGAGCTTAATAAGATATCAGCATAATAACATTAAAACAACACCATCAATGGGATTGAACATGACACCCTGGAGTGCAAGACGTACACCTTACCAATGAGCTATGAATCTGCTCACAGTTGGAATGTGTGTGATAGTACATAAAACACCATGGGTTCTAATTAGAAGACGCTTTAGCATTCAGCCGTCCACGCATGCGGTGATACCAATGTCCTGCAGTCTCTGAGCCGGAGTGTGTCAGCTTCAGCTAGCGCTAGTAGCACCCCACTAGCACCTCCAGTAGACGAGGAGAGCGAGCCGCGAGGGAAAGCGAGCCGCGACAGCAGTGACACACCGTTCTCGCTGGCATTCAAGGGAAAGCTGACTAACATGACTTGTATGAATTATGTCAGTAGGTTTTCTATAAATAAGACGTACAACAAGCAGCTCAAAACGTTAATATCCACAAATGGTTCAACTGCTACTGATTTCCACTGTGTTGTTATGGAATATATGAGATTAATATTCATCACAGATCTTAACGTTGACAATTATTGATGTGACATTAGTTTACAGGGACAATTACAACATTTTCTTCTACTAATTATCCACAAATACGTCTATATGTTGTTTGGTTAATTTAAACACCAGTATTTTCAAGGCAAAAAGGTTCAACATTGCCTCTATCTCAGTTACTACTAATTTACACAGTTGGGTTAAAGACATTGAGCATTTCTGATGAGGCTCTGAGATGAGCTGTGTGGGTTTTCTTTTGGAATGTTGCCTGTCTACCACAAGGCGTTACTACTGCTGCCCCGGTGTAACATGAAGCACAGCTACTGTGTATCGGTCCAGTCCAATAAAGATATTTTTGTTATCTAAGCAATTTACCTCTTTTTTTTTTTTACATTTTGGAATCGAAATGGGGAATCGATAAAAAACAGAATTGATAAGCAGAATCGGATACAATTTAAACGATACCCAACCCTAATAATTACTAGCACTTTTTGACATCTAGAGGATTGTTATTACTATTAAGCTATTAAAATTACAAATACTTAACTGAAAAAGTAACTTGTATTAGTATTGTTTTAACCAAAACTTTAAAAAAGAAAAGTACAAAAACACCTTGACACAAACCAAAAAGTTGAGTTGAATTTTGGTTACATGAATACTACAGCATAGAAGAAATCAACACCCATAGGTGTTACGCGATTAGAAACATAAAACTTGCAGTGTCTCAGTACTAAAGTTTTAAAGACGTTTTTATGGTAGGACACTGCATGACAATTTTCCCATCAGCCTTAAATGCAACACCTGCAAATTTAATACTTTGCAGAAAATGTATGGTCAATTTTTAACAATTTACATCCTTAATTTCATTGATTTTTATTTTAGATTATTTAAGGAGCCGGCGGAACCCTGGGATGAATGTAAATGTGTTGTGGTGTTTATGAGTAAAGCCTTCACCTGGTGGACATAAATGCATCATCCCTGCAGCTTCCTTGGGGCGATAGGATGCTTTGCTTGTCATATGAAATGAGCTGTTTGTATATGTGTGTCTACCGGATTAAATATGCAGCAAGTGTCAGTATTTTATGGGGCATCTGGTGGGTGAGTGTTTGGGATGCAGACACCGGCGGTTTGTCTCATGCTGGGGATCTCTGTAGTGTGTTGAGCCCCTGCCTCTGCCTGCATTTCCTGTTTTCATCTCCACTCTCTCTATCAAATCAAGACTGAATGGTGTGCCAGAAATCAGTATTCACATCCTTGCTATTTCTTTTCTACATGCAAAAAATCCCCCCAAAATCCTATTTATATTCATATTTTGGTGTATCGCAGGGAATGTTAGTCTCTATTACCAATTGGTGAATTTGGTGATGTCAAGTGATTCACACAATATCTCTGTGAGTGGGCACCAAGAGTAGTTGATAATATCTGTTAAATTGAAATGGGCGTATTCAAAAAAATTATTAAATCAAGACTTCATAGCAATAAAATGTATAGGACACACAGAGGAATCAAAGACACACAAAATACAGACACATTTTATCATAATGTTAATTTTAAAACTTCAAGCCTGAACGAAAACAGTCCTAATACATCTGGTGATTGGACCACAAATGATTGATGACAATAGTTTTACAATATATACAATTACATGCTCATTGTGTTATAAAACTAAGCAACAATACTAATTCAGCCCAACAATAAATTGATTTGAACACTTGCAATTTGCTGATGTTTGGTGAAAATGTTGGTTATTATTAGTACAGAAAGAAGTTAACATTTAGGACTTCTTTACTTTGTTAGTGGTGTGGTATTTTGGGAAGCTTCCCCCCTCAGTGATAGCAGGGGGAATTCTCCTTTTCCTCTTACCAGGGCTCCTTTCAGTCCTCAGTGGTTTCTTACCATTCCTCTCCATTTAACATGTTCCAATATGACCGTGCTCGGATGTGACCCTGTGAACTTGTTTGACTTGGCGAGAGGACTGGAGTGCATCAGAGAAACTTTTCTTTTTGCCCAGGCAACGAACTCTGGAGAATTAGATGTAATCGGGAGTTTCCTCTGATATGCATAGTTTAGTTTTAAGAAAAGTTTTTTCGGAGAATATCCTCTGGGGATACATGGCGTGTTTCTTTGATCCGGTTGAAAATTAGGTTGTCCCCCAGGGATCTAGTTGGTAGCAGTGATTCTCTGAGGTTGTTGTTGTTGTCCATGCGTAAGCAGCAGATGGTGTTCGTCAGTTGTTTAACTTCTGTTTGGCAGCTGAGAGAAGCTGTTATTCTGCTGCTGCTTTGATACATGAGGAATCAACACTGTCCAACTTACTTAACTCTTCCAAAGGTTTCATTCGGTGAGCTCTGCGGACTAGTGGTGGGAACTTTTAAGTGAGCCAGATTATTTGTCTCAGCTCAGCAATGAGAGCCGGCTCTATTGGCTCCCCACGGCTCTTCATTAAATCCTTTTTAACACACCAAAATGTAACAATATTACAACCTGTGATTGTTAAGTGTGAATGTCTATGACTCACTCACTTATTCAATTTAATTATACTGAACCTTGTAATTTCTATAATATCATTGTTTTAAATTGTCTTTTATATACAGCGATATCATATTTGAATAGTGAAACATTGTTAAATAGTTTTAGGATGGTTTGGCATTGAGAAGGACCAAGTGGTTCAGTTTGGACGGGCTGAATGTAGCCTTTCCAAATGAATCACACGAGTAAAATAATCACACAAACACACACAAATAGACAAAACAGTAGGATCAAATCACTTTCACTGTGAATTGTGATTGTATGTAGAGCAGATTGGCATTTCAAGGCAAGAAACCATTTAGTCAGCATCCGTTGGCAGCAGATATCAGAACTGCCATTCTCAAATCGTTGAGCAATCGCCAAGGTTAACCATGTTAGTGAGAGAGATTGAAATGATAGTTTCTCTCCCGTTCAACTTTGGTAGTAGGTCAACAACGTGTTTTGGAAATGCACGCCAGATCTAACCCATTACCTTTTCCATTTGTACTTAAAAAAAGTACAAACTTGTAAAAAAGACATTGGCTCTGACGTGGGAATCAACTCTCAATGTTCCCGTAATTGAGTTAAATTGTTTGAGAGCGAAACATGACCGCTGAGGACTGAAACCTCTGGGGACTGCTGGTACTGCCGACTCGGCAGTTTGTCCCGCTGGGGCCACTAGGTCGGGTTTGCTGCTCCTGTGGCTAACGGTGCTCTCACGGTTAACTGTTGCTGAACTCCCTACACAACTTAGGCACTTTTGTGTTAGACTCTAGTCTGTACGTTCCTGCATGATTTGGTATTGACATGTATTACAGAGTAATGTGTAGAGGGCTGAGTTTACAGGACTCCCTATCACTGGAACAGAAAGGCCACTTTATCACTCCAACTGACTGCTGGCCTAAATAACGTTAGTTATTACTGAGGGGAGCTTAAACTGTCTGATATATTATCCTTAAAAGCTCCGATTTTAAAGACATTATTGTTTGTGTTTCCTACATAAAAAAAACAAACATTAAATATTATTGAACTTTATTTGTAGTAAACAGAAACTACTTATATTTTAAGTTTAATTTACAACATAACAACTTTCAAGTTTAATAAGCCTGTCTTGTTTGGTGTTTATTTCTATAATACAATTTTGCAAGTATATAAAATAAGTAGGAAAGTGGAAGTGAGGGAGAATCAGGATCAATTTACAGAAGAGAGAAAGTATAAAGAAAAGTGTCAGGAAATACAAATCCGTGGTAGAAAGCGATGCTTCTAAATGCAGAGATTAACAAGGTCCATTTTGCCAGCAGCAGCCGGGCTGTGGGAGACAAACAGGGCTGAGGACCAGGTTTCCCTGTGTGATGAAGTGCTAAATAAAGAAAAGTACAGCAAAGTTGTGCAATGAGTTTTTTTTCGGATTGGAGGTTGTTGGGTTTTTTTCAACCAACTTTTTTATTTGCTTTAAATGTCAATCGCACAGCGCAGCAGGTGACAGCTGCTCCTCATGCATCACCTCTCAGTCAGCCACTGCCATGATCGATGTTCTCTCACAGGCCTGAAGTTTGGCCTCCACAAATATTACCAGAAACTCTTACTCTCTGTTTAGAAAAAGGGACACAATTCACAGTTGGTACAGTCTTGCAGTGTTAACAGGATATATTTCAGTTTGACTTGAAATTAGCATTTTGCTGCAGTGCACACTTTTTTTCTTCTCATACACAAATCTACAGTATTTGCTCGGGTGCTGAGGTTTATAAAGTCAAATGAAATTTCAAATCTTTTCACAGCTCATTGAGTTCAAAAGAAACTGTAGAATCAATGTTCATCTAGTCGTGTCATCTTTCCCCAACCAGCTTATTAATCACAACTGATCATGTGATAATCACAAATTAATGAGCCCTGGCAAACTGTATGTGTGTGTGAGTGTGTACATATATTTTTGCACTTGATACTTTATCGGTTTATTTCCTCAAGTCATCCACTAATAATAAAATACTGAACCTGTGAAAACAGAGGCTCTGTTCAATAGTCTGTTCGTGTGTTTATACAGTATGTATGTGTGTGTGTGTGTGTGTGTGTGGAAATAATTTCCGGGGGTGGTGTCAGAAGGTTAATGATGCATGGAGTCATTAATCAAGGGACAATGAGGTGCTGTTGTAACAAGTCTTGACAGTTATGTATTGCATGCATGAATGTGCGTGTGAGTGTGCACTTCACTTGAGAGAACTGTACATTTAACTAACACATGCAGTAGGGTTCAAGTGTGTGCATTAATTTGAATCCTGCAAATAAATAATGAATGTATCTAACTAACAAGTGTGTGTGTACTCAAAGCCCGAATATGCCTAAGTCCTTTGAGCTAAATTGCTGTTACCAATATGCACTTTTAAAAAACACCTGCCTGTTAAATTGAAAAACTGCAATCACCAGTTGTGTGAGGACATCCCTGAGACTTTTTAAACCCTTTATTGAGACAGTGAATAAAGATTCACGTCTTCAATAGGAAACAGTAAGCCTACCACTGAGTATACAAGGAATGATTAGAAAGTCAGGCAGCATTGAGAGACGGATTAACTTATTGCTTTTCAGTCTTTTCATGGGATTTGCTGACAAGACAAATCATTACCCTTTAACTCAGGGGTGGGGAACCTCAGGCCTCAGGGGTGTGAGACAGTTGGATCCAGTCTTTAAAACAAAGAAAGGCAACTTAGAACAACCAAAACATTTCATGTCAGTAATAATTGTTTTTTCTCTGTAAGTGAAAAACTTAATATAATAAAGTCAAGACTGTTCTCACAATGAGAGAGAGAGCAGGGGGAATATGACAGTTGTGTAACCACCATATTACAGCTCTGTCAGACTGGTTGTCATAATTAAAATAACAACAGTAATATTAATAGAAGTTATGATGTTATAAATGTTAGCAGCAACAGTTATAATATTAATAATAATAATAATTATTATTTTTTGTGAGAGAGAGAGAGAGGTAGGTGACAAACATAAAGTTAGTGTCATGTAGTAAAATAAGAAATTAAACATTATGGTCAAATTGATCAAAATAAAAATATAGTGATTATTTAAAAGGAAAGTGACAAAAATATTGATTCAGCAATAAATGAAATAAAATAGAGGGGTAATCTTTAACCTTATCAGAGGCGGACTGGGTCAAAAATTCAGGCTGGGAATTTGAGTCCTTTCCAGGCCACCCTTTTCACGCAGAGCATCAGACTCTAATTTTGTAGACTAACCCTATTTATTGATGTATTGGTTACCAGACTAGTAAACAAGTAGGCGGCGCAGTAACTCACTGCCATCTTATTAATGACGTCATCTTTATCAAGTCGAATAAGAACCTTCTCCTGTTGCCACAATCAAAACAGTAAAGATATGATATTTCAAGGGCTTTTAATTTGAAATTCTACATCAGATTGTGAGAGTGAAGCTCTGAGGTGGTGATTTGTTATTTAGTTGCTTGAATTTATAATTTTTTTATTATAAAGTTTGATTAATTATCCACACAGTGATTATAAGATTTAGAACAAGATTATTTTTTTTAAGTCTCTTTTCTCTGAAATAGTTTCCCATGCATATTTATCGTTACAGAACGTTTGGTTCAATTGATTTTGTATATTTTAATTATTTGGTTAATTAATTAGTTACCTCAATAATTAATTCATTTACTCACAGACTGAACAAATGTGACGTCACATTTAGAGGAAGGTTGCTTTTATTTTGAAATCACTTTAACATGCTCGTAACTTAGAAACAATGTGCACTGAGAAATGAGTGGGGTCTAGTTTGACCGTGTGTCTCGGAGTGGAGGCTGGTTTGACCACAGTCCTGTACTGCTGCACAGTGTGAGTGTCACTTGACTGACCTCGTCCCTTCCTGGTAAACATGTCTCTTATTTTGCAGAATTTAGCTTCATCTGAGGCAAGAACTTTTCTCTTCTTAATTCTCTCCCTCTCTGCTCCAACTTTCCTTTTCTTCTGATCACGACCTTTCATTTCATCAGCGACTTGTTATAGTATTATCAGTGCAGTCCGCCACTGAACCACATTTTGTGAAGAAACCAATCTATTTTTAGCCAGCTTTAAAAGAAGAAGCAGTTGTAGCAGACCTTAGGTTAAGTGGTAGAGAAGCCAGTATGTCTTCTTCACGTGCTCATAGTGATGAATCAAAATAATCTCTGTCACAGAGTGGCTTGCTGACGGGGTGAGACTGTTTCTGTTCAGTTTCTGTAGAATTCCAGCTCTGGTAATGTAGAACTATTTATTCTAATGATTTCTAATCCCTCAACTCGATGTGGACACACACCTCCAGTCACCTGTTTCAATATGTACACACAGCAAACTGCATCAGTAACCTTTCCTCTCAAGTCTGTACACATGTCAGTGAACAAAATGTCAAAGTAGTAATTCATCTCCATTGATTGCATCATATCGGTGAGGTCCTCCCAACCATGTCAGAGCAGCCATACGTACATGACCATTACATATGGTTGTGACTAGTTATTATGACTGTTATATTATTGATTACTCATCACGTTTACCTGCAAAAATATCATTTTGATAATTATTATCCCCATACACACAAAATAATGCTTTCTAAAAACAATTGAAAGTAGAATGTCACTATCGTGCATACCTCCACCAAGGCCCATCAGTCCCAGTATGAAACCACAGTTAAATTCAGGAGATCCCGCTTTTTATTTGGATCTGCACCAAATAACAGATTATAGATTTAAACATTTTTTTTAAATGATGATCAATCAGTTATTTTCTGGGGAATCAATGAAAATGTTGAAAAACACCCAATCTCACAATGTTAAAGAAAGTGATAAAAAAAAAACTGTTTTCCTGAATCATACAGCATCTTTCCAGTTTCAGTCCGGTAGTTATTTAAATGTTTTTGCATCACACCAAATGCAAGTTTGACCGCAGGATCATATGTGTTTAACTGTACTGGTGCGAGCAATGCAAGTAAACACAACCTGCGAATATTCACCCCTTCTCCTCTGAAGAAGAGGAGAGGAGGACTACAAGCTGAAGTGACGACAATTGCCGTCTTGTACCTGTTGTGGAAACGTCAGAGAAGCCAGTGCCACAAGACCATGTGGAGGTGCAAACAGCTCAGGGAGTTTCACTGTTTTCCCCTGTCTGGATGATTTCCACTTCCAGTGCTACCTGAGGCTGATCAGTGGTGAGTTTGATGACTTGCTAGCATGTTGCCAGAACCTGTCCCCAATGAGCAAGTTCAAATATTTCAACTCAAGCGAGTGAAGGTAACGGTACGTATGTTTGCGTTGCCCGGTGCGAGTGATGCAAAATTCATGACTTTGCATGTAATCTCATCATGAGAAAAATGTGGTCGTATTTGCTGTGAACACACCACAAGAGGTGGTTTACCATTTTCTTTTGTCAGGTAGGTATTGTAATTTAGTTGTTGATATGTTGACTATGTTAATGTTTAGTTTCCTGATGGATTTGTCTGTTTACTGTTTTGGCCTTTGTCAACCCTGAAGATGGAATATACATCAGCTATCAACTAGTAAAATAGATTTCTGTGACTACATAGGACTTACTACACTACTTTGGATGTGTAGCTCATGTTGTGTCTCTGCCACCTTGACACAGGACACAACATTGGCACCAACCATTTTTAGCCCTACTTCTTCTTAGCATACTCATTTCACTGTAGAGACCTCAGTGAGGTGTGGACATTCTGTGTCCCTTAAAAAGTAATGGTGAAACATATCAGGTCTCAGCTTTTGATGAATGAAAACCGGAACGATCCCTTTTCCTGCCTACTCAAATGTTTGTTCGATGACTCCGTAATCCAATCTTTCATCTAGCGTTTCACATCCTGTTTTCAGCAAATGAATGCTGAGGCAAAGGCGTAATTTTACAGCGACGGTCCACCTTGGCTTCAGCCATTATCATTTACCGTCCCTAGCAGTGGTTTTGTGAATGTGTTGCCGGTCAATGCCGGAAACGATTTTAATGAGATGCCAGTCATTAGCTTTGTGAAGGCTCAAATGTACAGGATGCAGGAAGTAGAGGACGTGAGAATGCACTCGCAGGAGCTTGTGTCATTGTGTCCAGGCACATGTGGCTCATTATTAATGCATGTATGTGTTTCCATGGAGAAGGGCCAGTATTTGTACAGTTTGTATTCTGTTGCTTGTATGTTCTCTTCTGTGCCTGTATGAATACATCTTTTACTCTAATTATTATTTCCAAGTTTGTCATGGTGCATTGTGTGCGTGGAAGCTTATATATGAATCAAATTGCCGGGATGGAATAAACTTCTACTCACAAGCAATGGAGAGAGAGAAGAGAAAATATAATCTTGAACCATTCACAGTCCAATAAGGCATGAAGATATATGTGTCATCACATCAGTTGTTTGGAGCATAATCAAAGAACTTGTCACATTGATGTACAAATACACAAACACACACGTTTGTATCACACACTCTGCATACATGTGCTGATTTCTATCCAAGTCACTGTGCGAGTTCACTCGTCTGCGTGTCTGCCAGTGCATCATGTGACTGCCACTCTGTGCTGCCGATGAAGTCTTTCTGTACACGCAGGGTGAATAATTCCTACTTAGCTGGCTACATGCTGCGCCCACCAGGTCGTGAAAGTCACTTTGTGTCACGGTAATTGGCAGGGTGAGCCACCGCATGGTGATTAGGCAGCTCTGTGTCACCAAAGCCGTGTGAGTGTCTCAGAAAAGTCCAGAGGGCGGGGGGATGTTACACCAGTTGAATACATCTTGTTGCAGAACACGTTTAGTGCGGGTGCATTCATGCAATGTAGGAGCATTTACATTCAATGTACAGTTGGTGCAGCAGGACATTGCAGTCATTACACTTTTCTAAAGTAAATTCTAGTCTGGCATCCGCAAACAACACAGTACTGAAACCGCTCTCCTTAAAATTACAAATTATTTATTGATGTCTGCCTATGCTGGTGATTAATGCTCCTTGACCTCAGTGCCGCATTTGACACCAGTGATCATAATATTCTCATCAATAGACTAACACAGTGTGTCGGCATATCCGGAACTGCCCTTCGATGATTCAAGTCTTATCTCTCAGATAGAGAAGTTTCAACTGGAAATAGCATCTCGACCTTGGCTCCACTAATGTGCGGAGTGCCACAAGGTTCGATTCTTGGTCCCATCCTATTTTCGCTGTACATGCTCCCATTAGGAAACATCATCAGCCATTTTAATGGGATATCCTATCATTCCTTTGCCGATTACACCCAAATCTACTTGTCCTTCAAGCCAGACAACATCTGGCACTCTTATTTTAACTAAAACAAACCGTAGGTCTCATATCGATGCAATCCTTGCATCCTTTTACTGGTTGCCAGTTAAACTCAGGATTGATTTTTAAGATTCTACTTACATTTTACAGCTCTTGACTCTCTAGAATCCTAGTCGTAACCTGAGATCGGCCAGCCTGTCCCTGTTAGCTGTTCCTAGGTCAAAGCTGGCTACTCAGGGTTACCGAGCTTTCTCTGTCAGGGCCCAGAGGCTCTGGAACTTCTTGCCTGATGAGATTAGGATCGAAACTCACGGCTGATCTTTAAATCACTGCTCAAAACTTATTTTTACAGGGAAGCATTTCAAACATTTCATTACATTACATTTCATTTAGCTGACACTTTTATCCAAAGCGACTTACAATAAGTGCATTCAACCATGAGGGTACAAACCCAGAACAGCAAGAATCAAGCAAGTACAATGTTCTACAAGAAAGCCAAACTACAAAGTGCTATATGTAAGTCCTAATAAAGTGCTACTTTTTTTTTATTTCATTTTTTATCCAAGCTATAGTCGGAAGAGATGTGTAACATGCAATTTGTAATTCTGGTACTACTATGTTGTTTTAACGCCTTTTCCCATTTATATCACTTTTATTTTTATAACCTGAACTGATTACATTTTGGTGGTCTAAGGTTACTGCCTTCAAATTTAATTGATAAAGTCACATTTGCAGCATTGGAATAAATACATCCATTTTAATATACCTGGCTTCCAATGGTTAATTTTTGGTTGTGGGGAGGTGCTTTATTTTTCCTTTATACACAAAGTTAATTATGTGGTGTGGGTGTGTGTGTGAGTGAGTGAGACAGAGGAGCGCTCGCTCACTCAGCTGGTAGAGAGGAGCGCTCGCTCCGTGTGCGTCTAGCTGTGGACAGAGTGGCTGTGACAACGACAAGATTGTGTTGTGTGGCGCTGCTGGCAAAGCAGCAGTGAACTTTTTCATTCATCACGAATACAGATATTGACACATTTTACTCGGATGGTGCTCGTAAAAGTTCATTATCTGTACCGGATACTCGTTTCATCCAAGTATTCGGCTCAAACCTACTTATTATGTAAACGTTGTTGGAGGGAAACAAACAGCACAATGGATGCTGGGTTGTTGCAGTGTGCTTTTCTGCATTTATGTGATAAAGAAAAGCACCAACAACCAAATAAACCGTTATTACTTTTGCTTATGTATAAAATACTGATAAAGCTTAGTTAAAGTCATGGATAATGAATTAATTTATGTATTTATAAATTATGACGATGAAAATGCTTCATACAATTTATCATTGAAGACTGAATGTCTATGTAGTACCTTGCATTCTATTGGGTCATGTCACAACAATTAGCAGAGATCTGAGAGCAGAAGATTTTAGCAAATTTGCATGTGAGCAGCAGCCATTTGAGCGAGAGGGCAGGGGTATGAGGGGAAGCTTAAAACAATCTGCACATGAAATGAATAAATAATGCTCTCAAAATAAAACACCATACTCTTGAATAAGGAGATGAAGGAAACTCCGTAAAGTCATAGCTTTAGCCTTCTCTGTGAGTCATTGAATGCAAATGCTGAGGATGAGCGTTATAAGATTTGTGGAATATAGAAAGTACCACTTACATTATCAACTGCTGACTTTTTTATGCAGACAGAGTAACGGGGGAGCTCTGCCACTAATTCGTATTGGGCTATAGGCTAGACTGTTGGTGTTCAGCACAACAAAATATACAAGACTTTGCAGCTCACCAGCAGCAGTAAAACACTAAGGGTTGATTTAGTGTGTTCCTGTGATTGCATGCACTACTTGGTGAAAAGATTATATTTGTGACCCCACACAGGTGATGTATAGAAGCTAGTGCAAGCTGTTGTAGATGGGTTAGTGTCTGTTACCATTGGTCAGAGAAACACACACACACACACACACACACACAGTATTACAGTTTTTCTCGATTGCTTAAGCACGATTTTTAAAACAGGGCCCGGTTTTTCAAAACACTACACCCAATTAGCAGAACACCTCATATCCTTTGCAAAATGAAACACTCTTGTAAAAACTATACACTAATTCATAAAAAACATATTTTGTTACCATATGAAACACAAACGTTTCATATGACTTAATTCTGTTTGAACCAGTTACACTCTGCTGTTGCTAACCTAAAACACTTTTAGCAATTCTACTTCTCAGTGATTAGAGTACTGTAAGTGAAGTACACAGAGAAAGTGCAAATATACAATAAATTCACCAAACACTACACAAGACCAATGCTGCAGACTGATGAAAATATAATTTATTTCTCTCCATATTCCCAAATCAGTCAACATGTCAACATGGAGAATCATAACAAAACATGTCCCAGTTTTCATGCTACTACACTAGTGTGCATAACACTGTAAACTCAGCAAATATCAGACAAACAATTCTGTTTGCAGTACAGGTTACAATGACAGATTTCACTGTATATCTGCTAAGATTTGGCTGAACTCTTAGTCCAGCCTCCCTCAGCTTCAATCTGTGGTTCACGACATGGTCAACTAGTGTTGCGTGAATTTCATTTGATAAATTTGGTCCTCTTCTTCTTTGAGCACGTTCTCCTCCTGCTTCAGGTCTTCCTCTTCCTCTTCCTCTTCCTCTACCTCGGCCTCTGGCACGTCCTCCGCCTCTTCCTCTTCCTCCTTCTCCTCCTCCGTGGATTCCCCCTCTCACCCTCACTCTTCTTCTTCTTCTGACTCCTTCCATTTTGGTTGAAGACAGGTGAACTCACCTGCTGCATTTGTATAGTGCTTAAACCTGATTGGTGTGTCTACAATTTAGCAATCATGTGTTTGCGCACCTGATGGCTGTGTTGAACCAATTGGCTCATAGGGGGGGTCATTTGAAAGTCAGTGCTTTGGAATTGCAAGGAAGTGACATCATGATATACTTCAGTGTCTAATGTATACAAGTGTGTTAAGTGTTTTGCAAATCACTGTGTGTATTGTTTTGCAAAAAGTGTGAAGCTGACATTGTGCTTATAGTGGTGCAGATCTGGGCCGTTGTTTTGCTCCTTGAGTGTAAGGTTTTGATAATTGTGTAATACTTTTGATTTTAGTGTTTATGCAATCGAAAAAAACTGTAAGAGTGCTCGTCTGCGGCAGGAATCCTAACTTTAAGTAGGAAGATGCTACCGGCTAGTTAGAGACCAGTCAATGAACAAGACACACATTCAGAATCCTTCATATTTCGCTCAATCTCAATCTAGTCTCAGTCTAAAAGTTTTGTTTTGTTTTTTGCAAATGTAAATCAACAAAAACTGAAGGAAATGTTTATTCACAACACTATTCAGATCCTTTGCTGTGGCACTCTAACTTGTGCTCATGTGCATCTTGTTTGTTTTAACCATCCTTGTGATGTTTCCCAGACTTCTGGACTGGACATAGAGTAGTTTAGAAAGACACAACTGTGTATGTAAGGCCCCACAATCACACTGCTTGTCAGGACAAGACAAAAAAGCCATGAACCCCAAGGAACTCTGGAATAAGAGTAAGCACAGTGGCCTTTGTTCGGCCATCTGGCCAAACTGATTTACCCTGCAATGAGGACTTTGGTTAGGTAGGTGTCCCAGAACCCAATGCTCACTCCATCACAGCTTCAGAAGGATGACCATCTCTGCAGCACTTCATTAACCAGGACTGTGTGGATGGAGGACACCTTGAGTAAATGGTACATGGTTTGCTTGGGGTTGGGGGTAACTAGCACTTACTTTCTTTTCCTGATCTCCTGCACTTTGCTTCTTTGAATTACTTTAAAGAACACTGAGCGTTCTTACAGCACTGGGGCTTTTGTGGTGTCCCTCACTTGTAAGTTGCTCCGGATCAAAGTGTTCCAAATGAGTGAATTTAAAAGGAAAATGTGCAGCTTGTATCAGTACTAACAATCATTTCAAGAACATTACGGCTAAAGAGAAATTAAATTAACCTCATAGAAAGTGTTACCTGGAAAAAAAACTACACAAATTTGCTCTGAATATGAAATGAAATCGTATTATTCTGAAGGGCTCAGGGTGACACTATCTGAATACAAATGAGCAAACTTTATTTGAAGAGATGCTTAATTAGCCAAAGGCCACAGTTGTAGCATATCAAGGCAGTGGCTTGTATCATTGTCTCTGCTCGTATTGAACATAGACTGAAGGTCTTGTTGTGGGTGGCAGACATTACCACTGCACATTTTGTCATTCTCTCTGTCACTCTGCCACAGGTTGTGTTTGGACAGGTTAATTGGTCAAGATTGATTTGTCACTCCCTAGTGCACACACACAGACACACTCCTGCACAGACATTAATACTGTGGATCCAAATGTCTGGAGCCGAGCTGATATTTGTTCCATTGATGTATATGGGTATTAATGGATGCACAACTCATCAAGAACAGATTAACTGTCCCATTTGTTGTTGTGCTTTGATTGCGATATTGGCAACCTCTTATTTCATGGAAGTCAATATCTGCTGACAGCTTCTCAATAAGTGGGTATCTCCTCATATAAACATACAGGTGTGTGTGTGTGTGTGCTTTTGTAAACATTTTTGTTCTCTGAATTGTGCAGACACAGTGCAGTCATTATTGAGAGAGGCAGGTATTATTATACTAATGCAGATCCTTCAAGAACAATGAGTGTTCTTTTTGTAAAAATGAATTCTGTCCACGCAGTTGTTGGGATCATGATTATCGGACTATTTTTGAAACAATTTAGGATGTCCTGTGTGCGTGTGCGTGTGCGTGCGTGCATGTGTGTGCTCTCGCCGGTCCCTGCTTGCTGTTAGGCACCACTTTGGTCTTGTGTGTGCTTCTTTGTCTTCAAAAACCAATCTGTTTTACAATAATTTTAGTAGAGAACTTTTCGCATCTTCTTGCCTCCAGCTCATTAATGTAGAGCTAGACAATCTGTGCTGGCCAAGCAAAGAGTTGGGAGCTTTCTATTTCTATTGTATTCTGCAGAGTGCAAGGAGAGGAACTGCTGGCTTTGCAGTGCCTGCTGCTGGCTGGGTGTGGCCTCAGGTTTCCTGCGTGTCCCACCGACTCAGTCAACTACCTGCAATTTATTTATGAATCAATTACCTGTTGCTGCTGCTGCAGTATAGAAGGCCTCACTCGAACACCTCTTCTCAATCTTTGTATTCAGGATCACCTGCATGAACCCAGTTTACCTGCCGCACTCAGCCGGCCTCTCAGCCATACTAACCCCCGGGATTCAGTCAGGTTTGCTAGTGATCCGTTTGTTAAAATAAGCATTACTTCATTGCTTTGCACATTGGGAATATATATTTAACACACTTGTGTCTCACTGTACCCTGCCTAAATAGTGTGATAATTCACTGTTACTAAATGACTAATGAGATCAGTCCTCAAGTTAAACAAATGCCAACTTCTCCACTCTCTATTTATACCACATCACAATTACAGTATGGGACTGCATGAGACAAGTCATACATTAATGATGAACATGAATTCAAAGACCTATAATGTAGTGTGTTTATGTTTTATTTATATATATAATGTGTGTGTGTGTGTGTGTAATATGTATATATATATATATATATATATACATATACACACATATTTAATTTCTCATGATTATAAATGAACATTTCAGTCAAACTGTGTTTCTCACACAAATTAAGTTTCTTTGGCCGCTGTGTGTTGTTTCTCTTGTCACTTTTTATCTGAATTTTATATTTATGATGATTTGTCAGACAAAACCATTTAATAAAATAACTAATTTCTCTACTTAATAACTGTCCCTTTCATTTTTTATTTAATTCATCTGTTTATTTTCAGGTTTTAGCTATATGATCTTTTCCAGTTCACCATGTTGAATGTTATTTGTGGATGTCGCTTTAACTGACGATGTGAAGGAGGGTTTTGTGTATCCTGTAGTTCTTAACTATTAAAGAGGGTATTTGGGATGTGTCCTCTTCATTTCCCTCCGTGTCCTGTCCTAAGACAGCTTACTCTTTTTATCATTCTAACTGCTGCCTGACCTTTGACATCATGCAAACTTCACAATAGCTGCATTAAACTGTACTTCCACCTGAGCTGGGCTCTACCCTGCCAGACCGAACACACGTGTGGGTGTGCTGCAGCTGAAATCGATCCAAGACGTCTGTATTTGTACCTGTGTGTATTTTCAAAGCAGCAGTTTCTATCTGAAAGCTGCCCCTGAGTTGAGTTTCCTGAGAAAGCCACGTCAAATTTAAGAGATGGATTTTGAAAAGACATTAGGGAAATATGTTTTCATTAGAAGCTGATCCAAATAAACACGTCTCATTTGACAGTGGAGCAGGTCAGCTATTTTAAACGTCCAGCTCAGCAGCTGAGTAGGATTTGAAGCTCCCATGTACCCCCGCCTTTAATTTAGACTGGGCCTGGGATTACAGTTGGGGATTGAAGAAAGAGGGAAAAAAATGCTTTTGATTTTGTTTTTCATCTCCCTCTGTGTATGTTCATGTTTTCTTTCTGTCCTCGTACCTCTCTCCCCTGGATCCCTGAACATTCTCTAGCTTCCTCTCTTTCTCTCCCTCCATCTGTGGGTCTCTTTCTATCTTGCTCCATTTTCCTCTCTCTTGTTCATATTGCCTAACTCTTGATCTCACCCATGTTTTTTTTTGCAGCCATCTGTCTCTCTCATTTTCTTCCACTGCATTTCCATTTGCCATATCATTTTTCTCACCTTTTCTTGCTCTATCCATCTCTGATCTTCTCTCAATCCCTGTTTTTCCAGCCCTGAAATCAAGCACTCCTTTATTAAAATGACTGACTTGTAGCCAAGGAATATCACGCATCAACTAAGGTAATCTAACAGCTATTACCAGATGACTGGACATAATTAAATAAAATTATCACTGTCCTGTTAAGTAATAGAGGGGTGTGTAGATATGGTGGATGAACTACTCCTGTTCATCTCTTTTCCATTTGTCCTGCTTTTGTTGTTATTTGAATTGTTATTTCTTTTTTGTCCGAATCGATATAACAGAAACTGCAGTTACATCAATTTCAACTCCAGCTTCATCCAACTTAAAGGTTCAGTGTGTAGAATTTAGTGACATCTAGTGGTTAGGTTGCACACTAG
The DNA here is from genome assembly GCF_022539355.2 of Hippoglossus stenolepis. NCBI lineage: Eukaryota > Metazoa > Chordata > Actinopteri > Pleuronectiformes > Pleuronectidae > Hippoglossus > Hippoglossus stenolepis. The sequence goes on from NC_061489.1 coordinate 3,837,803, forward strand.
TGAAAACATCCCCTAGGATAATTTTTTAATCAATTTCTGCCAATAGATTGTTTCAGCTAAATTTTACACACTGGACCTTTTAAGGTGTAAAGCATGTGTCGAGTGCATTGTTTCAATCTATGTTTGCTGGCTTGCAGTCTTCTTCTCCAGTGCCTTTGTTGGCCTGTTGTTTCTGTGCTCATTACCGCCACCTACTGTGGCCGACAAATTGAAACGAGTGGCAGGAATGTGAATTGTGTGTGTGTATGCATGCACGAGACAAACAAAATGGGTATTGTCCAATAAAGGATTGTTCCATGGTGCTGCTAGTGATCACAATATTCTGAAGGGTACATGAAAAAGGGTAACTTGAAATTCAGAACCTTCTTTACCAGCATACTTTTAAAAAGGTACTGCAGCAGGCATGACCATATGTCTACGTAATTGTTGACATATTGGGTCAGGGGACATCAACCCTCAGTGTAACATGGACACAGACAAAGTTAGTTATAGCACAGACCTGCATGGGTCTCAATCCAGCTGAACGTGGATGCCTCACAAATGTTGCTGTTCTTTACCCAGAAAGACATTGTGCACCAAACAGAGCTAAAGAAACAGATATTTCCCACACAACTTGGTGGGGACGAAAAACAGAGCAGAAGAAAGGGAATATTAGACCATGGTGTTGCATTGTAACCCCTGGATGTTGCAGTAAAAAGTTTCCTGACGACTTCACCAAGTTCAGTTTGAGGTGCATGTTATGATCCCATTCTAGTCTAAGGAAAAGGGGGATAACATAAAACCCAATAGAATAATAGAACAGAATTAGAAGCAGTGTAACTTCAGGGAGAACCTATAGGCCAACATGAAAAACAACCCCAACTAATCAAAACCACAGTTCTGAGCCTGCCACCAAAAGAAAAGAATACAATGCTCACCTCCCTAGCAAAGCCATACATGGCTTTCACAGAGTTCAAATGAAGACCTAAATCATACAATCAGTAAGTGAAAGAAAACAGGAACAGAAATGTGAGAAAATAAGAGTAACAGGTTCTGACTTTAGCCTGACAAGAGCTACTCACAGGACACTGTATAATAAATATCATTAGGTGTAGCATCTAAACAAACAGGCAAACATCAGCAGTTGGCAGATGGAGATATACTCTATATGCTATATATATATATATATAAAGAGGTGAATTAATATTATTTTTTCATTTTATTCATTTTTCAAGGTGCATATCACAAAAGAAAAGCACTCGGTGAAGTGCATACCTCCTCCAAGGCCCAACAGTCCCCTTATGAAACCACATTTAAATTCAGTAGATGAGGATTTTTAGTTGGATCTCCACAAAATGAAAAACCCACTCGGTTCGCTATGACCTCAGCATTATTTCCTGTCTACTCCTTTGTCTCAGTGTTGTCTGTGTGTGTTGGTGGGGGCGTGGCTTCTCTCTCTCTGCTGGGCTACTCACCTGCATCTTATCTTCCTCATCAACGGCAGCACTTAAAGCCCGGACCTGGCAGTCGCTCTTCGCTGGGTTGTTCCGTCCACTCAGTGGTACAGGTGCTCTCTGGCGGAGTCTAGTGAACATGCTACTTGGAATGTTTGATCTTGCTTGGTGTCTTTTCTCATCTGCTCTCCAGTTCAGTAGTAGTTTTGGTGTAATCCTGCTAATTATCAAAGGAACGCAGACGACAACACATCACCTTTGGTGCTGCAAATATGTACGACACTAAGATATTCAACTTCCTCATCTGATCTTTGGCCTCATTGCTTGTGTCTTTGTGTCTAACGGAAGTAAATGATCTTGTGCTGACTGCAAAATTTGTACTCAACACAGTGGTTCTTTGAATGTATCAAGAAAACCAACAGGCAGCTGAAACCTCTGAAGCATGATAACTAGAGCATTATACTAGATGCCTGCTTGTAGTTAATCAATCAATGCTCAGCTCTGGGAAGTGAAGAGATGTGGAACAAGATGAGGTGATGAGGAGGAAGACCAGGAACTGATTACTGAGCCCGGAACAGGTTTAGCATTATGTCCCTGTTCTGTGCATCCCAAACAAAAAGTGGCCTGATTGCATTCCTTTTAACGTTTGTTTATTTGACACAAGCCATAAACAAGGACGATTGCACAGCAGTGATCAAATGCAGCGTGGGAAGCATGGACGCTCACCACTGTAGCCTCTGTATAGTACAGATCTGGACTCGTATCAGGGAATCAATATCCATTTGCTTGAGTGTAGTGTAGCGTTATGGCAGAATTTAATTCCACTCGTAAATGGGCCAGCAGCTCCTCTTGGAGCTAATTATGATAGTTTATTTAAATTGATCAGTCTCATATGAAGCTGTGACTTCCACTTCAATGGCGGTTTGTTCTTCAAAAGGAACACTGGCAACAATTGTGCTCATATAAAAGGCAATTTACTGACTGCTGTCTACTTACATGGAATAAATTCAATGACTGATGAATGGTAAACGACACACAGTGGAACAAATTAACAATTTAACAAAGAGATGAAATGAGCAATGTCTTAACTTGCTGTGATGATGAAAGATCAAGGAAGGAGAACTATATCAAGGAAGAAGGTAATAATAATAAAAAATTATGGCAGGACAGAAATAATTGGCTGAGCTTACTTGATCGTTACTTCCTTGGATGGAACCCAAAGCAGTGATGGTGATGGACGGTAACCTTACATCAAATCTAGGTGACTTTTCACGGAAATGTTGTTGGTTTCCTGGTGAAGGAGGTTCTGCCTGCGGTCTCAGATGTTTCAGGGTATAAATCCTGTCAGCATTCATCTCCTCTGGCACTTACATTTCTTGTTTAGATGCAACCTGCGTATTTCTGAAGAAAACATGAGTGAGCAATGAAGTGCAAACAGAGAAAAGGTGCGTGATGCCTCCAGCAGGTCTATCGGTGTTATTCCGGGTCTTCTTCTGTTTCATTGCTGTTGCAGTGATATATTTTCCACCTTTAATCTAGCAAAAGTGGATTTGGACTTGCTCTAAATGCATTTGCGACACATGAATACTCTTATACGACCAGGCAGAGGGTTTGAAAAAAGTATGGTGTCAAACTCCATCCTAAAGACTTCTTCAATACCGCATGATGTTCATTTAGTAAATTATGGTTCCATTTACAGTAAGATAGACAGTAGAGCACCGAATGCGCAGGTGAGGATGTCAATCAATGAGTGACGTCACAGTGGGTTGTCACATGGGTCGACTGTATTTGCAACTTTTTGTTCCGAAGTTGGTGAAAACATTTTCACCTTAGTCTTGGTTGACTTTCTGTGTGTTCTTGAGTTGCAGAACTTGTTCATCTCTTGTCTTACCTGTTGGGTCTGTTTTACAGTCCCAGTCCTTCCTCACCTGTCCACTAGGTGCCCTCAGTGTGCCTGCTTGTCTTGCACACCTGCAACTCAACCTGCCAGCCTGTGTTGTCTGCAGCAGGATTTGTCTCATTAATAATTAGTCTCTGTATCAGGTTTACTGGGATTAGGCTTCTTTTGTGTTGCTGCTGCTCTTTTTCTTGCCTGTTTACCCTTTGTCCATGTGTTATCTGGTGTCTGATGATTTATTCATGTTAGGGACTCAAGTGTGAAACTGAGTAATGACATTGAATATCAGCCTCGCTTGTCTTCATCCACGTCACAAACATGTGGCTTACACTTGTCTATCTTGGAAGCTTGAGCAAAATTCTGAATGTATCTATCTGCCACCTTTTTCAGTTTTGCATGACTATAGCTGCACCACAGTTATGTCAAGATCACCCTGGCTCTTTAAAAGGCTATTTAAACATTATTTCTACACACCGAAAATTTGCATGCCAAAGGTTTGTGCATACAGTTTCCTGCACATCGTCATCAATACATCTATTGGTCCTGATGATGTGACCTAAACAACTGTGTTCACTGCATTTAAGACTTGGTCTGCCATACAGAAGGGGGGGGGGATTTGCTTCTGATCCTCCTTGGTTTGATGCCATACTATAAATTGAACATGCATAAGGAGAAAAGATAACTAAATCATTAGCATACATTAGTTGGTTAATAAGACACACATCCCTCATCATACAGGCAGTCCTACACGTTATTAACCTGCCATAGAAAGTATTCCAGAAAACAGTATTCCAGCAACTGTAAGGATTCAACAAGGACGTGAGTTGAAAGTGGTGCCATACATGATTAAAGAGAAATTAAATTTGTCCAACAGTGTTGGCGCGACTGTTCTTTCCGAGTTCCTTCAACGGCTGTTTCAAAGTGTGTTGAGTTGTGTTCAATTTTGAGAACGGGAGGACACCTGACTAGCAATTCCTTTCTGCCTGGTTGTATGATGTTGCATACAGCACTTGTGTTCAACATTACTTTAAAGTTGCATTTATTATTCTATTCTTGCGTTTATCCTCTAGCATCCAGCACGAAACTTGGTGGAAGCTAAGATGCAGTATGGGTCGGGGAAGAACCCTTTAAATATTTTTTCTTTAATTTTTGTCACATTGTAAGCAGCTTTCAGCATTTTCAGTTATTTCTCATAGAATATTCATCTTGATGAAAAAAATCAGATGTGTTTGGTATTGGTATTTATGAATGTGATCGGTGTGGTGCAGATACAAGTAAATGATCCGGATCTGGTGGATTTAAATGTGGAGTCATAAGGCGACGGTTGGGTCTTGGTGGGGGGTGCACACTACTGAGTGCCATTCCAGTTTGGCCTTGCAGCTGTTTTAGATGTGAACCTACCATCACAAATCTATTATCAGTAACTGAAAAGTTGAAAAGGCCATGACTGTCTCTAAATGCATGAATGACCACAAACGCAGTCCAGTTTGCCTACATGCGACATAAAATCAGTGCTCATCCAACTCAAATTCTCCTGAGCCTGCAACCTAAATCATCTCTCCCTGAACCCTAATTACAGTCGTCAAGAACACCACTGCAGAAATCGATCTGTTAGCCCTGATTACACCAAGAGTCCAAAATACGCCGACTAAAGCTGTGGAGGCTGCACTGATCATTTTCTCAGCAGGGGGTTCCACTGATGAGCTCCTTCCCTCTTCTTTAAGGCCTGATTAATCAATAATGGAATCTGTGATTAAAATGAAGCTGCAGTTTGTTGACAGTTTTTTCGACAAGGCTCTCCAACCTGAGGAGTATGTGTGCTCTGTGGATCTTTGTGACCCAGTGGTTTACAAGTCACGTTACATAGACAGTCGAAGTCTTTGTGCCAGATATTGTCTAAATTTCAGCACTGACTTAATTTTAAATGTAGCTTCTCTTGCACCTCATGATTACTCGTTGTCTTTTAGTATTCCTGCATAGTTCTCTCTTTTGCCCTACTTCTCGAATCCTATCTTCCTGCCTGTTGTTTCTTTAATCATCCCACTCGCTCTTTGTCTTGGCACCTACTTCCATTCCCCTCGCCTTCGCTACACCGCCTGCCACATTTGGGCTTCTCCACACTGTCGACTGATTTGACTCAGAGGCTGGCTGAAGTGGGCTTGTCCCTTCTCAGATTACATGGTTTATGCATTCTCAGCTCAATGAAACCAAATGTTTGCAGGGAGCAAACAAAAAATTACCTCCATAAAATGGCATCAGTGATACACTGAGCTTAATACCAGGATTGTACAGCTACTTTGGGGGTTTCAGTTAAGTATAGAGTTTCTTTCCCATCTTTGATCAAGTGTGTGGGCTTTTCTTAGTTCCAGGTTCAGCTCTCTCAAATAGTGGCAGCAAATTTGTGTTCCAGCTCAAAACTGACTAACCCAGATTTTTGAGAAATAATTCCCCAGTCAGCAGAACGCCAGGTATGACATTGAGCAACCAAATCATCACTCTCTGACTGCAGGCACGTTCACATTATTTATAATGCTGTGATCACACCAAATCAATCAATCAAATTTTATTTGTATAGCCCATATTCACAAATCAGTTTGTCTCATAGGGCTTTAACAGGGTGTGACATCCTCTGTTCTTAACCCTCAACAAGAGTAAGGGAAAAACTACAAAAAAATCCTTTTAACAGGGTAAAAAGAAGGTAGAAACCTCAGAGAGAGCCACATGTGAGGGATCCCTCTCCCAGGACGGACAGAAGTGCAATAGATGTCAAATGTAAAGGAGAACATCATCAAGAAAAAGGTTTTAGCAGCATTGATAAGGGTAAACATTTTGAAGCATAACTGAAGGTCAGTGAATTGGTGGATTAATGGTCAAAGTAACTGAGGAGAAATACTATGTATCGAGGAGTCCTGCTGCAATCATAGTCCATGGTCAGCTGCCACCACGATCATGATCCACCATCAAGATCGGATGCCACTATAGTCCACAGTCATTGTCCACTGCCGCCATTAGGATCCATCATCAGCTGCCACCTCGATCGTGGTCCACCCCCATTATCAGATGCCAACACGATAAAGGATCCGCCATTATTATCACGATCAGCCACCACGATACAGAATCCGTCATACTGGATCCACCATTACGATCTCTGATACGCGATCCACAGATCATAATCCATGATGTGGCCACAGCCGCGGCCCTGGATCTGCGGACGATAAGGCAAAGGGACTCCGGGGAAGAAGTCAAGTCAGTAACATGTATTGATGAGATATGAATTTCTTTGATATGATAACGATTGAGAAGAGGAAGGAGAAGCTGGAAAGAAGCTCAGAGTGTCATGTGTCTCCCGACCTTCTCGACCTATAGCAGCAGAACTAAGAGCAGGTCTAGGACAAGCCTGGACCAGCTCTAACTATAAGCTTTATAGTAAAGGAAGGTTTTAAGCCTACTCTTAAACGTACAGATGGTGTCTGCCTCCCGAACTGAAAGTGGGAGATGATTCCACAGGAGAGGAGCTTGATAGCTGAAAGCTCTGGCTCCTACTCTACATTTAGAGACTTTAGGGACGACAAGTAAGCCTGAATTCTGAGAGCGCAGTGCTCTAGTGGGTTGATAAGGTACTAACAGCTCTTTGAGGTATAATGGTGCCATATTATTAAGGGCCTTGAAGGTGAGGAGGAGAATTTTTAATTATATTCTAGATTTAACTGGAAGCCAGTGTAGCGAAGCTAATACTGGAGAAATGTGCTCTCTTTTCTTAGTTCTTGTCAGGACACGTGCTGCGGCATTTTGGACAAGCTGCAGAGTCTTTAACGACTTACTGCTGGAGCCTGATAATAAGGAATTACAATAATCAAGTCTGGATGTAACAAAGGCGTGGACTAGTTTTTCTGCATCTTTTTGAGTAAGGACATGTCTGATTTTTGAGATATTACGCAAGTGGAAAAAGGCGGTCCTAGAAATTAGTTTTAAGTGTGAATTAAAGGACAAATCAGGATTGAAGATCACTCCCAAGTTCCTGACTGTTTCATTGGAAGCAAGGGCAATGTCGTCTAGCGCAGCTATATCGTTAGATAATGTATCTCGAAGGTGTTTAGGGCCAAGTATTAGAACCTCTGTTTTATCTGAGTTTAATAAGAGAAAATTCCAGGTTTTTATGTCCTTGAGACATGCTTGGAGTTTAGTTAATTGATTACATTGTTGTTGTGCCATAATAATAATCAAACGTGATACCATAAAATGGTGTGCCTTTCGGCATTCAATAAATTTGGTTATCAAAATAAAATATTGAATATTAATATTTTATTAATATTAAATAATAACTAATTGATTAAATATACCTCGGGGCACCACCCTTCAAAGGAAGGGAAAAGATAGCCAATTTATTGATTAAGTCTCATAAAGGTTCTAACTACAAATTTGGAACTCTGATTAACAATTAAATTAATAACTATAACCAAAATTACCATATAGATAGTTAGCTAAGTTGAAGGATATGGAGTTCTTGACAGTGTAGAGGTTGGCAAAATTCACTTATGCAACATTAATGAAAAAACATTTGTGAAAGAAGAACATTTATCATGAATATAATAAAGTATAAAAACACAAATTACTAAGGGTCTAATTGCTAAACAAAGATGGGTATGTGTGTGTGTCTGTGTGAGTCAGCGTGCTTTCAAAATGGCGGCTGGCCAATTGAATATAACACCCTCCCCGCCTATTGGAATGTTTACGACCTGTAGAGATAATGAGGTGAAGAGTTGTGTGTGCCAAATTAGAGAAGGTTGCTAGATGTATGCAAGGAAGGACTGAAGAGCATAACTAGCATTAACTTTCTCAACAACTTGTAACCACAATATCACAACACAAATCAAACTTATAAACATCATACAGAATCGAATAAACAGTCTTGCTTAGCCTAGTATAATTATTAAGCCCAGTTGTGTTACCCGTCCGTGGAAAGGAGGAAAAAGGAAGTCCGAAGTTCTGTGAAGTCTTCTGGCTGGTTGTGGCTCCCGCCTTAGTGATTATGTTGAGCTGTGCAGCTCAGTTGCTGGAGCGAGAGCTCAAACACCGCCAGAGACAATTTTGCGGGGACTATACCACTCGGTACCCAAGCGGACGAACTAGGATCCGTCCAGCTGTGTACCGATCTTTTAGTAGGTAAAAATCTCCGCAAAATGGGTCTGACGATCACACAGTGCGGCAATGTGGCCGGAAATGCAGATTCGTCACGACGCGCTGGCACTGGAACAATGTGGACACGGCGGTCCTACACAAATATACACTCAAATAATAATACGCTAATGATTAAACTAGTCTCTGCCCAGACATAAGCCTCTTACTTGTTGCTGGTCCACGGTTCGTTCATGCACGAGCGGCGTGTTCCGGGAAGACAAGTGGATTGTGTGCGCAGCCTCGAGAGCAGCGATCAGATCGCCGTGTTTAAGGATTTCAATTTGAGTCGGCATTACGAGACGAAGCACGCGGAGAAATACAAAAGCTTGACTGGTGCTGAAAAGGCAGGGATATCGGAAGCTTTGCTAGCTAAGCTACAAAAGCAGCAAGGCTTTTTTACCAAGCTTCACACATCCAGGGATGCAGCAACCAAGACCAGCTTTGTGATATCCCACAAAATCGCTAAAAACAGTAAGCCATTCTCGGAGGGGGAGTTTGTCAAAGAGTGCTTGGTGGACTCTGCAGCACTAATATGCCCTGGAAAAAAAAGAAGCATTTGAGCAAGTCCCGCTATCCAGGCGAACCGTGACGAGAAGGATCGAGGACATTGCGGGGAATCTGGAGCTTCAACTGCAACGTGAAGTGGCAAGTTTTGACTTTTTCTCCTTGGCTTTGGACGAGAGCTGCGATGTCCGTTACACAGCCCAGTTACTCGTATTCGTCTGTGGGATAAAGGACTTCAAGATTACGGAGGAGCTGGCAGCACTGCGGTCAATGAAAGGGACAACGACAGGGAGCGATCTATTCACGGAGGTAGATGCATGCATGAACACGCTGGGTCTGAAATGGGACAGACTGGCAGGTGTCACAACGGACGGCTGTCCAAGTCTGACCGGGAAAAATGTCGGACTTTTGAAACGTATGCAAGATAAAGTGACTGAAATCGACCCAGATCAGAAATTGGTATTTTTGCATTGTATAATACATCAGCATGTGTTGTGCAAGTCAGTGCTAAAAATGAACCATGTTATTGATGTTGTCACTAAAATAGTTAACTTCATCAGGGCACGAGCATTGAATCATAGACAGTTTGTTTCACTTTTGGAGGAGCATGAGACTGAACATGGTGACATAGGCTACCACACAGCTGTCAGATGGCTCAGCCTGGGCAAAATGCTAAAAAGAGTATGGGAGCTGAAAGCAGAGATTCGAGAGTTCTGCGAAAAGAAAGGCAAGGACATCCCAGAGCTCTCAGATGAGGACTGGATGGCAGATTTTGCATTTGCTGTTGATGTGACTGCACTGATGAATGAACTGAACACCAAACTGCAAGGCAAGGGCCTATTTGTTCATGAAATGCACAGCCTGGTGAAGGCTTTCATGAGAAAGTTGCAGTTTCTTTCAAGCCAACTGGAGAGCAACAATCTCACTCGCATGCAAACCCTGAAAGAAGTCACACCATCAGCTGATCACCTTTGCAGGTACTCATCCATGCTAGGAGCACTGCATGGTGCGTTTTCAAGGCGATTTGAAGATCTCAGAATGATCGAGGATGAAATGCACATGATTTCCTCTCCCTTTACCTGTAGTGTGGATAATGCACCCAGTGATGTTCAGCTGGAACCCATTGACCTGCAGTCTGATGCGGTACTGGCAGAGCATTTTAAGTCAGGATCACTGCTGGATTTTTACTCTTCTCTCAAGGAGGAGAACTTTCCAAACATAAGGAGACATGCTCAGAAGATGTTGGTTCTCTTTGGCTCTACCTACATATGTGAAAAACATTATTGTGTTTGAAGTTTGCAAAATCCAGGTATAGATCCTCTCTCACTGATGATCATCTGGCAGCTGTGCTTCGCCTCGCCCTCAGACATTCAACCTGACTTTGATGCACTTGTGAAAGCCCAACAGAGACTAGATTTCTCTCACTGAACTGAAAAAATCAAATGAGGTGGTTAGACTAGAAATGCTGGCATGTAAAGGCACCAACTAGCAGTGAACTGGGACACTTTCTTTGGAGGCCTTTTTCTCAAAATCACAGTTAAGTGACAATCGTTATAATATGATGTATCTTGCTTACTATTTGGAGTACAAAGACAATATTGCGGTGTCTTTATAAAGCTAAGAACCTCTTTCCAACAGTATATGGAACTCAAAATGTGTTTTGGGGTGAATGTGCCTGAAAATGACACTAAAATGTTTCTATTACTGTTTTTGTTTACCATTGTTTTGGGAAATTTTATTGAATAAATTACATTTTTTGTAAGGCAACTTCGCTTTTTCATTGCTTAATCATAACATGCAGTACTCTTACCAGTCTTACCAGCTTGTCAAAACAATGCTATATACTGCTTTTATAAAGAAATATAATTAATATTATGCAGAATTGAGTTCTGCCTTTGGCCTGGCCCCCTACAATATTTTCTTTTTCTCATGTGGCCCCATGGAAAAAATAATTGCCCACCCCTGTATTAGAAGGTCATTAGTGACTTTTGCCAAGGCTGTCTCCGTGCTGTGCTTGGCTCTAAACCCCGACTGAAAGTCTTCATATATGTTATTTTCCTGGAGAAACTCGCACAGCTGATTGGCTATAACTTTTTCAAGGATTTTAGACAGGAAGGGGAGGTTGGATATCGGTCTGTAATTGGCTAAAACCTCCGGGTCTAGGGTGGGTTTTTTGAGAAGGGGTTTGATTACAGCTATTTTAAAGGACCGTGGTACATATCCTGATGATAATGACAGATTGATTGTGTTTAGTAACGTACTATCAATTAGGGGCAGAATTTCTTTAAGTAATTTTGTAGGAATGGGATCTAAGATACAAGTTGTTGGTTTAAACATGAGATTATTTTTGGTCAGCTGATCAAGGGTGATCAGAGAGAAGCTGTCTAAATAATTGGTAGGATTCTGAGCCGTTTCTGAGATTTCTGTTCTTGGTAGGGTATTAGTGCCAATTGAGGGCAGGAGATGGTTGATTTGATTTCTAATAGTTAGAATTTTATCATTAAAGAAGGTCATAAAGATATTGCTATTCAGGGATCGAGGAATACTGGGTTCGGTGGAGGTGTGACTCTGTCAGCCTGGCTACAGTGCTGAAGAGAAACCTGGGGTTGTTTTTATTCTCTTCTATTAGTTTCGAGTAGTAGGCAGCTCTTGCTTTGTGGAGGGCCTTCTTATATGCTTTAACACTCTTCTTCCAGTCTAGGAGATATTCAACACGGTTGCTGGAGCGCCACTTCCTTTCTAGTTTTCTTGATACTTGTTTTAACTCATGTGTCTTGGAATTATACCACGGAGCTAATTTACTATGTTTTACATGTTTCTTTTTTAGAGGCGCTATTGAGTCTAATGTTAATCGTAATGAGTCTACAGAGCTATCGACGAGATGGTCAATCTCAGTGGAGCTAGGGTTTTTAATGAATTTGTTGGTTGTATCGGCGGATAATACAGGTTTAAATGTAATCGGAATTATTTCCTTAAATTTAGATACAGCACTATCAGGTAGACATCTAGAAAATGAGTTTTTTATTAGTGGCATATATTCTGATAATGATAAAAATCGAAGGTTATTAAATTATGGTCTGATTGGATTGCGCGTAAGTACTGTTAGATGTTCAATTTGGACACCGTATGATAATACAAGGTCAAGTGTGTGTTACAACAATGAGTAGGTTGGTGTACACACTGACTGAATCCTATTGAGTCTAGTATTGAAATAAATGCTACACTAAGGCTATCATTATTATTGTCAACATGAATATTAAAGTCACCAACAATAATAATTTTATCGGTCTTTAGGACTAGGTTTGATAAAAACTCAGGGAATTCCGTTAAAAATTCAGTATAAGCCCCAGGAGCACGGTAAACTACAGCAAATATGATTGGCTGTTGGTATTTCTTGGATGGGTGTGGAAGACTAAGAACAAGACATTCAAATGAGTTGTAGCTTAGTTTAGGATTAATTAATAGACTAGAGTTAAAAATAGCAGCAACTCCACCTCCTCGGCCGAATTCTCTGGGAACGTGTGAATTTACATGACTGGGGGGAGTAGATTCATTTAGACTGACATATTCATCAGGATGCAGCCACGTCTCAGTGAGGGACAATAAATCTATTTTTTGATCTGAGACTAGTTCATTTACTAAAATAGCCTTTGATGATAATGATCTTATGTTTAAAAGACCACATTTAAAAGTCTGTTTCCTGAGTTGTTGCAGAGGTTGTGTTAATTTGTATTAGACTTTTGTGTAGAATTCTCCCTCTGTTATTGTTTGATTTAAATAATGTAATGGGATGGTGGACAGACACAATCCCTATGGGTTTGTGGTTGTGTGACTGGTCCAGAGGGAGCGCAGAGAAGTGTTTAGCACTGCAGCTCTGCTTCCTGGTCCCAACTCTGGGTTGTCATTTAATAGACTGGGTAATATTCCTAGATAAGAGAGCTGCCCCATCCCAAGTGGGATGAACGCCGTCTCTCCTAACAAGACCAGGTTTCCTCCAAAAAGTTTGCCAATTAGCTACAAAGCCCACACCATTTACAGGACCCCACCTAGACAGCCAGCGGTTAAAAGACAACATGCGGCTAAACATGTCATCACCTGTTGTGTTAGGGAGAGGGCCAGAGAAAATTACTGTGTCCGACATCGTTTTTGCAAAAGCACACACCGACTCCACATTAACTTTAGTGACCTCCGACATACGAAGCCGGGAGTCGTTGCTGCCGACGTGAATTACGATCTTACTGTATTTACGTTTAGTTTTAGCCAGCAGGTTCAGTTTAGATTTGATGTCGCCGGCTCTGGCCCCTGGAATGCAATTGACTATTGTCGCTGGTGTCGCTAACCTCACGTTTTTCAGGACCGAGTCGCCAATGAACTGAGTTTGCTTCTCAACGGGTGCGTCGCTGAGTGGAGAAAATTTATTTGAAACGTGAGCTGGTGGGTCTTTAATCGTGGGCTTTTTAAGGGTAGCACTGTGCCCCCTCCGGACAGTCACCCAGCCGCCCTGGGCTCCCGGCTGCACGGGACAAGTCGGGGGACTGCTAGCTGAGGTTAAGCTACGTGCCAAGATAGGTGGCTCCGCGGCAGCTAGCGGGGGCTGGCTAACTACAGCTAACGGAGGTTCTAAGCTGCGGAGCCGAGCTTCTAAGTCGCTAAATGCAAAGAGAATTTTAGTATCACGTTACTCATGGTCGCAGGATCACTTGTGGTTACTCGTGCGAGAGGGTAAACGCGTCTCGCAAATATTAACCCTGTCTCCTCTGAAAAAGAGGAGAGGAGAACTGGCTGAAGTGACTACAAATGCTGTGTTTTAGTATACTGTCGGGGCAGCTGTGTTAGAGAGGTCGTCCTCTAACCACCTCTGGAGGTGAGTTTCTGCTACTCACCAGTGGCCAGTTTGATAACCTAACCAACTTGTATGTATGTTATCTCATTGCACCAATGCTTAACGGTTAGTGTGAATGCACCATTATAACGTCCAGGTTCAAGCAATTCATTGTTGATATCTGTATATAACTGATGTATTACTTTCTGTATTGTCTGCAATTCGGTGTCTGGGAATGGGAAATGTACCAACAGCTAAAGTAACAAGCTAAAACATGAGGTTGGGTACATGTACAAAATACTAATAAAGCTAAATCGAAGCCACAAATATTATTCCATTACTTTCTAATCTCAGTTAATGATTTATTGACATTACTAAAGAAAAAAAACACATGGGTTTGCTAAATTATTGTGTTATATATGAGTATCTATTTCATGACCTTGGTACAATGATGAAGCATGAAATGTATCTATGCTTATTGGCTACTTTTCTCAGAATCTGCCTCGATCATGGAGAGATTGCAAAACAAGATGCAGTATGTGTTCAGCCACCCTGACTCAGACCTCGACTATCATCTATCACTCATGAATTAATCCTGACTGATGCACTGGCAGAGCGGAGCTGCCAGTAAATATAGTAGATGCCCTCTGAGAACTCAACCTGGGTAGCTGCCAGGTGGAAAAAAACAGCAATAAGTACACAACAAATATCAGTACATGCAGTACATGGAATTTTATGATGCAAACATGACTTAACAAATCTGAAGTGTAAAGGCAGCCTTAAAATAAAACACGATACAATATATGTAAGTCCAAACCGCTTGAGGAGGAAAATCTGCACACGAGCAGTTCAGTCAGACAACTTGTGTTCAAATGTTTATTGTAACAGTAGAACATGTTAGTGTTTGGCATCTAGGCTCCGACTTAACCACTCCCCCAGATATGATTACATAGACATGATGGGAGTGATGAGCAAATACTTACAACCCCCCCTCAAAGCCTACAGGTGGATGGTGGAGGGGCTGAAGCAACTGGCAGCAATACTGACACAGCAGCGGGGCAAGCAAAGGGAGTGATGGGACATTTTCTCTGCTTACATAAAACACCTTGTAAGGTGGTTGTGTATTATAGATGATTGTGGAGAGTGAGGTATGTCACATGATTGGAGGAGCCCAGCTCGAGTTAGCTGCCTGAACTAGCTCGCAGGCGTCGCTCCATGAGTGGCAGTAGCTTGTTTTTTGTTGCTGCAAGATTGGGGAGAAATTTCTTTTGAATGTCTGCATCTTCCATCCCACAATAAATAAATAAATAAAAACAAAGTAAGAAAAAGTACTCTTCTTCCCCTTGCCTCGGTAAAGGTTAGAACAGGAAAGAACATCTGTCCAAAGTGTGAGACAAGGCTGTGAGAAAGTTTCACAAAGGAGTATTGTATTCCAAACAGTGCCAAAAAAAATACAGGAAGCACAGGTGCAGGCACACTTGCTGTCTGAACAGACTGGTTGTTTGTTTGACTTTGAAAAGAGGAGGCCAAACAAAGTCTGAGAGCAAGACAGGAAGGGGGACGTATCAGGTGACAGAGCTGCAGGGAACAGGAGGATGGAGAATCAGAAAGAGAACTTAGTGAAGAAGGAAAAATGTTTATTTCTTCATTTAGAGCAGGGTCAGCAACCTTTTTGACACTAAGGGATCAATTTGGAAGTGTCTTGTTAATTAGTGTGCCATATCAATGTTTTTAACATTAAGTGATATTATTGAACCACATCAATATTTCCAACAGACATGTCATCAGCCTATGGTGCATTACGTTAACATCAGTCAAGCTAAATAAGGCCGGCTGTGTAACGGCAAAACCTTTGAACATTTCTTTAAAAAGAATTTGCCTGTGTGCCAATGATTATGGTGCCGTGTGCCATCATTGTGCCATCATTGTGCCTAAGGTTGCCGACCCCTGATTTAGAGAACGTATAAGTTGCCAGCAATAAAGTCTCTGAAATCTGCAGTGATTCACTTTTCTTGATTCACATAAACCTTTGTCCGAGTGATGCAGACTAGGAATTGTCCGTTTCGTCTCTTTGCTGTCTGGACAAACAAAAAAAATACTTGGCCTCTAAGAATTGACTTTCTGATACTGACAAACATCAGTGTGAAGCTTCTGATATGGTCTTTGACTTTGAAGTGAATAGACTCATAATCAAGTACAATCAAATCAGTGATCTCTGACAACTGAGCTTGACAGTAAATTATTTACTTTGGAAATAGCTGACAAAACAGTCTAAACTCAAGGTTACGTGCTATGCATAAATGACCTGGAGCGTTTGACCCTGTCACATCCTCCTCATCAGAGAGCTGTCTTTTGTTTGCATTCTTTTGAAATACAAAGAGAAACAGATTCAACGAAATAGGAAGGTAAGCTGACTTACTGACATGAATTGTGTTTTTTAATTTATATTTTATGTAAACACATGTTGAAGAGGAGAATATTTAGTCACAAAAATAGTCACCCATCTCTATGTTTTAACATATTGCTTTTTCCATATTAAAAATGTCACATGTTCCATACTGTTTACTGCTACAGCTTTCAGTTAAAATGTTCCATCCAAGTGTAGCCTGTTAATTCTAAAAACAGTTTATTTCAGTGCTGAGACGAGAGATGACTCAGGAGACGCAGCTGCACCACACGGTGCTCACTGCACCCAGGTCTGTGGATGCAGAGCTCCCGGTGAGCACGAGGGGATCTGAACCTGAATATGATTCAAATCATTTTGTCTGATCCTGACCCGGCATGTATGGTCCCATCAGACTCAGGTCGAGTATCCACAGATGCTCAGCTGCTGTGTTTCCAATGATGTGCAGCTCCAGCTGATTTGTATGCAGTTTGACATTATATATTTTTAATTCAAATCTGAGATCAAACAATATTTTTAACTTCAGTTGTCCGACTTTCTCCCGAAGCAGCTTTAACGGAACGTGTAACTGCATTCCATGTATCGTAATTTGTGTTATTTTATGTCTACTGCCGACACTACAAAATATAACAAGGTTCTTACAGTTTAACTGGTGTGTGTGTGTGTGTGTGTGTGTGTGTGTGTGTGTGTGTGTGTGTGTGTGTGTGTGTGTGTGTGTGTGTGTGTGTGTGTGTGTGTGTGTGTGTGTGTGTGTGTGTGTGTGTGTGTGTGTGTGTGTGTGTGTGTGTGTCTCAACAGCTAGGTTAACTACTGTAATGTCTTTCCCTCTTAGCATATATGTAAATATTCACATGGGACAGGTGGCACGGTTGGTGTTGACCTTCTTTTTCTCCATCATTTGTATTTTCTAATGCACATTAATTGTATAGCTGTTATCCTGTGGTATTTGTGTGGACCACATTACTATTGCAGATAACTTGTGACCTTCTCTGTATGGTCACCAGCATCGATGCAGTGGCCTGGGTCTTACTGTTGTACTTTATACGTAAGGAACACGAACAACATGCAGTTGTATTTGAATAGAAATTAAATTAAATGGTCTCCCGTTTCAAAAGGAAAATGCATTTAGCTAAATGGTTTCCCTTGCTTGGAAATAAGAGTGTGACAGACTTACCCTTTTTTTCATACCACCTCAAGCTTTCTGTTGTTTGTAAGCAAGGTCTATGTTTTTATAATCTATGTCCAACTCCAATGTCCTCTTGTACAGGGCCGTCACATTGTCTGCTCCAACCTGAAACACATAATGCAGTTAGTAGCTGTACATGTATGCACTGTGCCTTTTGCAAGACTCAATTGAAAACATATAGGTTGATTTATTACCACTTGTGATCCCCTTCGCTAGAGGTGGAGGCCACAGGGTCAGCGGGAGGAAGACCTTCCTCTTCCTGCAACAACAACATAATAATGGAAGATACTTCTTCATTTCAGGATAGGGACCACTTGAGGCATTTACAGTTCCCATGTGCAGACCACCACCAGTAGCAAGCAGTTAAGATAATTCACCATCACCTGCAGAGGAAGTAAAATACAGGCTTCAGTGATGTTATATTGGCTACCCAGTTGTTGAACACTAACTCGCTGACACATACATCGTGCAAACGTGTCCTTTCGGGAGATAACACTTCCACCTGGGTCTGACGTTACCCCCACTTCCACCCCAATCATTGGGGGTCGACCCTCATTGTTGCTGAGGGCCAGCCATTCAGCAGCAGTGAGGTCCTGGGTAGGAGGGCCCCCTCATGTCTTCTTCTGGTCACTTTTTTCCTGTTTGCTGCAGATATGATGATAACAAATACTTGTACCCTGAAAGAATTAGAAATAAACTGTCAGATACACAATGAGAATACATCAATGTAATTTGAAAAACACACAAAATAATAGTCAGGTTTTTTTTGCTTGGCAGCACAGGCCCCAGTAGTGGTAGGTCTCTGTACTCGCGGCTAGTTGAACCTGTGTTAATGTTCAGGTTAATTTGTCAGATGTGTTTTGTTTCTTTATATCTTCTGTTTGTTGCTGTTAGACTGTCTCTGATCTTTTTGCCAGGAAGCCCTGTAGCGGAGAACTGCCGTCTTTGATTCGACCCTTGCTTTTCTCCTGTTTTTGTGTTGTTAAGGAGCTTAGTTATTGTAACATTTTGTCTTGGCAGTAGTTTAGTTGTTTCTCGTTTGGGTCATTCTGTTTGTTGTTTTGGCCTTGGTTCTCCCTGATGCTTATTTTGTGCCTTGTACTGGCAATAAAACAAATGAAAGATAGTCAACCCTGACTCCTCAATTCATTCATCTTGTTTTATGTTACTCCTTTAGTCCCTAGACCAGCTCGGGGACGTAACACACTGAAGCACTTGCCTGACCAATAACAAATCAGTCTCAGTTGTTAATCATGATGTTTCATTGTCTTGGTATTGCATTTTATGTAGAACCATGGACACTTGACTGTTAATTAGTGTGATGAGAACTGCCTAAAATGACACAGACCATCTTTGCGGAAAATGTGTTTGATGTGTTCTTCGTTTGGTCCATGTAGTACCTGATAACATGGAAGAGGCAGGGATTATGGCACATCAGCCAGCCACCAGGGGGCAATCAAAAACATTGTGGCACCACTTTTGGGAGCTGTCTTTGTCTTCATGCACCATCATTGCCCCATTGTGCATGTGTGGTGTGGTGATCATGGTTGGGTCTATTAAAGCTTCCTATCAACCAAAACCTCTCTACAGGTGAAGACAGACTTTAGCCACGTTTGAAACACAGTGGAAAGGCAATTCATGGAAATGGAAGCAAACTCCAGCGCTCAAATTGATCTAAAATCAAATGAATCAGCTGAGCCCTCGTTAAATGGTGAACAAGCCAATGACTCAAAGTTACAAATGGCTGGCTGAAGTGACATAAACTTACAGTCAGCATGAGAGGAGGCCGTCACAGAAAAACAATCTACCTACAACGGTTTAATGTACAGAGGATCATTGTGACAGTCCTGTCTGCTAGCAGCGTCAAGGAGATGCACGAACATCACAGTGCAAGAGCGAGACGGCTGAATCAGACAAGGTTAAAGAGACTCTAAAAAAAGAAGTGACGTAGGTGGTCTTTTACCAGACGGCTCTGCCTTAGTCCAGTTTCAGCACCTAACAAAATACTAAATTGCTTCCATGCTCTCTCACGTCTGTTATATTTTCTCTCTGTCGTCTTCTCCCTGACTCCAATTGTTTCTCTTTCTGTTCTGCACTTTTTCGGTATGGTTTTGCAAGTGAGAAACACAATAAAAAGTGTAAGTTCTGTTAGAAAAGACGGTGTGGGAGCAAAAGGACTGGTTGTAAAGACCGGATTTAATGTGCCCCGGTCGCTCATTTTTAAAAGCACACATTTATTGCTGACTTGCTTCAAACTGATTCTCTCACCACATCTGTTCTTGTCTTCATCTTTCTTTTTTAGACGTGGTGGTGAATAAGTTGTAGACAGAGGGAGGGAAATAAATAATTCTGGTCAGAGAGTAGTAATGGGGGGGGGGTAGGTTTAAAGGTTTTGATGGTGGCGCATTGACCACTGCTCCTTACAAAGCCTTCATATATCATATATCAAATGTCTTATTCATTTGACCGTGTCTCACTGTGCATATGTGAGAAATTACGTGCAAAAATATGCATTTACATGTGCCATGGTACATTGACTAAGGTGTGCGACCATGTATCTGATGGACAACTCAGCAGTGTGCATGTGTGTGTGTGTGTGCACTATCAGAGCAGACAAATGACCCAAGCTGCATCCCACTGTGTGTGTGTGTGACTCCGTGTGTGGGCAGACAGGCAGATGCTCACTCCTTGCCTGTCTGTACTTGGTCTTCCAGATGAGGGGGGAGCAGCAGGTGTTGTGTTCCACTACCAGTTGGGCAGTAGGGTGTGAATGCCTGAGACATCAGCACATAGACACCCTCACTTTGACACCGTGTCTGCACAGAAGGTGTCGCAGCAGCAGCAGCCTCTGTCTATGTGTGCAGAGGAGGCTTTTACACGCACGAGTACACCAGCTTTTTGACGGCCCAACACACACACTGCTGAACATAGGAAATGTGAAGTGTTCAATTTTGCTTTGGGTTGCATTCATGCATATTGCAGACAATGAGTCTGTTATGTGGACTGGTTAAGATAGTATCTCTGCTCTGTCAGACACATGTGAGACAGGTGACTGAAAAACATGACATGTCACACATGATGCTACACAATATCAATTTCACCTTGTCATCGTACTTGCTTGTACTGTTTTTATTCCACAATGTATAAAGTAGTGCAGTGCCCATTCCAGACATTCTCTGGTTGCCCTTCCTGTGGTAATGCTGGTTGCAGCTTCCTTTTTGAAAATGCAAATGTGACATGCAGTGTAGTATTATTGAATAGAGCGACGTTTGCAAGGTTGTTCAGGCAGCCAACTTGAGCTGCACTGCTCTTATCATGCCACATGCCTCACTCTCAACAACCTTCGTATTGCACATCCTCCCAATATGTCTGCAAAGAGTTCCCATCTCTCCCTTTGCTTGTCAATGCCTCTGCTGCTATATGTCAGCATCGCTGCCTGTCGATTCAGCCCCTCCACCATCCCATCATCCACCTGTAGGGTTAAAGATATTTGCTTATCTCTTCCCATCATATTACTATACATTATTTTTAATATATTATATTACTGAACTAACTAAAATGTAATTGTGTATTCTTGTAGCGAGGCTCATTAGGGGTTTTTGCCCTCTCTGATTTTTGCAAGAATTTGAAAGTACATGTTTTTCATCGAATACTATAAATGTGTCATTCAAAAGAATAGTTCCAAAACATTTCCTCCTTTGTCTGTGGATCTGCTGGATCCTCTGATGGTATTTGCTTTGCTCTGGGAAATAATGATGTCACGCCATCAGATTTCACAGATACATGTTGCTCCCATTATAGACCTCACTAAAGATCTGACATCTCTAATAATGCAGTCACAGCTTCAAAGATGACATACAAAGTCAACGCAAAGATTCAAATTGATACAAATGCCACGTTACTTCACAAATTCAAGTTGAAATATTTGAACTTCAGTGAAACATGTGCGCGATACGTCAGCCTCAGGTATCTATGGAAACGGGAGTCCTCCAGATGCAGCTCCTGGAGGAGATGATAAAATTCCCCAAGCGGTCTGTGTTTGTGGATCCTACACACGACAGCGCTGGTTTCTCTGGCATTTCCAGAACAGGTACAATGCAGCAATTGTTGTTCAGTCAGACAACTCACGTTTTAGATGTTTATTGCCGCAGCAGAACATGAGTTAGTGTTCAAAGTCTAGGCTCCTTCTTCATCACTCCCCCAGATACGATTATGATATCGATATAACGAGCAAATATTTATAACCCGCTGCAGCAAAAGGGAATGATGGGACATTTTTGCAGCTTATTATAGAGGATTGTGGAGAGTGAGGCATGTCACATGATTGGAGCGAGTGGTTCCCTGCACTAGCTTGCAAGGTTCGCTCCATTAACTTCAACCACTAGTCCACATCTCTTCTTTTCCAGAGAATAGGTGAATGTTGTGTTTTCTAGTGTTGCTTGTGAGTGTAAATGATCCAGCGGTCAACTTAACGCAATAATTTGCTTAGCATTTGGTGTGAATGCAGCATAACACTTTTGTTTTAAATCCTGCTTTTTCCTCACTCTCAATTCGACCCTTGAAATATTGCACACAAGAGTCATTTCTGTAGCTGAACAACACAAACCGAGTGCTTGGTTTGTGTTGTTCAGCTACAGAAATACTGTCATAGATCTTCAGTTGCATCAATCACAGTGTAATTTCCCTGAGCTGCTGTCTGCCAGCTGTATTGTGCTTCAGTAAGAGCAAAACAACGTCCACCGACTTTATCTGTTGGTCCAGGAGCAAGAGAAGCAGTTTCAGGCTGTGATCAGTAGAGTGACACCCTGCTCATTTTCTGTGTCTGAGTTCCAGACATGAATGATAGTTCTGCTCTTTGCCTTCTCTGCCACTCTGACACACAATTCCTCAATCTGTGATGACAATTTGTGCAATACAATTCACATACCGTTAGATGGAGGCTATGTAAAGATATGGGGTTGAGGATACTGTATGTAAACATAAAATCGTGTACACAGTATAGGCAGTACAACTAGATTTTCATTGAAACATGAGCAGAAGTAAATAAATAAATTGCATAACCCCCCCTCTTCTTTCCTTTGCTTGCTACTGGAAACTGTTGTCACTCATTGGCATGTAATGCTGGTTTAAAAAGGAAGTATAACAAGGTGCTTCATGATCTACTCGGTATATTAAAGGGAGGGTTGGTCATTTGTTTCTGAAACACTTAATATCTTGTTTTGTTGAAACTCCCTTTGAGTCACTAACCGACCTGCCTGCTTGGGCAAACGTGTCTTTCTCTCGGGGAACTGTGTCACATTTTTACATTTTTCTTTCATTACCTGAAAGCCACAATTGGTTGTCCGGCACCCTCGTAGAAATACACTAGTAGCCTCACCCTTCGAAGTGAGGGGGAGGGCGAGGCAATAAGTATTGGAACTGAAACGCTAGATGCTACTAAATCCTATACATTGAGCCTTTAAATCCATTTAAGAATAATTGTTCAGATGCAACGTCTGTATTTCTATAGTAAACTCACGTTTTATCATTATATCAGCAGAACTAACCTGTAAACATAATACTATTTCAATTCAAAACAATTATCACACATGTTGTTAATATTCGCTAAACTCCAGCAGCAAGTCTTTACTATTTACTAGCTAATGTCTGACTATGCTGCTTGAACAACCCTGTCTGCAATGCACTTTTTTTGCAATCAATTATATTGTAGCCTACATCTCTCCTGTTATACTTTCAAACTTTTATTTTCTGCCTGCATGCAATCTTTTTGCCATTTTCTAGTGTGTGGCAAGCACTGCCTTATAAATGGAATTCATAACCGTCAGTTGAGTTCCCAGGTCCTTACGTTTACTGAAAAAATACAACCAAAAAAGCCTGAATTATATTTGGATTGGACAAAGGGGCTTCAAGTATGGCCAAGGGTGCCAATAAATCTACTGCAGAGAAAGTGTGCACCTGTTTTCAGGCAGAAGAGGCAGAAATTGATTACTTTCCCAAAGCAGAGAGTAGATAACTTCTCAGCTGGCAACCTCACTGACAAATCTGCAGAACGCTCTCTCCTCCCCACTCTCATCCTCTGCCTCCACATCCAATAATTCATTGACAGAGTGCTTTACCTTGATGCCTTGTGGTAAGAGCAGTGGAATAAATAGAAAACAAAAAAGTACAGTGCAGGAATGATCCAATATTTGGGAGAGTTGACCGCTCAGATGTAAGCTTAATGCCCATCTCTCATCTCTAACTTTAAAGCAACAATAAGAGTGTTCAAGTGCAACTATCTGCACAAAAATACTGACTTGTAATCAAAAGCCATGAGGCTACACATATTGCATTTGACCCAGCCTGATGAAACGCATGAAATTGGGAGTCAAAAGGAAAACAGGGCTGTTTATCAGTTGTTTGAAACTTGGCTGGTACTTTAAAGTTGAAAGAAGTTTTTGAACTGAATATTTTAAAGGAAAGTGTGCACTCTGTTCCTTCTACAACAAATGCACACACCACATTGCTTTAATTAGCACATGCAAGAGGATCACAATAAAGTAAAGGTTTTCAATGAGCACATTTGTAAGCAGCATTCAAAGGCTGCTGTCATGGACACATCAGCTCTTAGATGAAATCTATAGCGCAGGAAAACAGTGAATCCTGTCGGGGTTTTTTTATGCGGATGACACCAAACTGTACTTGTCATTCCCACCAGATGACACAGTCCTGCTGCATATCTCGGCCTGTCACTAAGACACATTCAAATGGTTGAAAGAACAACCTGCAACTAAACCTCTCAAAGAACTCTTATCCTTCTGACCTATCAATCTCTCCGTCACAGTATCAACATCATAATAGCCTCTTCATCACTTCGCCAAACAAAGGTCATGAGAAGCCTGTTTGATTACCAGTTATCCATCTATATTTCCTTCATAGATAATGCTACATGGTTCACAGTTGAAGAAATTATATGCCTTGGATGGACATGATACTTCTCTGGTTGAAAAGATGAGCATCTGTGCAACAACACTAACAAGTTACAACAAAAGTCAAACATAGTCCCTGGACTTATTTGACCTTATCAGCACATTACGCTGTAATTTATAACAAATGATGTTCTGTTGTATATACTGTGTTTCTACATCAGGGTCACATATTGTAGAATAACGCACATCTTTTTTTAACAAACGTTTCTTCTTCTTGGCTTGAGTGACTGCAACAAAACCCAATCCCCCCAGGGATCAATAAAGTATTTCTGATTCTAAAAATGTAGCAGAACACGACAGCTGACTGGGGCCTGTCTGTGTGGAGTTTGCATGTTCTTCCCTGTCTGTGTCGCTATCCAGCCTCCTCCCAAGACAGCCTAGGTTAATTGGAGCTGTGAGTGTGAATTGCTGTTTATCTCCTTATCTCAGGGCCCAGGGTGTACCCAGCCTCTCGCCCAATGTCAACTGGGATTGGCTCATGACCCCCCCCCCATCCTCAAATGATGAGCATTATAGATAATGGTTGGATGGATTTCACCATGCGGTTAGCTGTTTCCCATCATTATGCTAGGGTAGGTAAACACATCCTGACTCAAGACACATTCATTACAAATATCAGTCTTCTAATCTGAGTGTATTTACCAAAATGTGGCTTAAATAACTTAACTTGTTATAAAAACAAACAAAAATAACAGTTGTGTTCCAGGCTGAAGAGGTTTAATAAGTAGGACTAAACACCACAGCAGAGGCAACCAGTGCTGTAGAACCGGAATGAAAAAGCATTAATAATGGTCGTCAGAGTCGGCTAGTAAACCATTACACATCCACACACAGTCAAGTCAACACAAACACATCAGCACATACAAATATGTGGGAACACACACGTACAGGCACACACAAGGGGCTTGCGGCGTAGCAAGCAGCTGAGATAACACTAACTCAAAGAGACAGCTTCTTTCCATGAGTCACAATAAATGTACTAATATCTGCACTTTCATATTTTTCTGTCTCATTCGCTGCCTCACGGTTTACCAGACAAAACGGAACAGAATTTACTCCCTGACTCTCGTTCTGCCTCCTCGCTCTTCCCTTTCTTTAATTTTGTTCTAAATCAGGACTACAAATGTCCTGTGTCAGCTTACTTGTGACACAATGACAGGAAAATCATACAAACCCTTTTTCCATTTATGTGGTGCTGAGTGACGGTAGACCAAGTATTATTAGTGCAGTGATTTTTTTTTTTAAGCATATTTCACCATTTTTAACATTCGTGAAGTAAAACGTAGCCCTGCTAAATGAAAATACTACATTATTTTTGTATTATGCATAAATGTATTAGTATGTATACATTCTGCTCTTCTCCTGAGTCTTAGCTGCATTGCATTTAAGACGGGAGTAATGAGTGGTAAGACATGTAGTGTCAATGTTAGTCAAAGTGATGAAAACCATGTCAGTGTAATCTAAATTCTAATGAATAGTAAGTAGTTCAGCTTTTCAAGCTTTTTGACATACCAGTTTCTATACTGTCTAACAAGTACCCATACTAAGACAAATTCATTTTTATTTAAGTACTCTTGTGGCTACATCCCATTAGAAGTGCAGACTATCACTGGATTATTTTGATACTGAATAAAACTTGATAACATGATGATTCTCAGGCAGGTTCTGCAGCTGTCAGGAGGTGTCTTTGTGTCGAGACTCTCGTGGCCGACACAACTGTTCTGATAAGTGGGTCAATCACCAATGGTGTGTTTTTCTTTTCTTTCTAACTCAACACAGTATCCTATGTTCACATCTGTCCCTTCGCAGCTCCTCTGCACCTTACTTTGAAATTGAGCCTTATTTCCCTGTATGTATGTACCAGTGTTTTTCCTATAAGACTTAGGCACAGTGCCTAAGCATCTTTCCATGGTGCCTGAAACAGAATGAAGACTATGATGAGATTTCTCTACAGCTCTGTAGAGAAGGCAAACCGTATATGCCTAAATGTAAGTTTTCTGAACCTTACAATTTAAAAAAATTGGTGTTGTCTTATATTTCAGCACTCAACAATACCTAATTTATTCATTACAATACATATATCAATTTTGACTGGAGAGTGCACCAGTGCAGCTACTTTCTTCTGCATTATGGGTTAGTTGATATTGGGTTGCTGAGACGAGTGCCTTTAATGAAACTCCACAGGGCTAGTCACACGTAAATTCATTCTCAAGGGAAATCGAGTACTTAGCATGGCGCACACACACACAGTGCTCTCATGTGCACCATGGATGACAGGCCCGGACAAAGGAGGATGGTTTAGGGAACGACAGAGCCAGTAAAAACTTGATGGATATTTTGAATGTGCACCATCCCGTTGATGTGATGGTACATAGTCCCTGTGGCCGGTTGGTTTTCAGAAATGCAAAGATGTCTGAGGGATGAGATTGAGAGTTACTTGTCAGCTGTTTTATAGACGTCCAATCAGAGCAAGCAGCCAAACCCTGTTACCTAGTCAGATGGTTATGAGGGGATGAGAATATTGCAGTTCAAATTCATTCACTATAAATATCAGGCAAAATGAATATTATGAATATTTTAATGATAATGGTGCAAAACCCATATGACCACAATGTGCAATGGCCAAAAGGCCTGGAAAAAAACCTGTGCAATGCAGTGTACAGTTTTTACGATCCTATTAATCTGCAGGCCACATTTGGGAACACACCCTTGACTTAATCCATATGATCAACAGAGACCTTCTGAATATTCACTGTATGCATTTTACATAGACGCATGGTGTGTTTTTTTATTACTTCTCATCAGTTAATCCACTTCACTTAACCAATTTTTCTGACTAATAAAAATGTATATTAAGTGGAAAAATCTGTCATATTAAAGGCTTGTACAGGAACTCGCACACTAAAGCTGCTATTACATTCAAAGTGCTCCTGAATTCACATTTGTATCCCCACTCACACGGTGCCCTACGTACTTAGTGTTTGGCCTGTTATAATTGAGGAGCCACAGTACTGTTCAGCATGTGTCACATGGTATCAACCAACAATGTAATTTGAACAAAGAAGGCCCACACGTTTTTCTCTTTCATACAGTTGTTCACATGCACTCGGTTACTGTCATTCCATCCACTGAATGAGCCCACTAACACACGTTGTGCCTCTATTTCACTCAGAGCCAAATCGAGATGAAGGCTGCTTGATTGGTATTCAAATGCTAATGTCACACACATGCGCTTTTAGTATTCACAGGCTCATTTTAACTTGAACCCATGTCTCCAGCTCTCTGCGTGCGCCAGCATTTAAAACATTGATTGAACAGAATGAGGAATTCGTGGGTCCTGCAGAAACATGTTCCCTGTAACATGCCTAATTACCCTGCCTCAGTTATTGATAATTTGCAACATGTTTAAAGCACTCTTCTGAGATCAGTCCGTATCAGGGAGACAAACCCAACTAGAGGAGGTTGTATCTGCATGCAGGACACTAGTCTGCATTGTGTCGATCCATGAAGTTGTTAAGTATTGAGTGCATATCAATGAAATGACAATTGAGATAGTCAGTGTGTGTCAATATCATTTTAGTTGTGCACCTGCTTTTGCTGTTGCTAAGCTACAGAAAACCATGTAATGTGTACAGTATGCTTTTCTGTTGGAGTCATAACCCATTGTAACACGGTGCCGGTTTGCTGCCACAATAAAAAAATAAACTCTGTTTTTCTGTCACACTGTGAAAATGAGCATGTCGCACTGTATCAAGACGTAAACAAAGCCTGCAGCTGGATGCCAGCGCTTCGGCGACATCTCTTCAGAAATAGCTTATTTCACATCTCTCGACTGATGGTTTATGTGGTTGTATTTTTGTTTATTCATTGTGCCTCCACAGGGCCAGTGATATTAAGTATGGCTGTGTAACACAAACAGACAGGGCAGCTTCCTTAACAGCATCAAGACTAGCAGTGTGTTCACAGTATCTGGTACTTCTCTTGTGAATCTGTGATTCTATGAGTGTGTTAACACATACTTTACATTCTATCCTGGACACTCGCTTTCTGACAGATCCACTGCCATTAGAGACGCTGATGATGTTTGTTTCCAGACATTGCTCTTCTTTTCTATGACTCAGATAAAGGGAATCTATTTTGCTCATTTCATATTTGTATTCTTGGTGTTGCAGTAGTCAGACCTAGGCGTGAGAGTAGCTCTGCATGATTCACGGCTCAAAAAAAGTCCTCATTTATCTCAAATTGTCTGTCATGCAGCCTCTCAGTTGAGACTGACTGAAACAGGATACACTAGCTGAGGTCTCCTAGATAGCAAACTGACTGGATGAGCATCCATAAGACAGCTGAGGAGCAGTGAAGGATCAGACTTCACCATCTATGTCTTCTACAGACCACGCCCATTAACATTGGCAGTAAGGTGCAAAGGAGTGTTCGAGCCACGCCTTTCCCCAAACCTAATCCTAATCTAATTTTCAAATTCAACTTCCGTTAGGTTCCCAGCACTTGTGAGCACCACCTCATCCTCTCACCGTTGTCAATGTTCTGAAAGAAAACTGAAACTAAGTAACTAGTAAATTAAGACTACGTAATAGAACATAAAAACATTGATTGGAAATGGCCACTTCTCTAATCCACCCAAATATCTCTTCACATGAGTGTGAAGCTGTATCTCTCGGTTTGAGATATATATATATATATATTGTTATGTGACATAATGGTGGATTTAGTCTTTAAATTACAGCCAGTGCATAAAAACGTTTCTATAGCCGTGTCTCAGGCAGCATTTGAAGACCAGTTGCATCACAGTAGCGTAACTTGGTTATCCTAATTTAAAGGCTCCTTCAAACTCGGATGAATCAATTCCTGAGCTACAAAGGATCCAATGGGTGTATCCTTATCAGGCCAACCTATGCTAGGATTCATTGCATACCGGTGACAACCGCTCTACCCCCTCAGCCATAGAGACACAGTTTATGTATGAAATTTGCTAAATTGTTGGCTGAAGTATTAATGATAAAAAAAAAAAAGGTCTGTTCTCTGGGAATACAAACTCATTTACCTTTTTAGTGTAGTCAGTTTAGCCTGGTGGGACTGATATAAATCAAACCTTACCAGGATCATACAAACAATTAAAAAGCTTGGAAACATGGTCTGGTTCAAAATCCACCTCGGCCTGGTTCATCTCGGGTGTGAGAGCAAAGCAGGCCAACCGCAGAACTGTGTGACAGTAGGCAACATGTGACTTCAGTAAAAATTCAAAAGCAAAACAATTTTTACTGATAAATTATTAAATGAAAGATAGAGCTGAATTCTCCTGGTGTGCTACTGTTTGGGTTTTATCAGTTATTCATCCTGCCAAGAGGATTCTAACTTGGCACTCACACTGTATCTATTCCCCACTTCTTTTACTTCCAATTTGTATCTCTTTGCTAAGATGAATGAGATCCCATTGCATTCTCAAATAACAATGATGAAATCAGTTGGTTTTGACACCAGAGTGTTAATATATAAATACATGAGAGGCGTTAAAGCACTGTATCACTACTGTCATTCACCAGAATCTGATATCACACTTATTCCACATCACTTCAAGGTCACAGCTGCCGATTTGACATCAGGAGTGTCACCAGGATCTTTTTTACCCCAGTCCAACCCAAGTGCATTTCTTCACTCAACCTGAGTATTTAGAATTCCTTTGCAATCTGAGAGTTGAAGTGTTTATTTGCAGATTTTCTTCAGTCGGCACATGATCGACCACTTTAGCCGCTTTATTTCTGAAAGGTGTAATCAGCTCTTGATCAACCACTGAAGGCTGTAATCACAGCATGAGGCTGACTGTTTTAATCCAGGGTTCTTTTTTGATTGATATAAAACCAGTGGCTCCTTATGAATGTGCTCTTACTTTACATAAATGTGTTGAAACATATTTTTATGGTTTTGCATTTGACTGTCTGGATAGAACTAAATCATATAGGAGTTTCCTCTGTGTGTTTGTTTGTTGAAATTGTCAATGAAGGATTGGTGGCAGACTGAGGAGCTGTCTTTCTCTTATTTAGCCAAGATTTAAATAGACTTTGCTCCATGAGTTTGCTGATTTGTTTTTTGAATTATTCTTGCTGCAGCACTGATGCTGATGAGTGCACTGATGTTTCCTGACTCCTTTCAGTTTTCATGTTTTTATTCATGCCACTTTGCTGTTCCTCGCACATTAACACCATTTATCTTAAAGGGACAAAATAGTACTACAAAATAGTCAAAACATACAAAACCATTGGTTTGAATAGAATACGCAACAATAGAACGTTGTGCATTTAAAAAAAGAAGAGACCATTAACACTATCTTGGCCATTACAGAATTTTACAGAGCATTGCTATGACCCTGTGATAGAAGTCATAACAACAGATCTACAATAACATATTAAAACAGTAATTTATATTGGCCGTGAGAATGTGTAGCTTTAAAAATGAGGCAACTCATCAGTGACAGTCCAGAAAATCTTTTCCTCATGATTCTTGTCCTTCTTTGCTCTGATTCTCAGCTCATCACACACATGTGTATAATATTTGACCATATAATAATAGTAATATGTGAACCAGTGTATGTGACAAAGTATTGCACTGCATGAATATAATTAATCAAGAAAGCAATGACAATTTTCAATTGTAAAATGTTTTGCTGTACGAATGATGGTCTCAATTCTGCAGTAAGATATTATTAATAAAGGTCAATGAACAATTTAAAACAACATCAAGCTCCGACAAGGAACTTTTCATTTTCGTGAATTGTTGCGCCTCTGTGGACAGAAGCGGTAGTGTTTCCACTGTCTCTTGTCAAAAACCTGGGTCCAGACAGCATGTGCAGTGTAGTGAGTTCAGGACACACACCAAGCTAACACAGGGACACCACAGCTCTCTTTAGATTGTTTTGACTTTAACGATATAACATGAAACAAGGACTGCATCAGTTTCCATCCTCTCCTCAGACCTCTGAGATTCCTGGGTGCACATACCAAAGCATGAAAATGAGTGGGGGTCAAAAAACTAAATATTCAACATTCATGTGAAAATATGAACCAATTTGTCAGTAAAGATAATCTAGCAATATTAGAACTCATTGAACATAACCATTGAGTATTAAATATATTCTACAGGTAAGAGAAATCCATAGAGGGGCTTTAAAGTGCGACAGATATAGATTGAAGAGTTTTTTTATGCTTTAACTTATTATGACGTAGTATGCAGAGTGCTCAATATAAATGCTAACGAATAATGACTATCAGTGTTTAGATAGTTTCCCTATGAGCTTCGCTGCCACTGGGAGTACATTTTGCAGTAAAATATAAGGCACAAAGGAAGTGCATCTGTCACTACATAATCAAAACAGAAAGGACACAATGCTTTTATTTTCCCTCTTAGTGGAGGAACAGCCGAGTCAGGTGTGTGTTCTCTGTAGGTTCATACAAGCACATCACATGGTAATTTGACCAATTGTAACCATAAAACATCGATTAGTTCATCTTTAATCTCTCAAATATCATTCATGATGTTGACTTAAATAAATAAATACTGACCAGGCTCTGCAAATTGTAAGATCATAGCAGGGGTCAGGTCATTATTTGCAATGTGATGAAGCATTCAAACTGGATTTCCTATCTCAAAGTGTTCTTCTTTCTAGTGACTAGGTTTACATGGACACCAATATCCCGATATTAACCAAACATAAAATAGCATTTTCTGATTAACTTGACCCGATTCCAAATCAGACTATGCTCTGAAGCATGAAAATGGGAATATAAATTGAACATTCTATTAACAACTCATGTAATGGAAATTGATAAAATGTCTTACCGTGAATAAGGTCAATAGTTGTAATATTTGAGTCCATATGTATCATTGTTTGCTGCCAGCCACCCCCAACACAGACTCTTGACTGTTGTAGGTGGCTTTCAGCTGTCGCAAGCTTCTCGTTGTTCGATGAGAAAAGCTGTTCTTGAACACTCAAATGATTAATTATATACAACATTGCAAGTTCTTATTCACACAGTGGCTCCAGTATTGTATTCACACACTCCAGATCTATTCAATCCAGCAGAGACAGATAATGAGGGACCTCACCATGCATGTAAATGAGGGCTGTGGAAACGGGGCTGTGGCGCAGCATCAGGAACATACCAAGGCCGTTTGGCACATTCAATAAATTGGACCTTTTTATAAAAATGGCAACAGACAGGTGATTTGGCAGAGAGAAAATGGCCTGGCCTGGTGGGAGTGCTCTCACTAGACACGTTAAAGAACGCTGTCATTTTAGCTCAGGATCCTCAGCTGTCAGTTCTGTAGGATCCTTTCAGAACAGAGACACAGGAGGATGCATTTTAAAAAAGAGAGATTCCAGAAGCACACCTTAAGCTTCTTGAAAATGCAGATGGGAGAGAAGAGCATCCATGCCACCACCCCCCACCCCCCTCCTCTTATTGCCTTTTTCCCCCCCCTCTATCATTCACATCTATTCTTCATTCCCTCGTTCTCCCATCGCCTTTTTCTCTCAACCCTTTATCCCCCGCTATCGTTACCATTCTTTCTTGTTCTTCATCATTGCTCTCTCGCCCTCTTTCTTTACCTCTCTCTCTAAGGAACCAGATGTGTTCCGTGTATGATTTATTCAGATACAGAGACTGGCTCTGAGTGTCTGCTGCGGGCAGAATGCACTTTGCTTGACTTCAAATGGTTGAGTATACTTCCTACAGTCGTCCTTATGCAAATCAGCTCCCCTCATTTATGTGAAAAAGTCTTTTCACCTTTTTGGAACTAAAGAAATTGCCTCATCATTGTGGGCATGACATAGTGTAGTTTACAGCTGCTGCCATATGCTCAAAACAGGGAGAAAAAAAGAAAAAAAACATTAGTAAAGGAGGGATTGCTGAAATTGAGAGCATTGTCTTTTTCAAGTGGAGCTGTGCTTAATATTTAATGTTTAACATAGTACCATATTTCAATATATTAAAAACAAAAAGTCCATTATGTTAAATTATATAACCAATGTGTGGCACATAATGTTTTCACTAGGATTCAGCAGAACCTCTTATTGAATAAGTGAATAGTCCTATGCAATCAACATCCTTTATACATTTCCACAGTGGAAACATCTTGCTGGTGTTAATGGCCCTTGAATTGAATATTTTACAGGGAATGGCAACACTGCAGCCGTTTGAAATCTCAGATGTCTGCAGACGTAACAAATGTAATTAAAGAAACCCACATGCTTAGCTTGCAATGCTTGAATTATACAGTAGGTTTCTCGATAATTACACAGGATGTAAGTTAAAGTACACTTAGAGTACTTCATTAGAGAGTTGTTTTTTGACTTTGATTTGTTTAGCTAGTAGAATGCATGAAGGCCAGTGTTTCTACACATAAAGATTGGACCATTTGAACTACTATGTGTTCTGCTCTTACACATACTGAAAAGCATTTGGATTAAATGTTAACCTGAGGAATACTATTTAGAAAAACATGTGTTTGGGTCCTTCATCTGTCAATAACAACAGGGAAGGTGCAGCAGAAAATGCTTTTTCTTTTTTTTGTATCTTGGTTTATGCTATATATATATATTGTCCTCCAAGCCAAAAAGCATTAACTTCATATGTGGTCAAAATTGAGCAAAGAATGTTTATTGAATTTACTTTTTTAATTCTTATGCGATAGGAAGGTATGGACTACTGGACCACTATGATTTTCTGAGGTAAAATAACAAAGGGATGACGTTTCTCTCATGCACCAGCTACAGAAGCTGTTCAATAATGTAACATGGTTTTGGAGCCCAGATCCTGGGTCGTGTAATTAGAATTTCACAGTGGTTCCGCTGTGGTGGAGCAACAGGTAGCAAAGCAAAGAAAGCTTGTAAACCATGGAACAAGCGTAAAAAAAAAAATCTGGCGTGCTGGTGTAAATCTGAGCACGTCTTCCTTTTTCTGTGTGTGTCACTAAACTCCAGTAGTCTGGCTTCTGTTATCAGATGAGGCCTATCCTATTTTAGGCTTCAGAGCCCCCGTGTCGCTTCCCACAGGCTGTTGGAGCACATATGGTACTACAGAAACACTGCTGAAGGCGAGATTATCAATTCATCGCTTTGTTGCAAGGGCTTCTCCTCGGGACACATGGCTTCCTCTCTCTACCTTCTGCAGGTATATGTTTTAAAAGAGGAAGTCGGTCATTACAAAGTTGTTTTTTGAGGGTAGTGGGGTTGCTTGGGAAAAGCCTGGCATCAGGTACAGTTAATGGGTGACTGTCAAATGCTCCACAGAGCGCCTGTAGACGCTCCTTGGCAATGAGCTGAGCCAGTGAGCGACACGCAGACATAATTGTCAAATAGCTAACAGCAGGTGTGCTGGTGGGCTTATCAAATGGGTGCTTTACAATATGACAGAAACGTGCGAAAAGCTCAATTATATAATCATGGAACCTCTGGGAAGATTTCTCACAATGTGACTCATCATGTGAGCTGAGATGAGCTGGCTCAGGGAAAAAAAAACATTGGCGGGAAGGGCTGATAGTGGAGGGCGACGATGGTTAAAGCCACATTAGGTACAGTGAATTGCACACTGGGAGCGTGAAAATGGCAGCAAGACAACTAATTC
Organism: Hippoglossus stenolepis; assembly: GCF_022539355.2. NCBI lineage: Eukaryota > Metazoa > Chordata > Actinopteri > Pleuronectiformes > Pleuronectidae > Hippoglossus > Hippoglossus stenolepis. Next base: position 3,872,829 of record NC_061489.1, read on the forward strand.
CCCCATATTGGCCAAATATCCTGCATTACTGGCATTATGTATCACATTGGCTTATTTCCTGCAGCAGGATGAGGAGGCTCTCGCTCTGCACTGGAGGGGTAATCCGGAGTATCAGGAGAAATCCTGGCGGGGCGCTGATGTTTCGGGGTGAAGGCCCGAGGTAAGCACTTTGAAACACACACACTCTGGTAAAGAATATCAAGCTGACAGAAGGGCACTGATTAAGAAGCCCTTGTATATCTGGACTGGGAGCTGTTAGAAAATAATGGGAAAAGGGGGGTTACATAAAACTAGGCTTCTTTAATCTTTTGTTTTTTTTCTCTTGTTTTGATTTTTTACTGACTTCCAAAAAATCAGGGACGACCTCTGTGTTTTTTGTGGTCCTATATCACATTAGTTCTGGGCTTACACAACACCACATTTCGACTCTCTTTCCTTTACATAGTTGCTATTGTGAATGGAGAACATAAGAAATATCTTAAAATGAATTATTTTCCGGGATAAAAAAATTCTACTTCGTCAGGTGCATTTCAGTGAATGTACTTTAAAATCTGAGTTTTCCTGGTTGACAAAATCCACCACATGAATACACAATTACTGATTTCAACTGCATATTTGTTTCTGATGATAACAACCTATAGCTCTGATATGAGTCATGGGTGATGATGTCTGAAGCTAATTGACACAAGTGATGTCAGAATGTGATAAAACACTGGTGTTTTGGAAAGAAGCTTCATCAACATGATTAAAGAGCTGAGAGTGGAGCCTGCAGGATCTGATGGCCTCAAGGAGAAACTTTAAATACAGCAAACTCAAAAAAGAACTTTTGAAAACACAGAGCAAACCGATATGACTGAATGCCGCACGGTGCTTTACACCTTTATAGAAATGCACTTGATGCGTTTGATGTCTGACAATTGATACCAGTAACCTAGAAAGCTTGTTGATGTTTTTTGGGTGTAGAAACCACCTGAAATAACTTTATGCCGTCTGTAGCTCAGGTCTGGGCTCTAGTAAAATGTCAACCCCTGGAGACAGTGCGAGAGCTACAGTAATTACCATTGCTACTCACAGATGTTTTACAGGCTACATCAAACACTAACACTTTTTTAGTTTAAGAGCCTTTTAAAAACCAAATCTCGATCCAGATCAGTGCACTGGCTCCAGATTAGAAGTAATCTCCATCGACGCTAAAACACCTTTGAAAAGGCACATTGAATGCCCTTTCATGTCCACTGGTCACGTGTGTTCCAGGGTAAATGGAGGCAAATTGTCCATTTGCAGTTGGTTGCTTAGTTGCAGATAATGCTACAAAACAAGGAACAGCAATAGTTAAAAGAAAGAACAGGGATGGTCGGGTCAATGGGAAGTGTTTAAGTTTTGCATTCACTGCTGCTAGTTGAGATGTGACTAATAAGGTGTGTGCGTGTGTGCATGTTTGTATTATTACCTGTTTATGAAGTAATAAGTATGTGGGTAATATAACAAAAATAAATGTCAAATGCTTAAATCATTTATTTGACATATTTTCGTTTTAATTTACGGTTTTAACTTTGGCGTCAACATTTTAAATGGCAAATCGAAGCTGTCACATAACTGATTGAAGTTTGATTCTGTTGTCATAAGTGTCTCAGTTCAGATAACTATGCAAGAAAGACATGTACTGGAGCTTTTGTGTCAGACACCACATCAGTGATGTAAAGTACCCCGTGACTGGACGTATAATAGTAAACCTGTCCCTACAAGACACCTTGACTTTGACATGAAAAGAGATGGCATGTGAGAGCAGGTATTCCCGTATTCATACAAGGAAACTCCATCTAGAACAATGCTCACTACGGCCGACAAACCCCTTTCGTCTGGTTGGGTTATCAAGAGAGTCGCTGTTATCACAGAGACAGCACCAAGGTTTGCTCCCCCTCAATTCCTAACAGACTTCATACATGAATGTAGCTGGGCCGCAATCCTAGTATAAAAGGGGCAACAATCGCACATGATGGTGTATTTAACTTAAAAACCTCTGACAGATGTTGAAGTGCAGTAAGTGAGGTTAAGAGTAGGTGCATCTCTGGCATAATCAAGAAGGCAGCTTCCCCACAGACGCAGCACCAGAGGCAAGATTGTAAAATCTCAGCTTTCCATCCCGTCTCCTCTGGGGCACTCTGCTCTCTGCTGGCTATGAAATCAGGCACAAAGAACCCGAAACAGAAAGCAGCTGGGGGATGGATAGATGGTGAATAGTGCGAGGTTATTAATTCAGAGCTTTGTTGAAGCCAGTTCCCTCAGGACCACCTGACTTGCTTTTCACAATGCCCCCAATGAAGTACAGTCAAATATTTTAAATTGCTGAAGGACTAATTCAAAACAGCTCTCAGGGTCAGTCCTGAGAAGAATGTTATTCACAAACCTGTTCCTCGATTTAAGGGTCAAGTGCCGCTCTGCTGTGAGGGGTTATCAAATGGGCAACCTCTATTATACAGATAGCATCAGTGACTAGATCATCAATTCATCAGTGGTGGAAAACATTTCCCGTGGGCGTACATGTTTTCCTCTTACAATATTCTATTCAGCCTCGATCTGCGGGGAAAAGCTGTTGTAGAGAAGAAAGCATCTCTCTCAGGAATTACTGGTTCCTCTTCAAAATACAAGAACACACAGCACAGTGCAGCTGCTGTCATACACATGTGTGTTTGAATAGGATTCAGACATTAAGCATTTTCATGTATCTGATAAGACATCTTCATAATCCAGTACTGAACTAGCTATCTCTGCCAAACAAGCTTTTTTTTTTACACCTGATTTTTATTGGCGTTACTGTAAATACCCACAGAAACATATAAACTGTAGAAACAAAGGAATATTAAAAGCATGATCACTTCTAGCAATAGATCAGACACTTCAAATGGAAATAATGGAATTATTTATCCCATTTATACATGCACCAAACCATCATTGCTTTCAGGTGTGTCCTGTGGGCCAATAACGGTAAAATATGTAAAATTGTAATAACTGCTCTATTGGTCACTAGGGGACAGCAGAAATACTGTATATCATGCACATAACATACTCGCACATAACAGACATTGATGTTATAGACTTTTAAAACTTTTAAATGGCAAACTTACACATCCGCTAAATACAGAAGAATCTAACTAATTATCTGATGTCATGTCTAAAATTCAGTTTCCTCTCCTTTCAGTACAGGAAAAAAACTGCTGAGGTGCACGAGAAGTAATTAAATCAATTTAAAAAATAAAAGAAAATGGATTAAAACCTGCACTGATTGGTTTTAATTTGTGCACGTACACATATCCATTAATTATGTGATGCATGCTCACTGTCAAGTTATGAGACATTTTTCTTTCTTATCCCACCTATTGAATTGGATGTCTTCGGCCAATAGACTGATAACATGGAGGTGAGGCACTCGTGACAACAGCACGCTGATAGGCTATCTGGACTTTCAGATAAACACTTTTGTAAGGTTTTTGCAAAAAGCTCAAAAACACATGCCAATAAATTGCACTGGCTGTGCAAAAATCATCTAATTCCACAACACTTAAAATGGTATTCTAGTAATGAATAAAATTGCTAAGATAATGTGTCAAGTGTTATGGAGGTTTCCTGGAAGCTGGTGAAAGGAGAACTCAGGCAGCAGCTGATGTCTTATGCAGAAGATTTTAATGTATAAACGCTAACAGAGTAACATGAGCAATCGTCACCTCCAAGTCTGAAGATGTCTCCCACAGCTTCCCAGTATATCTTCCTCTACTTGCGTCACCCATTCTAACATCACATCCATGAATGGCTAGAATTGCTGTCACCCTCTATGTTACATGTAGGTGTTCGCATCCTATTGGACAGTTAAGCCTAAAGTATGCATTACTAAATCACATTGTGTCCTTACGTCTTGCCACGCAAAAGAGTTGAAGTTGGTGCCTCTCTGTCTGGGGCATCTGAGTTAGATATGAAAGTCCCTCAACGTAGACACTACAATGTACTGCTGGTTGGTCCTTTATCTATAACCTGACCTTTGTACTGCTTAAAGAGACAAGGGAGTATCTGTGGAATTAGACAGGCACTATTCTCCTGTACAGATATAATATACAATTTGCATTATATACATAATATATAGTGGCATATACAGTAATATGAGTAACAGAATCTTAAAACTAAAAAAACTAAAATATTGACATTCACCTTCATTGTTTAAGCTGGCAGTTTACATATGTTCAGTCTAACAGGGACATCAAACATTCCTTGTACCTCCTATTGTGAGGTATACCATTGGGGGTGCATCCTGAATAAACATCAATAAACCAACAATATGAAACAGAATATAAAGTCTGATAAACAGTGTCTGATATGAAACATCTCCAGTGTTACCATCCCAAATGACTGTTTAGTTTTCTTTGTTGCTGTATGAAGCCAGTCTCTAGCCCCTCAGTCGACTGTTGAAACTGAGCCCAAATTACAACAGGTTTTTAGACATTTTTTTGCAGCAATAAATGGTAATGGTGAAGAACATGAAACAGACTCCAAACTGCTGTCATATTTATTTAAAAGTGAATAATACATACTTCTGGATTTTCAGCATGTGTGAAACCAGCCAGTAGACTACAGAGCTGGCCTGTTAACTTGCAAATATCTGTTTTGCACTAACCCTAGTGCATTACTTTTCGTAGCATTTCCTACGAAACCTGGATGAGAACAGCCTGCACTACACTAGAGTAGCCTGTTTGAACATTACAATAGTGAATGAATGCAGTCCTAGCAGGAAAATATAGAATAAAATAGAAAATATAATAATAATAATAATATCAATAAAAATAATTGTTGCTTTGTTTGAAGTAGAATATAATAAGAGACAGGACATAGCCTTGATAATTGAGATCTTTCTGACAGAAAGAAAAGTATCGGGTTGACTCTTCAACCCAGTATGGCGATTATCCGTTAGGCCCAATCCCATTTCACCCCTTGGCCCTACCCCTTGTTTTTGAGGGTTATCCTGCCCCTTGAAACGGAGTCACAAGGGGTAGTGGTTGAAACATTTCCCTACGAATTGGGACAGCCCTTCAAGGGGGATGCGACATGACATTATGTGAAAATACAGGAATATCATGCAGAAAAAAGATCCCTAGCATGCTAGCGCGCTCGCAATCTTGTTTTTTAAGGTTGTTGAGAAAAAGGTGACCATAATACTCATAATTTTTTTATCTTATTCATGGAGAAAATACTACATTTGTGGGTCTCTCTCCCAGTTTGCCGGTGATTTGAAAGGAATTCTGGGTACCCCTCCGTTGGAAGTGAGGGTCTGAAAAATCCAAAGGGTATAAAGCACTAGCCCTCGGCCCTACCCCTCCGTCCCAACAGGTATCGGGACAGTCTACCCCTGCATGTGAATGCGCAAAACAAAGGGGAAGGGATAAGGGGTAGTCCCAAGGGGTGAAATGGGATTGGGCCTAATTCGCCATTTCATGATACAATAGGAAGGAGGAGACTATGATGTGGCACAGGATGAACTTGTTTCTGACATGGGCTTCAGTGGTTAGTTGCAGAGAGCCGTATCATTGTGGCCAGGTAACAGGTGACAACCTCAGCTGCCCTTCAGCAAACTGATATTACTTAGGCACTCAGACACTAACTCCACTTCTCCCTTGGAGAGTGTACATTGTGTTTTTGTTCCTGAGTGCTTCACAAATGGTTCAGCATTCATCAAAACGCATGACAGTTTCACCACCACAAATACTGATGGTGTAAGATCAGGGACATTCTCTTCTACAAACAGAGGAGAAAAGATAGATAGATGTAAGATATGTAAAAGACATAAATAAGATAGGTAATAGATGGATAAATAGATAGATGGTAAGATCTCCTGATTAGACAATGCCCTCTAGTTGACCTCTGATGGTTGCTATTGTCACGCTAAAGACATCATTACCTCGAATTAGGGCATTGACACATGCAAGTAGCATGTAAACTGAACCCTAACTCTACTCTACAGCTGACTGGACGTTTACGGCCCCATGACCCAAACCAACACGCGGCCGTGGCACACACGCAAGATGCTCCTTACAAGACCATAGGAAACTATGCATCATTACAAAGACATGATTTAATGAAGGACTGATCATTCTCCCAGCCATCAATACTAAAGTGGCTTTTTTTTTAAACATAGTGGGTTTGAGTACAATCAATGTTGAACAGTTTTTTTTTTCCAATGATAAAATCATTAATTCTGTAAGAATTCTGCACTGACTTTTGGAAACTAACTGTGTGTGTGTGTGTGTGTGTGTGTGTGTGTGTGTGTGTGTGTGTGTGTGTGTGTGTGTGTGTGTGTGTGTGTGTGTGTGTGTGTGTGTGTGTGTGTGTGTGTGTGTGTATTTAAGGGTTTGTTTGTTTTCAGGCAAAAGCATCTGAATACCACTGATAAACAACACAAAATTTGACTTAACATTATTGCTGTTTTTTTCCCTTTTTATATTGAAATGTTGTGCCTTTCTTTAAAACTGTAAATAAACATCATAATAATTACCATGGAAACAGAAGACAAATGCCTAACTTGCAAAAACAGTAATGTCACAGTACCAGAAACTGGCGGGGTTTAATTTATTTTTCATCCAAACAAAGATGTGCAAAAAAGACCCTTGTTTTCTCCCTTCCCTTTTCTCTTTTGCTTAAGGATCCACCTGAATTGCATTCAGCCGCCTTGTTAACTTATGTTCATCATTTGTGTTTGTGCCTTTTGTGTCATGGCCTGGCTCATAGGTCATGACAAATACAGAGATGGACACAATGGATGATGGTAGGTTAAAGTATTTTTTATAAATTAAACAACCAATAAGTAACAACAAATGTGGAGTGTGTACATCAGTTACATCAGTAATGTAGATGTGAGTGTGTGGGCATAGTGAGGTGTAAGGTGTTGTGGAGCGAAAGCACAACAGAAGTCAAACAAAAGCAAAGCGTGCAAACGCTGGCCGGGATGAGTCCAAATGAGAGAGAGCGAGCTGGGCTTTTATCCTGTGGGAGCGCTCGGCCCAGGTGCTCTGAATAGGCTGGCTGTCACCACTGCGCTCCTCTGGCACCTTCAAGGACACACAGGAAAACACAGTAACTGTCCACCACACCCACATCTCAGTGACTGAAAGAGAGGGAGCGAAAGACTTCAGACAGCAAGAATGTGAAGGCATGTTTGTGTGCCTGAGGAGGGTGGGTGGGTTTGACGGGGGCAATAGAAAAGGGCCAGAGGGTCAAGAATAGGGATGAGCAAGTACACACCATTATCTGTATCTGTTCAACCAACTAAATTAAACTTAAAACGGGAGTGGGCGGGGCGTAAACCGGACGTTGACTCTTCTCTAAGATTATTCACAAAAAGTTAAGGCAGGTGGTTTCAGCAAACCACTAAACAATGTACTTGCTAGCAAGTGTCTTTAGTCTTAGACTACAACAATAATTATTGTTCTGTGTCCATATTTCCCCGTTTAAGGATACAGACATTTTAGCCTGTAGAAAAGACTACACTGCCCGTGACTGGTCTAAAATTCTGTCACAATGCCTATTGGTGGTATTACACTCATAAGCACAAATCCAGTTTGATAATTTTTTTAAATCATTTTAGTTTCTTTACAATCTAAACCATTGGTATGACAATGTTATTTCTATTGTCTTCACCTCACTCCTATTAGCCTTTACTAATCAGAAATGATGATGCCTGCGCTATGTATTTTACTCTCTTAAATAGTCAGTATGGTTTTACTCAAACAGAAAATAACTACATAGGCCACCCTTTCAATATATAGCACAATGTGTTCTATGTTGTACAAGGTATACTGCTTTGCATGGCTTTTCACTTGTGTTCAGTCAAATCATCGAGACCACAGACAGTAGATAGTACACCTGCTGGCACCTGGGACACTCAATCAGAATCAGGACAAATAATTAAATATGTAATATACCACTGGGCGGCAACAGCCAAGGAAATATGTAGCCAGCTTTTAAAATCTTATCAACAGCACCGATTTGCTGTAGTGGGTGGACCATTTTGTCATGCTGAGCCACATAGACCTCAAGCTGGTTCCTTTCCCTCCGCATGTGGCTACGGATCACCAAGCGTCCTGAGATGGTGTCTGCGTTACATTATTAATAATAATCATAATAATTTTATTTGCATAGCACTTATCTAGACAAGGTTACAAATTGCTTCACACAAAAGTCCATAGCAAAAATGAAGAATCGATTGAAAGAAAATATATTCTGTTATACATAATAAGGTCGAGACCTTCAGTTTGTGGAGAAAACCCAAACAGTTCCCCCATTCCAAAAGACACATTCCAAAAACATATTAAATTCTGTTTTTATGACTGTTTTAGTATCAGGTTGTGCTCACCTAACAAGTCAAATTAACAACGATACAATCAGTTTATGTAATGCTATTGATTGTTTATCCTTGATGTACAATATTGAGTCAGAAACCGCAGCCAACCTCCTTTGCCCATAAACTTTGTATTATTGGAAGTCCTGGAGAGGAAGGAGTTGACCATTTCCACCTCCTCTCCCAAGGTGGAACCAGCTCCGACCTGATTGTCTCCTCCCCATTTTATCTGTCATTTCAGGATGATACCGTGCAGCCCATTGGTATAAGGCATGCATTCACATCTGATCATGGCTTCCTTCTTCAGGCATCTTTGACAGAGCTGTGGTTTGATGCGAGAAATTGATTGGCTATTGTTGAAGAGTGAGGTGAGGAAGTTGAGGTTGTACTGAGACGTAAACACTTCTGTTCGAGTTAGAAGATGCTCTGCTTAATTATGGCCTACCCTCGTTATTGTGCAATATTCCATAACAATCACAAGCCATTGTCTTTCAGCAAACACTCTGTGCAACATGCTGCCAATTTGTAACACTGAACTAACTAACTAGTTTGATGAGGGGGACCAGGTAGTTTGGGTAATAATGTTCCCATCTTCATCACCTTGTCTGCACCAAAAAGGTTCAACAGGTTGAGATCTTCTACTAAATCTTCACCTAAGAAGGACAATATATAAGTCAAGTAAGAATATAAAACAATGTAGACTCCCTGAACAAATAACTTCTGAAAACAGAAAAATGGAACATGGTATTAAAAGTGTTACAATACCATAGTTTTTGCTTTTCCGAGCATCTTCTGATGACATAGTGCCTAAACAATACAGATTAAAGCCACAGTATAAGATAGGGCCACAGTAGCCAGGCTTCCGTGGTTCTTGAATACAATGTGTTTTGTTCTAGACATCGAAACATTTTGCTGGTGAGACATACAGCAGACAAGTGTTGTAAGAATAGTGTTGAGATTCTGGTGCTCATCTAAAAATCATTAGGTTTTAACTACAAGCTTGCATGTGACCCAGACGAATACAGATTATAAATAGATCAGAAACACATTGGATTTATTTAATTGTAACAAAACCACAGGCCGTCAAGCAACTAGGCAGAGGGGAGAGAAAGAAATCCATGCAGAGAACACACAACTGTTTTGGGGAACAAGGCAGCCCTTGTTAAACACCTAGAGGTACATTTTCAGGAAGCTTTTTTTATTTTGGTTCGATTACATTAATCTAGGACACTGGAAGGTGGTTTATGAAATTAAAAGAGGAAGTCCCCTCCAGTTTTTAACATTATAGCATCTGGAACATTTTAATTTTGTAATATTTCACTTGCGATTTCTGGTTATTTAATTTTTTAACAATACAAAGTTTGAAAAATCTTCATAATAACTAACAAACCAAACATCGTATAGATTCACTGAACGAAAATATTGAAATTTAAACACACATTCCTCACCATGAATATCATCGAAATGCTTTTTAATGCACAAACATTCTTAAAATATTACATTTTCCAATAAAGGGATCTCCGCCATCTTGCTTGAGAATATCGCTGCAGAGGTTTGCGCAGGCGCACTATCACTGTACATATTCGTCGGGTTTCACACGATAATTTGTGCATAAGTTTGCGAATCTTACGAACCCTTTGGTGAATGTCAAAATGTCTACATAAAACAATGTTACATGTAAGCGCGGGTCAGGTTTGGACGGACTGTCTTTTTGGTTCTGGTCGGGCTTGGTTACAATTTTTTCATCAGGCCTTAGCAACTTTTGAGATATGGTCCCTGAATGGATTATACTAAATAGGTAAATAAAGAAGATTGATGGTTGACACATGAACTCAAAGAATTGAAGAAATATCATATCTCCCACCCTGGATGGAAAGAGTAAGGAGATTTGAGAGTGCACTAGAATGATGAGTTTGTTAAATGCCTCTGACAGTACCTGTTTTTAATACACAGAGATTGCTCCAAGGGCAAGAGCATAAACAAGTTGAAAGTTTTCAAGTGAACGAACAAGGTTGGCCTTAATAAAAACTTGAACCTCCTTACTAGATGAATGCACTGGTGAGGATTATGCTTTATCTTTGTGGTATTCCAGTGTGGATATAAATAAAGCTTTTTCTTTCCGTTCCCCACCAAGAGAGGCCTCTTCTTCCTCCTCTTATATAAGAGTGGGTGTTGGGTCTGCCTGCTTGACCATGAAAGGGCCTTTGTGTTCACCAGTCAGTCTGTGGCATTGATTTAACACATGCCTGCAGCTGGAATAGTGACTGCAAACAAATCAATGATATTTTCTGAAATGGGATTTATTGAATGCGTTAGTTGACAGCCGTAACATATTGAGATTTTGAAATCACTATCTCCCTCTAAGGTTATTTTCTCTTTGCAACAAAAGGCCTTCTTTGGCTCTCTTGTTTTCTTGCCAATCCAAGGGAACTTGATTTTCTTTCAGCGTATTTGTTTTGCGCAACACAGCAGCATGGAGGGGAAAAGAAAATGTGCATGAGAAAGTCCGAAACCTCTTTCCATCTGGCTTTCACGGTAATTGAGGCATTTTCACTTTGACCCGAAGCTTGTTAAGCACTCAACTGAAAACCATTAGAAGGAAGACCAACCTGCTGTGACAGTGGTGAAGGGCTGAACAGACAAAAGGTGTTTGGATCACTAATGGGGATATTTATGCGTCCAAGATGCTGACATTTTTCTTTTGTTTTGATGTTGAATAAGATGGTGCCTTTTCCCCAGGATGGATTTTTCTTAGCAGAAAACCAACTAATTTGAGGCAGTGTGTGACCATCATGTACATCTACTGTTCAACCAGTATTGCGGATTTAATTAGCTAATTAAAATGATAATAATCTAAAAAAATAATAATACTTTTTTTTTTTTAAATACACAAACACTATAAGAACAATAAATGAAACATCTATTAGACAGCAGGGATGAATGTGGAATATTATTTCAGATTAAATGAGATGACTATTGAATTTTGTATTGACAAGATAAACATAACTTTAAATTTTAAATATTGAAAATAAATTCTCCTCTAAAACTAGCAAACTCTTATACAATAATTATGTAAAATAGACCCATTACAATTTTTGGCCATTACTTATGTTCCTTCATTCTTTTTTTTTTGCCATTTCTTTTTAGTAATATATTATCTGCTTCATCTTCTTGGTAGAACCAGTGTGTGTGAGAGCTTTTCATCAATACATGCAGTATTTAAATGTGTGCATTATCCAGGTCCCTGTCCTCTTAACCTCGATAGACGTTGATAGTAATCTGCGTCCTCCACCTTCTCATCCATGTGTGTCTTCAGTGCACACCCTTGGCCTTGTTAGCCGGAGTTATAATGGCTGTCTTGGGACATTGGCTCTAGGTGTAACAGCTTCACACCTCAGAGGAGCACTAATGGTTCCTCTGATTCAATTTAACAGTACTCCTCAGACACAGTGCATGATCATTGCCAATATGTGAGTGAAGAGAACAGAAATTGTATGCAATAAAGGACAAAGATGAACCAAAAGTCTAAAAGTCAGTATTCGTACATATTTCAAATATGCATGTAAGATTTTGGAAAATACACCTAAGCTGCTTTCGGACATACGCTGAGCTCCGGGTAATTTCCTGACATTCTCCTAAGGGGCTTTATGTGACAACACAAATGGCCGAGTCAGAGACTCTGGACTTTCTGTAGTTTATCTGAGGACATAGAATAAGGCAAAAGGAGAGATTGAGCAATTGGACAGCAGTCTTAAAGAATGAACTCAAACTCCATGTGTTGATGGTGAACATGTGATTGACAGCAGGCCCATAGTGCAAAACAAGTAGGCATGGGCAGATTCCCAGCTGCTGAGCTGGAGACGGAGTCTGTAAAACACAATCACTCTTATTATTCATTGGGGCAGGTGGGATTTGTCTTCTCTTTTGCCGGGGCCCCTTTTGTGTAAAACAAATCATGGATTAATTGTAAGCGAGGTCGAGAAAACAGGTCAAAACCTCACAATTCAGGGTAAAAAAAAGGTGTATTTTGTCATTTATGTGGGCGAAGATGTGCACGAGTGTGAGACAGACAGAAAGGCAAAGAAACACAATTTGTCAATTAAACCTTTGTGTTTTTTTTAGTAGAGGTCAACGTTCATGGTCCCCTGGAGAGCTGAGGTACAGACATATTGTATAAAACTAGCTTTTCTTCACTCTCCAGCTCTCGGCAAATATACTCCCTCTAGTTTGTGTGAAACCACAAAGTTATGCATGAAATTCATGCATTGAAATAAGGAGAAGAAAGGACACCAGAAGCAGAGAAGGAAGAAAGAGGAATGGCAGATTCTTTCTTTAAAGTGACCATGAAGTCATGTATCAGTCTCATATTTATCCAGGTAAATGAAACATGTATGGACCTATGCAGAGCCCCAGACATGTGACCACTCTGTAATCGCCCAGTAAACCCAGAGTTGACCTGTCATGCTGTGCATATACTGTAGCTTTGAGGTAAACATGCCAGCTCCGACTGCGCCGTCTTGTATAATTCATCAACACTGTGTCATGTCACATGTAAGTGGAGAAATAAATCTCCACTGCTGGGAGTCGCTCCTCCTGATAGACTGATGACCTTTTCTTTTTCCCTGTGAGAGGTGGGATTGTTGAGAAGAAGACAACAGGCTCCATATCCAGTCCACGCAGTGCCCTTTCTCTTCCATCATCCACACATGATGTGCTGCGCTGAGTCCTGACAGACCTGAAGTGCTGCTACACAGCAAGTTCAACACACACAATATAATTAGTTGTTATCAGGCTTCAGCAGGTTTAATATTGGCCATCCTGATAACCAACCTGTATCATGGAGCTGGTTGTCACTCTGCTCTAACTGGGTATCAAACCGAGTACATTCAGTTGAAAGGTGCAGTTTTTTTTTTCTTTATCAGGAGCAACATGGTCATAATCATGAATAAAATAATAAACCTTGTAGGTACCCACGGTTTTAAGTTATAGCGACAGGAGAAAGTGATATTTAACAAGGTGAAATATAACAATGAAAAGTAAACCAAGAGAAATAATTTCCCACTTTGAAAGTCAGGCTGAGGATCTGTTGTGAATAATCCATCTGATGCAGCCAAGACAATTAAGACTCAGACTATTTGTGCTGCCAAAGCAGAGGAAAGAAGTAGTTCCTGTCTGCTGAGGTCATTCTGACTGGGATACTTTTTTAATTAAAAGAAACACCAGTGGATTTAGATTTAATTTCTCATGTTCTAAACTACATGAGTTATGGCATCTATACTGTCAGGAATTCTGAATTTGAAATTAAGCTAAAATAATTATGATGTACTTATTTTGTATATTAAACTTCCCCTCCATTTGTTAGAAAAACAAAATGGAAAACTAGTGGACACATATCTGTTGCTGTTATCTATCCATCCATTCATTATCTATACTGCTTGTCCTTTCAGGGTCTTGAGGGGAGCTGTTTTTTAAAAACTTTATTGTAAACACTTTTGTCCCTGTCAGGATCCTGTAGAACAATGACTCTGTTTTTCAGGTGATCTGTGAGTGTTCAGTAAGTTGGGCTGTTGACAGGTTTTGATCTAGTCTTCTGATGTGCAGAGGTTCACTGAAATCAACTGTGATTTCAGAAGCTCCTGTTTTTTTTTTTGCATTAATTACAACAAGACACACAATTCTCAGGTGTATCAGCAACTTGTCTGATTGGTGGAGCTTACTGTTACCATGGACATTTTTCCAAAATGGCAAAAATCATGTCAACTACAATCAGATTGTTCAGCGTCACTACACTAGGTTACTGTAATCCACATATGTATGGGGAGGGGGATATGAATATCTGAAATATGAAATGCTATACATACAGGACACAAGCCACAATATATTCCAACACTATATGGACAAGGTTAAATTCAAGAAGTGATTTTCTCATTACTTTTTTCAGGGAAAGCTGCACCAAACAAGAAATTTAGATAACACTAGATGTGTTTTATATTGTTTCCTGTTATGATTACCTGGTAACTTTTTAATATTTAGTTTATTCTTATTCTGTGCTCGGAGCATCAGTGCAAAGTACATAGTATCATATAATACCTATGTATGGCTTTTGAATTTGTTCTTATGGTGTCAGAATGTTCTGTTTTAGCAGAAAAGCTCAAATGATGTCATGCAGGTATAATGAGGAGGACAAGGATTATTCCCCCCCTCATGGTTGCATCGTTTCTCTGCCATGTCTCACTCATAATTTCCTGGAGTACACACCGTGCACACAGTGTGACTCATATGGTGACACTCTTGGCACACAGTTTTCGACGTCCGTTCAAGTCAGCCCAGCAGGCATGTTGCATGTGTCATCACATTTTGTTTCTGTGACTTTCTCATTTGTCTGAAACTAACATTCTTCCACATGACGCACCATAAAGCTTTTTGCCAAAGAGTGGCAGCAATGTCACAGGATGTATTTTTATCACCACACTGGTGGAATGGCCGCTGTCACAGCACAATCATGAATAACACAAATAATTATTAATAATGATCAATAAATAAGAATAAATAACAAAAAACATTGGTAAAAAAGTTAATTTGGTGATGTTTCTTTTATCTGCTTTTAGTTTCACTTTCTTCTAAATGCAAACTGAACGCATCATGTTTACCAGCTGTCTTGGTAAATTCAGCATGATCAGCGTTCTCCACTGAAACATATGCACCAAACGTCTTGTTTCAGAGCAGCTTAACAGACCGTAAAATAGAAAGAGCAGCAGAGATTCATAATGTGACTCTTGTGTTGTGTGGGATTTGTGTTGTTTAATATATGCACTGTGTCTTTTCATCTGCCCTTATTAGTCGCCCCACTGTGTTCGCTCCTGCTGGGTTTTGAGCTGAGATGTGGTTGTTGTTTAAATTATTATCACTGGCGCCTTCGCTGCTTGTAACCTCTAGTCATATTCATGCTGGTGTACAGTGCTGTCATTGTGATCTTGTCACAACGTCAATATGTCACCATGCCTCCGCTCCTTCCTCCAACCCCCACAATCCTCCTTTTATGCAAAGATCTTGGTATTATTATAAATTACTAACTCAAATATGAATCTGTTTGTTATATTAGATCTTCAGCACAGCCCATGTTTCTGCTGAGATCACTTCAAACGGCAGAGCTATACCTGAGCTGTATAACCATTGGCTTGTTACTGTTTAATTCAATTTAAAGTATAATCGTGAGGTTATCTTACTCGCTGGCGAAAAATATTCAAAACACCTGTAAAAAGAGAAAGAAGCGTAACCATGTTAGCATGACGCGACAGTGGCGTCTGCAGTCAGAAGTGATGATATCTTTCTGTTGAAACGTGTTTTCATCTCCAGAAAACAAAACCCACTCAGTTGTACTGAACAATGTATATTCCTCATTCCTTCCGGAGCCATTCACATTATTAATATTTCAAAAATAATGATACTGGATATTAGAAATATTTGTTGTTAGTAAGTCCCGAGTCTTTTTAATTGATCTACTGTTCAGCTTCACTAACGAACTTCCAGGACCTGATTTCAGCAGATTAAGCTGATGATTATCAGGGGAGATCATACATGCTCACCAAAGTGACATAGTGAAAGAACAGGTGTTTGGGAATGGAGAAGGTGCCATTCCTGCCTATTGCAGTGTAGTGAAGCATCATCAGGATTGTAAATCATCTATTTTAAGGTAAAACATTTGCATAATGTTACTTTTTAAGTATCCCTCAAGGCGTTCACAATTGTCTGAGCTTACAAATCGCCCTCATACTCTCCTCTGTGTTAATGCATCCTGAACTAGGCCTGTCCTGTGTCCTCTCTCATGTCTCACTTCGGTTCCCCTCCATTTCTCCCCCATCTTCATCCTGTCGTTCACCTCTCTAACCTCTCCTGCTCCGCTGTCCTTCTCCGTATTAAGATCAATGTGTGTCTACTTCGAGGGGAACGTCTGCCTGGTCGCTAGCTACTCTACCTTTACACACACACACACACACACGTCCATGCATAGTGAAGCAAAGCAGTTACGTACATATAGACAAACATACACCAGTATACAATTACATGTGCACATTTCAACATTCTGACTGTGTGCATGTGTGTCTGTGTGTGTGATTTAATCTCACACACACAAGCACACACTCACAAACTGAATCACAGAAGCAGACCGAAAGGTTACATTGATCTTAGTCATGGGTGAGATTGCAAAAGCCTTCATCCCTCATCTCTATCTCTCTCCACCTCATTCTCCCTCTCTCCACCTGTATGTCCATACCTCGCTCACCCCTGCTCCCCACCCTTCATTTTGTCCCCTTTCTTTCCTCTCCACCACCCTCCGTTACTCTCCTCCATCTTAAATCACCTCCTCCTCTCCCCGTCTCTATCCTTGCACTTCTTCTCTTTTATTTTCTTTCTCCCTCTCTCTCTCTTTCTCCTTCATCCTCCTCCTCCTCTCTGAGTGCTGGTAATATTCGCTATAAATCATGACCGGCCTGACACACACACACACACACACACACACACACACACACACACACACACACACACACACACACAGCAAGACTGCCCGTTCAAACACACAAACACTCTGCGACAAGCCAGCTGTGCATTGCAGCTCTTTTCATGCATTCTAGTGTGTGTGTGTGGTGTGTGGTGTGTGTGTGTGTGTTTGTGCCATAAAGGTCCGAATGATTTAGCTCAGTAGCCAGATAGCAGCATTAGTCGGAACAAACAAGCCCCCTCCCCCTAAAACAGTTAGATAATCATCACATCTTCTGAGACAACACAGAAGTTCTCTTATAATAACTTGCCAGTATTCAACCAGGCTGTTGGAAGCAGACAGATCTTTGTGATGAGATTTTCAGCTGCAGAGCGTGATCGGAGTTCAGATTCCTCCCCCATTCTTGAGGGAAAAATGCTTTTTATTTGTTTCTCCTCTCCTTTTGTTCAAACTCACCATTCAAAGTCAGGTCATGGTAATTTGATTTCATTGATGTGCAATGTTTATTTGGATTATTTCCCAAATTTTACGTTTCCCCAATTTGATGTCTTTTATATCTCCTATCAGCATGTCTGTGATTTGTCCTTATAAGTGACCTCAGGAATTACCCAAACAAGATGAATTACAGGAACTGAATGCTTCTTCTTGCACTCTAACAATAGGAAAACATAGTAAAAAGCTTTGAAGCAAGTAAGGGTGCTTCCACACCTACCTTGTTTAGTCTGGACATTCTCACTTTTCTGCTTAGCCCCAACCAAAATACAGTGTGAAAAATGTCTGGACTAACTGAACAAAAAGATGTAAAAACACCTTTCTTGTATAGTTTGAACTATCAGCAGGAAGTTGAGACGGCATTAAATATAAGAAGAAAAAGAAACCGAAGAGGCTGGCAGGAACGCTTGCAGTCTTCACCTCTGAGGATATAACGTTTGAGAAATGAAGACATTTGTCTGGTTCTAGTGTGGTACTGTGCCTGAAGTTGGGACTGCTGGTAGTATTTCCATGATGATATAACAGTGGCAGCGAAATTAACAAAATGAACAGGTTCATTCTCTATTCAAACAGAAAGACAACACACCACGTCAGATGAGACACATCAAGTATAGGTAGACAAAGCCCACATAGGTGATGACGATAGGACGTGCGTACATGATACAAAAGTCCTAAATAACAATGTGAAACCAAAACTAACCAGATCAAACGAAAACAATGAAGACATGAACCTTGATCCAGAATATCTGTGAAAACGTCCTAAAACTCCTGCGTTTGACAGTTTTCTGAAGCGAAGGTTCTGATATATCACATCTGACTTCTTATAGTTTGCCATCATTACCCTCAGTTTCAGTAACACTGCACTAGTGCACTGTTGAGATCTGGAAACACAGTGACAGGGCTACAATTCTAAAAAGGGTAAGAAACAAGCAGTCAGACATTCAGACACACTGTAAACAAGCCCGATTTTCTAAAACCATTTCACCTGAAAAGATAGAGCTCTTGTGCCTCAGTAACAACCTCTCACTGCACAGGAAAACTGTGTGTTATTATTACAAGAGTGTGATGGTTACAGAAAAGACCTTACATGGTGGGGATTTTGTCTCTTCCAGTTAACCCTTTGGAATAGCCATGGCCTTCTTGCCAATTAACTTGGCAACAACTCCAAAACTCCATGGCAACACATCCAGGCAGTGAACCCCACATGTCCCAGCACCTGCACCCATTACGTTGCATGAAAGCCTTCACAAGACAATCTCTTGACATGTGTCGTAACCTGAGGCAACACTTTGTATAAAGTTAATTTCGCGGCCTGAACGTGTTTCAGTTTTCATATTTTCCTGATACTGATCCATGAAGATCAGTTCATCCTCTTTCTGTTTATACACCGTGTGAGGTGCAACAGCTGGGGTGCATTTCCCATGAGACCCGAGTAGCATGAAATTGGAGCTTCCCTTTAATGCGTAACCTTTGCTGTACTACAGTCACAAATAGCGATTACAAGACACCAGCCCTTTGGATTTCTCTTCATTTTCTCATTGTCATCATTAACTGAGCGCAAAGGGGCCACAAGCTAGCACAGGATTAGTAATGTCAGCAGTGTCTACCTAACATTATGTAACACCAGCTGACCTTATTACAAGTGAGCTTGGCTGAACCCTTTCACTTTTATACATTCCTCAATAAGTAAGGCAGAGATCCCGATGAAATCATAGCAACATCTGTAGAATGCAAATACCTATGAACAGGCGAAACTTGGTGCAGCTCCGGAATGGGGCGATCTTTATTCAGTTGAGCAGCTATGGAGGCGCCACAGAATTTGCACCACTGTAGAAAAACCTGTGTTCTCACCTAAATCCCATAGAGGGGAATAGTGTTGCACTGATCTGTGCAATTATTTGCTTCCATTAATAATTGTTCTAACAATTCTATACTATAATAATAGTAATCATTATTCTATGTGGTACTGATCAGTATTTAATGCTCTGTTTTATAAGTATTGCTTGTATTTGAATTGACCCTAATTATATGTCTTGTCTGTACTTAGTATGTGTCTCTATAGAAATGCCCCCTCATGTATGTTTGAGGAGCAATAATTCAGAAAAAATGACCTGTTTGAGTGCAGGATAATTAAATTATGTCAGGGTCGGACAGTGATTAACCGGCAGTGTTAGAGGTGCTTGGTCATCATACATTAGAGGAGGGGGGGGTACACAGCCACTCTGTAGCCAATCGGAATCCAGCTGTGTCTATGGCCATTGCCCCAGAAATGACCTCCACGGCTATATGAAGGATTTTTTTTCATGGTTTTGCCTCATAGCATGACCTTAATGTCTGTTTCAATCACATCACATAGCTCTCACGGTTACAGTAGGGAGAGCGCATCCAGCTGTGCGTCAATACATGCGATGATGCCGGCAGTCAGGGGATGGAATCACACACAGCACACACACTTGTCTTGCTGTAATTGCGAGGGGCATTATGTTGACTACTTTCCCCGAGGCTAACCGTAACCCTCGCCTCCACTGAACACTGCATCCCATATAAAGTCATAAGTCAGAAAACCCCAGCCACGCCGATGTTTTTACAGCCTCCTGTGTTTCAGTTTGGGGATAGCAGCCTGAGGGGGAAACATGGATGCCTGTGAGACTCACGCTGCTTTATCAACAGCCACAGTTATGATTAAATGTTTGACTTCACAGGAGCAGACAATGACACAGATTGCTTTCCTTTTGAATTATAACCTTGAAACATAGTTGCACTGTCAGTAATTTCCGTGAGTCCTTTTGTTTCCTAGTAAAAAAGAGTTGTATAGCTGTCACAGTCAAACCTTGCGTGCTCTGCAACATCTGAGGCTCAGAACATTGGCTGGAAGTGAAAAAGCCACTTTGTATTGCAGATTTAAAGGCGCAGCTCCAATATTAGTCTGCTTCCAGGTACTAAACATTGATATAGGAGTAGTAGCTCTACCTGTCAGGAACTGGTCACAGCATCACAACACACAACCTTTTACGGGGCTCATATCACATACAAGTACAATTACAACATGTTTGACAGAATGCATACACTGGACATATTTGCCCAATGACTGTATTAATCTACAAAATACTTGTGCAAACACAATCAAGCTCACGTCCCACTGACTCGCAGATTGTTCTGTGTCTACACAAACTGTGTCGTGTGATGACAACTGTGCCAGCCTCTATTTGCTGACACAAACTGAGATGTGGTCGAAAGCTGACACTGAAATAAATGTATTAAACTAGAAGGACACTCCGTGAGCGCATACCTCTGCCAAGGCTGATTGGCCACTCACCAAATTACATGCAGATGTATTGATCAGATCTATTCAAATTGATATATGGATCAGCACCAAATTGCATATCATAGGTATTAGTGCTCTACACATGCATGAATGTTTTCATTGAGATCTTTGCATTAATACTTCAGAAATCTACAGAAATTGAGGGAAAGCACTGAATCTCGCAAGTGTTAAAGAAAGTGAAAAATAAAATGTTTTTTTAAATAATATTTTAGCCCTATTTGCTTGTTATTGTATTAATAAGCTTGTTTTCTGTATAAATGAGTTTGTTTTTTCCCCAACAAAGACAAGAACATGTGCACCCCCAAGATATACATGATCACGCAGCTGGAGATTCTCTGCTCAGACGCATTCACATCAACAACAAGACAGCAGCGCAGGCAGTGTGGACGCTGTCATCAGATCTACATTGGCGCTGAAATGAAAAGCAGGACGTTACACGCGGCGGTCACGCAGCCAGTGCGACGTATTCACCGCTGGTCGATGTTCAGTTGCAATGTGTTGTACCGTCGAAAGTGGCGACTGGCAAATTATACGGGGCTAAAGACAAAACGTCCGGTGCTGTAGCCCAAGCCAGGTTTCGCCCATGGCCCATACCCTACTCTTCTAAGTTGTAGGAAAGTGTTTTAGTGTAAGCGTCATCTTGCTAACAGACAAACAGCAATGAAAGCTTAACCTCCTTGGTGAGGGTAAAGACTTGGCACAGAATCTTCCTCTTTACCTTTTGATCCTTGTGTTTCTTTAGAACATAACCAAATGTATGTTTATGTGTCCTACTACCACCACCTATTATTTACTCACAAGTCATGCAACGAGTGTATTTAGTAGTTTATTGGTGTTGGCCCTATTGATGCAATGATGTTCAGATGCTGGGTCATCACTGGCATCTATTGTAACTGTGGTGAATCTTCACAAAGACACGCACAATATAAAGCCTCTGGAGTTGAGTCTCAAATTTTCATCATCAGTCATTTAAATTGAGAACTTGACCTTTAGAAACAGCAGCTTTAAAAAAAAAAAAAAAACAGTGGCTCTTCATCAGCAGATAGACTCAGTTGATTTTCATTTATTCCTGGGAGCCATCAGGTTTCTCTGCCACACTGGACAATAAAAAAAATCTTTGAACATTTACAATTCCTTGACAATTGATCTGATCCTGATTATTACATATCATCACAAGCACCATAAATGTGGAACTTTGTAGTGAAATAGTTTTCTAAGTTATTCATTTAAAAATGTTGGTGTGATTCAACTCTAGTGCAGCTTATCCATCACCCTGACCTCTAGACCTTTATCTACCCATGTTATGTGAACATCTCATCTCTTTCTATATTGGTGATGAATGTTATAAGTGAACATGAATCCCACGTTCTCTAAGAACTAGTGCAGTGCCCATTCTGCACATGCCAGTGAGACAAACGGAGTATTCTGGGATTATTAGACGGATGAGATGCTCTTGACGATCTTTGTTTTATCTCAACAGTTCAATATACTGTCACATTTTATTGTTTGTGTGCTGGACGTTGCAGGGCGTGTTAAAAACAATCTATGTTGCAGAGTCCAGTTAACAAATCTTTGCGTTTATCCTGCCTGGTGTATCTGCAATGAAGAGCATTTGCTTTATTTCTTTTCATGTGTGTGGCTTATACTGAAGTTTAAATTATTGACTTTACTGGTGTCATCAGATCTGTTAAGCAATCCATTCAATCTCCAGACCCCAAATCACCTTCAGCACAATGTAAAGCATTGCAGGAACAAAACAAACGTTGTGCTTTTACTTTAGAGACTAATTGCTAAAGAGGAAGTTGTTGCCAACATTCAGCACCTGTGACTCCTGTGTATCAGTACGAATGTAAAATGTTATGATCATCAAAATGATCTGACGGTCACTTTGACCCATAGTTTGGCCCAGTTACCGACCTCTGCTGTAGTTGTGACCCTGTTGTGTGTTCAACAGGGTCAGTAGACTGAAGGCACACTGTTCCACCCCCACTGGCTGCAAGGTGCTGTTTGCCTATTTACTCTATTTCCTTTTATATTGAAAGTATTGTGTGTCCAAATTGTACCAAATTCGACACTGCACTTCACTGGGCCACTAACAAAACACATCCTCAGTGTGAGGTCGATAAGATTCACAAACTTCGCATTCCACATACAGACAGTCAGGCAGGATTAGTAGATAGATGAACTCTTTAGAGTGTTGTGTATGTTGTGTAGTATTGTAAGCACCATGGTTCCTCCTCAAATTGTTAAAATCTCTACATTCCCAAAAATAAAGACAAAATGAGAGGAATATTCACCTCTTGAATGTGCCCAATGGTAGCTACAGCCCTAGTGTCAACACAGATGGAAATAAAATGTTGTAACCATCTGCAACACAGTAGAAAAACTTTAAAACTCTCTCTCCTCTGCTCTTCTTCCACTGTGTTGAGCACCCTGACCCTCAACACAAATTGCAGCCCAGTCACATAGTGCAGCTGAGCTTCATGAAGGAGAACATTCAGCTACACAACAGCAGGCTCCAGTGCACACAAGTAAAGTGGAGGGTGGAAATACAGGCATTTATAGAAAATCATTCAAGAGTGTTGTACACACGCGCAGACACACACCTTGTTAACCTCCATATATCACCTCGGACTGACAAAATCCCTCATTTATTACGCCTCCTGTTTACACTTCCTGTCTTTGGCTGCGAGGAATTGTGGGTGTTGTATTGAAATATTGACTTGAAAAGTTCCCGCAGGTCCAGCCTGCACCGACTCGTTGTCAAAAGTATTAAATGTCACAGACTTCAGCAGCCCACACATACCTAAACACAGATACAACACACTCACACAGACACACACACACACACACACAGCCATGTTGTGTCAAACAGAGTTGTTGTCCGACACAGAAAGGAACAGAACTGCATCCAGGTACACTCATTCAGCTATGGCTGCCAAACTATTGCCTGTGTCCACATAGACACTGACACACACTCATTAATGCAGAAAACACACACACACACGCACAAAGAAATGTACTGGGTGCAGTTGAGTGATTCTGAGATGAAGCAAACATCCCTGTTTATTACTCTGTGTGTGTGTGTGTGCGTGTGCGTGTGTGTTTGTGTGTGTGTGTGTGTGCGTCAGCATGCATGCTCCTGAATAAACATGAACTTTGCCGTGAGCATTTTTCCAAGAGGCCTTAACTCTTCTCCCCTTGGAGAGAGAAAGGCCCTTAACCAGCCCTATCTGATAACTGGCTATTGATTTATTCTCTCTCTCTCGCTCTCTCTCTCTCTCTCTCTCGCTCAAATACTTAAGCACTGACTAGCCCTCCCCTCACACTCCGAGTGCTGGCATGTCAACAGACTGCAGCAGCTCGACTGGGCAGCAGACGCCACCAATGTAAGGCAGCTAATTAGGGAGGAAATTAAATGGTGAGATGCGGTGATAGAATTCAAACAGAGTTCAGCTGAGCGGCACAGAAAGAAAAAATAAAAACAGTGATTGTGTCTGTGTGTGAGAAGATGCTCTACTCCCCCTGCTCGCCTTCTCTATTTTATTTTCCCTCTTCTCTTCTTCCCCTGGTCCTGTGCTTGTATTTAATGGCGGTCGCATCATTTTGAGCACTTGAGAATCCAGTAGTCCTGAAAGACGGTGTTTTGTTAAGGGAAAATGAGATGGAAAGATGTTTTGATGGACACTAGATAAGAGTTCCTTTGAAATGCTTGTGGCTGAAATGAGCTGAGAAACTCAAAGTTCCACTCAACCAGAGTATAAATGATGGATTCCAGATCTGTGTGTAAACGTGGGCACTTCACTGCAAAGTGTGGATGTGCAAATGAAAACAAAGCACATCAGCCTGCAGGCAGCTCAAGTCAGCAGGAAGGTAAAGTAAAGGACAAAAACGAGGAAATGTGAGTTGACTTTAAAGGAAATTGCCAACAGGAAGTGCAGATTCTGTAATTTTTAGTGTATTTTTCCTTACTCATACTTAAGGACAGAGGATGTCTCACCTTGTTAAGCCCTATGAGACAAATTGTGAATATGGGCTTAACAAATAAAATTTGATTGATTGATAAGGTGGGAAGAAGAGGAAATTGGAGCTTTTGACCATGTTACATGATTCTCATCAGCATAATCTACTTTGAACTTGGCATGTACATTGCCCGAGTAAGTGCAGTGCCGAGTTTGGACACGCTATACCCTGTCATGGTTATCTGTGTAATTCAGTATTTTTTTATTTGGTAGATCTGATCTTCCTAATGTGTCTCAGGTCTGTTTACTTCCTGCCTTTGTCTGCTTCCCTCCATGTGTTGATTGTTTGCCCCACCTTGATTTGTTTCACATGCTTGTCCTGTGCCACCTGTTGCTAGTTTCTCATTAGTTCAGATTGGATTTAAGTCACCTCCTCTGTTCAGTCTTTGTTGAGTTGTCTGCTTTGTCTTGGTCCCTGTCTGCTTGCTCTCCTGATCCTGCTTTGTTTTTGATCTGTTTATTCCTTCTCTGTCTGTCCCTTATTTATTTTGTCAATTTTTTCAATAAAGTCTGGGGAGGGGGGTTTGGATAAGATCTGCCTTGTGCTTGCACACCGTGACATCCTCTCCATATTAATCAACTTTGAAGAAACAGAGGCGGCTGCTGGGACTCAACAGGTCAACAGTTCAGCAGCTTTGGGGTTCTGCTGCACCTCAATTACTCTTACAGTTCCAGAAAGAAAGCTGCAAACAGCCCATTCCAACAGGCAGGTGTAGAACGGGCAATGCACTAGTTAATTCTAAAGGTGTGTGTGTGTGTGTGTGTGTGTGTGTGTGTGTGTGTGTGTGTGTGTGTGTGTGTGTGTGTGTGTGTGTGTGTGTGTGTGTGTGTGTGTGTGTGTGTGTGTGTGTGTGTGTGTGTGTGTGTGTGTGTGTGTGTGTGTGTGTGTGTGTTCGAGTTCGAGTTCGAGACAATCGTATTTTGTAAACTATTCAAAGCCCATTGGATTTGCTGGAAAATTCCCTGTCACATAGTTAAAAACAATCTCATTCAACCGCTGTTTCCAAAATCAAGACTGAAATTAATCAATCAATAAATTCCATCCACTATGTAAAAACAATTGTTTGAACCAAGTACTCGACGACTAGCCAGTATCAGTCAGCAGAAGTTGGACGTTGTGAACCATTTAGCAGTGAACAGTTTCTTCCGGAGTTGGCAGAGACCAAAACAGAGCTAAAAGGAAAGTGCAGATGGGTCATATATTCACCTTGTAAACAGAGGTAAACCAGATGAAAATGTTGCTTCAAATCTATCTGATGTATAAACAGGGTTGGCCTATTGGCTACCATGACCACCACGACACAGTGGTAAAAAAACACATGATTTAAGCAATTTCGTATTAATGAGATGTATATTCGAAAAAATTGTGCCTCAAAATTTACCCCATTGTGATCTCAACACAGTTTGGTTTGATCCATTGATCCATTTGCAAGGTTTATTATTGTCACTGCAGTTGTCTTGTCACTGCAATACTACTACTTGTCTCACAGGACTCCAGAGAAATGAATAGGAAGGAAGGATTAGAAACAGGGAGAAAGTCTAATCATAGGAACACTGCAAGGAAAAGAGTGAATCAATGTGAAGCAGGGAAAAAAAGTTAAACAAAGCAGCCAACCAACCAATCATTCAGCCAGTGAATGATCGCAGTTTGCTGCCTCCCAGAGGGCCGCTGTGTTATCTTGAGTGGGGGCAAACCGGGAGTGTTGAGCGGGAGAAGAAAACTCTCTCCACATTGTGCTGAGCCATGCAGAAAGGCTATCGAAGCGGCACACAGTCAACACTGAACTCCGCTCCAGTCCTCGGCCCTCCTTTCACTCATTCTATACAGCCTCTATCAAATAACTATTGATCTGCTCTTCTACTGATGTGACTGGAGGTGTGTGTATAAAGGAGAGATTAGTTTATCATTTTACAATGTTTTTATGTTGTGTGCTGTTATGATTTTATTGTGATGTTATGGTTATTATGAGCTTTAAAATGTGTTTTACCGTTAACATCTTCAAACTACCTCTGAGAATCTTGTAGGACTACAAACTGTGGACGGTGGAGCAATCCAAGCCTTAGCTCTTCTTCTCGACACCTTTTTTTTCCATTCTGCTACTCATCATCATCACAAACTCATAGTTAATCTTGTACTAAAATACATGTCAGTCACGGTAAGAGCTGTGTTAAAGCTGTACAAGGGTTTAGTTTTGATATGGAAATCACAGTGACAACTCTTTTCTTTCTCTCGTGTAGCCTCAGGATTGAGTTACAGTGACATTAGTGGGATTTGAAGACGACGAAATCTGCTCTTCTTCATTCCTTCATGTACCTCCTCATTTTCTTCCTTCCTCTCTCTTCTGTCTTTTCTGTCCTTTTACATCTCCATTTCTTTTTGACATGATTATTAGTTGCTGCTGTATTATCCCTCCATAGTTTCATCTCTTCTTTGTTTTCTTCTCAGTAACTTATTAATTATTCAGTTTTTTTCACCACTCATTCCATCACTCAACAAGAAGAAAAACACCATGGCCTCTAAAACCTTCGCGACCTTGGGTCTGTCTCCTCTATGAACTCAGATTTCCTGTCTTCTCTCTTATTGGTTCTGTCTCACTAAAAGTATTAAATGCCTTCACAAAGCAGTGTGTCAACGTTCCATCCAATTATATAAACGCATACATGGTATGGGATCTTTTTTTCCTTGACATTATCAAAACCAAAGTTACTAATTGTTTCAATCAAATTATTTCAATACACTAATTTATTGACCTTTATTCTCAGTTGCAATTGCAAAATACAAAAAAAAATTGTAAGTACCAGGTGCTGCTAAAGGGGGGCCAGAACCCTGAGGGTCACATATTTGGAAGTAGTTTCGGGTAGTGGGACAAATTGCATATTAGGAAATTCAACATTAAAGCACAAATAAATGATATTCTTCCTAATATCGATCGATAAATAAACATTCCATCAAGTCCCTGTTCTCTCCCCTGGTACATGGATGTCTTGTTCCATGTTGCCCTGCTTCCCTAACACATGACATGGTAACCCATGCGACGTCCGTGTCGGTAAGACTCTCCTGTTTGCAGTTACACTCATGTCTGAGGTCGGCTGGTAGCATTAAGGACCTTGCCAAAGGGTCTTGTCCTGCCCTGACCTCCTGTACCAAACAGTGGTCTTATCCACTGAGCCACAGTGAAGTAAAGCTTAAGTGAAGAAAACAATGGGGCCAGTGGTAATCAGAGCATTCTGGCTTGTAACCCCAAACATGGAATGTTGCTCCAGCAGATTCCAGGAAGAAGATCTGACATCTCTGTCCTAGGAACAGTTAAGATGCTGTGCAGAGCCCTCAGGCTTCAACACAAGACCGCCCACATGGGGTAGGCGGGGTTAACTAATTTTGGTTTGTTAAGGAAAACGTGCTCATGTTCAGATGTGAGGGTTGCTAGATTAGATTCTGTCTTTTTTGGTTTGTCTGTAAATACAGGCCCAGTCAGCAGCCACTCAACAACCCAGGACTTAGTGTAGATCTGCATTGATTCTGGTGTGATTTAAAGTGAGCCAGCTCCATTAGAGGAAATGAATTCTGAATGACCCCACAGGCCCCAGGGCGGGTTCTCTTCATTTTCATTCCCTTTTCTTTCTGTCTCTCTTTTTCATTGTGTCTTTACCTTGCTCGACCTCTCTCTCGCTCGCTCGCTCGCTCACCCCTAGGCTCTATGCTATCACCTTCTGTTACATGTAGAAGTGAGGAAAATCCATTTTGACCAACAGTGACCAGTTCAACAAACCTGGGGCTTCATTTAAGTGTGTGTGTGTGTGTAGGTGTGTGAGAGAGAGAGAGACTGGATATGTAGTGTGCACGCAAACACGCACACACACACACACCTTCCTTCAAGGCAAAACCATGTCCAATCGGCCTATTGAACCAACTCTATTGATTGTCTACTCAGTCTTTTCTCTTCCTCCTACACCCTGGCTTCCACTATTCTGCTTTATCTCTGTTTTCCTTCCCTCTCTACCTCTTAAAAAAGTATTTTCTCTCTCGCTCTATCTCTCTCTCTCTGTAATTGATTTCCGTCTCTCTACATCCTCTTGTCACAGAAGGGTTCTGCGGGTCAAGCTCCTTCGACCTTGACACAAGAACTAGATTGGAGATAGAGAAAACTCTAATCCAGAGGTGGGGAACCTTTTCCCTATCAAGGGACATTTCAATTTTTACAACATCCTTCGAGGGCCATAGTAAATCATTGACCACACCAACCTCTCTGATGTATTGTAGGTTGTCAGGCACATCACCCAGCCCTCTTCAGCTCCTGATACCTATAAACATGACTGAAGTTTGCAAAGTCACCAGCATGTCCAGATGGCATTGCAGGTTCTTGTAAAATGGGAAAATGCAGTGTTCTCCAATTGCACCTGCCACAGACCTCTCCTTCCAGAGAGCTGAGAAGTTCTCTAGAAGCTTGACAGTCAGATCTGAAGGCGCAATCACATCAGGTTTTCCCTTCTTCTCCTTTGTCTGGCTTATTGGCGAGTGGCAACTAAAGTCAAGGTGCACTACCGCCATACACTGTTCTGGTGCACTGCTCCAGGAGGCACTGCAGCACCAGGTCGACACGTGGAGTGGACGGAGCAAACCCCTATTCCAAAAATCAATTCCATGTTTGTGGAATAAAAACTGAACTAAATTCCTCTCATCTCCAAGAATTGAGTTTACCTCTTCTTTCAGTTTTGTAAAACCACATGTGCATATTTTGCATGATTCAAACATGACACCTCACGATGGTAAACCAGATTTCCATAGCTCACTCAGCTGCTCCTTGATGTTTAGCCCTCTGCTATAGATGAAATCCATGGTAGAAACTACATTTGTCATTATATCGTTAGATTCTTTGTGATTAGCACATTCTGTGGAACAATTTAACTGTTTCTGGTTCTAGCAACAACAATGCTCCTTAACAACTTCCCTTTCTGAATGAGATTTCATCTATTAGCTGGCTTTCTACAAAACTTGCCTGCAGAACATGTCAGAATGTGGCATTTGGAAGCTGCTTGTTGGACACCCAAACCAAGCTGAAGAGCCTAGACATCTTTTTAAAGATATTTGTCTTTATAACTCATCCAGTTTAGCTGCATCTTTCCAGCTGTGATGACACTCATAATAACAAAAATCTTTTTTAGCCTTACAAAAGATTCTTTCTCTTGAAAAACGTAACATTCCACATCTTCCTTTCCTAACAGGGGCCATGATGCTTTCCAGTGATGACCTGTGACCTGATGGACATACAGCCAGAAAAACCGAAGCACATTCTAGTCTATGAACATTTTACTCCTGTTATGACATAATAGTAAGTTAATAACTGTATAAAACTGTTCTGGTTATTGAGCATTAAAGGTTATTCTTAATCATAAAGTCTGTTAAGTAGCTTTTTCTGTTGCTTTCAACCTCCTCTCACAGTTTGCTCAGTCACTGGGCAAACGTGATACTTTTAGGAAATCCCTGAACTGGATCGAAAAGCTCTGTAAATGTTATTATTAGGCCTATGTGAAGAAAAATATGATTTTGGCCTATTAATATCAGGGTTTTTTTCAGTTTCCTTCAGAGACTTGGATCATTGCTGAAAAAAAACGTTGTAGCGAAAGAAACAGAAATCATGAGAACAAACAACAACATATCTAAAATAGAAACCAAAGTGAAAAATAAAAATATCATCCAAACTCTGAGTTAATAACCTGCCTGCTCCCCTGATGGTTGTGCTTCTTGCCCGATTATTCTACCTGTGACATTTTTTCCATAACCAGTGATTTCTGTTGATATTATCTGACTCAATACATCACCTGTAAGCTGTCTACATTTTTGACGTTCTCTCTTCCATCTTCATGCTCCATTTGCATCACTACCACCAGTGGCAAGGCTCAGGGAGGAAGTCTCCCTCTCTCCCCAGCACCTAATTCATAGGATCATTGCCATGACATTCCACCTCCAGCTGAGGTGACAAAGTTGATTCTTTTGTTCACAAATTGGATTTCATTCCAAATGACTCATTCTCATTTTTCTCTACAGGTGTCTTCTGAGTGAAATATCAAATAATTGAAAAAGATCAGATAGTTTTCAGAGCTGAAACAACTTTTAGATCAAATGGGGGAGCTATTGTTTTTCCTAGTGAGACTCATAACTCTTTACCAGATCAGTTTTACTGTAAAAGCCTTACATGACCATATCAATGTTTTAGTTTTAACTCAACAACAACCATGTGTATGTTTTTATGTAATTTTTCAAATGTAGGCTGGAGTGATTTCAATATATTTTTCTATAATTCAGCCACTGGTTTCTTTTTATTTGAGTATGAAAATAAGAAAAGAAACTGATGTGATGACAAAAGTTTCAAACAAAAGTTGCTTGATTTTCCTACTGTTTCTGAATAATAAGTAAGAGTGACTGTCTGGGAAATATGTTATTTAAATAAAAAATATAAAAATGAAACAATGAAACATGTTCAGCAAATATGTGATTTCTACCGATGTAAAGTATTTTTAGTAGTAGTATACATTACAGTGATAAAAATATACTCCTGCACCTTCTGCACGAAACACCCACTGCAGATGTGGTTAGATACAACTTGCTCGACAACCACTGACACTCAGCACCAAACCACTCTGGATCAAAGTGTTATCACTCGTGCAGCCCTGAAACAGATACAAGCAAGTTCAACATCTCGGATATCCAATACTGGACACTGATAGGGGAAAAGTAAAACAACCTTGATCAGAGTAAAGCAGCATGTAAGAGCTAGAATGACTTGAAACCAAAGGAGTGTGTCTGCTGCAGAAAGCTTTTAATCTCCAGAAAGGCACCGGAGTTATTTAATCACTGGCACGTGGCTGATTTTATCGTAAATGTCTGTTGTTTTTTTTAGCAGCTTACCTTGGCTGATAGATGATCTGGCCTCTAAAAATGTTGGCTGTCAGATACCATAACATTAAAAGTGCAATTAGAAATGCAGTCCGCCCCCCCACCCCCTACAGGATCCTGTCAGAGCACAATCAGTTAACACACCTCAGGTAAACAGAGACCTGACACTGCAGGGCAACAGAATCTGCGCAACTGGTTCAAACATCCCCGACATTCAAGCCTTTTCGCAGACGAGCTAAAGCTTTTTTAGTTCTTATCTGCCGCTGCAGTCTGTGTCACATACACGACATCCCAGCCTGAAGATACCAGGAACAAAGACAGTGGTGTAATACTGCTCTGACATGCCGGAGGTGAGTGAGTGCTTTACTTTATGCTGCAGTGGGGATCATTGCCACCAGTACAGCAGACCACAGTCAAACTTCCAACCAATACAACATTTTTAAAAGGCTGAATTCTCAAAAATATGTCTACAACAACCAATTTTATATTAATGTTTACTGCTGCAGGAGAACATACTCAGATTTTGGCGATGGGCGCCACATTGGGAGGATGTGTATGATGGAGGATTCTGGGGAGTGAGGCACATCACATGATTAGAGCAGTGCAGCTCTCAAGTGTTGCTCTATTAATGAATACAGTCAATTACATATTTCTAAAATATTTAACAAAAGGCTGGAAAGAAGAACGATGTGTGTAAACCATGCTGATTTCAAAATAAGTCAACTTTGCAGATATTCTTTGAGTGAGGGGAATGCATTGGTCAGTATATTTGTTCAGTGCATGTTGTCAGGAAACAATGACAAATATATGTAAATATATTTGCTTACAAGAAAGCTCAGTGGATGGAAACTTTAAATTAGGGCTGGGACATGGTCACATAAACACAAATGCGAAGCGAATGTGAATAGCGTGGGTCAAAGTTCACCAAAGTTTAACTCCATGTAAGGCCAGATAGCTGATTTGCTTCGCCACAGGAAGCAAATGTTATATTCGCCCCCACTTCAGGCTGATTGGAAGTGAAAAGTCGCTACTGATACGTTTGCATTACACATGCATTTATTTTAGAAAATTGCTGTTTGTCAAGTGCTTTTTTAATTCTCTGCTCAAAAAGAGTCACAGAATGTGACATTTATCCGGATAAATGTCAATATTGATGGATGTGAAAATGTCAATATCTTGATAATATTTTCCACCACAATGCAGAACCTTACTGACCAAACCCCAAAACACAATCAACTGATATTAACCAGAGGAGCACAGTGAAATACCCAGTTTTGCGAAGCTGAAACCACCTTAAAATTACAAATCGATGATCGATAGTGCTCATTATTTCTGCCGTTTGACAAAAGGGATTAAAAAGAACCATGTCATACATGGAGGATCGTCTTTCCCCCCAAAAATAAATAAATAAATGATGAGTGAATGACTCAACTGGGTTTAGGGGGAAGGAACAAGCTGTGAACACAACATTAACAAATTAACGCCTTATCGTCATGGCAGACGCGTTGCTCTTTACACATCCAGCAGACACACTGACATATTAACGTTCATTTGGAGGAAGGTGTCTTGACACTATGGCTCTTTCTCTTCCTTCATCAGCCAGTCACTCGCTAACTTTGAGTGTCGGCTGTTTGATGCTGCACAGGCACTTTCGGGATGAAATTAAGATTTAAGCCTGCAAACTAATTACATTGCAAACGAATTAATAACATTTAAATTACATGCAGACTGCCTCCAGCTCAGAGCAGCCATGAGTCTCTCTGTCTCTCTCTCTCTCCCTCCATGCTTGCTTGACTCTACTGCCTCTGCCGTCTGCTGTGTAACAAAGGGAGAACTCAGCACAGAGCACCGCCCACTCCCCCTCCCAGAGCGCTCTAAAGTACAAAAGCAGACATGCGATTCGCCGGTGCCGTACACATCGTCGGCTGTGTGTCAAGGATACTTAGAGCGAGTTGCGTTTATCCTGTCGTTTCTCTCTCATGAAGTAAATCTTCCGCAGACATGCCACACTGCTCGCTGAATTTCTAAAGTAGAGTGGTGTGACACACACAGTTACACACACATGCAGAGTTTTCAGTGGTTCACCCAGGACTGAATATAACCTGCTCAGAAGGCCGCTCTGGCTAATCATGTCTTGCTCAAGTGTTTATAGAGGGTTGTGTCATTTGAAATCAATCACAGCTAGTCACAGATCACAGGTTACATGTCAACATACTGTCGAGCCACTGACATGGATACAGTGGAACCCCCTCCCCCCAGGCATGGCTGCTTCAACACATTAGGCCGCCGGGGGGCACACACTTGTTGTTGGACCCCTGCTGATTCGCATACCTCTCTGTATCCTCAGTGCATTGTGTGTATGTCGCATAGCTTCAGACATGCACTGAACTCTGGTTATTCTCCTGTCGTTCTCCAGAGGGGCTGTGTGTGACGAGTCAAAGGCTCTGGACATTCTACGGAGTTTCTCCTGCCAGCCCCCGAGTAGAAACTCTGGGTAATGTCGGAATGAGCCCCCTTGAGAAGACATCAGGAGATTATCCAGAGGATTCACCACAAGCCATAGTGATGTTTCTGAAAACTGAAAAAACAAAGAATACAAATATATCAAGATGAAAAAGAGGAGCAACACATGTGGGAGAAGCAGATGAAGATGTCGAATCTGAAAAAAATGAGATTCTAAAGCTTTTAGTGACACAGGCCAATGCCAGGGTCGATGTGCTGTAAACCAAAAATATGTGATCTCTGCAGTGGTGCTCACCTGAATGCTGCAGAGACTTGTGTGTTTTGAATCTCCTGAGTTCATTTCTAAAAACATCT
Source organism: Hippoglossus stenolepis (assembly GCF_022539355.2). Lineage (NCBI taxonomy): Eukaryota > Metazoa > Chordata > Actinopteri > Pleuronectiformes > Pleuronectidae > Hippoglossus > Hippoglossus stenolepis. The sequence goes on from NC_061489.1 coordinate 3,907,257, forward strand.
GTCACCTGTGCACAAGGCCGTCTCTATACAACAGCTTCATTATGTGCATGAGATCCAAAAGAGCAATAATGCGAGAATGCGATTCACAACCTCTTTAAGCTCTGACCTGACTAACCTTGACTCCTTGGAAAACCTGACCTGACAAACGAAGACACATTATAATTTATCTCATTCATTACGGACCGTAACTTCTCCAGACTGATGCAAAAGTCAGGGCACTTTATCGTCCAGCACAACATGCAAAGGATCAGGAACAGTCACATAGACCGACTGATATTTATGAATCCATTACTTGAAGTTGGGGGGGGTGAGTTGTTTCTGGAACACTTTTTTTTATGTTATATGTTCAAATTCTCTTCAGAAAGCTTTTTCTCTTTCCATCACTACCCAACCTGCCTGCCCGTGCTCTCACTGCGCATGACGGAGAGACATACAGTGCTGAAGCAGAGATAATACACAGAAGTTAGCAAGTGAGTCATGGAATAGCAGTCATCAGCCAGTGCACGATCATGTCTTTTGTGGGCGTTGCATTGACAAGAGGAGGGGGTGGGATGTTTCAAAGTGTAGCCTGCTCTTGCTCGCTTTTCTAGGATTACCAACCCCAGCTCTAATGTGAAGATAAGCAAAAACAGATGTGACATGGCACATATTCTAAAGTTTGTGTTAAATCAAGCATATAGCACTGATTTGTTTCTGGTGGTTTAGGGTTAAGCACCATGGGCTTGAGGGAACTTGTGTGTGAGGGGGGTCAACAGGGGTTTAGGCCCCCCCAAGCGATTGACTCTAGAACTGCTTACAGGCTGAACTGAAGACAAGTATTAACATTTCACATTAATATGTTGACTCAGATCCAACCCTACAGAATGTGCTGAAAAGCAAAGACAGAACACACGTCAGACTCAAGGATGCAGCAGAAATATGACGCACAAATTCTTCCTGAAAACACAACTGAGGCATATGGGAGCTGTATCAATAAGAGACTGCAGTTTTCTCTCTATTACACATGTTAAGGTCATCTGTTAAAAAGGAGGAGAGAAATCTTACCACCTACAGCCTCTGTTCAATATTTCAATATGAACGACTAAGTTCAAGGAGAAGGGTGGGGGGGGCACTGCAGGGCTCAATGAAACGATTAAGCTTGGATGGAGGAACTGTGCACTGTCGTCTAAATGAAACACAAACCTCTGTAACGGAAATGACAGTCTGGGATGACGCAAGCATAATTGAAAGTGAGTTAAGGGGAGCGACTAAATAGACTGATGAAATACAAATCATTGAGTGTACACACACACACACACACACACACACACACACACACACACACACACACACACACACCATGGAGTTCACACAAACAGAAAAGGCCGTTTATATCAAGTCAGAGCAGCAGCACGTATGCTTCAAAGTCATCTCTGAATCGCTTATCCACACATTGAACCACACTATACGAATACCAATTTATAGTCCTCCATCATATCGCTCAGAGAGAGGGACAAAAAGAGAGGGACACGGTGTGGGCTGGGCGAGAGAGGTAGACAGAGAGTGGAAGAGAGAGAGAGAGACACACACAAAATACCTATTTATACCTTTCATTCTTGTGTAAGATGAAGGAGAACACACTGCAATGATATGGGCATTTACACATACAGTATATCAATATATGAATGCACTGAGTCACTCATTCACTCACTCATTCACTCTCTCTCTCACACACACACACACACACACACACACACACACACACACACACACACACACACACACACACACACACACACACACTCATACACGCAAGAGTGTCCCAGAGCTGCAAGATAAGAGAAGAGAGTGTTCTGGAGAGAAAGCTTCCTCATTGGTGTGCAAGGCTGCACATGTTCCAACCCTCCCTTATGTGTGTGTGTCTGTCTGTGTGTGTCTGTGACTGAGAGTGTGCGCCACTGTGTGTGTGTGTGTGTGTGTGTGTGTGTGTGTGGAGCACTCTTTCCTTCACTGCCACTAAAAAGACACAGAGGACCTATTGTGCCCAAGGAAGGAAAATCACTCCATTTTCAGAGAAAGGAAAGGAATGAACAGCTCTCTCTCTCTCCCTCCTTCCGTTCATCTCTCCTGACCTCTCTCGCTCCTTCCCTCTCTCCTTCCCCGCCTCTCACGCTCTCTCTTTCTTCCCCCTCCCATTCACACACAGCAGCTGAAATGGTGAGGCTTGTTAAAAAAGGGGAGCCCAGATGACAGCGTTCGCAGCTTTGCTTACCGCAGCATCTCCCCTGCTCGCCGGGTGCCTTCGAAACCACAGATGAAAGCAACTCAATTCTCTGCATCATAAAAAAAAAGTTACAGCACTAAGGGGCCACCAGTGAAAGCACAAAGGGAGAAAAAGAAATGGGAGGCAGGAAAGTGGAAAAAAAATCCCAGGGTTTGGAGTTAATGAGGTGTTTCATGCAGCATTCACAGCAAAGCAACATTAAAGCAGGATGTTTTTCAGGTGCAAAGAGCGTCACATCATTTGCTCTGGATCACAATTTTGTTGCAAACAATGTTATCCAAACACTGAGCTTTCTACCTGGTAGTAGTAGTTGGTTGAAATAATCTCTTATGGAACAATTGTGAAGTTGACAGGGACTCGCTGACGTGAGTTGCCGAGTTCTTACGAGATGGATGTGAATGTGCCTCTGTTGTCCACTTTATCAGTATTATTTTTTGGGGCCATCACTCATGGTGCTAACTTTGCAACACAACTAGAAAACCGTAAACAGGTTTAACCAATCTTACTTGGAAGAGAGGACTACAATAAATGCAATTACTACTACCTAAACTGCCTGTTGTTAATAGCCGTTAAAATTAGTACACCGACTTCCTGGTTGAACCTTACTGTAGTTGAGAGTATGAATTCTCAGCTGGTCTTGGGTGAGAACACACTGCTTTTTAAGAGTTTTCCCACTCCCACAAGAAAAAAAAAGGATATACCTCGGTGCACATATCGCATCATCTATGTAGAGTATGTTGTTAAGTATGTTGCTTTCTTGCTAACTGTACATACACATTGTACAAACAGGGCACACAGCAGACAGTGAGGAATTAGGACACACGGAGTGTTTCCCTGTGTAATGAGGCATCACTGCAGACAATGTGGACTCAAGCTTCAGTTTAACCTGTAAATAAAATGGTCCAGGTAATCAAAGCTAAACTGTTGTTTTATAAACAACACATCTGATTGTCAAACTATGTGTTTCGTATTCAAAACATGTCAGCGATCGATTTGATTGGTACAATCATTTCACATTTTCACTGATTGAAGTCATGGCCAGAACTTTGACATAAGACAGTTATTACTTCACTTAATATGCATTACTAAATATTTATTTAACTAACTTAAAGGTCCAGTGTGTAAGATTTAGGTGTAAGGGATCTATTGACAGAAATATTTATTATAAAATAATCCTATTGATGTTTTCACGAGTGTGTTTCATCTAAATTATACCAATTGTTGTTTTATTTACCCTAGAATGGGCCTTTATATTGAAATGGAGTCCGCCATGTTTCTTGTAGTAGCCCAGACTTGACAAACTAAACATGCTTTGAGTCTTTATGAAAACTGAAGGTTACCACAGGTTCTCTTTCATGTTTGGAACTTTAAGTGTCTTTAAATATAAAGACACTTCCTGTCTCAACATGGTTTTGACTATGGAACAGAAAAGTAAATCTGCTAAAAATCCCTGGATGTTGGCTGTGGACCAATTTCTAGCTATTTCAAACATGGTGTGTTTGGAAGTTCTGGAAAAATGTAAATTATATATATTATGTGGAGAAAAAAAATGACAACTGAAGCCGGAAGACACAACCAGCCTGAATGCAAAACTCAGGGACTTTCCCAAAGCCCCTCCACACAACGCTTTGCTACCTCAACCTCAAAGAAGTGAAAAAAACTTGCTCCTCTAGCAGGGGCCTGTTACCGGCAACATTTCAGCACCTTGGACAGCTACACATTAGCCAGCAGAGATCCAGCGGGGGGGGGTCAAGAACAGGAGGAGGTGGGGAAGGAGGATGAGGACAGGGGGTGGCGACTGGGAGGCCATTCACAGAGCATACAAAGAACCAATGTCAACTCGAGTTGAAGGACAGAAAAGAGAATTAGCATTACAGCGGGCAGCGCAGTTCATCCATGTCACAAGGCAGCGGGAAGGCCTGGAAATGCACAGGGGATCACCATCATGCACCCGTGGGCTCAAACGTGTGGCGTGTTTGAACTGCAGATTATAGAGAAACGCAGTGTTTCCGGGTCTTGAGCAGTATCACTTCTTTTTGCTGCAGACCACATTTTTCCTGTACTACTCGTTCACAGCAGCAATGCAGCACAGTCAATTCCTGCCCTGACAACAATCCATCCACAAGTCACTCGAGACGCAGCAGCTGCAACATTCATCAGTGTACAGAACGGAAGTCGTTGCTGTATGCGTTTGAAGAGATGCTTTCCAGCGTGCTCGCTTTGCTGCAGACTACCTTCAATTTTCAGCACAGGCGTGTTCTCCTTTACTCGTTATCCACAAGGGGTTATCCACGACTGTTAATTGCTACACTGACAATTCTTCTCTCCTGTAAAATTACGCTGCCCAAGAAGCAACACAACATCATCAATCTGCGTACGTCTCATGAGAACAAACCCAATCTTTTTTTAAACCAATACAATCAGTGTACAGCCCTCAGTGATGTCCGGACACGTGCTTGTCCCTGCTGAAAAACAAATATCGACCGTCCACATCAAATGTTAGTCGTCTGTGCATCGTTCAGAGGGAGGAGGAGGAGTTTGGAGAAAAGCTTGAAACAATGTGTTGGGCGGAAGAAAGGAGGCCAGAGCAGATATCAGTGAATGCAGAAGGAGCAAAGGAAACAAACAAAAAGCACCTCATCAATCATTAGAGGAGCCGTCATATTTCAGTGGAGAGAGAGAAGAAGGAGCTGCGGGTCAACTCTATTTTCAATTCTCTGGCTCCCACCACACACGTACACACACGTACACACACTATACACACACACACACACACACACACACACACACACACTAGAGCAGTCCACAGCCCACCGCAGCATCCAAAAATAATCATGCACAGTCTTAACAAATTTTACCTCACGCTTGGGATCTTGACAAAGTGCTTCAGTGAAAATTTAATGGCGCCATTTTTTCCACGCTGTATTGCTCCCCTATAGCATACAATGTTCTCAAGAAGTTGTACATCTCCAAAGACACGTCATACTGAAAGCAAAATAACATGATTCTCCCTGTCAACAATATCATTTCACACTCAGTCTCAAGTTCACTGTTTTCTTTTTTTTTTCTTTTTTTTCAATTTGACATTTTACATAAAGATTTGATTCTTTAAAATACAGCACTTTCAGAAAAAAAGAAACATTTTCATTTTGCAGAGAGTTGGTAAAATAGTTGAGTGCAAAGGCACTTTCTGGAGTAAGTATAGTAAGATTTTGCCGCTTATTGGATTTCAAAAAGATTTTTCTTTTAAGGTCTAACACTCACGTTTTATCTGTGTGTGCTAACTATGTACAGGAATGTCGATCTGTAGCATTTCCTCTTCTACAAAGAATAATTATTTCATACTTTTTTCAGTTTTTTCTTTTTTTAACAGGGAAAATAAAATACAGTTTTATGAAAAGCACAAAGCCGTATTTGTACACAATCCTGCCTATTATATACCTGCTGTCGTCAAAGTCTTTTAGAACTTCATTTTTCAGAAAGATGAAATAATTTATACCTTCCAGGAGAAAAAATAGAACTGCATAATAATATAATTCTTATACTCCTTTTATACATTTTGAAAAGAAATTAGAGAAGAAAAGGAAGAGAGAAAAAAGATCATCAAGGCTTCAGTTCACTTCCAGTCAATCTTGTGGGATTGAACACGGATAGATAAGATAGATATATAGAGAGGGCTATTATTAGAGTAATTGCATGATTATTATGAATTGGGGGGGGTCTTGTTGCTATCTTACAGTTGGCTCATCGCAGTCTGTTTCTCCAGAACCTCCAGGTAGTCTGGTTCTGTTTTTAGCTTCCCAGGGAGCAGAAGTGGGTGCTCATTGTTTCTGGATGGGTGATCGGCCCCGTAGTATTTCCTGGGGGTCCCGTACAGCACAGTTTTGTTCAACCTGTCCTGGTTGGTGACATGCCGCCGGGCTGTAGCAACCTCGTAGGGGGGCACGATGCAAGGTCTCTTAGGTAAAGTGCAAAAGTTGTAATTGAAAGGAGGGACACCTGCAGCTGTGGGAAGCTCTTTGTTGGGCCTCTCCCCTAAGTTTTGATACAGCATCTCAGGAGGCTCTGGGGACAAACCACATGATGTCGGGGATTTATCCATAAAATCCACTGTGCTGATGGTGTAGGTCCCCGGGCTGCGGGTGAGGACGTCATCCTTCTTTGCTTCCAGGGGCCCGAAGCTAAGCTCCTTCAGATTACGGTAATAAGCCACCTGCTCACCATCCTTCTGCATGTAAATGGGGTTTTGGCACATGGAGCCCACAGGTGGGGGGATGTAGTTATACATGTGTGTTTCAGAGGTTTTGTCTTGGGTTGGTTCTGGAGTGTAGGAACCATATTGCACTTGGAAAGAGTTGAGATCTAAGTTGTTGGCACCTGTGGGCACGTGTTCTACCCCTTTGCGCCGTTTTAGAACAAAAACAAAGAGGCCTGCGCCAAAGCATACTGAAAGGATGAAAACAACAAGGAGCCCAAGAATCAGGACTGAAAGTGGGACCTCAGGGTGTAAGTCAGGGGTGTGGAATCTGGATTCAGTGGGGCTGACAGAACTAAAAGAAGAGGAAGAAGAAGAAGCAGAAGAGGGGCTGGTGGCTTCAGTGCCGGGGCTTATTAACGTAGGGTTTTTTGTAGGGGGGGCATATTGTGGTGGGGGCACTTCACTAGGCTCAGGGCAGATGGCCTCATTGCGAAGCGAGCGCAGCAGGCGACCCGCGTGCTTCGAGGGTGAATCACATGTGATTTCGTTGACCACCACGCTGGTACTGGACAGCTCCATCCAGTTTTTGAGCGCCACAATCTCGCAGGTACAGTCCCAGGGGTTCTCTTGCAGGTCAATCTGTATGAAGGCTGAGAGCTGGTCCAGAACACCTTTAACTGGAAGGTAGGAGAAATGATTATTCCGCAGGTTGAGCCTTGTTAACATGGTTCCTCCAAAAACATTGTCAGGGAGCGACCGTAATAGATTGTTGTTGAGAAACAGCAGCTGCAGGTTATGCAGAGCATTGAATGTTTGTGGTAAAATGTCCTTGATGATGTTGTATTCCAAATACAGATACTGGAGCGACTGCAGACCAGCAAAAAGAGATTGAGTAAGTGATTCGATGTAATTCCCATTGAGATAGAGACGTCTGAGGTTTGTCAGATTCTCAAATGCCCCCTCCTGAATCACTGCGATCCTGTTGTTTCCTAAATGGAGCAGCTCCAGTGAGCTGTACTCAGTCAGATCGGTTCTGTAAATGACTTGCAAGTAGTTACCAGTCAGGTGGAGTTTCTTTGGGTAGGAAGGCTTGGGGTTGAGCTCACTGATGTTATGCAGCTTCCTTTCCTGGCAGTTAATGTTCAGTCCGCTGTCAGGGTTTTGTGATGTGCACACGCACACACTGGGGCACAGCATGGGCACAGGGGAGCGGGTCTGGTAAACCATTATGGGCCCAAAGACGTGTTTGTCCTTTGAGATGCGAGCGGTGGGCCTATAGCGCATTTTTGGTGGGCGGGATGCTTTTGGGGCACGGGTGGGGGTGACCATGCCGGGTTGGTATGTCGGGGGAAGGGCTCCTTGAAAGTGAGAGTCAGAGGGGGGGTGCACACGCTCGCCAGCATTCCTGCGCGGGCACAGATCCTGCTTTATGAGCTGGGTGATGTCTTTACCGTGCAGCCTGAACGGCGTCTCACACACTATGTCCCCCACAAAGACGGAGATAGTGTCTAACCAGGATTTGAGAGGAATTAGATCACAGGTGCAATTCCAGGGGTTCTCCTCCAGCTGGATCTCCATGATGCCGCCTATGTGCTCCAGGACCCCGGCAAATGGCAGCATCTTAAGCCGGTTGCCACGTAAATCCAAGTGGGTAAGGAGCACAAAGCGGAAAATATTAGGGGGCAAAGACAACAAAAGGTTATCATTAAGGATCAACACTTTGAGTTTATTCAGCTTACTGAAAGCCCCCGGCTCTATGGCGCTGATATAATTATAGTCTGCCTGTAAATACTCCAAACTCTCCAGTCCTGCAAAGGTGTCCTCTTTAATCACCTCCAGGTTGTTGTTGTTCAAATGGAGCCTCTTCAGAAAGCGAAGCCCGTTAAAAGCCCCGGTTCGGATCTCCTGCAATCCATTATTCCCCAGATGCAGTGAGGTGACATTGCCATAACTGACAAACTCATTGGCACCGAGCCGTGACAGGAAGTTTCCATTAAGAAAGAAATGGGAGATTTTGTTTGCTGGCGCCTGGAACTGACTGACGGTGGTAAATCCTTTATTCTCGCAGTTGATGTTCAGTATGGTCTCCCGCTCCTCGCAGGCGCAGCGGGTCTTGCAGATGTCTTTGGAGGCTGAAGTTTTGCGGCTCTCCGTTTCGGAACGTGACAGGCTAGTGACCGTGAGGACGCTCAGCAGTAGGACGCCGCTCAGCATTTTTACGGCCGAAAATGGTCGCTGAAATACAGATCCAGCATTTAACTTTGCAGCGTTAGGCTCGGGTGGAGAGGAAAAAATCGGGGGAGTTCTCACAGTAGAGAGAGAGGGGGTAAAAAGAGGTAGAGGCGCGCTCTCTCACAATCACACACAAAAACACTTACAGACACACGCACACGGGCGCAGAAAACCGGCGCACCGCTGTTATCTGGTGTTAAAAAGGGACCGTGACGCACCAGACGTGCGCAAATCTCTCCATTGCCCTTCACTCTGAAATACAAAATCCGTCCCAAAAAAAAAAATCAATCCTTGAAAGGAAGAAAAGTGACACCACCGCAAATCACCGGGCTCCTGTGTGGCGGTGGCTGGACTTGGCACATTGTCAGAGCCAGAGGAGACTCGGAGGGAGAAAAAGCCGCTTACTGCAACCCCCCTTTTTTCCTTATAGAGAGCGCCAATTTATTCAGTGGCTTCATGCAGATCACCGGCAGCTGCAGCCAAACACCGGGAGACAGACACAGGCTGCAAAACGCTCCCTCTGTCCCCACCCACACTTAAAAAGCGCTTCATGTTGTTGTCCAAGCAAAAAGAACCAAAAAAAACACTAACTCTTTTTTGTTAAAGATCCAGAATTAATGCGCCAAGACGCACCATGACGCACAGCCAGCGTTCCTTAGCGTCTTCTCCAACAGAAGGAAGAGCAGCAAAAGTGCGGTGGATGGTGGAAAAGAGGAGGAAAACGGAGCGCGGTGAGACAGAGATGAGACTTATATTCCTGGAGCCGAGGCATAACTACACAGACATACAGCTTATACTGTGCTGTCTCCCCTACTCCTCCGCTCCGCACGGCGAGAGCAGCACTGAGCGTCTGCTGCTGCCGCTGCTCCACTGCGTTAGTCTCTGCGCGTGCGTGCATGCGCGTGTTTGTGTGTGTGTGCGTGTATGTGTGTGAGAGGAGCCAAGGGGCCGTTACGTCACCGACACAGTCAACATGAACACACACAAACTCTCTCTCTCTCTCTCTCTCTCTCTCTCTCTCTCTCTCTCTCTCTCTCTCTCTCTCTCTCTCTCTCTCAGACACACACATACACACACTGGGTCGTTAAAAAAAGAAACCACCATCCTTAAAATCTGTTTCATCAGTTCCTCGGATCAAATTCCAATTAAACTTCAAATGAAAAATCAGCCACTAAAAATATTTCAGGAGACTTTCACTGGAGCAAATTTTGTCAAATCAACCAAACTATTGTTATCGTTCTATTTGGTATAATCAACTTTCCGTTTGGTTTCAGAATTTGATAATCGATCTTTTACAAGAATAAAAAACATTTTAAAAACTCACGTAAACTGGGAGCAGTAACATTTTGTGACTCGTCACATGTAAAAGGTCCATTTATTTTAGAGCAGCCTCCTCTTTTGTTTCCATATGTTTTGCATATTACAGCCTCCACATATCTGCTACAACAGCAAATAATCATATGATTAATCAATATACCTGCCAAGCGTGATGTGATGCTCCAGTGTAGTCAGTATATCTTTTTTAAATGTATTTATGAATTTGCTTTCTAACCCATGACTCCACTAGGAGGCAGGAAAGGCCTCTATTCAGGATCCCAGCATCTCACTCATTATTCCTTCCATTTACCTGTGTCTGTCTTTTCCCACTCATTTATCATGTCAGTGAATAACACTTAAAGCGCAAGAAAGGTATTTAGTTTTCTGACATTCCAGAGAAAAAGGAACAGTGATGAATATAATCATCACATAATCTCACATGATTTATAATATGTATGGTATGCATGTGTCTTTTAAAGGCTACATACAGTTTGTATAATATAAAAGAAACATTACTTAATACATTTAAAATTAAATGTTAATGTTAAATGCTATAATTATATAAACTTCTATAAATTTATAATTATTTGAAATGTTACACTTCTCAGGCGTAATTGATACTAATTATATCCAAATATGTTTGAACTCAATTATTAGAGTAATCTTCCTGTTGTTTATTTAAACAAATACTTTCAATTGCAAATTTACAGAGGGAAATTTTTTTAATCTTATTTTTCTGACATTTAACGTAACTCTGTTTCATCCCACTCATCAGTGCTCCATAGAGCCATGCAAATACTCAAGAGGTTACGGAGACCAAGCTCTAATGGATACTTGTGTACACTCACTGTTGATTCATGCAGTTGTCCAATCAGCCAATCGTGTGGCTGTAGTGCAGTGTGTAAAATCGTGCAGCTGCTTCAGTTAATGTTTACATCAAACATCAGAGTGGAGACAGACATGTATAGGAGTGACTGTGCCGTTGAACGTGGTGACAGATGCGTTGGTTTGTGTATTTTTGAAACTGCTGATCACCAGGGATTTTCACACGCTTAACGTTTTACTTAGAATGGAGTCGAAAACCAATAACCTTCAGTGAGAGGTGGAATTGCTGGCTTGATGGGAGAGGTCAGAGGAGAATATTAAGACTGCTTAAAATTGACAGAAAGGCTATAGCAACTCAGATAACTACTCTTTACAACTGCGTTGAGCAGAACGACCGTCAGAATGATCAACAATATTAGGTGGAGGGTTCTTCATCAGCTTAGACCACATCAGGTTCCTCTCCTGTCAAAAAACAGAAATGTGAGGCTGCAGTGACACAGACTCACCAACACTGGACAGCTGAAGACTGAAACATGTAGCCAGGTCTGATGGATCTGGATTTCTCCTGAGTCTAAAGAACAAACAGCAGTCCTTAGACAACCTAAGGGCTGCAGCCATGGTGCACAATGGCCAAAGCAATTCCCTTAAGGAGCTCAGAGCAACACCATGGCATGCTTGATTTGTGATTTGTGAAGAGGTACCTTAACTCAACTCTGTGGGAGCTGAAGTCACAGCAGAGAAGCGTGAATACGAGTGACACGGGACCTTTGGAGGAGTCCTGGAGGCAGCGGTCACTGCAGTCGCCTTACTGCAGCCTGACTGAGGACTGACAACAGGCTGTGACAGCAGGCTCGGTGTGAAGACTCAAGGGTGAGGATGTTTTTCTGCTTGTCAGGGTCTGACAGGCCTTGTCTGCCTCTGAGGATATTCCCTGAGATTGAAAATAGACATACATGTATACTGTAGGAGCAATATGGTGATTGACTTTTTTCAGATATATCTCAGCTGTTTTACATGCGTAGTAGGGTATTTGGAAGTATATTACGACTGTTAAGTCCTATGTAATCTAAATGTAATGGTGAAAGTGATATTTAGCCTTTTCTGTATTTATCTTCTTATAGAGGATGAGGGCAGCCTCAGATTTCAGTGTTTGATGATTGATGGGGTGAAGGAGTGTTGAAGGGAAAGCCTGCAGGTTTCCACATGAGGCATATATAGGTATATATTGTCAGAGCGCTGCTCCACAGCACATTTGTCAAGTCAATCACAGGCCACTGAGGATGGTTGTATCTGAAGCGTATGTGCGATAAAGAAGAAGAAAAGAAAAAAGGACTATTTACTATTCTATCCCAGTACTTTTTAAGCTGATATTAATCTTTTATTTTACATCCATCCATATATTACCTATACCACTCCTTATTTGAAGTACACAGAGTGCATGGGGCTGCTTCCAATCCCAGCCAGCATTGAGCGAACTGGAGAAGTAGTTTTAATTATGTCAATGCCCCCCCAGTAGCTTGCTATGGTTTGGTCATAAACCCTGCCTCCTTCATGTTAATGGACAGGACAGGGACAACATTAAAGGGTCAAAATGCACATCCAATGATCTCTGTCATTTTAGGTAGTTCTTATCACATGGATGCATGTCAAAGCCTAGTTATTTGCTGCTAAGATTGGCTGTATTATATATTTATATATAAGAATGACTCACAATTGGTTAATTGCATGTTTTGGCCAGACTTCACTATAGTGGCTCCATCCCCTAATTGCTACTGCACAATCTCTAGCACCGAATATGCAAGATGGCAGCTGCCTATCCAGGATATTTTGGCTTCATTTCTTAATAGTGGGAGGAAGTGCAGATGTGTCATCCATCTTCGTAGCAGTTTACTCCCCTAATTTTGCTCTCAGCATTGTACATTATTTAATTCAATAAAGAGTTACGCCTGTATTGATGGGGAAGGAAAGTCCAGCTAGCTTACTACTGTCAGTTAGCACACTAAGTGTCCGCTAGCAAGCTTGTTAGACTGCTGGCTAACAGGAAGTTTTATTCAAAAGTTATATTCGTATCATTGACCTCTTGTATTTCTCTGCTAACCATCCCTCTCTTTTAAAGCATATGCCTTGACAGAGGAGGTTAAATAAAAAAGTGGACAGGCCAGCACAGCTAATAGGCCACAATAGCTTCCTCCGTTTTCCTCCACTTTCCCTCAAAGGTCAGGGCTGTCAGGATGGCTTGCTACTGTTCAAGGCACAAAGTTCACTGAAAAGACAAAATGAAATGAAATGATTTTGCAAGGGAATATAGCTGATGCTGACGGGAGCAAATGTGTTTAGTCACTCTCTGTGCTAATCTTGTAGTTATACATATTATTCAAGGATGTGTGGATAATCTTCACCACCTTCTTGTGTTAAGGCCTTTAGAGTGGTCAAATTTCTAAAAGATAAAATAGATTGACGTTTCTCTTATTGTTGTTTGTTTCTTCTCTTATATGTTATTTAAGTTCTTGTTCTTTCAACCCAATCATTCTTTTTTATCCTTTTTGTGTGTGGAAGAGTGTTTGTAGGGACACACAGAAATGTGTGGGGTCCAACTGAGATCATAAAGAAGTGCACGAGATGAGTTATGAGAGTGTTTTGCTTGATCTGGCGCAGAAACACAGAGGGAGATTGAGGGATTGCTGCTGTAATGGTTTTGACATATATCTGTGAATGGAGCCGCCATGCTGGAGCTCAGTGTGGGAATGTCACAGTGGATCAGGTTTCATAAATGGCTCAGAAGAGTGATGTTTGAAAAGGAGAAAATCCAACAATTCATTGTTCATAAGTTAGAAGTTGGTCTTGGGTATTTCCAATAAAGTTCTGAATCAAGTCCAAAAGTCTGAAAGGTCGAGTTTTGAGTCACAATGAGCTGCCATTTTAACAAGTAATAAATAATATTAATATAATATACAATAAATCTAAACAAAGCAAATAATAAAGATCTGTAGTTTTATTGTAAGAACAATTGTGTTGGCTGCTTTTCCTTTTAAGTTAGATGGTGATACATGTTCTAAATAAAGAAAAAAAGGAAACATTTATTAATTCGAAATGTTCACATTAAATATCAATGACAGTTTAGAGACTGGCCTCGAAGTGCAACTTCACCCCCTATGGTTTGACTGAAGTGCCTCCCTGAAAATTCAATGCTAGTTCAGCCAGACAACTCACGTTCAAATGTTTATTGCAACAGTAGAACATGATGTATGTCACATGATTGGAGCAGCGCTGCTCGAGTTGGCTGCCTGAACTAGCTCGCAGGCGTCGCTCCATCTCTGGGAAGCAGGGCTAAGACACACCTTTGTGACTAAAATACTTCAAGTTAAAATGAATTTCTTTTAACAATCTGGTAATAAATATGAAATTAAATTGTGTACGTTCAAAGAACAATGATATAATTTAGTTTACTGCTCAAAAAACACATTTAAGTGCAAGCACATCTTTCCCTTTGATAGAAAACGTGCTGACAGCTCGGGTGTTGTCGCTGACCTTCAAATAAAGTGGTTGAGATGATCTTTTTTTGTGTTTAAAGCCTGTCTGAGCATCTGACATCTGTTGTGTATTGCCTTGTCTGACTTGAGTTGTGGTGATGTTGCCGTGTTCCCTGATCTCAGCAGCTAAGTTAGTTTAGTGTTGTCATATCAGGTGACGTGCACATGCATGTACGTAGATCTGCATTTATAACATTGTAAATAATAGTAATGTAGTAAATGGTCTGTATTCATTTAGCGCTTTTCTAGTCTTGAGGACCACTCAACTTTTACAGTTTTTGCCATTTACCCATTCACATACACATTCATACAGTGCATCTACAGTATGCCCTGTCACAATGGGAACGGCCGTCAGGGGGAATTTGGGGTTCAGTATCTTGCCCAAGGACACTATGGGGAAGACTAGGATCGAAACACCAATCTTCTGGTTAGAGGACAACCCGCCCTACCCCCTGTGTACCCTGATGTAATTTGCTGTCACCTTGACTGTGCAGTGCGGACTTTGCATGTTCTCATCAAATCTGGTCAGTCAGTGAATGTACAGCAGACTGCCCAGATATGATCACTGGGGTTATCCATTTTTTAAGATTAGCACATGATGGTTTGGGCTCCACCTTTACAGAACCTGATTTATTTTGTCAGACTTTAGTGGGAGTAAGACATGAATTCTTTTTTTTTTTCACAATTGAAATTCACTTTGAAAGGTGCTAAATCTCCCACTCACCTGCTGGCTCGCCTTTTGGTAAATCCAGTAATAGTCTGTCTAAGCTGGAGTCTCTGCTGGGCTCCCACATGGCATGGGCTCTAATATGTTGTAATGAGAGTGACTGCTGAGGCGACAGAATCAAATTTTCCCTTTAGGTCCCAGGCTGAATTTTATTTTGGCTCCCAGGCTAAAAAAAACAGTTTCAGAGCACCTGCGCTGAGTGATACTTCAGCTTGATAGAGCGCTCAGAGATAAAGAAGCTTATTACTTACTTTTACAACACTGTACTTGAAAATACATGTCAGACACATTTCCTTTCAAGCTGCACTTCAGGTGATATTAAGCTGAATACATCATTACCACAAAATGTTTAAAGTTCACACAAAGTCTCTGTTTTCAATCACTTTTCTTTTTCTTTTTACACAATTGCACATCTGAGTGCTCGGCTCACAGACATTTGAAGGCAGATGCGCTTAAAGCTAATGATACACTGACACAGACACGAAAGATGAATAGAATGAGAGGCAACAGAATGAAAGAGCAGACAGGACAGATGAAGACTGAGAGAGAAATGCGAGATTGAAGAGGTGTACGAGGAATAAAGACCACAAATAGAAAAAAATGGTTGAATTAAAAATAAGAAAAGCAAGAAAAAGCTGCATTTAAATTAGAATTATAACTTACAATAGAGTCAGATGTCAAATTCTCAGAGGTATAACACAGGATCCCAAATAAAGAGGCTAAAATATCACAAAAACATTAAGATTGAGAACACTTGACCAGATGACAGAATAACATCATTTGACGAACTAAGATTGAAATATGATTTGCATCTTCCTTATCTCTTTATGTATAAGGACACATATTTCTCCAGTCTCTCTGTTCTTTCAATTTAAACATTTTTCTTTTCTTGTTCTTTACTGTTCATGATTATCATATAAACGTGTACATTGGATATATATAGCACCTTATTTTGACAGCTGGACATAGTAAACTGTATATCCATCTATACTGCTTATCAAGCTCGAGCCAATCCCAGCAGACATTTGGCGAGAGGTGGGCCACACACTGGACAGGTCACCAGCATATTTCTACAATTCACACCTAAAGTCAATTTAGAGTCTCCAATTTACCTAATCCCAATCTGAATGTCTTTGGACTGTGGAAAGAAGCAGGGATACCCTGAGACAACTCAAACGGGGGGGAACATGCAAACTCCACACAGCCACCCTTAGTCACATGCATATCCTTGACCAAAAGTGACACATTTTAATAACTTATTTTGTATATGTGCTGCTGTGTTTAGGTACAAGTAACATTTCATAGCCTTTCTTCAGGTAAATATGCAAGTTTTGTATTTGAAGACAGACTGAAGTCGCGAACACCCCATATCCAACCAAAGTAAATCCAAGAGACATGATACCAAGCATCAAAATTATGCACAGAGAGAAGGGTAAAGAAGTAAAGTTCAAGTGAAAAATCCCACTACCATCCCAGGAACATCATACACACACACATATAGATGCTTTAGTCTTCGACCCCAAAAAATGACAAAGCTTTTGCCAGGAAGCCAGGGGCATGGGCCCTTGTAAGGAGATTTCCTATCATGGTGTCATTGCAGTCTCCTGCTAGTTGCTGTGGACTAACATTATCAGTGGTTGTCAAGGGCCCACTCTAAGCTCGGGGCCCCACGCAATTGCCTGCTTCGCCTATTCTGTTGCAATGCCCCTGCTGCTGGTTTGACTGTGTAGATGCGAATCACCCCAAAACAAATGTCCACTCACATTTGCAGATCTATTCCACAACAGACGTGTAGAAAATAATCACGTGTAAAAAAAACAGTCATGCCTCAGTTGTAACTGATGACTTGTATTCCCAGCAAAGTTCTGTGAACCTTTTCACCCTTAATATTTATCTACACATTTACACATCTATTTATGCATTTACAGAGTTGTCTATACGTTTTCATTAAGTTCAATACACTTGTAAATCTGAGTACAGATATGCACACACAGTTTGGGATACAGTTGACTCGCATTGGAAATAGTTCCAATGTGACTTTAGTCACATATAAGAAATTGGTTAATAATGAATTAATTATTTGCAATTTTGATTTATTTAGAGTTTAAGAGTTGTCCCTGCTATTTAGGGTTTTGCTATTCAAGACAGTTATAAAAGTCACCTTTTAAGTAATTTATTTTGTGCCCATACAGCTGAAATACAGTTTGAAGCTCAGGGAGTCACCTCATCATCTTCCCACATAGGGGATATGATTACATGAAGAGCATTAAAGGATTTTTCCACTGGTTTGCCCAGAGGGATCTTCTTAGCCACAGAAATCAACCAATATGTGAGTGAGTTAGGACCACACTGACACCAATGAGTCTTATTATCCATGACATTATGAATTCAGTTTATTAAGCTGATTAATGATTTGGTTATTGACCCCACATGTCCAACAGGAAAACTTTATTTTGAAAAGGCCATACTAGACTTCATTATATTTTTCTCTGGTTTTAAAAGGTAAAAGAAGTTAATCGGGCCCACATCTGGTAGAAAGCCTGAAATCTGTTTTTGTTTATGCTTCATTTTTACCCATGGGCTCTTAGAGAGAAAATCTATGCCTGTTGACTGTTTCAGCCTGGTTCAGGGATTCACACTGCAACTAACAATTAATACAAGAGGTGGGAAGAGATATATCATCACAAATGAGTTTGTATCACTGCAGTTTCAAGGAAAAGGTACATAACACATTATACTATGTGGGGTAACTTGTGTATTTTGTACATTCTACTGGCTAGGTAAAATTAAAGCTTTAGCCCAGGTGTATACCTGTAGAGAAAATGAATGGGAAACTGTAAAAGGACCACTGAAATATCATATTTCAGATTAATCAAAGTTTGTCTCAGCAGCACTATCACCGTCTGTAAGAAGAAGTGGAGTGTGTGACAGTGCAATGAGAGAGAAAATGAAGTGAGTGATCATAGCACATGAAGAACTTCACTGGGAAATATATAGGAAGACATGCAGTCCTTTGTCTGCTGGATCAAACTAATGGCATCTCTGTATGTATAGAGGAAGCTCTAATCCCCCACATGGAGCAGACTGAAAATCGATCTAAATCCTTGAGTCCCTGTGAATGGGTTGCTGCGCTTCATGGCTTCTCACTGTCAATTTATCAGTCTGCATGAACATGAAGACGAGTGTCGATGCATCACCGTGTCTTCATCAACCCATCTTCAGCAAACACAAGGTCAAATGGTTGATTTTCTTCTTCAGTCATGTCAAGCTGAAGAGCTACAACATGCGTCGGATTTGTGATTATGTGTGGATGGCGATGGATAGGACTATGGATGGATAGTTAGTGAACACCTACTCACAGAAAATGTTTCCTGGCACCAGGACATTTATTTTGTTGTGGAGGATTTAAGTTGTGAGATGGCCTCGACATGAGGACATTTTTATCAGAATTAATTTTTATAGGAACAATAGTGCATGCATTTATTTTTAAATCAACAATAACCATCAAAACAAGAGTGGGTTTGGATGCAGAGCTTCTCTAAGGCCTTGTACATGGAGTGAATTGACATGACATGATTTGTATTTGTCCTCTGATCTGTAATCATCCCCCCACCCACAACTCAGGAACAATAAGTACACAAACATCCATGGCTATTTATGTGCCTAAGCCTGGATGTTCAATGTGCATCATAACATTGTGCAGTAAAAGTGCAAAGTGCAGGATCAGTTTGTCAAAATAAAGAAGAAATAAGAGCGTAGGTGTCATGTTTCCATCCCTGCTGATCGGCACTGATAAAAAAACAGTCTACTGCAGAGTCATTTGTATCCATTCCCATTGTAGACTCTGACGACCCCTTAACCCCTGTGTGTGTGTGTGTGTGTGTGTGTGTGTGTGTGTGTGTGTGTGTGTGTGTGTGTGTGTGTGTGTGTGTGTGTGTGTGTGTGTGTGTGTGTGTGTGTGTGTGTGTGTGTGTGTGTGTGTGTCATAATCCTTTTGGTGGTTCCATGCAGGCGAGCCGATGCCACAGAGCAGAAGCTACCAGGTTATTAATTATTAATGTTCTGCCTCTGTAGGATAATTGTGGCTTCAGCCATTTCCATTTGTTGAGTCTCCCTTGTATGTTTTCAGCCACCCCCTCCCAGTTCTCTGAACTATGGTCTCTTTGCCAATATACTGTATACCCCCAGGTATTTGAGACCGTCTCTTTTCCACATCAACCCCCCCGGCAGACTGGGTAGACCCCCCCCTCCCAACTTCCAACTGCCAGCGCTTCACTTTTTTCCCAGTTTACTCTGGCAGCTGACATGGTTTTAAAATCGATGACAATTTTTTCTTTAACATCTTTCAGTTTTTTTACAATGACGATGATGTCGTCTGCATATGCTAATAAAATGTGGCTTTTTTAAAAATCATTTAAAATTACACCTTATTTTGTTTAGCATGGGTTCAATAGAAAGTGCGTATAACATCCCTGAGAGCGAGCAGCCCTGTCTCACCCCCTGTGCACTTTAAAAGGTGCACTCAGGCCTCCATTAATCTTCAGTACACTCTCAATGTCCTGATACAAAACCTTGATCATAGCTATGAGACATGGGCTGAGGCCAAACCTCTCCAGAGTCTTCCAGAGGTAAAGGTGCTCAACCCGGTCAAAAGCCTTTTCCTGGTCTAGAGAAATGAGACCAGTTTTTATGCCAATGAACTAGAGATGTCCAAAATATCTCAAATTAAGGAGAGTTATTAGTGCCCTCCTGCAGCTTATCGGCAGCATCAAGTCTCTAAAACTCTTGTTAAAAACAGTTAAAAGATCTTCCCCCATCTCATTCCAGAAATCTTTGAAGAACTCTACCGGAATCCCGTCGATACCAGGGGCCTTTCCCCCCTCCATGCTCTGCAGGGCCGTGTAGAGTTATTGCATTGATAGGGGGCCATCCAACCCAGTGTTCACATCTTGTGGGACTTTTGGCAGCTCTCCACAGAAGGATTCGTATATATCATTGTTTTCAGTGTATTCACTTTGGTACAGTTCAGTGTAAAAACTCACGGCTCTCCTCCGGATCTCCTTGCTGTCTCTGAGTTCTTTTCCTTCAGGAGATCGCAGAGTCTGGATGAGTCTGCTTTGTCCGTTCTTTTTCTCCAGTCCAAAGAAGAATTTAGACGGTGCATCCATCAGCGCTGCACTCTGGAACCGTGACCTGACCAGCGCCCCCTGAGCCTTAGTGCCCAGTAGGTCTGTAAGAGCAGATTTTTTAGACTTGAGATCTTTAATATGATCTTGATTTCCAGTGGAATCTATTAAATTCAGCAATTCCACAATTTCAGTCTCCAGATCCTCCATAGATCTGGTAATGTCTCTTGGAACATTGAGAGTATACTGTTGACAGAGCTGCTTTATCTCCACCTTCCCACAGTCCCACCACAGTTTTAAAGAAAGAAAATATTTTTTTCTTTCTTTAAAACCGCTCCAAAAAAACTTTAAAACATCCTTAAAATGTGCATCACATAAAAGAGACGTGTAAAAAATGCCAGTATGCACTTTTGGACTTTAAATTGGAGATAAAAAATGTTGCAAAAAACCAACGCGTGATCCGTAAAACCAACAGGCAGTATGCTGCACTTTTTGAAGATGTTAAAATTATGTTTAAAACAATAAAAACTGGTCTAATCTCACCATGGAAATTAGATTCCCTCTGCAATGAGTCCAGTCCACACACAGCTCTCAGCTCCACGCTCACTCCGCCATGACAGAGAGAGAGAGAGAGACTTTGACTTTTAAGAAAACTTTTATTTATATCATTACATGATCTTTCCAATAGTAGCATCAGCAAAAAATTATAAATAACATTTCAATCAGATAATATTTTACAAAAGAAAACTACATGTCTCACACACACACATGGAGTCAGACCAGTGAACCGTCCTCCTCTAGTGAACATAAAACCTGTCTGATCCCCCACTGAGACGTAAAAGCTTCCAGGTGACTGGTCAGGCTGTAGAAGGCGTGTTCAATTTTCAGGTGAGCTGTTACCAAGCCTTTAAAACACTTCACCACATCTGTCCAGCCTTCACCCAACATCTGGTTCTTCCTGCTCTTCCAGGTGGCCAGTTTAGCCATACCAAACAGGAAGTTAATCAGGACTAGTGTTTCTCTGTTTCCTTTATAATATTTAGGCCCAAAAACAAACAGGAGAGAAAAGTTCTCCCCCAGAGCCTCCACCCACTGCTGCAGTAGTCTAAATAAAACCTCTAGTCGAGGACAAGACACCACTAGATGTTCTAGAGTCTCCCTATCGCCACAGAAATCACATCCCTCCCCAGTGCTCGGGTCCAGGTGAGCTCTGTGTCTGTTTGTAGCTAAAGCTCCATGTATAATCCTCCACTGGAGGTCACCCACCCGTTTTTCAACAGGAGGTTTATACAGGACCCCCCACCTGCCTTCAGGGGTGCAGCCTGCAGCAAAAACCTCAGTCCACCTCGTCTCCTTGACTCCAGCCAGAGAGTGAAGGTTCAGCACCTTCACGAAGCTGACATGAAGCTGCTTCTTCCCAGAAGAGCTGAAATTACCCAGCACCGGTGTTTTGAAGGAAAGAAGCAGTCCACTCTCCTCTCGCCACCCATCAGCAGCAGGGCTGACGATCAGAGGGGGAAAAAGGTAATCACAGTCATCATCCCATTGGTCAGATAGAGTACGATTTTCAGATGACGCTCTCAGTGGCACAGACAGGGACTGCAACACTTCCTCCACAATCCTCTTCTGCACTCTGTGACGTCACCAACATCAGGTCCTTCAGAGTGTTTCCCATGATGTCTTTGTGAGACGGCCCAGTTTAACGATGCCAGCCTCAATAAACTTACTTCTCCGAGTTGCAGAAGAAAATGTGGTTGTTTTTAGGAAGTCACTGTGGAAGAGCGGCTCCTCAAACAGCCATATCCCCGGTCTGGGGTCAGGAGTCCGCTTGACCTCAAGAAAGGTGTTCGTCCGGTCAGGTCAGCTACAGATGATGTTATCAGAAATAGTTGTTTGTCCAGTCCCAGCCAGCCAGCTTGTCTGAGGAGCAGACAAGCAGGAGCCAACCAGCAGAGACCACAGCCGTGCAACAGCTTCTGCAATGTCTGCAGTCTGAAGGCCGCAGTTCTGGACACAATGTCAATGAGTCCTTGTCCTCCCTCTGCCACAGGGAGATACAGGGCCGCTGCCCTCAGCCAGTGCTGACCAGACCAGAAGAATTTCACCAGGAGATGCTGCACATCTTCCACCAGACCTGGAGGTGGCACCAAAACAAGAAGTCTGTGCCAAAGAGACGAGGCGACCAAGTTATTCACTATCAGAACTCTTCCCCTGTAGGACAGATAAGGTAGCAACCATTTCCATTTAGACAACTTAGCTTCTACCTTTTCCAGCACCCCCTCCCAGTTCTGCCTTGGAAAGCCCTTACTTCCTAGATGGATTCCTAGAATTTTTATTCCATTCCTTCCCCACCGGAGATTTCCAGGAAGACCAGGCTCAGTCCCCGGGCTCCACTGACCCATTAAAAAACCCTCACTCTTCTCCCAGTTGACTCTGGCTGAAGAGGCTCTCCCATAACAAACCAGACTTTCCTTAAGTTGCTGGACATCATGCTGGTCATGGATAAAAACATTAACGTCGTCAGCATATGCTGAGATGACCACAGGAGGGTTGTGAGCCAGCCCCGGCAGAGAGAGACCCCTCAGCCTGCACAGAAGAGGCTCGATGGCGATGCTGTAGAGTTGTCCTGAGATGGGGCAGCCCTGCCTGATGCCTCTCGTGACGGGCACAGGACAGCTCAGCCCTCCCCCACCTTCACCACACAGCTAGCCCCACTGTATAGCAGCTTGACCCAGGAAAGGAACCCCCCCCCCCAAACACCAAAAGCCTGCAAGGTTGAAAATAAAAAATCATGATCTACGCGGTCAAATGCTTTTTCCTGATCGATTGAAATAATACCCATATTTACATTATATAATTTACACACATCACACACATCTCTTATTAAAAACAGATTGTCCAGCATGGATCTGTCTGGCACACAGTAACATTGGTCTGGGGGGATCAGCTGTTCGATGCAGGTATTCAGTCTGTTTGATAAAACTTTTGAGAGGATCTTGTAGTCTGTGCATAAATGGGCCACTGGTCTCCAGTTCTTTAAAATGCTAAGATCTCCCTTCTTAGGCAGCAGAGAGAGAACTGTGCGTCCACTGGAAGTAGGAAGTGTCCCTTTTTTAAAAATGTGTTTTTAAAAATGTCTAAAATGTCTGTCCCAAAACATCCCAGAAATGATTTAAAAATCAGAAGGTAATCCATCCAATCCAGGGGCCTTTCCGGACGCCATCTGCGACACAGCCGTGGTCAGTTCCTCTAAGGTGATGTCAGAGTTTAATAAATCCTGATCTTCAGGACTCAGCTGAGGAAGTCCTTGTAGCAGCTCTGCAGCAGAGTCGACATCACAGTCAACCGCCTGAACAGGTCCGAGTAGAACTCTACTGCGTGTTTCCTCATCTTAGCTGGTTCTGTGGTCACTTCTCAGTCTGGGAGCTGCAGAGACACCATCTGTTTTCTCCGAGCCACCGACTTCTCTAAGTTGAAGGAGAAGGTGGTCGGAGTGTTCATGTCATGGATTTTAGTGAAGCGGGCTCTGACCAAGGCTCCTTTGGCTCTTTGATGTAAAAGGAGTTTAAATCCTGTCTCTTAGTTTTGAGCTGTTCTGCATCCTGCCTGTTGTTTTGTGTGACTGTGACAGCTTCCAGGTTTCTGATCTCCTCCTCTAGTTTCTGAATGGCTCTTTTATTTTAACGGTCGAGTTGGCTGAGTATTGCTGACAGAAAACTCTGATTTGGGCCTTTCCTACTTCCCACCACTGGGTAAGGGAGGAAAACTCGTCTTTCTTAGTTTTCCAAAAACGCCCAAAACAGTTTAAAATTCTCACAGAAAGTAAAATCAGGCAATAATTTAACGTTAAAATGCCAAAAAGACTTTGGTTTTACTGTGGAGGATAAAATAAACTCCATTAAAACTAGATGATGATCAGTAAAACCAACAGGGAGGATCTGACAGTTAAAAACCTGATTAGTAAAGACGGCAGAAAGATAAAACCTGTCTAACCTAGCTGCACTGATCCTTCCATCAAAACATTTGACTCAGGTGTACTGTCGGGCTGAGGGATGCTTTACTCTCCACACATCCACCAGATCTACTTTTTTTATGACCTCAGATAAAACCAGAGATGACTGAAAGTGTGGCTCCACCCCCGTCCTATCTAAATTAAAATCTGTGCAGCAGTTCCAGTCTCCACCCAACACAATACACTCCTCTTGGTCTATGCCACTTAGTGTTTCTTTAAACATTTTAAAAACTCTTTCCCGCTCAGAGCCTTGATTGGGTGCATAGATATTAATAAAACTGAATTTAAAATCTTCTACTTCAGCTTCTACCATCAGGATTCTGCCTTCAATGTCAATTTTATTTATATAGCACATTTAAAACAACTTGGTTGACCAAAGTGCTTTACAGGTGTAATGGTACAACAAAAGGACAGTAAAACGTAATACATCATAGCGCAAGTAATACAAATAAAATAATTTTTTTATTGTAAAATAAAAATAAAATATAAGATATACGATAAGATAAATAAAATCAGCTTCGATGAAACGTACTCAACTCGAGGAGAAAGCCTGGGATAACAGGTGTGTTTTTAGTAATGATTTGAAGTGTGTTAAAGACGGGGCAGATCTAAAGTGGTAGGTTGTTCCACAGGTTTGGGGCGGCTACTGCGAAGGCACGACCACCTCTGGTTACGAGCCTCGTCTGAGGTTTGTCAAGGAGCAGTTGAGTGGCTGATCTCAGTTCCCTAACTGAAGTGTGCATAAAGAGAAGTTCGGATAAGTAAGGAGCACTAGGACAGCAGAATCTCCTGAATCAACAGTTAAAATCAAATCATTAAAAACTCTTAAAAGAGCTGTTTCGGTACTGTGATGCGTTTTAAAACCTGACTGGAACTTTTCATATACATTATTGTT
The DNA here is from genome assembly GCF_022539355.2 of Hippoglossus stenolepis. NCBI lineage: Eukaryota > Metazoa > Chordata > Actinopteri > Pleuronectiformes > Pleuronectidae > Hippoglossus > Hippoglossus stenolepis. The sequence continues at coordinate 3,932,382 of NC_061489.1, forward strand.
GATAAGAAATGTCTGCAACTGGGTGAGAACTACCTTCTCTAGGATTTTGGACAGGAAGGGCAGCTTAGAAATGGGCCTGAAGTTAGAGAGAACCTAGGGATCAAGGTTTTCTTTCTTTAACAAGGGCTGTACAACAGCATGTTTAAAGGCAGCTGGGACACTACCAGAGAGAAGACAGGTGTTAATCAATGACAATACATGGGCCAACAGTGTCGAAGACTTCTTTAAGAAGACTGGCAGGGATGCTGTCGGAAGTGCAATTTGTGGGTCGCAGATGGTGAACCACCTCGGATAGGGAGGAGATTGATATGGGCTCGAATTGACCAAAGACAGCTGGGAGCATGGGAGGGATAGGGGGTTGATGGTCAGTGGGCATAGTTAAAGATGATCTAAGAAGTGACATTTTTTCAACAAAAAATTTAAGAAAGGAATCACAGAGGACAGGTGTAGGCAGAATAGAAGTACGACTACCGGGGTTTATGATATTATTAAAAATATTTAAAAGAACCTGAGGCCTGTGATAGTTATTGGAGACCAGGTTGAATGATTTCTGAGTGAGAGATTATATTTACATTGGATGTGGTAGAAAATAAAATGGCAACTCCTGCACTTAGATTTGTCCCATGGCTGAGGACATGTTGTCCTCCCCACCATAAGCCCCAATTTATCTCACTGAGACTGTCAGTATGTGTTTCTTGTAGAAACACAACATCTAGTCTCTTCTGCTGAATTGTTTCAGATAACACAGCTTCAAGTTCTTCATCTGGTTGTTTAACCAACATCTACACAGACTCTACTTTGTTTGGGCTTTTATTTTCTTCTTAACTGTGCACAGCAAGTGTTCTCTGCCCCTGTTTATATTTAAAGATGCTACCCTTTGACCCTGCATGAGAAGAGAGGAGAGAGAGAACAGCAAACAACAAGAGTGAAACACCCAGTGATTTATGAACATATTTATTTAGATACTTTCATCTTCTTTAACATTTTCGTGTTTGATACCTTTAAACCTTTTCTTACCCCAGTGACTAATTTCTTTAGGCGGTAACGTTTCTTCTCATCCAATAAATTCAGCCCAAACACCTTTTGCAGTGTGGTAACAGACTGAATGAACTTTCCAATGTCTGGAAATGATCTTTCACATTAACTGTTTTTCCAAATGTTTCATCCGGGAAAATGTTAATCTCCTCCAGAGAATACAAGTCAATGTTTTGAGAACAGTTCCAACAACTGACACACTTTCACAGTCAGAGTCCACGTCCATGTCATCATCATCATCACCATGACAACCAGCAGGCCTCTGTTCAGCAGGACAGTTCTCAGCATCTTTATTCTGCCCAGTCCCGATCACAGAGCCACCGGGCACCGGGCCGCTAACACCTGCATCCCCGACCACAGAGCCACCGGGCACCGGGCCGCTAACACCTGCATCCCCGACCACAGAGCCACCGGGCACCAGCCCGCTAACACCTGCATCCCCGACCACAGAGCCACCGGGCACCAGCCCGCTAACACCTGCATCCCCGACCACAGAGCCACCGGGCACCAGCCCGCTAACACCTGCATCCCCGACCACAGAGCCACCCGGCACCGGGCCGCTAACACCCGCAGCCCCGACAATAGAATCTTTAACACCCGTGACAACAACTATATTTTCAGTCTGCACTTTTCCTGCTGTGCTAACCTTAGACACCGGGCTGCAATGGCAGGGAAAGTGGGTAGAGGTATATGCTTGAGGTCACATCCTTGGCTTTCTGCGGGTAAGTGCATAGCAGGGACTTTCTGGACCCACTGGTTTCAAGTGAATAAATACCCCTCATCAGTAGCGGTCTGAAGACTAAGGTTGAGATTAGTTAATTACGTACGAAACCTACTTACGTTCACATTGGTCAAATTTTTAGTTTTGTATCAAATTTATTTGGTTGGGGGTGGTTTCCTCCCTGTTGGGTGTCATGTGGTCAGGGATTTGGTCGTGACACAGACACTTAGCTAATGCATGATGTTTTGGGGTGTTGTGTAGTCAGGGAGTTGACACACTAATGCATTGTATCGTCGCCTTTTACTTCTGCTTACAGCCACTATAATCTGGCTGTCTCCCCTAAGTCTTAAATATGCTTCCTTTGGTACCAGGGTTGTGGGCATCTAGGGGTGGGCAGACTAGAGCAACCTGTGACTTGTGTGGAGGTTTGTTTTAGGGAGTGATGCGGTGGTGGTGAACATCTTAATCCTTTGGCTCCAAAAGAACAAAGACAAAATTACTATTTTAATGTGGAATTCCTTTTTTAAAGATGAATTAACATTGTTAAATATCTTGGGTTCACAGTGGAAACCATTTTTTTGGGGGGGATAACCAGAGGAAAAGGGTCTGTTGTGTAATTTCAGTGTACTTGTGGAAGGTGGTGGATTCTCTTGTATGGGCAAAGTGAAGCTGCATTTATTTCCAGTTTACCAATAACAAATCATCTAGACAGGGACTTTTAAGGGGAAAGAAAACAAAAAAATAAGCTATAGTCAGTTAATAACCAAGGGTCGAACCAATGTGACTGCGCTTTAAACGACTGAACTACAATTAACTGGCTAGTATTTGATGGCTAACAGTCGGTCATCAAGCTATTGAATGGGGCTTTTAAGACTGACAAGCACTGGTGTTTTCCCAGCTTGCTAGTTGGGATGGACAATATGAATGTTTACTTTAAAATTGATATGATGCAGGTATATTTGTTACAATTATAACTACAACAACGCTGATATTGACATTTTTTAAATAGGTAGGTGATTTAGAATAAAAGAGTATAATCAAGTAAAAATGTTTATGCTGCCAAGTGTAAACATAATATTCTATTATTTTACAGAAATGCTATAAATTAATGATAACAAAATATAGGCTTGTAAAGATAAGGTGATGTTTTATGAACATAAATTGAATACTAAGATCTTTCTCTTTGGATCTCTGAAGAAATGTCCAGGTGGCACACAACCCCTTCCGTAATGTCAGCAGGGATTGCACCATCACCCTCAACCCAATATTGTTTGATGATGGATGAATGAAATAGAGAATGTTGACATTGTTAGCTTGAACCTCATTTCTCTTCTGACTCATTGGCTCATCTGCCATATTAACAGCCTCTTTGCTGGATCAGTGGTTGCAACAGTTCCAATGCATCTATTACCACTTTGCTGAGGACAAGAAATACACTCTTGTTTTTGTTATCACCCAACCCAAAAGGGTCCTCACTCCTTGAGATAATTTTTTCTTTCATGTATCTGCATATTTGTATGTATCCATGTATGTTTGCTATTTGATGACAAACCATTACTCATAAGTGAAACTCCTGGCATAATCCTCCCTTAGTTGTTGAAAGGTCTGCCTTAATCTTTTCTGTTTGAAGCGGTTGGCCCTTGAGGCACAAGGCTGTTTCATAGAAATGGTTGATGCAGTTACAGAGGATTCCCTGGTTGTTGCCTGTCCATTACAAATGCCCAGGGCTTGTATCTCACCAATTAGCTGCAACTTTACAGTTTCCACAGTTTAAGTATCGTAAAAGACGATGTACTTTGAACCCTAATGTCTGAAAACATGTTTTCTGCAAGAGTATAGCTGAGCTCAGTGTTTTGAAAGCAACGTTTCCATTGCTTTGCAAGAGGTGAAGATAGTCTTACATCTCTGCCCTGCAGACATGGTTGCTGTTTTTAGAGCACAGACCAGGAGTATGATTCTAGAACTGGTTTCATACTGTCTTTCTCAAACAGCCTTAGTGGCCTCATCTAACGTACTGGGGGTCTCAATGGCTCAAAGGCTGATCTGCAACCATTCTCCTTCATTCAAGCACAGGGTCTTTCTCCCAAGAAACCAAAGTGCTGTTATAACCACTTATCATTGTTCATATTGTCTCTCCAGCATTCTCTCCAACGATTTCCAAAGCACCTCTAGTCCTTGGATTAGCTTGTCAGATGCTTAAGTGCTTCACAACTAAAGCTGTTTTCAGACATGAACTCAATATCCGTTCAATTGGGTCCAGACCTTCTCCGGAGTTTGCCTTCCATGTGTGAACAATGTAGCAGGAGATTCTCTGGTCAGATGTGGTCACAGAAACACAGAAATTGTTGCATCATTCAGTCAAGGGGTGGCACAACATGCAGGACAGGACAACATTTATAAATACTGCTGCTGAAATGATGTTTTTTTTGTGTACAGCACACAGGTATCAGCCTGCATCACCAACAGCTCTTCAATCTTCTTGTCTTCTAATCTCTTTCTTGGCCAGTTGAGTTTTGAATATTATTTCTAACAAAAATAATGACCTGTAAACAATAAACAGTATTTTAGAACCAGAGGAGAGGATCAGAGACATTAATAATATTAATGCATGTAGGCTGCTGCTCAGATATCAATAAATACTTGAAACATAGGCTAATGGATATGGCTAAGCAGTGCAAAATAAGATGGCAATACATGCTTAAGGGTTTGCGGGTTTAGTAAACACTTTCTCTCCTGCAGACATTTAACACAAAAGACAATGAACACTTTAGAAAAACAAAGTGGGTGAAATGAACACCCTTCAAAAAAACTTTGAAGCCACCCTTAGTTATTGTACCAAATAGAAATAGAGATGCCTGTATTGACTAGGGACCGAGCACCAACAGTACGAAGGCCCTACTGCTTTTTGTTTGATTATTCAGGCAACTGAATCGCAAAAGTCAACGCCACCAATTTGATTAATGCAACAGGAAGTCGGCCATTTTGGATTTAGTGGCCATTTTACACATTGTGTATTTTTATGAACTCCTCCTAGAGCTTGCATCAGATCAACTTCAAATTCAGTGAGTAACTCACTCCTTGGAGATTAAAACTGACTCAAATTGTAAGCTTTTGTCACATGGTGTGACCGCGGCGTCAAATTTGGATGATTTGCCATCAAAACACAAGGTTGTTGTATCTCGGACATACGTCGTCTAATCTACTCCAAACTGGACATGTATGACAAGAGTCCCTTCCTGATGACATCTACACAGAAATCAAGACTTAAAATCAAAGCGCCCCCTAGTGGCAACAGGAAATGTCTTGCTTTTTGCACGTCTTACAGTTTGATGTACTCCTCCTCGTCCATTGACCACAACCATGTCAAACTATGTCAGAAGGACCTCAAGACATCAATGATGTAGTCATATGGAAACTGTGAGTTTTCATTCAATCTCACAGTTCATCACCACGTTTAAGATCTGACTGTGGCATGGCATCAAAGTTTGATGATTTGCCAAAAAAGTAGGGTTTATTATAACTCCTCTCTGCATTGTCCAATCAGCCTCAAACCTCTTTCACATGATCACACTCCCGGCTTGATCGGATCCATGTGTCAATAAGGAATCATCTTCACAGAGCCATCTGCTGGTGACAGGAAGTGACATGTTTTATACTTTGATGCACTGCTCCTGGCTGCTTTACAATATACAGCTCAAATGAGCTCAGACAAGTAATAAGACCTTCATGGTCAGAATCGTGACATTTCCTTAAACCGTGTAAACACTAAGGTGCAGCGAAGGTTGATCCTTCGCCAAAGGAGACAATGTTATCATAATTACACTGTGTATTGTCTAATCAGCCCCAAAATTCTGTCACATGATTCTGGCAACAGAAGGTGGCGCTATCACTACCACCGCTATTTAAACTAAATTTACACCATTTGGTCTGCACTTGATGGCGTGGACCGTAATGCTTGATTAGTTGGCATGGTTCGGCCTTGCGTGACGGACACAGGAAGTGAAGCGTTTATCTTTCCTGCGGTGCGCAAAACGCACGCAACACAGAGCCGTTTCGCCTGGTCCCTGACCACCCTCCCACTCGGCCGACTCAGGTCCCGATCTCGCAAGTACTGTTGCCCGCACACTGCTGCTTCACAGCCTTGGTTTCCATTACTTTCATACATCATCGTCCATACATCATATGTGATGTCAGTGCTATTGGCTATAGTCCATGGGATTTGATGGATCCTTCCCTGGTTTCATGATAGGAACAATCACCGCCTCTTTTTCAACTGGCAACGTCCCTACTTCCCATGCCATATTATACAAACCTAACAGCTTCAGTGATGCTACCACACCTAACTGCTTTAGCATTGCATAAGTGATTTCATCCTTCCATGGAGATGTTAGATCAGATCATTCTATTGCTCTCCTCATTTCTTCCAAGGAAGCATCCATTGTACTGTTAGTATTGTCCCTTCTCTCAAGAATTCCAGGATGGACTGATCTTGCCCTTCCTCTTTTGCCTTCCTCAGTCAATAGGGATGAGTGAGTACACCATTATCTGTATCTGTATCTGTTCATCCAACTAAATTATCCATATCTGTTCTCGGACTTAACCTGGAAGTGGGTGTGGCCTAAACCGGAAGCTGATGTTTTAAGCCTGACATGGATATGGGTTGATCAGAAGTTGCTATATTTATTGTTTATTAGAAAACTACTTACAGAACAGCCTTAGAATTGAGCTTCAGATCAAGTTTTTGATCACAATAGTCAGAGAACTATTGGAGAGGAGCTCTCGCTTCGTGTGCATCTAGCCGGGCTGGGTGGTCTGCACTTGATGGAGTGGACCGTAATGTGTTGATTAGTTGGCATGGTTTAGCCTTGTGTGACTGCTGGACACAGGAAGTGAAGCGTTTATCTTTCCTACATCATCTGTACCCGATACTCATTTCATCCGAGTATTTGGCTCAGCCCAATCAGTCAAGTTATCAGAACTGTGGATTTCAATAAGTGCTTCTGCTATCATCTCTGCCTTCTCTTCATCAGACACTGATGCATCCTCCCCCATCTTTATTACTGGATACTATCATTCCCTTCTGAATCCCCTCATGCTCCCAAACATATCAGCACAGGTGTTGATGTCCTTATTTTATTACAAAAGATTACACTTACACTTTGCACTGCTAAAAAAAAACTTCCCCAGTATATCCCTTTTCTATGTAGTGCTACACACAGGAAAATGATTACCGCCTTCTGATACATTTTTACATTTCATTTGGCTGATGCTTTTATCCAAAGCGACTTACAATAAGTGCATTTAACTATGAGGGTACAAACCCAGAACAACAAGAATCAAGAAAGTACAATTTTCTTCAAGAAAGCCAAACTACAAAGTGCCATTTAAGTGCTACTAAATTGTTAGTTTAAACTTTTATTCAAGGTATAGTCGGAAGAGGTTTGTTTTTAGTTTGCGCGGAAGATGTGTAGACTTTCTGCTGTATATCCCACTGGCATAACCCTGCTATATTCTTTGACACCAATGTTAAGTCTAGTGCTGAGGGCTCCCTGTGTGTACATCTAACCTAGTCCCTCTACCATCATTTAGACAGGCCATACCTTTTCCTTTAAGCAGTTCTTCAAAAATCTCTATGTACTATGGGCATTAAAGTCCCAAAACCCTGCTACCATCCAGCCCTCTAATTTGTGTTCGCTTATCCAACTTTAGTAATTGATGGTTCTTCTTCTTCTGTTTGGTTTATTGGCGGATGGCAACCAACATCAAGGTCAATTACCACCATCCACTGTGTTTCTATATCCTTCATCTTCTTCCCCATTAGGTACTGTATATGTTAATACCCTTGATATTTGATAGCTTATCCTTCCCCTTTGTTCGGTCTAGTGGTGAGTGGCCTCTATTTCTGTTTAAAACATCAAGGTGCATTACCCCCATCTACTTTGTTCTTCTTCTTCTACGTTCCCTCATCCAACATCAATGTCTTTCCTCTACTGAAGGGTTATTTAACAATTAAAGGGTTATTTGCCCTGCCTCTTCTTCTTCTTTGTTCTGTTTATCTCACAGTCCTTTGGATCAAAGGATTCTAGGTCCAGTTCTATGATCTCGCAGCTCTATTGACAGTTATTTTATCTCAGTGATGTTGATAATTTAAAAGCTCTGAAATACAACTGTCACAAACCCGAGAAAGATCAAAACGATGGAAACACCTAATGATCTCCGCTTGGCGGGACAATTCTGCGACGCTGTCCTCCAAGTTGAGGATGTTCAGTTTCCAATCCACAGAATCATCCTCTCTGATTTCAGTACTTACTTCCAGTAAGCTGGTTACCTGACCTTAGTAGGGAGAATATTAATCTTATTGATTAATATTTATACTTCTACACTACAACTTCTACTACTACAACTAATCACAATAATAATAATAATTTCCCTTTTCACTTTGTCCCTTCTCCTTGAGAAGGGCTAAAAGTAGTTTTTATTGTTGTCCGTGTGAAAGGGTTGAATATCTATTTTAAATCCTCTGCTTTGTCTCCTTTCTAATCCTCAGAGCTCTTTTTGTACACCAGATAACCACAGACAAGGTTTTCCACATAACCCTTGTGTCTCCGGACATTATGCAGATCATCATTGAGTTTGCATACACCGGCTCTGTTACTGTGACGAAGGACAATGTGCATGATTTGATGGTCGCAGCTGATATGCTCAACATAATGGGCATCATACAAGCATGCTCCAACTTTATCAGTGAGCACCTCTGCCTACAGAACTGCATCAGCATCTGGCAATTCACAGATATCTGCCCCAGCTCCGAGCTGCGATGTAAGGCCTTCCACTACATCATGGAGCACTTTGAGCGGGCGATTAAATTTAAAGAGTACCTGCAGCTCTCTGTTCTGGAGCTCATCGAAATCCTTCGCAAAGATGCACTCAACGTGAAGAATGAGAGGACTGTGTTTGATGTCATCCTTCGCTGGATCGCCCACAATCCCAAAGAACGAGAACAACACATTGCTGTGCTTTTGTCTAAGGTAATTTATTTTCCTGCCACAGGTCTAGATTTACTGGACATCTCCAGCATGTATCGTAACTGCTTTAACACCTGCAGCTTGGTTCATTTAGGAAAAACACTGTTGCTTTAAGTTCTGATTCAGTTTGTTTCCACATGGACCTATTACCAACAAGTCCTGTTCCCTTGTCCCTGTGTAGGTGCGACTGGGCAAGACAAGCATTGAGTACATTGAGAACAACGTGATGACTAACCAGCTGGTGAACCTCAACCCTGAGTGCCAAGAAATAGTCAACCATTCCTTCCAAATAATGTCGTCCTTAACCAAACACAAACACAAACCCTTAAAGTCATGTTTGAGTGACACTCCTGCCCGTCCTCGTTTGCCTAATTCCGTCATTTGCGTCTCTGGAGGCAAGAAACAAAGATATGCATCTTGCGATATTGAGGTGTACGATCACCTTGTTGATCGCTGGATCTACATCAGAGACAAGCTGAAAGATCCTCGGGCCGATCATGGCACCGTCTTCCTCGATGGTTGTGTCTACTTTGTCGGTGGCTATAACTTGATGGAGAACTTAAACAGCATGGTCAGGTTGGACCTGAGCAGACACATCTGGCAGGAGATGATGCACATGTACCACCGACGTCGCCACTTGAGCGTAACCATACTGAATGGGTTCATCTATGCCCTTGGAGGCTTTAATGGTTATGTTTGCCTCGACACTGCAGAGCGCTACTGCCCTGAAACCAACAAGTGGATGGTTATTGCACCCATGATCGAGGGGAGGAGGAGTGCAAGCTGCGCAACACTGGATGGCAAGGTTTGTTATATATGGTAATAATAAGTAATATCTATTGCAGTTATAATGATAATCCTGAATTATTTGTGTATGACAACACAGTCACCAGTTAAAACAATGAAAAGACCAGACTAATCACTGCTGCTCCATCTCTCTTCAGATATACATTTGCGGTGGTTTAACTGGGCGTTATAGCACAAGGACGGCTGAATGTTATGATCCAGAGACCAACCAGTGGACACTGATCGCCAATATGAACATCTGTCGAAGTCAACACAGAGTTGTTGCATATAATAACCAAATCTATGCAGTAAGTACACATAGCACTGCTGACGTCACCTCATTACCCAAAAGACTTGACTGACAGTGCTACGCCAACAGAGACCTTGTATTTATAATCACAGTTATATCCTAACCACAGCCAGATGAACATATTTTATCAGTTTAAATAATTGATGATATTGCCTGGTCATTGAGTGATGCAAATGTAAGACCAAAATGTGGTGTATCTGAAGAAAAGCAATTGTTGAGCTACAGTTTTTGCAAAAGCACATTTATCCATCAGGACTCCACAGCTAGCTAAATGTTAGCATGCTAACATGGTGTAATATTCACTGTGTTCACCATCTTAGTTTGCTAAAGCAATTCATAGGGACATATATGTCTGTACCAAATCTTATGGCAGTTAATTCAATACAAAGCTTCATGCTTCGATTTAAAATGAGGGATTTTTTATGTAATGTAAATATTAAGATATTTTACTTAAAACCACTAGTGTCAACCTCATTGTGGCACAAGACGAGATGTCAGAGGATTATCTGAACGTCTGCACCAAATTCCACCAGTATATGGAATATTTTGTTCCTGAGAGAAAAGAGACAACAATCTGGACCTTCTAATCCAACGGTCAAACTAATCCAACCGCCTTATACTTTATTCTGTGCATTCTGTGTAATGTATGTTTTTTTCTCCATTCAAAGCCTTGTCCCAAATCTTCTCCTCCTCCAGATCGGTGGCCTTAGTAATGTAAACCCTCTTAAAAGTGTTGAGACCTACATGCCCCTGACCAACACCTGGAGCATGCTGTGCCCCATGTGGATCCAACGAAGGAACTTTTGCCTCGAGGTGATAGAAGACCAGTTCTATGTCGTTGGGGGCTCCAATTTCAGGACCAAAAGTTATCACGCAGAAGTCTATGATCCTTACGCGGACAGGTGGTGTTCCATCTCTGACTCAAATATGACCTACAACGGCATGAGCTCTTGTGTTGTGTCCGGAATCCCCAACATGGTTGACTTTGCTTTCCCTCGAGACTCTCTGCCACTTTTCAAAAAGTCACGGAATGTGTGACTAGTACATCTTTTGATATCTTATATATATTGTATGGTGCATATTATACCTGATGGAAGTCATGTCTCACAGGCCTCTGCAGGAAGATGCTTTAGATAAAGATGTTTCATGTTTTTTACAAATAGGCTCCATCCTGTCCCTGGTTTTGGGATGTCATGAAGTCTCCCTTCTCAAGAAAATGTAAACAAACAATAAGTCATATGTTACAATACTTAAATGTTACAGTGTGTGTGTGCGTGTGTGTCTGGGCGGCTGTCCCATCACTTTCATCCCAAAAAATACCAAATAAAATCACAACATGGACTCCATGATGTCTGCTCAGAAGTGAAGCCAAAGCGTCTTGCGCACCACTTTGTGACTTTGATGTACTCCATGTAGCCAATATTAGCCATTTAAATTCATATACACAACTTTAAATTCAGTAAGTGTTGTCTCAAATCAATGGAGATTAAAACTACACAGAATTTTTAATGAACGTCCCATGGTGTGACTGTGGCGTGGTGTCAAAGTTTGATGATTCGCCAAAAAAGAGGGATTTATTACAACTCCTGTGTGCATTGTCCAATCAGCCTCAAACCTCTTTCACATGATCATACTCCCGGTTTAGGGTTAAGCTTAACCCAGTTGATGCATTTAAGGGACTAAAGAAAGCTACATAACTACCAATAACTTGTGGCAATGCATTTTATGAAGATCCGTAAATGATAACTACAGAGAATTTCCTGGGTTACATCATTATTATTATTGTTTTCTAAGGCAGACTCATGCATCAATTGACTTCTCCGCACATCTGCTTTCCACCACTATTATTCAAATGTCTTCATCAGTTCACTGCTTTCACTGAACGCAGTTTTTATGCCATTCTGAATTCATTATAGCTGTAACATCCAACCTGTAGACATCCAGCCTGTAGAACCTCGCAAATGTGAGGGGAGAAGACCAGCTAGCTGCAGCGCAGATGTCTTGGATAGTCTCCCTTGAACAGGACCCAAGAGTTCGCGAGACCTCTAGTAGAATGTGCCTGTGAACCAGTCGGAGCCTGAAGGCCTGAGCTGGAGTAGGCCAACGCAATGGCCTCCACTATCCAGTGAGAAAGTCTTTGTTTGGTGATAGGTTTGCATACACGCTGGATGTACAGATAAAGCGTGAATATCACTCACACGTTTAGCTGTAGCCAAAGCCAGTAGCAGAGCCACCTTCAGGGATAACGTTTTCATGTCCATGTTATCCACCAGTTCAAAGGGATGACTAGAGAGGGCTCCCAGCACCACTGCTAGATCCCAAGATGGTGACATAGGCTTAGAGATGGGCAGCAGCCTCCGTGCGCCTTTCATAAAACAACAACTCGGGGTATTGGCCCGCTGGTTTTCCATCAAATCCAACATGTCAAGCGTAAATAGCTGCCAAGTAAACTTTGACAGTAGAAAATGCCCTCGTTTCATCAATCAAGTCCTGCAGGAAGGACAGGATTGTACCAACTGGACATTGAAAAGGGATTTCCTGTGCCTTAGCACACCAACCCTCAATAACTCTCCACTTACAGTCATAGAGAGACCTCGTGAAGGATGCTCTGGCATTCTGAATTGTGTTAACAACACTGTGATAATCCAGTAAGGCTCAGATTAAACCACTCAAGGGCCAAACCCACAGGGCGAGCCGCTCTGGATGAGGGTGAAAAATCTGTCCGCGCACCTGGGAGAGCAGGTCCCTGCGCAGCGGGAGAGATGCCACCGTGGTCGTATTGTCCGTCCTCACTAACACATGATGTCCCTGGAGGAACGGCAGAAAATGTTTCACCGTCAGAAACACTGCCATCAGCTCCATATAATTTATATGGGCATGTCGGAGATCCATGCTCCACACCCCATTCGCAGATCTGCCCTTGAACACATGACAGGCTGGCGTCCATTGTCCCTACAGCAGCCAGTTGTCCAGATAAGTGGCCAAGCGTATACCCCGCTCCCTGAGGGGGGCTAAAGCGGGATCAACACATTCGAACACTGTGTCCTGAAAAGCAAAATATTTCCTGTGCGGAGGATAAATGGGAATGTGAAAATATGCGTCTTTCAGATCGATCGATGTGAACCAGTCCCCCGGCTGTATCAAACTTATCAGCGTCGTGAGTGTTAGCATGCGAAACTTGTATCTCCTAAGATACGAGTTCAAAATGCGAAGGTCCAGGATGGGACGTAAGCAGTTCCCCCCTTTCTTTGGGACCAGGAAATACCTCCAATAGAAACCCTCCAGCCTCTGCTTGTGTGGCACTATTAGTATGGCACTCTTGTTTCATAGGGCTGATATTTCTTCAAGTAACACCCGGGCCCACTCTCCCCACGCACTGGAAGTGATGAGACCATTGAAACAGGGGGGTGTTGTGGCAAATTGAAGCCTGTAACCTTTGGCCAGTGCACTGTGCATACTTTCCAACTCTCTAACCTTAAAGTTAGGAGGGAGTGAAGCTCTGTCTGACGCAGACGATCTCTGGGGGCCCGCACCAGCTGTTCAACACTGCCCCCTGGCGGTGGGCAATGGCCCGTGCATCCAAGTACTACTGCGCATGCGCGGGCTGACTCACTCGGGACGAGTGGAACGGGATGTTTCTCCACAGGTGGGACGCTGTCTCCGCCTGTTATGGGGGAAAACACTGTGCTCTGCACCTCTGTGTTTTCTTGGTTTTTGAGTTTTTTGTGAACATTTGTAACCCTGCGCCCTCGGCTGTGAGCCTGGATGCGTCAGTGGAAAACATTTTATTGACACAAACTGTGTGTGAGTGCTTGATGTGGCGTTGAACTGTCCCACATCTGAACCTTGTCTCTTCTCCTCTTGACTGGGATGCACGAACTGACCTCCGGGCCCATGCGTCGCCGAGAGGGAAGGGTGGTACTGGGAAATTTCTCCCCGAACACACGCGATAGCTGGACTGCCAGGGAACAGGGAATGGCTGGCACATCCGCGGTGGGCTGGACCGCTAAGATGCCTTCTTCTTCCGCCTGGCCTGCTGAATGGGAGCCGGGCCCGGTTGCACAGCCTGGGTCGACGGGGAATAGAAGGCCTTTTTAGGCCAAGTGGGCTTTGTGTCCCGGGGCCGGTGGTGCTCGCACCCGGTAACTGAGCCCTGAGGCGCTTCGGGTGCGGGCGCTCCTAGAGGCCACCTGAGCGAAAATCTGCCAATGGTGTTTTCCTTGGGAGGAAGAGCTGTAGAGCCAAAGATGCCTGTACAGCGCACCGCTGGACATGTAGGCAGATATCCACGATTGTGGTGATCTCGTCCCACACGGAACTTTCGGGCACGTCGACTATGTCATCAAAACGCTCCGCTTGGTATGCTGACAGCATGGAGGTGACGTTGAGAGCACTCACTGTCAAAGCTGCCGCTTTATAAGCTCGCTCAGTCATGGCGGATTGGAAGCGATCGGCTTTCGTGGGGAGGGTGGGGGCCCTGGATGAGGCAGCTGTGGGTGAAGGTGAGCTGCAACCATGATCCAGCCCGAGACACGCAGATCAGACCTGGTGTGTGTCTTTGCTCGAGATTATATTTCCACAGGTGCACAGGCGATGGGCATCACCTAGTTACGAGGTGGAGGGAAGCTTGGCAGCTTGGTCCATTTAGGTTCGTGTGCTAAAACGAAGCGAATTATCTGGAGTGATAACTCTGTTAGCTAGCTCCGGTGGCAGGCAGTGTGGTGACCGCAGGCTCCTGGTGCAGTTAGCTTGCTAGGAAGTTAACGCGCTAGCTAGTTTCAGTAAAAAAACAGCTATGGTGAAGGCAGTCGGATCGGCATCTCTTACCACTAGTGTCCGGCAATGGAGGTTTTAGCACTGGTCTATGGACAGCAGCTAGTTGGCATCGACACGGATCAAAGTAGCTTGATCGTGAAGCGAGAAGAGGTGTTTGAATGACGTCACATGTCATTCAAACACCTTGTCCACCCTATTTAAGGTGCGGCACCTTGACACGGACGTCACGACTGTCATAAAAGTAGATGAAATAGAAATAATAAAGATCCAATAGCTATGCTTGAAGATAGTTATCTTTCTTAGCATTTGTTTCGATGCCCTGAGTGGCTGTTTTAGTTTACTATGGGTAGAGCAAGAGTAATTTATTGTACCATTAAAGTTATAAAAGGCTGATTTGGTAATTTAGGACAACAGAAGTCATGTGTGTGCATACGTCTAGAAGATTAAAAACCATAGAAGCATAAAAGCTGGCATTGGTATAAGCAACACATCTAGGCTAATAAAATTGACATTCGGTGTGTTCAATTTACCGTGTGTGGATGATCAAGCATTGACAATGGACAATAGTATTGGCGGCACCTAGGCAGTGAGGGACCCCCAAATCAAATTCTGCTTAGGGTCCCATAAAGGCAAGGGCCAGCTCTGCTAACAGTGCAGCACTTCTGGCAAGTACTGTGTGGTTGTTATATTAGCCAAGTTTATTGTATTTTTATCGAGGCAATAGCATGCTAGCTATTTAGGTAGTGTGCATGGTTTTGTAGTCGAATGACGCTTCCGAAACACAAGAAGAGTGAGCAACAAATAGCATGAACTCTTGTGAATGATGAATCTAGATCAGCATGAATTTGAAAATGAATGTAGTTTCACAGACTCACAGGAGGAGGTTAGTGGCCTACCTCTTATTAGAGGATGATAACATTGTTTCTTTCTTCTTTGGACAATCATATGTTGAAAACTTGTATTCCATAGGATTCACATAATAATTGGGGAAAATGGTGGTATGGTGTTTAGCACTGTTGCCTCGCAGCAAGAAGGTTCCCATTTTGAAACTTGGTTTGTTTGGGGTCTTTCTGTGTTGAGTTTGCATGTTCTCCCTGTCTGTGTGGGTTTTCCCACAGTCCAAAGACATGCAGATTAGGAATAAGGTTGATTGAAGACTCTAAATTAACCATGGGTGTGAATGTGAGAGTGAATAGTTGTTTGTCTATGTTAGCCCTGCAATACAGTAGCAAGGTGTACCCTGCCTCTTGCCCAACATCATCTGGGATTCAATCCAGCTCCCTCCAAAGATACGCATTATAGTTAATAGATGGCTGGTTGGATATTCAGGGGGTGCACTAAAGAAGATAAAATGATTCAGAAAAAAGTTTATACTGTCTCTGCTTTTCAACCTACAGTGTTTGTTTTCATTTACATTTTAGCATCTGATTTCACCGGTTGATGAGATGCTCATAACACTTGGTGGTTACGTCATACATAGAATATATTGTGCCAATTGATAAGCAGCTTTTGGTATAAAAGCACAGTGCAAAGGTCAAGGAGAATATATCCCAAATAATGATACAATTGAAAATGAAACTCTACCTGACCCAATTACACAAAATATAATTTAAAGTGGGTATGACTCAGATCTTAGGTTTGTCAGAAAAAAGACCTGTGAAGACTTCTGGGATACAGACCTGAGTTACTGTCACACCTACACAGATGCTTTGCATTCTTGTGTACTGGTTTCCTTTGTTTGCCAATAAAAACAAAGATAACAGATTCTCTAACACAATCTCTTGCTTTACAGGAAAACAGACCTAGTACACAGTTGCTTGCATGAAAAAGAGCAAAAATGCTTTACTGACTGAACAAGAATTTGTTCTTGATGAGTTTTAAAGTGAGAAACAGATATTAAAATGAAGATTAAATGCCAGCGAATAAATAAATCCTATCCATCAAATATTGACTGAATGGCTCACATTAAAGGGTAAGTTCTGCATTTTAAGAAGGCTTCTGTATTGATCAACGACCCAGACTCCTTCAGGCCATTGGGAGTAGTCTATTTTGCTGTAGTATTATTGTTGGTGAGAAACTGGCAGAAGCCTCCAATGGACATTTTAAACATAGTGTGATTTGGTAGCGACCACCAATGAATGCCAATGTTCCAAACAGTTTATTATTCTTACCCGAGGAGTTTTTGGGAGTCAATTGGCTGGTCTGCATCAATTTTAGGAAGGAGAGGACTTGGGCTTGCATTTGCATTGCCAATAAAAGAAGTGAAGAGACTGTTGAAAAAACATAAAAATGGAAGATTGATTGGAATAAATGTGGTTATACTATAGTCCCCTTGGTGTCAACAAATCCAAATATTCATGTTCTTGTGGCCCCAAAGCCAGTACTCCCAACTGAAGACAAATCTTTGAATAGGCTGAATATGTGACTCACTGGTGAAAACAGCTGCTTCCCAACCAAAAGGTCTTCAGTTCAAGCCCACTCCACTCAGTATTCTTCCTGAGGGGTCCAGTGGCCCAGAGTTTTAAGATGCTGAAGGTAGTTCGATTATACACACCACTACTCTAACTCTGGTGAGTATTTACACCAGCAGGACGGTGTCTGTGAGAGTGACTCTAATGCGTAACACATTAAGCATTTTTATCCATTGCTTGCTGTTGGGATGCTATGGTGTGAAAATGTTGCTGTTGATCTGGTTAATTTTTGAGAAACACAAATTTATGAAGGTATCAAATGTATATATTCATACATATGGACCAAGGAACTCTATTATCATCCAAATTATACAAAAACAATACAAATCTGTATTTGACATACATTTTTTATCAACATTTTACATTTCTACCCAAAAAAGTAAAGACAGACAGTAAAGCCCCATATTAGCAAAACACACACATTTCAATTCTTACAGTAAGTTCAAGGACTGATCCTTCAGGGTAAACAGTGTCTGTAGCCTCTGCTAGGCCACTCATCACATACAGTGTCAAACTTCTCCTGAGCTGCTTTACTGTAATAACTCATGTCCCGTGACAATCCGTGTAAAATGGGCTTGACAGCAGTGTGTGTGTGTATATATATGTGTGTGTGTGTGTGTGTGTGTTAAACAGTAAGAGAGATTCAATTCTAAAGCTGCAAAAAGATCAGGGGAAACGACAGCCGTTCTGGACCTCTGAGAGCGGTTGTTTGTTTTAGAACTTTTAGTCAGGGGTTATGTTCAGATCCTTCTTTCACACACATAATCCTCAGTAACAAGTATATTGTGTGATATGTTGTCTAGCAGTAATGGTAAATTGTTGTATACACACACAGGCTAGCCACAGTATATCTTTAGTGGTGGTAGCTGTGCAATTCAGGGGTGGCAGTAGCTTGGTTGATGGATAGCAGCTGCTGCTGATGCAGTGTGTGTGTGCGCTACTTTCAGCTGTGTCTTCAGCTGCAACATGCAGGGTCTCGGTCTCTGGATTTTTTCACAGCTAGAGTGATGAATTGTGACCAGCACGTGTGTGCATGTGAATGTGTGCAAGTGTGTGTGTCAGCTATATAACCTGTGGGGTCTTCCATAGCGAATTGATGTATAGTGGTGGGGGTAGCAAATAGGAAAAATGCTGAGGTTCTGTGTGTGTGTGTGTGTGTGTGTGTGTGTGTGTGTGTGTGTGTGTGTGTGTGTGTGTGTGTGTGTGTGTGTGTGTGTGTGTGTGTGTGTGTGTGTGTGTGTGTGTGTGTGTGTGTGAGATATTGTTTGAGAGAGCAATATCCTATGGTAAGGACCAACCAACATGAGTGATGGATATAAACCCTCAGTTACATCAATCTGCTTTGCACACACACCCACTATATCTTGCATCTCTCACTCCCTACTCTCTTGCTGCAGACTTCTCTGTCTCTGAGCTCTTACACACACTGTACAGCTCTTGCTCCACCACTGTGGTCTCTTGGCAGTGGAGGTGAGTTTGATACAATGATGGAGCAACTCTCCTTTGGTCTCTCTTTGTCTCTGTCTCGGTCTTGGCGACTAAACAGGCCATGAGGACAGGAGCCTGGGGAACACAAAGTCCCTTAAGTACAGAGGGAAACAAAATAAAGGCTAAAACAAAGATGTTCTCTTGCAGGGGATATATCTCACATGTATCCATTCTTTATCTTTACCACTTATCCTTTTTTAAGGGTTGTGGAAGAGCTGGAGCCAATCCCAGCAGACATTGGACGAGAGGCAGGATGTAGGACGACAAGTGGAAATTGTTGCCAGAATATCACATGGCCAACAGAAGTCACTGATCCAAGAGATAATTGCATTCAGCATTAAGCTGTTGTACAGTTTTATTTGAGTATGAAATCCATTGTAATAAGGTGTCAGTTGAAACAAGCAGATATTGTTGAGTAATCCTGGAAAACTTGAGCATTTTCAGAATTTAACAGATGCAATATGTTGTCACTCGTGGTGGAAAAGGAGCTGGAAATCAAAAATACTGCTAAGACATGCTTTTAAATATATCATAATCCAATGTTAACCTTTCAAAAATCACAAACAAACACACACACAGCAGAGTACAAACCATGTTGACACAAGCTAGTCCTTTTTATAAAGAGTATTTTGGATTGTGTTGTTTTGTTTGTGGACTCTTTTGTTTATGGTCTTTTTTCTGTCTTCCTGTGTTTAGGGTTGTATTGGACTTTTGTTCTCCCTGAGTTCTGTGTTTCCTGTTTAATTTTGTAGTTTTTGCTCCTCATGTGTTTCCACCTTGACACTACTTAGCCTTAGTATGGGTTACGGGGGGAAATGAGATGATATTCGGTTTTCAATTGATCCATTCAGAGGAATTCCACAATGCAATGTGTCCAAAGTCCTTAGATATAAACTGGGCCAAACCGGACAGCAAAAGGCCTCTCTACTTCGCTGATGCATTTAAAAGCTGCGATTACAAAACATATTCTAGTCCTAATGCAGTGTAATTGGGAAGGTAGAATCAAGTGGCCTGGTTGTCCTGGAGACCGTAGGAGTTCTGCTTTGCATGCTATCTCTTGCATATGGAAACACAACTCCCCACAGTAATGCACAAACTGACGACCTGAGGGACTTCTCTCCTCACCGTCTCGCCACAGGACCTGCATCTCTAAATAGCAAAAGGAAAACTCCTGGAGTGTTTGAAGCATGGCTGGAAGTGATGGAATGTTGAGAGACAGGTCTTGTTGGAAGGTGACATTGGGAAGATGACGAAGGGAAATTGTAGCAAGAAATTGCAGGAAAAGAGAGGGGTTAATCGTCCTGACTTGTGAGCTGTCCATCATCTCAGTCTGTGTGGCAGCTGATAAAGCTATGCAGTATCTCCAGCAACAGACCTGCTGATGGAGATGTGGCTTTCGTCAGATGAGTAGCAGCACGTCAGTGGCATTGATATGCTCAAGCCAAATAATGTGTTAGGAATGTTCATCTGCCATCTTTCAATTGTTCAATCATCTCTCCTCAGGCTTTTGCCCAAACATCTGTTCTCCCCTCACTCCTCATCCATCTTCATCGTCACTGTGTATGGCAGCAGTGTTGCCAGATGTTTGATAATTATCATGTTTGTACTATCAATAATGTATGATGTACGATAATTTGATCATTTTGTCAGTTGTAATCTGGATAGTAAAATATGGGTCAGGTCTGTATTTACACATCTCTTCCCACATGATATCTTTTTCAGCCAATCATACTTGTGATAATGAACGTGACCATCACATCGTGACACCGTGACTCGCATTTCTTGAACTTAACACAAGTCCTTCCTGTCTGATCTTTCAAAATAAGAGCCCTGTGCCTTAAAAGTATCGCTTCGGAATCTTGACACAGCTTCAAAACATCAATATTGAGCGTTCCATCCCTACTTTGGTCGCGTGTGGTAATTTTCCTTAAAATAGGATACTTTTAAGCTTCTGGTACAATACTTCACCATTTCCCATCTGGCAACGCTGTATGGTATCAGTGAGTGATTTCAGGATTATTAGTGGGGCATCTGTACAGTGGTATTGCAGCTTAGTGCGCCGGTGCAGGTGAGACAGCAGGGATTTCCAGTCAGGGCTCACTGATACATTCTTGTTAAATTGCTCCTTGCCAGGTTGGGTCAGGGGAGAGGGGGTTTCTCATACCTCTCATATTCACAGTGGCAAACCACTCGTGAGAAATGCACAGTTCTGTAGCAGAACCTTGGCGTCAGTGCATGATAATGTGCAGGCACTAACTTACACAAATGTACATACATCTTACACTACCGACTGCTTCTAATGCTGATTCTTGAGAGGAGCCATTGTGTCTGGACACATGCACATACACACATGGACACCCGCTGCTGAGTATCAACTCAAACAATAAAGTGGCTACTTGGGATCTTAATAAACTCAGGTCACACTCAATTCCTAGCTCCTTCTATATATGTGTTTAACAAAGCTTATGTCCCTGCTTTTCCGGTATATTAGTTTTTGCCATTTTCAGTGTTTACTGCTTTTTATCTACAATACAATGTAACTGTTTAGTTGCTAAAATGCTAAATCAGCAATATCAAAATGTATACAGATATCCATAACCCTAGTTAAAATATTTTTTGTCACACCAGAGCCCATGCTTAGGAACAGAGGATGTCGAACCTTGTACAGCTTGATAAGCCCTAAGAGGAAAGTTGTGATTTGTTAGTGTGCAGCATACAATTGAAATTTGATTGGATTAAAAACCTTACCTTTAAATTTCGCTTCTAGTGATCACGTTTGTCCCTGGCCAAAATGATCACTACAAGCAGATGATTTCTATAACTGAATTGCCTAGCTTCTGTATGATAGTCCCAGGACTTAAGGGAAAGGTAACATTGCGCACTCGCATATGCACGGGCACACACAAACACACATAAACAGTGTGATCGGACATATGTGTAAACTCAGACTGGGTAAAAACAACAGAGTTTGTACACTTAGACAATGTATGGAGAGCCGGAGGAGAGCATTGTAATGTCAGAGCTACTGTATGTGGAGTCATGCTGTTTGTTTCAGCACTCTCTTCTATTATCATATTCAACTAGGCTTATTTTAGGTTTTTGACTCTCAAGATAATAGCAAAGTACCTCTAGCAGTCAAATAAAGTGCAGGATCAGGATAAAAAGGTACAATATTTAATGCAATAGTTCCCTTCAATTCCATCCATCCATCCATACCCCTTATCCTCTCAAGGTCACAGGGGGTAGGTAGAGCCAATCCCACCCGACATTGGGGGAGAGGCCTGATACACCTTGGACAAGTCCTTATCTAAAGTTGAATACTAAAAGTACAAGTACCTCAGAACTGTACCTTGATACAGCACTGTACAATAAATGTTGGCCTAACACACCTCACTCCCTCCTGTGTAATAGTTAAGAGAGGAGCTGTAGAGCACAACAGAGCCTGTGCTTCAAGTGTTGTCACACAGTCTCCTCTGAGTCCAACTGTTAACATTACCCTCCCTTACTGCTGCGCATGTGCGTGTGTGTCAGTGTGTGTTTCTCTGTAGGCAGTGCAGCAGAGCACTGATATATTTCCTGTAAGAAGTTTACGGAGTGAGCTAAGTGAGCTATCACTCATCTCACTGCACACAGACAGAAACGGACTTTAATGTGTGAAGTGTGTGAACAGTCTGTGGCAGCTCTCGCCCAATCACACAACCCTCTCACTAACAAATGATGAGATGAGCTCCAGCCTCCTTTCCTCTCACACACTTTACTGCGTCATCAAGTAGTTGAGAGTATGGACATGAGGTCAAAGCTGAACTTTTACAACGTCCAAATGTCAACAAGTTAATGTGTTGAGCTGAGTCAGTTCCAGGACTGAATAACATGCGACCCACATCACTCAGAGCTAAACAATAATGGGGCAAGCTTTCCTGATCTTTTGTGTGACTTTCCTGTGTATTTGTGTTTCTGTTGTACCATGCTGTTCAAATTATTGCCTAACCCGACACTTAATTATGTAATAGTAAAAAAAAAACTAGAAATGAGTACATAAAGCTTGAAGTACTCAAAAGGCACTTCTGGCAAGAATGAGTGTTATAATATGGGAAATTGTATATAAATGCTTGGAGTGAGGATTTTGGCTATATGATCCAAGAGGACTCCTGTCAGTTGGTAATTAAAATAATATATTCAACTTCTTTTTGTATGAGACAGTCAATTTAAAGTGCTCCTTATAGGCTCCATCTCTCCACGAGCAAGCTGGCCCGGATACATCTAGATGTTGATCCAACTTGACCCCGATGCCATCAGGCTCCATCCATCCTCTGTCACATGTTGTGGTCATGCCCACGGTTTGCACAGTTTTGGTATTTTATGTTTGAGGGAAGGAAATCATCCCTGACCCTATGATCGCTGTGTTCAGTGTGCCCCCTAGTGAGGTAGCGGTATCTGATGATCAGTCCACCAGCAATAGCATAAATAGGTTTTCATCGGAATCCGTTGCTTGTGGGGTCCCATCGCTCACCTTTCTTCTGCTCGCTTCTAGCGCGTTTTATGGCAGTAGTCCATTTCTGCTGTCTTTCAGGATCTTTAAGAATCCAATGGAATGCTCTCCCCTGTCCTTCCACGCGACTGTTCGGTCATCCCGGCGCATAAGTTATCCACCATGTTCACTTTGTAAAAATATACCGACAAACTTGAATAGACTACCTGCTAGAAGTTGTTTGACCAGCAACTCGCGCTTTCCTGCCAAAGTGGCGGTGTTTTAATTTCGACTGTTGCATGATGGGATTGCGTGAGAGTCAACTCTTGGAGCTCTATTGATTTATTATCTGCACTTAACTTATTCATTAGGCCTGTTCAGCTGGTACGTCTGCAGGACAGGGAGCAGTTCATGGCCAAGACGACCGAGCTGCTGCAGGACATGGCTGATGGGAAAAAATCACACTTACAAGAGAGAGATCAGAAACATGAAGGAAAAAGCTGGACATTGAGGGAGAGAAGGTTAATGTCCTGCAGAAGAAAGTACATGAATCTGGCTAATTGCAGCATCAAAGAGCTACTATACAAGTATTGAAGTACATATCAAAGTAATTCCTTTTAAATTAGTTTTAAAAAAGAATCCACAAGTGGAAGGGAGTCCAGATCTTTCACTGACTGAACATCCCATCACATTACTGTTTTGTTTCATCCTCATTGCGCTCATTTCAGAACTACACGTTTCGGCATGACAGAAACACCTTTCCAAATGAATGCTAAAGGTGCTTCATCTCAGCTGGATGTTAATTGACTGTTAACAAGCTCTGTTCATTATCTGGTGATACCACTGTGTTCAAACTTGTTCTGTTATCTCCAAGTGGCCCAAAAAATCTAATATTGCTTTAATAAAGTTTTTTATTTCCCATTCCCATTTGATGGGAAAAGCTAAGGGTCAGTAAAGTTAATTCTGTAGAAGCCTAGATTTGATCAGTGACTGGTGTCATGGGGTTACCCCATGCCCTGTAATATATAAGGTGGCAAACACTTCACATAATTAACGAGGGACATACAGTTATACTTGTCATGTGCTATGGTTGCAGCACCTCAGTATCGGTACCATTAGCATGGCTGTAGCATTAGTCAGCATGGTAGCATGTTAAGCTAGCACTCACATAAACCATTTAATCTTTCTAAACTATACTGATACACAGAGACCACGACCAATAGTTGGAAATAACCTTTTAGACACAGTTTTATTTCACAAGCATTTATTCAATGTTTTTTGGTACATGTGTCTTGGCTGTTATAATCACCCTCCCTCATTTTCATACAGGGTTCCTTGTCCCACTGGCAAACAGGAAGTGGGAGAGTCCAACTTCATTTGTAGATGAGGGAATCTGGAGTGTACTGAATGAAAGCCAGTCCAGAGGGGTGTTTTAACTGCTATCACAGAAATGCTCTTTTAAGTGCCCATATAATATAGCATAGTGATATTTCGGCACCAGTACTTGCACCGGTCTGGTGACAACAATCAAATTTAAGCACCAGGTGAAGATTTCGACTCATGTCTCCTTCTTCCAACATTGGGCTCAACATTACATTGTAAACGTCTGTCACTACATCAGGTAACCTTTAGCAGCCATGTTTAAAAGCAACATGAAGAAACACAGGGTCAGCCAACTACCACCTCAAGAACATATCAAGGATTTAAGGAATAAAGGCTCATTTATGCTCAACGTTAAGAGACGTGTATGGAAACGGTCAATGACTTCTGTCCAAATTCTGCATTCATTTAGTTTTTAGACATCAGGGCTGTATCCAAAATCACTCTAATCACTGTATACTCAACTATATAATGAGTTTGTTATTTTGTTGTGGTGTCAAAATCTTTAGTGAAGTATTTTATACCCTATATAGTGCACTCATTGTTTTCCATAATGCATCATGAAAAATAATGTCCAACCGATGGTAACAGTGCAATATCTACCATCATGCATTGCGCTCGGGGTGGATAGACGAAAGGAAAGAGGGCAGCAGGAACTGCCCGACCTGTTGTACAAATTTAAATATGAGCATAGCAGTGCATCACAGCACAAACTGAGACAAACACGTTTTTTACTTGAAGTATTAATACTAAGCGTAAAATAAACATTGTTCTTTTCATAAACTTGAGACTCTGTGCTGCCCTCTAGTGGGTGTATTGCTTCACAGCCATGGCAAGTATGCAGGCAGTGATGGCTTGAAACAAACGTATTTCTTTTTTATGTTAAAGCAACGTAAATGACATTCATGTCTCATCTGGGGTTGCATGGTGATGCAGCCTAACAGCCAGAAGGTTACTGGTTTGAATCCCAACTTGGCTGAATCGCCACGATTGCACCTTCACCCCGGTTACTCCAGCTTCCTCCCACAGTCAAAAATACATGCGTATTGGCGTTAGGTTAATTGGAGGCTAAATTGAAGAGAGATTTTGAGAGTGTGTTTCTCTTAATGTCAGCCCTGCAATACACTGGTGGTATGCATTTATTTCCAGTCATCTTCACTACTGTAATAATGCATTTACAGAACACTGCAGCTCAGGTCTTTACAAAGGGCAATAAAGTGGATCATAATCAGTCCAATCCCCAAATCTTTACACTGGCTTCTCCCTCTCTCTCCCTCCGTCTGCCACTTTTCTGAGTTTAATAAAACAGGACCCCTAGGGTCACAGTCTGTATGTGGGTGCATGAATATGTCCAAATACATTTTTATGTTTATGTGACCTCCAGGTGTTTCTCTGTGAGAAGTTTAAAGATGACCTTTATGTGCACCTTATACTCTGCTGTATTCCCCAGGGTCCCACCTACAGCTCTTGATAAGCCTGTCAGACGCTAATAAAAAGGCCCTTGTGCCTACTGACATTTCATTCATGTCTGATGTGAACTTTGTCTTTAGAAATAAAAAGTTGGCTCCTGGCTGCCAGGGTCATTTTGCAGAGATGTGGTCGGAAGTGTATAGCTTACATTAAAAAGTGTACAAATCATCACTTAAACTTTTTTAAAGAGACTTTTTATGTTGTGTTGTGTTATGTAATCCTCAGTGGCCAGTTTCATCCCTACAGGCTCAAATGTGAGATCAGTTTGGCTGATGGCTGCTTTTTGTTTGTGTGTTGTTTGCAGTTGTGTTGATGGTGGGTTGCTTTCTCACAGTTTTTCTTCCTTCATTGATGTATTTTTTTTCCGTCTCTTACTTTGAAGAAAAGCCCCTCTTCCTCTTTATTCCCGTTTTTGTTCCTCCTCTTTTTCTCTCTTGCAGAACTGAGACATGTAATTACTCCTCTTCCTAAAAAGGCTTCTACATTTCATTCCTCCAAAATATGTTTTTAAGAGCAAACAATGACTCAGCTCATTATGAAAAACTGCCAGCAGTAAAGGGAAGTATACATTACCTATGGTTAAAGGAATTGTACATAAAAAAAAATCTGTAATATTCTGAATCTGTTTCACTCTGCTAGCTACGACGAATACACGGACGTGTTTGCCAAACTTCCTATTTCCTTACTGTACCAGGAGGCTATAACATGCATAGGGAACACAATGAGTGGAGCTAAGAGTCAAAGCTAGTTCCCTCTCTGGGCTTCACACTCTGCAAAGTGCTGCTAGCTTATTGTCAAATACACTGACATACTCCAGGTGTGTCTATTTAAGTCTTTTGCAGGATGCGTGAAGTTCTCCTGAGGCACAAATCTAAATGCCACTGATGTTTTGTTTTTTTCTAGACTAAAGGGTGATTTGTTTGTTCTTCTGCAATGTTGCTGATCCTATAGCCAACAAATCAACTGTAATGTCATAGCTTAAATTAGATTTGCAGTTTTTAGATTTTGGCACAGTGTAATCTCTGACACTTAAACTTTTTATTATGAGTATTTTTTTTAATGCTGGTAGACATGTGCTCAATATTCAGTGCAATCCTTTGGTTTTACATTAAACCTAAAGGAAGTTAACTTTAAATTACAAGGTCATTACAATGTAAATGGAAAATGTATTTATTCACCTGCGAAACCTCCAACATCATCATGATAAAAGTCTTTTAGCTGTAATATGACCACAACAAATTTGGTGGTCAACAAGTGGATGTTTATAATTTTCATTATCATAACAGTTACGGACCAATAAATGGAAGTCAATGCCTAGTCCTAATAAAGATAGCTGTGCAAACGTGGGCATGGGGGCAGTGTGTGCGCACGCATGTATGTGTGTTAAGTGAAACATCAATTACTTTGGAATAGTATCTTATTCTAGACTTGATTTGTAATGAATGACTTGTATATGTAAGAGTGAGTCAGGGACTCATTCAGACACGTATGTGTTCAGTTTAATAAATATTACAAGCTCTAATGATTCAGACAACTTTCATTTAATCAGACTAAATCATCTTCCTCTTGTTCTCTTTCTTCTGATGCATTCACTTTTACAAGCCTTCTAGGTCTGAAAAGAAAAAAACACACAGGATGTAAAGAGGTGGTGAATAAGTCCTGCTTGTAGAGTTGGTGATATTTAATGTTCTTGCTTCTGTAAACATCTTTTTATGTAAACCCTCTGCTTCCTTTTACATTTCAATACATTTCATTGAACTGGCCCCATTTCTAGTTCTGCAGTTTTTCAAACTCAGCACTAAAAAGTAAAGCACTGCAGCTTTTACATTTCTTTCATGGACGAGCTGACAAAGCATTACAAGTCAAAGTAACCTTGAGCTGGATCATAACATGCATATAAATGGAAAAGAGAAATGATGAGTGATTCAGTGCTTTTACACGCAGAGCATTTTGATGCAGTTTGAAGTTGAAGAGGAGCTAAAATTAAAAGTATGAAGGCAGCTCTGCATCATTGCATTGGTTGGATTATGTTTTTTACAAATATGACAATGAACTGTAAAGCTATAGCAAAATGCAGATGCAGGTTTGCTTTGAAATCAGCCTGCACACAGGTTTTATAGGGAGTCAGAGGCTTTCCCTGTTTTAACTCATTTCCTTGCTACTGTGTTTATTGGGATTGCAGCAATTGTGTGGAAATGAGAGAAAGACTCAATGTTTTATCTCAATGAAATTATATATTTCTGACAGACTGAGAGGTTTTTTATACCTCAACATCTATAAAATGTTTATATGGAGATGATGGTAGAAAGATACATGTTCATTTACACTTTATATTGCTTTCCACACTTCAGACAGACATTTCTCAAGCTTTCACAAAAACGCTATACGAGTATTTATGATGGATTTAGATCACAGTGGTGATGGTATTAGAAAGTGTATGCAGTAAACACAGATGGATAGAGAAAATGGGGGGGAATACAGTAATGAAAAAAGTCATATAATGTGTATGTGTATTCACTAGTGGTCACACTAGATGATGTTGGTTGTTAGGGTAGTTTTAGGGGTAGGCAGGGTTCATCTGGGAAGGTTAGGTTTTGATGCTGACTCACTAAGAATTGACTGAGTCAAGCACGGTCCTACACTGAGACTAGGGTGGGCTATAGCCCAGTCACGAATCTATGCAGCCCCAGTCAAGCCCCCTCAGGCATTTTAGTAGGCTTTTATTTTTTGATACTGAATATATAAATAATAAAGACTACTTATACGTTATAGACCATACAGCGACTCGCTCCTAACCTGTTCTCATGTTGTGTGCTCATGCCTCAATTGCACAATATGATGCACATGTGTTGAGGTGGGGGGTAGTGCTTGTGCATATTAGTGAGCCATGTTTTCTGATCAAAAGATTAGTGTGGGTAGAATGAAATGAAAGTCCCGACTCGGGGGGGATGCCATTTCACTTCTTCTTGTGGCTGCTCTGTGGATATTTTTCATTTACATCTGCGGTTGTGATAGATAATCATCCAGTAACATTGTAACCAAGGCATCACAGTGTGTCCTGTAGTCAGCGGGGAAAGTTATTCTTGTGTGCAAAAGAAATATACTTGTGATGATAAAGTGAGTGCACACAAGTGGCTTATTGTATATTGTTGATTTGATTTCTGATTTTGAGATTGTCTTTTTTCCTGAAACATTACAAATGCACAGTCTCTTGTTGTGCATATGGCATTAATGCACTTGTCGTAACACTTGATGGTTACCACCGTGGGATCTCTCAGCTCAGAGCACAGGGACACAGAGCTTTGATCACAGATCTTTATTGTAATGCACCGACCACAATATAAAGATGCAGCACCACTGGTTGTTTCCACTAATGTGACTTTCCTGTGATCTCCGTGGATCTACATTTCTTGTCTCTTTGATTTGCTGGTGCGTCTCCATCAGTCTCTCCTCCAGCTCAGTCCAGTCGCTGCTGCATTAATAGGAGTGTGTTTGGATGATTAGATACAGTTATGTTCATTGGCTCACCTGGCACTGCCCAGCTGAGGCCGCTCTGCTACGCCTCTCTCTCCTACAGCTGAGAGAACCACACCCACCGCCACAATAACATTATGAATTGTGGCTCTGTGGGCGTTGTCCCGTGCTGAACGTTTTTTTTTTTTTTATTTCCTTGTGGTCACTAAAAGTTTGTTTTGAGTTTGAATGTTTTGTGTGCTATTTGTGCTTTTTTTTTAGGTAAAACGAGAACTTCATTTTAAAGTAACTCTTAAAATTTCTATTTTCTTAGTCCCTCAATGTCTTGGTCCAGCCCCATATAATACCGAGAAAGCAGTAGAGAAAACATCCTGGCGCCGGCCAATGGTCTGACTTCATGAGGGGTGACATTTACTGATGTTTTCAGACATGATGGAAGTTCAGATGAGGTAACGTAACTTAATTAGTTATATTTATCATAATATAAAATATTAGTCATGCAGTGATTTCTAGATGTGGACCGTAAAATTAGCATCAATGTAACTGTTGCCTAGCAACAGTATTCTCAAGATTCTCACTGTGGGATACAATCAATCCATTACATAGGGTATAACTACATTACATTACATTTAATTTAGCTGACACTTTTGTCCAAAGCGTCTTACACTAAGGTCATTCAACCATGAGGGTATAAACCCAAAGCAACAAGAATCAAGTAAGTACAATTTGCTTAAAAAAGCCAAAGTACAAGTGCTACATGTAACCAGAGTTGAAGGCGGTTTATTAGACATCATCTTCTTAACCTAGGTGTAGTCGGAAGAGATGTGTCTTTAGTCTGCGGTGGACGATTTGTGGACTTTGTGCTGTCCTGATGTCAATGGGGAGCTCGTTCCACCATTTAGGAGCCAGGACAGCAAACAGTCGTGATTTTGTTGAGTGGTTAGCTTGCAGTGAGGGAGCAGCAAGCTGATTGGCAGATGCAGAGTGTAGTGGACGGGCTGGGGTCTAAGGTTTGTGGCACCATTCAGTGTCTGATACCGCCAATTCCCTGTCAAGATCATGAACCCTGCTGTATTTAAGGACCCATTCAAACAATATCATTGTTCACCTTTATAGTAGAAACACTTAAGTCAAGTTCCCGGTCAAGGCACTGAGTATTGAACTGTTTGAAACATATATTCTGTCCGAGCTTGGAACCCTCAAAACTATCTTGTGTTGATCCATCAACTTTAAACCTTTTAAATCTACTTGTGTGTCCGTTCCTGGAGTCCAGCCGTAAACATTTTAACAATTAGCGTTTAGCCAGACCCAGCATGCATGTGTTATTTGCACAAAACTGAAAGTGTGTTTGATATGGGACACTTGATGGGGTTACTGGTGGTGCATTATTTCTCTTTTTAATTCGCTGTGGAACAAACAGTTAACACTACCCGCATGAGTCGTACTGCTCTTCTAAACATTCAGGGTCTCTCCTAATTTCTCTTTATCTGTCAAATATGTGATTTATTTGTTTTAACAAGGATTTTATTGGGAAATATTTGCAGGATCTGAGGATGTACAGCTCTAAACCATAATGATTGTGTATTTCTCTCTTAAAAGAGTTTATTTCTTCTATTTCCAGCAGTGAGCAGCTTCTTTATCAGCTTTCAGGCTATAGCACTCAGCTAAAGAAATCATGAAGGTGGTTGACTAAAGCTACAGACAGGAAATTAGTATTGATTTTCTCTGACTCTTCGGGGGGCTTGAAGTGAAGACATTTTCTCGCACGTTGGTGTGTTCCTTTTTTAAAAGGAGTAAAATATAATAAGTGGAGACGAGGTGAGAGAATGAGAGAAGTGACACAATGGGGAGGGAGATATGGATGGATTTAGAGACTGGAAAGGAGAGGGAGGATTGTCAGTAATGGAAGAGGGTGATACCAGCAGAGAAGGTGTCCGTACTCTCCGCCTGAGAGAGTAATCGATTTCAGGCTCCTGGGCTCTTTCATTGTACCGAAATAACTTCATAGTGCGGAAAGATACCAATACAGAGCGAAGAGAGGAGAAATGTATATATAAAATAATAATATCAAAGAGAAAACAAAAACAGTTTTGAATGACGTGTAAAAGAAGAAAAAAAAAACAGTAATGGAGAGATCTGGTGCCGGCTGACATCTTATTTATAAAGTCAAGGGGCAAGAGTGGAGAGCAAATAATTGAAAGATTCATGCACAATGTGAGATTGAGAAAAGTGTTTGTGTACCGATGAATAGTTAGTAAAGTTGCCTCCTGCAGCATCTCAAAGTCAATTAAGCCCTGCTCTCATTAGCGATTAGAAATATTTACTCAACAAATGTCTGCCAGCAAGTCTGGTTTGGCAGGAATCTTCTGTTTATGAAAAACAAAAACAGATTGATTCACAGCAGAAGTCAGAGCAGTTGCTTCGTAGGACAGAAGTCGTAACTTTACTCCACCGCTGTGTTTCAAGTTAACTGATCTGAATGTGTGTTGGCGGTTTGGCTATTTATTAGCTCCGGGTTTGCTGCCAAGGAAAGGCAGGAAGGACATCAAGAGGAATCTTTTCTTGTAATAGGAAACAGTGGACTTTATGGGATATGTGGTCCATTCATCCGCTTTCTGCGCCCACATATCCTCTTAAAGACTGCAGGGGTTGGAGCGTGTCCCAGCTCACGTCGGTGGAGAGATACACCTCGGACAGGTCCGCCGTTGATCACAGGCCTTAAGACTGAAGCACATATTTCTCCAGGGCTCCTTGAAAACAACCTCCGGAAACCTGAGGGTTTTTCTGAAAAACCTGTTCAGTCAAACCTTCATTTATCAGCCTCTGAAGCAGATAGAGACATGGCATTAAGAAAAAAACATTCCCCGTTATTGTAAATCATTACCTTTCGACTTGGACACGGGATATAGCTGAAAACAACAGAGACATTTGTCATAATCTTCGGGTCAGGTACATTTTTTATTGTTGATTGATTTTTGTAAAGTGTTGATGAACACTGGAGCAATGATTTACAATAAAACCAAAAGGCTTTAGATCCCAATAGATTGTATTTAATGTTTCTTTTTTGCTTCAGATCCAAAGAAATAAAGGTTTTAGTGACCTTGTAACTATGCTGTTATGGCCTCACTAAAACCTTTATTTCTTCATCAGTCTTTACCTCCGGCTTGTAGTGACACTGGCTCTGATTCACCCCAATCCTTCTCCTCCCCCTCCCCTGGACATGTCTCCCGCCCTGATGAAGCACTCACACGACCGCAATGGAGGCTACAATAGAAGTGCTGCTCATTCATTTTGAATTGCGTGACGACTCGCATTGCCCAAGTGCATTGTGACTGTGTCGCTCGCCGTAGAAGTTGAAAAAGCAGCAGCTCTGGTACCACCTAATCAAATAAGCTTAATGCCAATAGGCTACAGGTCCTGCCTGACAGACGTCAATATGAGCCTGGAGAGAGGAGACGGAGACCCTGCGTGTGTTTATCTGGTCTTGGAGTTTATTTGTCTGTGTACTTCCTTTTAGCATTCTATGGATATATGTATCATATAAAAATCATGTTTTCTGCACTGCCTTTGACCCAAGCTTAGAAACTCACCAGAAATCCCCTTGCATTTCCACCCTGTTTACCTTTGTCCTTAAGTATTCAACTTTTATTTAAAAGGCTTACATCCTTGAGTGTTGATGTTTGTATATATTTTAATGCACTGTCTAAAACACTTTGACTAGCCTTTTATGTATAAAATGTGTTATTCAAATAGATACTTGTTTTTCTCCTTGAAGGCATGCTTGGTGCTGCACATGGATATAAACAGGGTAGGTAACATAATTCATGTTTATGTGTATATATTGATATTTTTGTTGATCACAACACTTGTTTTTCTCAGCCGCCTGACTTTAGAACACAGCTTTATTACTCTATTACATTACAGATGTATTTGGTTATCTTTGATCATGTGAGCGAGATTCCAAATCGCTGTGCCCACATACAGTGTATTGCAAAAGTCTCAGCCTGTGGTAAGGTGGTGTCACACTTTCATATCCCACTATATGTACATTTTGTGGCAAACAGATTATGAAAGTTGCAGTCATCTAAAAAAAACGTCCTAATTAAACACTCCGATTTGAACTTCCCAGGATGCTGGGCAAAATCGAGTGGAAAGAGTGGAAGTCCTCGCTTTTCCCCAGATGAACCCAGTCAGTGACTTCACGCTGCAATATTAACTTCTAACAACTCCGTTACAGATGCTTGGTGCATCAGGAAGTTTGTCTGCAGCCATTTTAAATAAAGAACATCACGATTGAAGCAACAACATCACCAGAAAAACCTATTTAACATGTAACGAACAAATGCAGCCTGATTAATGTAAGCAGATTTTTACCATTGGGTAACTTAAAGCAGTGGATGGTAATCCTTGAAAAGCAAGCAAGAGCAGGTAGCACTTTGAAAATATGCAGGCGATACATCCCACCCCCTGCCATCAGCCCTCACATCACAGCTTTGCCGCCAAAAGGCATGAACATGCACTGCTGGAAGACGACTTTTGTCTTTTCTGTGACTTTTCCCCTAACCTCTGGCTATCATCTCTACTTCAGTGGTGTATGTCTCCCTGGGTGAAGACTCCGGTCATGAGAGAACTCGGACAAGGTGCATTCAGGCAAAAAGGTCGGTTAGTGACATGAAATGATTGGTCGGGTTTCTTACAGTCCGGCAAGGGCCACAGACACCGGCTTATTTTATTTTATTTTTCTCACACAACTTTATTTATTGATGGCTATCGGGATGTGAAGAGGATTTCAACAAATACAAAATATCTCAGAAACTATTTATTTATCCTGCCTTTAAATTTTATAATTTTTTTTGCCACAAAGGTGATCATTGTAGCTTAAATCGATCATGGTAGATTAAATCGTAGTTACCTAACATAAAACCCATTACAAAATTTGTTTTTGAGAAAATTACACTATTTTCTTTCCAAGTTATCCTGTTCAGAAAGGTGAAAGGCTATTTGGTCTTTTGTTTGTTATTTAGAGATTTTTATATTAAGCAATATAACTGAACTATACAGCATCTACTCATGGTAATCTTGATAATCTGTCTGTAAATCACTGCACAAGACCAGGGCAGCTCCAACGCTTCTCCACCAGTTTAAAAAACAGGAGGCGCAGGGTGATTATAAAAGCAGCTACAAATAACTCCACTGAAGTTCACAAATGGACAAATTGAAAGATGGGGTCGAATGGCTTTGTTTTGCTGGGTGGCGTATCCTCACGTCCACCAGAGATCTCACTGAATGATTCAGGCATGGAGTAATTTCCTTAAATCTTGATTATCAATAGTTGAATAGTTGTGGATTTATAGTTCTCAGATGACATGGTTTGAATTTAACACAATCATGTATTTGAGTTGTTGCCAGGCAGGTTTTGATGAAGACATCCAGAGTGAGGTTGGTGGTGGGGACGTTCATCCACCGTCTCCAGAACCCTCAGAGTTACCAAGCAGCTCCTGTGGGACCCGATGTTAAGATGCTGTTTTCATTCTACATTTGTTGTCAACAGAATTTGAAGTGGATTCTATAGGGTCAACATTTAGGTAATCACTGTTCATGGATTCTCTTTTTTCCAGACTTTGAATTTAAAACCCATGGTGATCAGGCAGTAGTTGCACCATGGTAACTAGGACCAATTCTCAAAACTTCTGTTAGACTTCTGCTTACTTGCAATCCTCCTCAGTGGACCTTGCAGCAGCTGCCAGTCAATCACTACATGACACATTCCAGCTATACAGAAGTGAGGACTTTTTTGAGGTTGTGTTAAAAGAGGTGGAGGAAATGGCAATTTTGGGAAGGTTAGAGAAGAGGCGGCCAAAGATGAGTAGGAGGCCATGTAATTACATAATCAATACATCAACCCTTGAGCGTAGAAGGGAGAAAGCTTTTAAAGACATCTATTCTAACCAGTACTTGACTCAGTGGCTGGTGAACTGCAAAGGCGTTTCACTAAACCAAACTGTATAATCAAGAAGGGAATCTACGCACACCACCCACAAAGCAGTACCTTTTTTTCTGGCACATGAGCTGTATCAGATCAAGACAGTTGGAAAGGAAAGAGTGGACCTCAGAGGCTCTGTTCACTTCCTGAGGATGTCGTTTTTCTAAAACCTCTCAAGAAGGCAGGCGATTTCTTGAGATTGTTGGGCTAAGCAATACTACCATTGTAATACCTGTCAGCTGAGCCTCATGAGCAAAGCCTTATAGCCTGAAGCTTTATTAAAAACCACCTTGGATATGACCTTTTAAATCACCTTGGGGGCTTGAGTCCAGACTGAAAGAGCCATTGGATATGAATTAACTTGTGAGGCATTTCAACTCCAGTCATAAAAGATGATGAGATATGATAATATACAATGAGTTTGGATTTCGCTTTGAGTAGAGTGCGTGTACATCAGATGCTGCAACGATTACTCTATTTACTGTTACTATTAGTTATTCAATTGAATGGTTTGAGTAATTCGACTATCTTCACTGTTATCTGTAATTTTATAAACCAAACCCTTGGATGAATCAAAAAGGTGATGTGCATTTAAATGTGTTTTTGAGCAGTTAACACATTATTTGATGAAATGCATTAATGCTTGTTTTACTATCACATTTATTTTATAAAATAAAATCTACATTTATGTGTTGGACATGGCTCAAAACACCATCTAGTGTTTCAAACTTGGACCTTTCAGTGCCAACGCTTACGTGGAGTCAACAGTTTGGGACGTCTCTACGTCCTGACATTTACATATATCCTCTAATCAAAGTGGGCAACTGTTGGAAAGCAGTGCTCATGTTCATTTTACAATATAGGACAAGATGGTGAATATCCCCTAAACCACTACATCTACTATTCAGAGACATCCCCCCTCCTCTCCTGCCCCTCAGCTGTCTCTCACACAAACACCGTCTGAACCCCTGTCTTAGACAAACTGCACTAGCAGTTTGAACAGCTCAAGACCACAGTGCTCCTCAGACAGGGTTTAGGCCCAGCGGTCTTGGCACCAGCTGCCTGAGTCAGCCATTCAAATGGCTTGGCCATCAGGAAACTCAGGAGGCGAGAAGCCTCTATTTCATACGTGTTACAAAAGTGTGGGTGCTGCTACTGCTGTACTAGAAAACATAGATTACCTTACCCAGAGAAAACCCTGCACATTGTTTTTTTGCTGCTTTTGAGGTTTTAGTTTCCTCTTTTTGCTCCTATGACATCACTGAAGTTAAAAAAATATACTTGTAAGCTTTTAAAATAACTTTCATAAGGTATTTGCTTAAAATTCATCAACCAACTGATTGGTTGGATTTTAAGATAATGACTCTTTAAACCAGAGTCTCAGGTCAGACGCCTGAGGCAACTGTGGACGCTCAGTCGGCCTACTCACTGCAGTCACAGATGTAGTTCATATCTCTTCCTGTGATGCCTGTCTGTCTGTGTGCTACCTGTCTGTGTGCTATCTGCCTCACAAAGAAACCTGTCTGTGGTCGAACAGCGTTAAGCCATGTTTTGACAAGCAAGCATGTGGCATAGGAAAAAGATATAAATCCTTCCTGGTCAAAAGCCATTAAGGCCGTCAAGCTGAACCAGCAGTTTTCAGACAGTCACTCTGGCTCAGCATGGGTGGCAATTACAGGCTAAAAAGAAACTGCCTTCCTCGATTGTGCCTCTCTTATTTAACCTTGTCAACAGCCACAGTCTTTTCACTGCCAGTTTGCGCTGGAGATATAATGGATCTTAAAAGTGCTTAGTGTAAGCTTTTAGTAATGATATTCCCCACCACTTTTAGCAATATTTATTCATTTCTGAGACATAAATTGCACATTACTGTTGTCTTTTAATGTTGAATAAAAAAATGATAAACTTAACACCCACAAACCTTGAATTGTTTCTTCTCTGTATATCAGCCATGTGATACGCTGGTGACCTGACCAGGGTCTTTCCTGCGTCTCGCCTAATGTCAGCTTTGGCTCCAGTCAACCAGTAGCCTTCAAAGGATAAACAATATGGATGGATGTATTTCTTGCATTAGTTGGTCATAAAATGTGATCTGATCTTCTCTCCCTCCTTTTAACCTCATCTTTCTAGGGTTAATAAATGCAGGATTTTTTTGTGTTGAAGTAAATCTGTTGTAGAGTCACATTAATGTTTAGTGGGCGCTGTTCTGCTGCTGTTTGACACTCAACCTGACAATATCCTCTTAGAAACTCTGATTAAGTTTGGAATTCAGCAAAGCTGACATACAGTGTTGTAGGGTCTTAATGCTAAAATAGCAGGATCTCTGCTTAAAAGTGGCTCGAGAGAGAGTGGGAGGGGGAGCAGACTATCAGCTGGTCCTGAGACTCACAAATTAAATAACACCCAGTACTGCTCAACCTCAGACCAGCACTGCTCTCCAAACACTGATCAGACTAAACCACATAACGAAATTAATAAGAGATGCCTATCTGGGTCCATGGACGAATCAAACCAAAACTCAAAATAAACTCGATTGTTATCTGGCCCTAAACCATGAATGTAATTGGCAAAGTATCTCTTTACTGACAG
This sequence comes from Hippoglossus stenolepis, assembly GCF_022539355.2. Classification (NCBI taxonomy): domain Eukaryota; kingdom Metazoa; phylum Chordata; class Actinopteri; order Pleuronectiformes; family Pleuronectidae; genus Hippoglossus; species Hippoglossus stenolepis. The sequence goes on from NC_061489.1 coordinate 3,970,358, forward strand.
AAATACAAAGCAGAGACAGATCCTGACCAAACACAGACTCAGTGACCACATTCTAACCACAGGGAGAGGACAACACATTAAGTCCTGGCTACAAATTAGATGAAAGTCTGTGGTCAGTGCAGGGCAGGTGACGTAGAGACAATGACGCACTTTCTTTTAAAATGTGGTAAATATAATAACATCCTTATGGAAAACTTTTAAGAAATTTGATGTGTTCATACTAAACTTCACAGAGCTGGGTGGCAGTGGAATGCAGTATATTCGGTTTGGAGAGGGACACAGTATGTATCCACGTCGGCTGTGACATTGACGACTTGTCCTGTTCACGGATCCATGTTCGGCTGGGACGTCAGCAACAGCCGGACAATCTAAGTTTGAGTTTTGAATTGCTGCGCGACTGCACACCTCCAGGAGCTGTACTTTTCATAAACCAAGAAACAGGGAAAATCATTCCTGACCTTAAAACCCTTTTCACCTATTCCCCTCCTCTGTGCTACAGAACCTTAGCTTGCAGAACTACTAGACACAGTGCTGTTTCCCTACTCATGCCATGACTATAAACTGCTATGCCGAAGTTACTACTTTCTGCTTCACATCTACGCACACTGTAGTGTACAAAAACTAAAACATCAGTTTAATGTAGGTATTCGTTTCCAAAATTACTATCATTCGGCGAGTTATAATGATTGTAGCTGTGGACCTGCTTTGACAGACATGCAATCATTTGGAGCAGCTTCCAAAAACGTGGCCGTGTGGATACATCACCACAACGAACAACAGCGACTTCACATCTGTAGTTCACACAGGGAGTGTGCATACATTCTGCGGAGCTGCTACTGGGGTTTCTGGTTTAACTACTGTATTTCCTCGAATAAAACTGAGTCTATATACTCAACTTAAAATCAGGACCCTGCTGTATGAAGCTGTGCATCTACAGGTCCTACAATAACAATACATACTTGAAATGAATGGATTCAGTCAAGAAAAAAGCTACAGTGCTTGAACTTTGAAATGAGCACAGGAATGGTTTTAAATATGTATGTTTATGACAACGATCATTTCCACTGTCTGTTTTGCTGTGAACCGAATGCTGTGTGCAGAGAAAATTGGCGAGACCCCGACTCAGCCCGGCTCACACACAGGAGACGTGCCTAAGTTGCTAATGAAAGACATGTTCTTATTCTTTTATTTCCTCCCGCCTTCTTCTCCTCCTTTCCCTTTTTTTTTTTCTCTACTTTGACAAAACTTTTTTATAAACAATGCATAACCTCATGTCAATGACCTCTCCACTCTTTGTCGCTGTAATAAGAAATGTAGAACTCAATGCAAATTCAGCCTCTTCCTGCTGCATTTCCTCTTCTCTCCCTCTGAAACTTCATTGACTCTCTGCCCTGGTGATTTACGCCTCCTTCCCTTTCTCTAAATATCCACTCTTATATTGCGCTGCTGTTTACAGTAACCTTTTACATTCAGCTCTTGTATTGCGGCTTTGTAATCTCTGTTGGTATTCAACGCTCATCGCTGTAGTGTGTCTCTCTGAAGCTTAAGTTCCTCTTTCTACTCTATTGCCCAGTCTGTTTACAAAGGCGAGGCGCAGCATATGTTTTCATCTAGAGGCAGGACAAATTAAGTCCTCTCTGGCCCAGCCACACTTGCAAGGAACTGAGGAGAAGATGGGGGTGAACTTGTGTATGTGTGTGTGTGAACAGCAGGGGAAGTGTGTGTGAATGAAAAGGAAAAGTGTACGTGTAAGGTAACACAAGTTTAAGGTAGCTTTAAAATGTGTGTTTATGTGTGTGTGAAAGAGAAGATGTGTCATGAAAGACGTATTCAGAAGTGTGTGTGTGTGTGTGTGTGTGTGTGTGTGTGTGTGTGTGTGTGTGTGTGTGTGTGTGTGTGTGTGTGTGTGTGTGTGTGTGTGTTGATCAGCAGGGTTCATTGCTTTAATAGACTGTCAGTGAATTAAACAGTTGGAACCTCTGTTCTTGTTTACGCATGCGGGCTGAACGGCTGTGGGTCAGCAACCTAGGGACTCAGCTCTGTGAAATAAATGATGATGTGAAATAAAGTTCCCCAACCTCCCATCTTGCTAAGACAAAGAAAGTTTCTAGTTGGAGTTAAAAGGTGTGAATTGAACAGAGAAATTAAAACTTATTGGCCCAGATCGGCACAAGTGTCTTGTCCTGGACATGGTGGCACTGAGTGAAGTGGTGTTTCTGCTGCTTATGCATTCTATTACAGTGCACACACAATAGGAGTCACTGCAGCGATGCGATGAGAGGTTTGGTTTTAAATGGAAAAAAAGTAATAGTCACAAAGCTGCTTGCAATGCAGATTCCTGCTTTGAATTGGGATATACAATACGTAAAGTAAAGTATGTATAAAGTTGGACTTTTTGAATTAAGGCTATAGAATAGAATATAATCCTTTTTATTGTCATTGCACAGTTTACAACGGAATTTAGCTGCAATCCTTAAGGTGCATAAAAAGGTAAAAAGGATGCAATAAAAAAAAGTGTATAAATGCGGTAGAAGAAATTTTAATATAAAGAGTACAGCAGATAATTTAGCAAACACATTTGTATGTGTACATGTAGTGCGATTTATTATATGTACAGAAGGTGCATTGCAATGGATGTAAACATCTGTAAACATTATGAATGTGATCAGGTGCTTTGATTAACCTGAAGCGTCTGCTGGAGGGCAGCAGGTCAAACAAGTGATGTCCAGGGTGCAAAGGGTCCTTCAGGATGCTGGATGCTCTGCTGCGACAGCGAGACCTGAATAAGTCCTGAAAGAGGGCAGTGGTCAGCCGATGATCCTCTGGGTGGTGTTGATGACCCTCTGAAGAGCTCTCCTGTCGGCTGCTGAGCATCGTCAGCACGCTATTGATGGAGCCGCGATAGAAGAACACCAGCAGCTTCTCCTGCAGGTTGCTTTTCCTGAGGATCCTCAGGAAGTAGAGCCGCTGCTGTGCCTTCTTCACTGCTGCAGTGCTGTTGTTCCGTCATGGAGAGGTCCTCAGCAATGAGTTTGCCAAGGAAACTGAAGACAGAGACCCTTTCCAAGTAGTCCCTGTTAATGTAAAGTGGATCAGGGTCTGCTCGGTCTCTGCGGAAGTCTTCTTTAGTTTTTGTGGAGTTCAGGACCATTGGGATTGTTTTCAGAGCACCATGCAGCGTCTCCTTGGACTTCATCTCTGTAGGCTGTCTCGTCTCCTCCTGGGATGAATCCAACCACAGCCGTGACATCCGGGAACTTGATGCTGGTTGTTGGTGGGGTGGGTGGGGGCACAGTCATGGGTGTAGAGGTAGAGGGAGTAGAGGAGGGGACTCAGCATGCAGCCCCAGGGAGCGCCAGTGCTAAGGATGAGGGTGGAGGAGAGGTGTGGGCATATTTTCAGTAGCAGGTGGTTGGTGCGAGTCCAAGGTCTGTCATTTTTGTGACCAGAGCCGAGCTGAAGTCTATGAAGAGCATCCTCACATAGCTCCCCTGGTGTTGGAGCTGAGTCACTGCAGTGTGAAGAGCAGTGGTGATGGCGTCTTCAGTAGACCTGTTAGCTCTGTAGGCAAACTGGTGTGGATGTCAACCAGGGTTTCTGGTTGGGATACCTGGATGACTTTGTTGACAGTGACATTATCAACACAGTCTTGATGTATCCGAGTACAGGTGAGGTGTACTGCTCCAAGTCTTGGACCTCATAGATGTCCCAATTGGTCCTTTCAAAGCAATCCTGCAGCTGAGAGGATGCTCCTTCAGGCCAGGTCTGAAGGAGCTTATTTGTGAGGGGGGTGTATGCTGGTGTCAGAAGTATGGATAAGTGGTCTGACTGGCTTAAGTGGGGTAGTGGGTTTGATCTAAAACCTTTCTTGAGGTTTGAGTAAACTTTGTCCAGTGTGTTTTCCCCCCTGGTAGCACATTTAACAGGGAGGACAACCTAAAATCACCCGCTATGAATTGGACTGCGTCTGGATGTTTGCTCTGTTGTGAGCTAATAGACCTAAGCAGGTAACCTATTGCTATGCTAGCGTTAGCATCGGGTGGGATATAAACAGCCATGACTGTAACAGCACTAAACTCACGTGGGAGGTAAATAGGCCTGCATTTAAATGACAGGTACTCCAAGTCCCTAGGACAGTGTTTGTCTATGATTGTGGCATAAGTGCACCTGTTGTTACATAAATGCATAACCCCCCCTCCTCTGCTCTTACTGGAGTCTTTGTTGAGGCTGTGCGGCCTGCCAGATTGATAGCCGAGTCGGGGATCAGTGGATGTAGCCATGTCTCTGTTGTTTGTGTGCAGCTATCTGAAGGTTCAGTTCTTCTATTTTGTTGATGATGGATCTGGCATTGGTGAGAGATGGGGCCGAAAACAATCCACAGAGAGTCCAGTTGTCTGGCTATCTCCTCCGGTATGATGCTCGAGTGAATGAATTCACTCGTAACTGTCTGGTTTTGCTGTATTCCAATGGTCAGAAGAGTTTGTAGTTGCGATTCGCATTACAAAATTTAAAGGGTACGAACAGACATACTAACAAAAACACACTTACAGAGCACCGATAAGGAGAGCTTCGAGCCGCTGCGACTGTGCGCACCGCCATCTATAAAATAATAAAATGATGTTATGTAAAGTGCCATAAAAATTGGCCTTAACGTTTGTAGTTTTAAAAATGAATGAGTAGAACACTTCAGAGGGCCTATAGCATCACTTGTTTTTTTATAAAATAGACAAGGTTCCTGCTCACAAAAAAATATATCATGATGCTTGATCAGAAACAAGGGGCTAAAACATTCTTACAATGTCATGTAAACTTTATGATGGATATTTTCAATATTGAATTTTGTGTATTTCAGTGTGAGCCAACTTTCAGGAAACCAGACAAAATACAGACCTTAAAAAATAACATGATGATCATACTTGTAGAAATCTTGTAATCTTGAACTCATGATAAACCAACCAAGGTGGACTTTTCGGTTTTGGAAGAACATCCTCTGGTCAGGGACTCTCTGATGACTTCTTGGGGGAGGGGCTGTATTAATGCTGATCTTTGCACTGTCCATTTACTCGCCTTCACTGAACACATCACTCAGAATCCTGTCAAAAAAATTATTATGTATGTAACATAAATGACACTATTATCTATGTTATTGAAATCCAGTTTTTTTCTTTTTAAACCTACAATCTAAACAAACACTTGAGTATTGCTGTAAACAGTGTAACTTCATTTGTAAATGAGACAGTAATTTATTTGAACACTGTAGGTTGCCAAGCTGCTCTCAGTTTTACATATTGCTGCAGCAGGAGGGGGGGCTACATTTACATATATGATTAAAGTACATATTTATGCATGTGATTGTGTGTGTTTAAGACCATGACTCATATCCTAGAGTAGATCCAACAGCAAAATACAGTGTTGGATTCATTTTTAATGAGATATTAAATAAATCAAACCAGTAGAATGTAGTTGTCTATGAATTACCATAGTTTTAGTTTTAGCTCCAAACTACATAAAGACAGGGACACATTTCTGAAACTTGAATAACATGAAGTCAAACAAGCCTATTTCAATGCTATGAATAATATAGATATCAAAATCTGGGCCTGATGAAGACATCCTTTCCCGTTACCACAGCAGACAACCGACTGAATTGAAAAACACAGGTGAAAACATCAATGATGGCTCTGTTTGACGCAACTGTCTCAGTAAACCATGTCAGCATGCGCAATATTAAAGTTACAAAACTCATGCAGCCATATTAAGGTCACATTGGTCTGCTTACTACCTTACTTTAAAAAATTCTAAAATAAAGTTTTATCATGTTTCTAACCATTTACTATTCCACCAACCTTAATTTAAAAAATGGCTGTAAAAGATGACAGCAAACATAGGGAGAGTATAAAAGCTGGAATTGAACCAAGTAGTATAGTAGGTAATGTATTCTGTGTCCTCAACAGCATGCTCTCATGTTTATGATCTACGATGCAGAACATTAAAAGTACAACCATTAAAAAATTAATTGCAAGAATCTGTGACAGAGACGTCACACTCAACCAGTAAAACTAATAACCAATGACCTTTTACAGCAAAGACAAGAGCAACGTGTTCAAGGCTTTGTCAGAATCTGGAAGGTCAGTACAAGTGGCAAGATCTGGAAATGTAAAAACAAAGATAATTTCGGGTAATCTTGCTTTGGGTTCACCAATGAGTAACCACACAACACGCATCTTCAGAGGTTAGACAATATAAATAGTGATTCTTCCCGCTACAGGTAAATTTGCAATTTGCAACTTACAGCAGCAAAAGAGAAAAAAAGTGAGTAAGTAAAAATAGGAGTGCCCCCTGTACTATTCCCAGGCACTTATAAAATGTCACTATTTCAATGTCCATTCTCTGGATGTTCCCCTGTGTCGGGGGAAACGCCAGTGCCTGCAGAAATGTGCCACCTGTTCTTTGGTTTTCCCTGCATCGATCTGGAGGCGGTTCTGCTGGCACCAGTCCATAAAGGGCTGCGTCAGCTCTCTGTACTCCCTGCTGTCCTCATATGTGATGAGGCTGATGATTGCAGAGTCATCAGAGAAGTTTTGTAAGTGACTGGTGTGTGAGTTATATGACAAGAGTTATACGTCTTCAGTGTGAAGAGGAAGAGAGAACCAGTACCTGTGGGGCAACTGTAGTTGCAAGTCCTTACATACTGAGGTAGGTGAAACACTCAGTCCAAGATCCAGGATGTAAGGTGAAGGTCCACTCCCGTGTGCTACAGTTGGTCCTCAGAGGATGTGATGAAGTATATTACTATTTGGTTGTAAGAAAATATGTATGCACCTGGACACATCACCTGTGGTAGTACTCAGCAGATCTCAAAGGGACATAAGTTCACACCTTGCTCCTCCTGATCCACATTCTTCTTGAGGTTTCCTCTGCAGCTTCTAAAGCTCATCAGATGGTTTTTCCATTTGTGCCCCGGAGGCTGTTGGCTTTGCATAGCGATTTTCCTGTGAGGCCCTCGCCCTCCACTGGCACACCACCACTTCTATCCTTTTTTGGACATAGCTACAGTGTTGTTTGAAGCTTGACTCAAAACTAAATTTAAAAACAACACTGAGACAAAGCTAGGATGAGGGTTTAGCTTAACCTGCAGGAAGGAGTCTTCCAGCAGGAGTCAGGAGTAATATCCTCAGAGTTACAGGCTGACAGATTAATGAGCAACAAGTCTACATGACTCATGAATGACTCTGGCAGGGTGCGACGCTCTGTGTTCAGCTTTACAAGTACAGGTTGCAGCTCACCACATACGTTAGGTGCCTGGGGCAGCAACTATGAGCCACAGCTGGTGAGGGGGTTCAGCCATCTGAGCTTGATAAATGAAGTAAGTACAGTGAATTACAAAGTTTCACTCTGTTAGGTCACACTTCCCCCTAAGCTTCTACATGCAGTGTTTCCTTGCTGGATACATCCTGGTAGTCACATACTTGTTGCCGGGGTTGTATTAGGATGTACTTGAAATATTCCGAAACCAGTTTTGTAAATGCACTGAGTTGAGTTTAATAGTTTCACCTGATCACAAACTGAAAGTTTATCTATTGATTTTAAAGGTTACATTCGGTTTTGGCTTTAACATGGGACATCAGATGGTTTGTGCTTTTGAGTTATATGAAAACATTTGAGCTTTAGGGTCAGTGCTGGAGAAAATCACTAAAAACAACAAAGAAAAATACACTAAATGCTTGAGCATACTGACAGAAAAAGATGAGATGAATCAATATTCTCTCCCTCTCTCTCTCTCTCTCTCTGCTATTAATTTTAATATGATTGGAAATTTCCTCTTGAAAACTCCAGGGACTATCGCAGCCAGGCCCGGCTGCAAACATGAGATGAAACTTCAACTAGTTTCAGCTCTCCAGGCACTTGAACATCAGCAGCTCTGCCGTTGCTCATAAGGCCCAATGTATCCAGCTACCCATCCAGCGACAGAAGAAGCAATCAAGTCGGCCACCCCACATCGAACCCATCCTTTTTGAAAGCGTATTTTCAAGTGAGTTAAACGGCCGTCAAAATAAGTGGCAAGCTCTGATGAAGTGTTGGGCAAAACCTGGCGATAAATGTAAGAGGCATTATCACTTTCAACCACGCCAGACACTTTGATAAGCTTCCAAGTGAGAGACATGAGAGTGCTTTCAAGAATATCTTCAATGCAAAATAAGCAAGAGGCTGGCAGTTAAATAAAGATACCAAGCATTTGGAAATCTGACTGACACAGACACAAATATTCATGTGTTTGCTAACAAATGAGACAAAGCCATGTTCCAGTGTAAGAACATCAAGAAAGTGCACTGACCCTTTACATGCTTCTCTTTGCCCCGATACATTTTCATGACCTTTGAATGTGTGGCCAAGCTGGCAATTCTTCCAGTCATTGATTCAATGTGATAAACTGTCTCTCATAAAAGCTGATGTGGATTATTTACAGCTCTACGCTGCCTCAGCTGGACAGGATGCCGTAGTCTTGTTCTTAGAACTTGCTGTCTGATTCAGCATTTTTCATGCTGTGCAACTGTAGTCATACATGAATCCTTTGGTTTATTACTTCTCTAAATATTTGATACACAGCAAAAAAGAAGTCCATCTTTTCTGTTATTCACTTTGCAGTCACTCCTTAAAATGCTCGATACAAAGTCTCGTTGACTTCTTTTTTAAGAGAAAAGTCTGACTATGCATCTATTTCCAAGTTAACCTGTTTCTACAAAGTCATGATAATGGGTCTAAAAAAAGAAGATCCCTGGGCTATCTCGACTGCACCAATCACATGAATCAAAAGTTGCTTTATTCAATAAGAAAAATTGGAATGACTCAATTGACTTACTCATTTTATTCCTCTACATCACATATGAAACTCCCACAGTTGTCACTGCTATGCTGAGGTCTGCTCTTGGTTTAGTGTGTGATGTATCATCCTCATAAAGCTGTAAGGTTTCAACAACAGACGACACAGAATCAACATAAAAAAAAAATTATATATATATATATATACTGTATATTGTTTTGATGGGTCGCATAAATACTAGTTTGTGTTGTCTGTATTTATATATTTGTGGAGGTAGCTCATCAGTGCACCTCCAGATTTACCAGGGAGTGTAACTGGCACATCTAAGTCTTGTTAGATAATTACTCTCCCTGGTTAAAAGGTGGCAGAGAGAGCTGCCACGAGGACTGTCCCACACAGGAGACAATCACAGACAGGAGACACAGACACAAAGACACTGAGTCACAGACCAGAGAGACAAGAACAGACAGCTGAGCAGAGCTGTTAGAGATTATGTTGCTGGGCCATTTACGTTTGATAGATGAACTACTATAAAAGGCAAGCACACACAAATACACACAAACACACAGGAGAAACAAGCATGCTGTATTGCCCATACAAAATGGCCACTTCCTGTTTGAACACTCGGGTGGTAATGTGAGGAGAGTTGAGGCATGAAAATACCAACTGATTATCAGCCCGTGATTGCGGCTGAAAAAGAAAATACACCAGTTAAGTGTCACTCATTGACTGGAGGTGCCCATATCACATCCCAGCTCTAATACTGAATTAAAAGCAGTCATGCATGGCTCTCTCCCCATCACTGTAGAAAATACTAACCTGACACTATTCATGTCTGAGTTGCTGAGCTGGCTGTTTCAAGCTCGTCAGGTCACACCTCCCCTGGCCTATTCTTGTCTATTCTTACTCTCCTGACTAACAATCAGGAGAAAAAAGTCCCCTCTTTGAATATTCCCAATTATAGCCCCTAAAATGGAATATCCCCCGTGACACATGTGGAGATTAAGCATTTAATCTGACAAGCTGAGACATCGTGCTGTGTGTTAACAGCACTTCGGAACAATGCATCCTCCGCATTTGCTTGTGGACAATCTTGTTCATGGGCATTGCAAAATCCTCTCCAGTGAAAGCAACACCACTCACACTCTGAGGTGGAGGGCAGGTCCGTGGGAATGAGAGTATATATAATATTTACAGTGTACATCAAGCACTGTGCACGTGGTCCTGTGTGAATAGATGAAAATGAGCAGAGGACCTACAGCACTAGAACTAGCTGCTGCTGGTCTGAAGAGTTTGCCGAACAGGCTAAATGCTGAAATCAGACATAACCTGCAGCTATTAAATCTGTGCCTTAAGTAAATAGTGAATTTATCAAGTAAGGATTTTAGATGCCTGGACATAACCTAATTAGTAGTTTTTTTCTTAGATATCCGTGCACACCATATCTAACTACCGATTGAGACCCTAACAACTGCCCCTCCCCCCCCAATTAAGAAAAACCTTGTTAATTATGCATCAGTTCCTTTAGCTCAGCCCCAGGTGCTCAACGTGTGTGTGTGTGTGTGTGTGTGTGTGTGTGTGTGTGTGTGCACTTGTAATTTCAGTAGTAAAACTCAACCCTGAGCCAATTAAAGACTGTTACATCAGCAGATGCTTCCAGGCCTGTTGAGCAGTGTGGGGCAATAAGCACTGCAAAGACATGGGTTGTACCCCTTGCTGCCATTTCTGCAGGGCGTTAACTGTGCGAACCTATTTTTCTCTGTTTATCTAATGAAGGCAGAAAGCCCAATTGGCACATTGAAATGTCACAGTTTGCATTTGCCTTATAAGGATTAATATATGGTGAAATGATGTATGAGGGAGGGATGAGGATCCATCACATTCTGTGTAATTAAAAGAGCTGTGGGTGTGCTGAGGGGAAAAAACAATCTTGTCATAAACGTAGAGACTGAATTGCTTGTTGACACACTGGTATTTGTTGAAGTTGCCCAGGGCGGACAATGGGCCTGACTGATGTAGACCTTGTGATAGTGCCTTGGTGCAAGAATGTACTCACAACGATTTAATACTCAAACAATGAACTTGACTTGACTTTCACATGCAATGATCATGATCGAAACTGTCTTTTTAGTGGCGTCTTCTTGCTACAGTATTTTGAAGAACATTTTACATCAGATCCCAGTTTTTTTTTTTTTATAATTACTATAACAAGCACATAATTCAAAACCTGGAACTCACATCTAGAAATCCTTGCTTCATTCGGGGAAATAAATCAGCCTTGTCTGTTAGAAAGACCCTTTACATGATCTCAAACCTAATCACCTGCATCTTTAGTCTAGTGTCACCACAGGAGACCCCTTGAGGGTCCAAATGTGACTGGTCAGGTCAACTGCCCTATGATCAGCACCAATGGCCCCACCTGAATGTTGTTGAGCCTTTGGTTTCCAAACATCACAAAGACAGAATGAACCCAAACCAAAAACCCTGCAGGTTATTTTTTTTCCTCTTCTCTTTTCAGCATTCCAGAAATGCCACAAGAATGAAATCAGTCGATTCATAAAGAACCAGATACCATAAAAGGTTTGAGTCTACAAAGCAATCCGATTTACTCCCTCATTAGGCATATGGTAAGTGTGAAGGCTTGGAGACACAGAGGGATCACTGTACAGCAGCCCCTCTTATTTAATTATCCACGTGAGAGAGTACAGAGCCATTTACAGACACTGAGGAATTGCTATATAAAATGTGGCTTCTGCCAAGAAATCAATCCCCGAGCTTACTCTTTGAGATCCCAACATGAGGTCGGGGAGTTGGCGCCAGAGAACACATGAGGTTGGTTTGAGCCAAAACCAAATGCTCATTGTTTGGTCATTTGACTTGGAAATATGTCAATATGCTGGTTTAAAAGTCAATCCTTAGGGGAAGAAACAAGCTGGGAAACTGTGCAAAATGTGGTCTTTATCCGCTGCCTTGTTTTTCTTTGTTTATTTCTGTCTCTTGTTTTTCGATTGTTTTCTTATTTTCTTTCTTTCTTTCTTTCTTTACACAGTTTCTTTATGTAAGTGATGTGATATATAACGGCAACAGTTCAACTGTTATAACTTCTTACATTACAGTTGACATTTTACTGCTCTTTTTATGTGGACATTGGGAGTCCTCTCCCGAGAATATTGTCTTTTTAATTCAAAAGCATGCTATTTCATATCAAGTTGACTGTCATATTACCATGAAACGTTGGAAAGTCTATGGCAGACGGTCATTTAGTTTGTTCTTTTGCAAATACACACAGATTTTTACATTCATTCCACAACTCAGCCTTATAATGTAAAGGAAAACTTATATTTTTCATATAATTTTGTGAGTCTATTCTATTAAGGTATGGATTTCTGAATGATTTTCATTGTAGAATTGATTGGCCATATTTATTTATTTAATTGTTTTCATTATTGTGTCATGTCCTGTGTGACAATGACATCGTAGGTCCCAGAGCTTCAATAGCGTATGAGGACTGCTTGAGAAAACTGGCTACATTTCCTTGTCGGCCAGTGGAAAGATTCACAGGCCTTTTGAAGACGGGTGTGTTGTGTGACTCTGTTGCCCCCTTTGACATCAACATTACTTCAAAAGGTACAACAACGAGTGTCAAATGGATAAGTCTTGACAGTCGCACCATATCATAACTGTAAATGAGCATAAGAAAAACATCAATTCGAGTGTAAGAGAGGGCTTTACTTCAATTATAAATTTTGTTTCACTTTTAGATCCGTCCCAATGGACACAGGTTGTCGAGGTGGAATTTGTTTGTGTGGCAACAACTATGCATCAGTAGCCCTTTGGTTCAAAATAATGAACGTGGCGATGGTGAACAAGAACACCTGCTTCACCATCCAGGACAGATACTGTGTGGATGCAATAAAGGACTTCTGGAAGGAGAGGAGGACTCAAGATCAGTCAGATCTTGTTGACATGTAGACCCTTGTGTTGTGGACACTCCATCAAGCATAAACAAAGCTTTACTGAGTTAGATCATTCAAAAGCATAAACCATGATTCATAGTCTCCTGACGATTACACATCCGAGCAAGTGTTATGTTTAAAGCAGACTGAATGCTTTAGGATACTTAAAAAAATAGCAGATGGTTTGCATGAGTTTATAACTTATTCCCCTAATTAAAGACCATAGATAAACCTTTGAAGTACATAAAAACCAACACTAAACATCAAAGGATTGTTTGGTGGCCTCCCTGGATAAACATAATCTTAAATTGGGTGCAAAAAAACATCCACTTCATTGGTAGATTCAAAGACACTGACTTACTTAATGAAAAACAGTTTTAGTCTTAGTCACAAACAAAAATGCTAAGTGGATAAAGATAAATTTAGTAAAATGTAAGAATTCTTTTGTCGGTGCAAAAAGAGTAGAGTAACAAATAAGCTGCAGGGTTTTTGGTTTGGGTTCACTATTTCTTTGTGGGGTTTGGAAACCAAAGGCTCAACAACATTCAGCTGGGGCCATTTGTGCTGATCATGGGGAAGTTGACTTGACCAGAGACGCATGTGGACCCTTAAGGGGTCTTCTGTGGTGACACTAGACCAAAGACGCAGATGCTGGTTGGGCAGTAGTCAAGTTTTAGGCGCCTCAAGGGAAGAGAGAGCTGTTTATTAGTTATGAAGCAAAAATGGTTAACAGTGGAGAAAAACAAAACATAGGGCGAATAAACTGCATTGGAGGCCATGTTACTCTATCTCACATTCACTCAAGAAATAACACGTAAATACTGGAAATAATACATTCATGTCACTGGTAAAATGCTCTGAGCTTATTTTTTTACTTTAAAATTGAGTTTATCCCAGCTCTAAATGGAATAGGAAAATGATTTTTTTTTAAATGTCTATGGTTTTTGCCTTTTACACAGCTGCGTTTGATTTGCCTTTCCTTATCCAACTGTGGCATTAAAGTTAAAATTGCGATCCTGTTCCGCTACAATCATCATCACCATCATCATCATCATCACCATGCTGAAAGTGGGTCTCGGGAGACCAAGCCACATGGGGATTCTCCCACTGCCAAACTCCACTTGACTGCCTGGCTGTAAACAGCTGCTTTTCTCAGAGGGGACTGATGTTTGCTGGGGTATCCAGTGGTTTGAAATAATTATGTATATTATCTCTGAATTTAATACTGTGTAATTCTGCTGTCATTAACAGTTTGCTCTGCACCGATGTGTACCTAAGTATCTGTTATCTGTCATTCAACAGGGTTTTTCAGTGTTCAGTCTTACTTTGCTGAAAGCGACATATCTTAAATGTTGACTTCTGGCAACTGCATTCCCATTAGGCCCATTATATTATACTTATTATGTGCCCATAAAACTGTGTCAATTGTGCTTTAGGCAACGCAAAAAGCCAATATGCATGCAGGGGTAGTAAAGACGGACAGGTGGTAAAATACCTCACATTCACTGGTGAACCACTAAGAAAAATGCTGGCAAATTGCTGTTTTGAGTGGGCTCAAAGAAATGGGCTCATTAGACCTAAATTAGATGTGATAGTCTCATATTGTTTTGTGAAACTAAATCTGGTTTCATAATGGGCGCCCAGGGACTGTTGCACATGGGGTTTTCTCCTCTGCCAAGCTCTCTGAAGTTGCCTCTTGACTAGGAGCCATTTGGTCGCTGTGTTCATCAAGCATCTCCAGAGGAAGGACGCTTCCAACTCCCACTTAGCAGCCTCTGAAAAGACGTGTCCCAGAGCCAAAAGTTGTCAGGTCAATCAAATAATGTGGCCAATAGTGTAATACTTTACTCTTTGTATGTGATTCTTTTCTTTGCTGGTTGTACTTGAGCCAATGACCCAGTTTCTCATATATTAATTCTAAGTCAACCATGTTGTGGCATTTATCATTTACCGTTCTTATTTATTACAATACTTATAATCTAAGTCTTCGGAACCAAAAATGCGACTGGTCTAAAAACTGGCAACAGTATGTTTAGTCAGTCGGCAACAGAAAGGAGCATCATTTTTATATTGATTTATATCAAAGTGTCATAAAATACACCTTTAACTAGTGTTTCACAATGGTGTCAGTTTTTCTTCCAGTCCCATACCATCTTTAATGGGAATCCTGTTTTTTTTTCAAGCTGGGCCCATTGTTTTTAAATGTGGGTGTGTAAAAGAATAGTGCTTACAAAAAAAAACTCAAACGACAGCCATGACACGCCTACAATGTAATATTATTTGGCAACTGTGACAGTCGATGAAATGTTCACTTAAGATTTTTTTCACCATTAAAAGGCTGCGTCTATGCTAAGACTCTGGCAACAATAAAGATTTCTCACTGGAGATTTAGATTTTACTGAGAGAAACCATAATGGCTGGATAGGGCTTATGTGCAAGGACCTCCTACAGCTTGAAGAGCAAAGAAGAAGCTACACGCTGAGGAGGGACAACTAGCTGCTGCACGGTTGCGAAGCCCTGGAAAATAATGGTGAATCCGTCTACTGTGTACTGTATGCCCAAAGAGGAAAAATGGTTAATGCTCGAAATTGGTGATCTTGATGAGTCTACAGAAGATACTTCGGACACTCATGACCACATCATCGGAGTGAGACTTCTTGTTGAGCAAGACATGGAATCTCTCCAGACTCAGGAAAGACCCAGTTTAACATTTATAGCCTTTTATTGGCAAAAAAAGAATGTTTTGTAGACGGTTACAGTTGCCCCATAAGATAACATTGTAGCCACTGCTGCCGTGTTGTGGCTGCAGTTGGAGGCAATCTACTGGAATGATTCCAAAGGTTTGTGCAAGTACAAATTTTGTTTACACACCCATTTATAAACATAGAGCCCAGGTTGAAAAATACTGTAATTCCCCTTTTAAGATGGGAGCTAGGGATAGCAATCAAGAGTAGCTTGTTTCTTGAACTTCCAGCCTTTTCGTAATGGAATGTTGGTTGTTATCTACTCAATATAATGTGCCTGAGTTTCAAATGTGTTGTTTCTCCTTTTTTGTGCATCCTGTTTGGCCTGACTAGATAATAACTATCTACAGTAAAAGAAGCAGCTTGCTCTCTCTCTACTCTTCCTTCTCCCGGCCTTAGCAGCAGCAGCAGCCTGACATATAACCAGCCTAAACTACCTTTTCATAGCTGTATTTGTTTGAGCCAATGGGTTTGGTAGTTATGTTTTCACAGCCTTGTTACTAGCAAGTTTAATTTCGAATTTCAGGTCAGGTGACACATGTGACAGCACTCTGTTGTTGGCCCAGCTTCTCGATCCCCTTTGCTTTTTGTGCTGTTTTGCAGGTCTGTTTTTTTCTTATTCTGCACATTACCTGGATGTAGCTCAAGTTCAATAAATAACTACAAGTAAAAGGAAAGGAAAGCAAGTAAGCAGTTTCACACTTTGTGGAAAATAAAGTATATACATGTCGATAGAAAATCTATGCTGCAGGAACCTAGAGCCAGACTCCTGTTGAACATGAAAAAGTATAAATCCAGTTTAGCCAGCCATAAGCAGCTATGATTGGTCTGTCCATGTCCACACTGGGAAGACGGGTAGTCCAGTGCTGCTTTGACAGTCCCCCCTTCGGAGACTACAGGTGGATGTTGGGGTGTTGGAGGGCCAAACCAACTGGCAGCAATACTGACGGAGCAGCAGTGCAAGCAAAGGGGGTGATGGGAAATTTTCTCTGCTTAAAAAGACCGCCTAATAAGGTGGGTGTGTACTGAAAGGAAATTGTCTGGGTACAGTAACTCTTCAGTAGGCCCAAAGAAGGGCCATGGCATTGAGACATCATGGTGTGGAGTTTGTTTTATATTAATAATAATTATTATTATTATATAATCATATAACCCTAACAAATGTATGAATGTTACATTATATTGAACATTATACCTGGAAAAAAAATATTTCATTCCTATTTTGTTGGCCATAGATGGTTGTTTCTGGCTGCCATAACTTTTGTCAATTACACAAAACCATGCAGACACATACATCACAAATTGGCTCCAAGTGTTCGTTTTATTTATTAATTAAAACTGTTAATTGCATCAGTCAGCGTCATGGCCAAATGGCTGCACACTGGGGTTTCAGTTCTTCTGATGCCTTGTTTATTAGATACTGCATCAAAGCAACAATAAACGCCCAAATTACCTGAAAATGAGACTTCTTTGTGCTACAGTATATGCTGATGCCTGGGGCTCCATTGCTGCCATCTAGTTATTATGTTGGTCTGTGTTAGTATGTATTGTGTGTGTGTGTCTCTCTCTCTCTCTCTCTCTGTGCATGTGGAAGCCTGGCAGATGCTCCTCCTCCTTACGGCCTGGTGTCAAAGACGGGGATTCAGCGGCATCAACCCCAAAACACCAAGGCACTTAAGGCTGTGTCAGTTGGGGCAGCTGTATGTCCTGTGTGAACATCTCACCAAACTAGCTCCTGAGATCGTGTTTGAATTAAGAATTGATGTTGTCTAAGAGTCAGACTAGAAGTAATATTAGAGAATTTATAACTTTTGATTTGAAACTGTTGTGTTGTTAGTGAGTATTGTTTTTCGTTTTGGTTTACTCAAGATAGCTCTTGTTAAGAGTCCTCCCTTTGTTATATTTGTTTTCATATTTGAAATAGCACCTTGTTGCTTGTTTTTTGGTTAATTCATATTACATGCATTGTCCTTCAATCTTAAAACCAGGTTTAAAAATATACTACAACTTTCATATACCAAAAACATCTGGTTTTATGTTGTCACCTTTTTCACAGCGAGCCGAGTCGTAACAAAGTGTTATATGTTTTTTTTCTTTATAGTCTTCAGTATGAGACTTTTTTCACTAACCTGTTTTTTCTATCCAGCCCAGGTCTGGTTCATTGGTGACAGCTATGTCCACGTGGAGACCACGGGCAACAACCTTGGTGTGGGTGGCGTCTCCCCTTGTCCTCCTCACCCATGTGGTGGGAATGAGCTGGGGGATATCTCAAGTGTCAATTTTGTTGCAGCACCTTCATCTTCAACATACAAAAATGCATGTAATTTTGTCTGCCTTCACACTGACATCCAGGTGAAGGGTTGTTGCCAAACCACCATAGTTTGACAAGGCTCGTAGATTTGTGAACAGTGCTATGGTTACATTCGTTCATTGTTGAAATGGCAGCTTTATACCCTCGCCCCCCTTATGCGAGGCTTGACACTCCATGTTCATGAGCTGCAATACTCTTACAGCAAATCACTGTGGCAACAGCAAACAGCAGTTATTAGTTAAAATTTATAGGAGTCACATTTTGCTCCTGGCTAAACCTCTGGCACGCTGCTTTGTTGAAGGTTTTATTGGTGGTTTTCAATTCTTTCCCAAGTGGATTTACTCGCACCAATGTCCATGTAGCCATGAATCTGAAGCCCTCCAAACTCAGTCTGCTGGTGAATGTACATTTTATCCATCATCAATGAGCAGACGATTTCCTTGCCCTCTGTCCTCTTCTCAGAAAAATGGCTTTTTAGAGAAGTGAAAAATGCAACGGTAAATCCAGGATCTGCCCAGATGCTGCTGTACCATTTCTGAACACTTAGAGGATGTGGCAAAGCAAACGTCAACTTCTCTCTGACAAATAGAAAACAAATACACTATATTTATTTATTTGTTTATTTAACAGGGACAATGTACAGCTCCTGGGCAGTACCAGGGTTAGCTATAAGATTATTTTCCTCTGCAGTCCCTGGGCAATCTTTAGTCCCTGGGCAATCTGCATTCCCTGCACAGGGACTTCTTCTCACTAAGTGCCTCTTCTTTTAAATTCTATTCAAAATTTATCCTGGAAGATAATGTGATGGAAATCTGGAAATACAAGAGGCTGGAACACCAAGTTTGTCTTTGTGTATTTTAATAGGGGCTTTCTGCAGAAAGGATCAACACAGAGAGTCACAGGGATCTCAGAGTGAGATGGAGAACAGTCAAATGCAAGGATCTTATATAGGAGAACTAAGGCTGTTTGTCAGAGCCTGTCATACAGGTTTCAGGTCATACAGGTTTCAGGTCATACAGGTTTCAGGTCATAAAAGTCTTAGACAGGTATGCAAAAAGTTACTCTTCAACTATAAAATAGGTTTCAACCACACTTAGTTTTTTTTCCACTGCACTTATTTATCTAGAATCTAGAAAAGCAGCACATTCATTTGCTATCAGAATTTTCTGTATTTGTTCGGTCTTTCAAAGAGGATTTCATTCTCCTTTTCTGCTGATACTCCAAGAAGCAAACCCTGAAGTGTATCTGCTTTATGCTGAGTGTTTTGGGAGACTCAAACAATGTAGCTATGATCAGTACACAGAGGTGTGTTGTTGTGTTATGCATTGGTAATAATGTTAATGTATAATTGTTTGTAAGACTCACTTTTGTCACTGGTGACAACTAGCGTCTTTCATCACCATGGCATCATCATAATCAGCTGAAAGAATGCTAACACAAACTCTTTTGTCAATGTTGGTAATGGCCTCATTATTAAACACAGAACACAAATTTACAACAGGCCCATGAGGCTGAGCAAGATGAGAAGTTGGCTCAACTTTAACTTACCTCTGTAGAAAGACTTAATAGCTTGCATCAAATGGCCCTGATAGTTTCTCTGCTTTTCTATAAATGCTAAGGTAAGTTGGAAGGCACAGTGGCCTTGTTCAGGCTCCTCTTTGGCCAACATAAAAAACATATGTTTCTCTTAAGAAAATATTGTGTGTTAATTAATGAAGCACAGATTTTTAGTTATTCAAAAGCTCAAACATTTCAGATTTCAAAACTGGAATAAATGTCTGGCATAATAAAGAGAAAAACACAGCTGATGTAACCATCATGGACATCATGAAGAATGAATGAATGTTCTTGCAATAACAGAGATCAGCCCCCGTCAGATATTATTGCTGATGGGTCAGTTTTGGCCCACGTACTGCTATTCCATGATTTTAGAGGGAGATATGTTCTACTTGACCCACTGACTGCAAGGGGCTGTTTCCCTGTTTATTCTAATTTTATTTATATTGAACATACCGACTGACATAACTGCCACATAATGCAACAGCTATAAATCAGGCCCCTGGTCTGTCAGAATTTTCCTTGAGATTCCCTACTGAGTCTGGAAGGCAGTGATGGAATAACGTGTCCGACTTCTTTTCTCAGCTCAGCTTGCTGTCCTTTTAAAACGTATGGGTGTTGTAGCTGTCTCCGTGGTGTGGCGATTTCAACAGGGAAGAAGAATGGATTTTAAGGAGTTGATTGGGAGGGTAGAGAGGAAGAGGAACCTGCTGAAGCTCTTTGATTCTGTCAGAGCCAATGTTAAACATGTAACTGAGATCCTCCCTGTGCTTACCCCCGAAATACATTTTCTTCTCTGCTCTTTGGAAACATCTTCTGAGTCTTGAGTTATTGCATCAAACAAGGATGTTATGTTTTCACCCATGCCTGTCTGTCTGATAGTTGGTGTATTTCTTTGCAAAAAGTACTGGACTGATTTGCTCCAAACTTGGTGGAGGAGAGGAGCATGGGTCAGGGACAAACTTTAAAAATTATGGTGTGGATCCGGGACTTTTTGCACCACCTTCGTCAACATTGTGGTGGCAATTTTCAACATTTCTGTCAGTTTCACATATTAATACTATTGAGATTTCTGAGTGAGTATGATTGAGTCCGGATGATCAGACTACTTCCTTTTTCTTTTCATTTTTCTATTGTAAGAGCTAGGTGGGTTTGTTTGGCCTTGAAGGAGGTATGCACTCTACTGCGTGGCATTCTTGTTCTTATTAGAATGGCATATTAGCCTGCCACAGTTTATCTATTCTGCTTGTGATGGCTGTTGCAGTTTCCTGCCGTTACCTTGATTAATATTGAGACAGGAAATTATAATGAACTCAGAAACAAGTGGAGGGAAACAAGAGTTGCTGTTAACCTCTTTTAATGGGAAGTATGACATACAGGCGAAGGCATTCATATGCTGTCTGAACATGCAAACAGTACATTAATAAGGCAAGGAAAAGTCTCTTTAGAAATTTCACTATTCAATACCTGAATGATAAAGTCAGGGTTTAATGGAAGTCATAGAAATGTACTGAGGTTGCAGTTTTGTGTTTCAGTTGGAGCCAGATAGCCTGTATGTGAACACTATCAAGGGAGAAAGGCTGAAGTGCCATTTACAAGCTAAACAGAGAGGCATTCTCTTATATATAGGAGCCAATGCAAATTATTGCAACCTCTGTATTCAAGCACAGTATGTAAAAAGAATTACATTCACAATGTATGAATTCTGCAGTGCACAAGTAATGCATAATGTAGAGCGACATTCATTCCAAATGCAGAGAGCAGCATGGCTTTTATTTGAGGAGGAGGAGGAACGTAACAGGATGAAAGTCACCTGGCTTTTGTGCAGGAGACTCACACTCTCTTCCCTTTATGGCCCGGTAGCAAAGCTACATTCGTGCTGGCTGTGGGGACGGCAATGTCGCATCAAGAGGTGGTTGCTAAGTTCATCCATTATTTTGGCCTCAGCCCAAAAAATATACATATATACAACTGTTTAATGGATTGCCAAGATTTTTCCTTGAGGTCTTCCCTTATCCTCCCAACATATCACACAATTCACTGGACTGTTACTAATTTGGTTCATGACCTGCAACTCTACGAATATATACATCAGCATCTTGTATCTAGATATGGCCACTGTGAGAATGCTGCATGCTGAAGTTATCCTGGGCAATTCTGGCTATGTGAGCACAAGTGTACAAGGCAGAATGTCATGCTTTTAATTTCGGCGCTCATGTTTTCAGGTCAGAGCATCCATACTGCCTGTGAAAGCAGCGCATGAGCCTCTCTTCTAGAGAGTTGAGGTCTGGTCTATTTTCTCTGTGTACTG